>NC_057940.1:43191400-43867169 GCF_018555375.3 Anguilla rostrata | reverse complement strand
TTACAGGTGTTCTTGCAGTTGCAAGAACCTCTGATCTCTTTTTGGAATCTAATTTTGAAAGCCACTCCCATGTCTTATTTTGTTTGAACATGATCATGCCTTCTAGAGCTATTTTGCTTGCTCTGGATTTTGTTTTAAGTAAATTGTCGAACATACCAAAGTCACGCTCGCAAGCAGCATTTGTTTTGGGAGCTGATACCATTGTGTTATACACATCATATGGCACATCTTCATACCTCCCATTTTCAAGATGATCAGCGACCATCCTGCAGCACACTTTAACAAGACTCGCAAACACAAGTTCAATAACTTGCTGGGTCATGTCATCAAAGTCAGTTGTTGTACTATCAGTAAGTTTTTGAAGGATAGGCCCTCTCTGGACATTTATATCATCAAACAAACTGACCTCCCCCTTAATAAATTTGCTGCTGTCTGTCTGGCATTCTTTAAGTTTTGAGGCTAGTTCTCTGTAACGGCTGTTCATTTGAAGAACATGCTCTTTTTTAGAAAGAGCAGTCCAAAGGGGTTCCATAATAAGTTTAGATACCAAGCCTAATGGTCTGCACCCTGCAATAACATTTATGCAATTTCCTCTAAAGGGAACCAAAGGTACAACAGCAGAACCATTTCTGCTAAGCAAAAAAGTTCAGAATTGTACCGGTTTTCCGCTTTTTTCACATCTGCATTCTTGTACAGCCTTACATACTGTTCTAATTAACCTAACTGTACCGCTTTCTCCAGATGTTTTGAGTGCGTGATTCTGCGCCAAGCTACCTAATTTTTCATCTCCAAAAATCATTGATTCCCAAATGTCTAACGTTACACCCGCCTGATGGGCCAGTCCATCGATTAGATGCATACCGCAGAACAGTTCATTGACCACAGAAAGCTTTCTTTTTTCAGCGTCACTGAACTGTTCATACCTGTCAATTAATTCGGGCAGGATTTCCATTCTATATTGAGACAGAATTTCATTAAATTTTTTCTCGGTGCTGGCCCTATCACCGACTAGATTTAAAATTTTTTAAAATATGTTTTTTTCGCAGTGCCTATTACTTGTCTCACTAGTGCTGTTAACAACGTCGTGCACCATTTCACCAATTGTGTTGAGCCAGACGATTGCTCACAAAGTCCTAAATGCAGCCTACTTCCATCTTTGAAGCAAAGACCTGCAGTTCCATATTTGTGTCCTAATTTTAAAGTACTGTCAGTTGTCAGAGTGATTTCACTTTCTTGTAACAGTCTTTCTTTAATTTGCTGCAAGGAAAGGCCTCTAATGCAACATACTTACAAAACAACTCGCTGGGTAATCTATCCACATTACCACCTCCAACGGTGCACAACACGCAATCTACTACCTCAGGCGCTTTTGACACACTAACCCCTAATGCAGAAGTTAATTCTAATATTGTCTGACGAGTTTTGTCTTACAGTCATTATACTTACAGTCTTCAAATAACGTTACGTTTCTGTTTTGGAGGGACTCAACTTCATCCCGCAGTTCTGTGCATTCCGACTGCCAGAATTGTACCTCTTTGTTTAATTCTTTAATTTTTCTAGGCAAATCGGATTTTTCAAATTTCCTTTTTGTGTCGGCTATTTTTTTAGATTTTTGTTGGTTGATAGATCCAGTTTCGCAGAATTTTTGTCGGAGAACATCAATGTCTTTCTCTAAACGTTCTTTTTCAGAACTCCCTTTTTCCCTTTTTTCCCTATCCATTTGGGGCATCAACAGCGCGTCCTGTTCCACAAGTTTTTCCAGGGCATTAATTTTTTCGTCCTTGCGTTTTAAACTCCTATTTACATTTCTTACAGTGAATGTGTTTATTTTCTCGGTTGCTTTGTCCAATTTAATTTTTAGAGATTTCATTTCGGTCTGAGCCTTAAATAGCATTTTACCTTTTTCTTTACGCTCTGATATTAACCTTTCTATTTTTATCGTCCATTACTTTGCAGCCCTCTCGTGCGCATTCATAATTTTCCAGTTCATTTCCTAACCCGATGACTACTTTTTTGGTTTTACGTACAAGACTGATTTCATGGGCTGAGCCGCTGTATTGGGGCAAACTGGTTTGAGTGTCAGGCAATGAAGTAACTAGGCCTACTTGTGAACTCAAAGGCAGATGACATTTCTGGCGACAAAATGATTCCCTTTCAGTACTTTTAAAACTCTGTTGCTTGTAGTACAGCCACATGATTTTTTGCGATATTGTCTTTTGAAGGACCAATTTGTTATTATCATTAATTTCACCTAGATCAAAATTAAAATTTAATATGTCAAAAATAATTTCCCTAATGAGCCTAGTCCTAGGTATTTGAGCACGCAAAAACTTCAAAATCTCAAATGCAGCTCCATTTGTCAATAAATTAATATGTAATTTATTTGAACACACTGTATAATTAATTTCGTGAGTTATCCCTAATTCTTTACAGTATTTGCCTAATGATATTCGCTCCCCCTCACCAGTAGGCCTTGCTGTAATGTTAGTTGTGGCAGCCGGTCTGTGTGCAGAAGCTTGCTGTCTCGCGGTCATCTCGGCGGTTGGCTTGCTCAAACTGTCAGAATTCTCACAGATGCCCAGGTCTAGAGGTCGCTTGACCACTCGATATACCCCGCCTTCTAACTCAAAAGTCCCAACTGATTGGTCAATGGTTTAAAAGGATTTTTAAAATAGACATCTCAGGCTCCAATCTTGTTGACCGTTTCGAGCGTGCTGCAAAGTTTGGGTAGCAAATAACAATGCTGAATCCTTCTGACGTAATTTACATAGCAACTGTATGTTCAAATCGCTTAGTTTCACTCAAAGCGGCCAACAGGAATTGATAACGATTCAGGAAATATATAATTTTTAAACATTTAATTCGATCTTCTACTGGGACTTTTTGATTTTATGGAGGGTACGACTGAAATTTTCGGTGCCGCTGGCTGTAATCGAATGCTTCCAAATTCAATGTTCGACTGAAGAAGTACTGTTAAAGTACATTTTTTGTGGGTTAGTGCTATTATATCGTGCTAGCTACAACATACTGGCCTTATTCGACGATCAACGAAGGATAATATCACCCTAGCACTTACTACTTGTTAGTTTTATCACCACTGTAGTGAAGTAAAAAAGTGGGCAAACTACGTTTTCTGTGGGAAACGTATTGTCGAGTTCACGTGCATATACTGCTGGCGACATTCTAAAGCTCCACTTTGCCCTCCCTACAGGAAGGTCTTATTCGGTGGAGATTCCACTGCACTTTGCACTGGTCCAGGTCATCCTGCAGTATGCCACTGAAGCAGAAGCGCATCAGACACGTGCACGCGGCTTCCATTGAAGTTCCCCTGTTGCTGCATATCTGCAAACAGGTCCATCCAGAACTGTGCTCTAGAACAAATTGAGGAAACGATAATCAAAAAGTTTAAAAGAAAATTAAATAGCCACATATTTGCAGTTGTTACGCGCTCGTTCCCAACTTGCTCTCTAATTTCTTTTTTTAAATGTGTAGTGTAGGCAATTGGTGCAACATGTCCCAATTGGAGAAACAAACAAACATGATATTAGCAGAAAGTATCAGAAAAATTCAATCAGTCACATGCATTAATAGCCCGTTTTTTAAACGCCAATGCATACCTTCCCTTTCTGAAAATGGACCACTATGACTATCCGCTGGTTGTTAGTGGAAGTGCCGTACATATGACTTCTTTTCCCTGCATGGTAGTCAGTATGATGAGCACGTAGGGTGCATTGAATGGAAGCCATAGTGCCGTTTTCTGTTCTACAGTCAGTCCTCATCCGCATTGGGACCAAGCCAACTGATTCGATGCATCAGAGAAAGTTTTTGGCGATTACTGATGGATTGTTATTTGTTGGTCCACACTGGTCCAACAGCCCTGAATCAGTGGGTGACGTCATAATCACTTTGTCCATATTTTTATACGGTCTATGGCTCGAACAAGCATGGGTAACCATTGTCACCTAATAAACAGAAGCCCTTTGGAGTGTAGAGGTGTTGGGTGTACAGAGGACAGTTTTTGAGAATCAGGGATCGTGGACAGACTCTGGGTACCCGACAAAAATGTCCAAAAACCTTCCCCGGTGGTCACAAATTGCCTGTAGTTGAATGGAATGGAATAACTTATGGTTGAGGTAGCACTGGGCATCTGCTGCAGGTGGTTTGATCCTCACTTGGCAGTTATCAATGTTACCAACAGCAACCTTGAAGGCATCATTTTCTCCCTCCTGGTAAGTGCGTTTAAAGGTGCCGTTCTGGATCCAGGGAGCCTCTTCAGAGCTGGGTACATTCTCTTTAAAAATAACATGTCCTCATCCTCTGTCTGCTCTGGCTTCCTGTCTGCCTCCTCAATTGCCGCTAAGAGCCGGTGATCAAATGGGGAGAGAGTACCACCAGCTCCCCTCTTCCTTCCGTTAGCTGAACTCAGGCATGGCACTCTGTCACCTATTCCTCAGCTTCAATTGCACTGTCCTCCATTTCCTCTATACTTCTGCCCCCAACTTGTTAATGCCTTCCCTCTGCCTCTCCTTCTGCCTCTGCCTCCATGTTACCTCCTGTCCCTTTATTAAGAATGAAGGGCTCCAGGAAGGTCATCAGAAGCAGGAACACACCTGTAGGGTTGGAGGAGAGAGCCAGGTGGAAAATTGAAGGAAAGGTAGGCTTTCACATACGAAAGAGGCAAATGAGAAGGAAGACAACCATGACATGTCAACCTACCAGTCACCATGACAGATCCCAATCAATTATGCTATTTAATGGCTGACAGAATAACCACCTACCATGTAAAATAGGCTACTAAGCAAAGTTACAGATGTACTAGATCCTGTAAAGTAGGCCAGTATACTGCAATAATAATTATGAAATATTTTTATGATCGTCGCCATTATATGGCATACAGCCTTCCTGTTTTTTCTTTAATTATACATGACCTGTTGTAAACATAAATAAATGCCTTACCGCCCATACCAACGGCAGTTGAAATTGCCCTCCAGGCGTCATTTTTTAGACACTTGTACTCTTTTTAAAAAATGTAATATAACACTCACTGAGTGTTATATTACACACATTTTTCCTCACTGAGTGGAACAATTATTATTCACAAAATCGTATCATGTTGGTTGGAGAAAAAGGAAGCGCGAAACTCTGATTGGCTGTTGACGGGTGATGTTTGCGAAAAGTTAAACCGTGGGCAGCTTTTTCTGGCAGCATCGGTTACTCAGTTGCTCATGTTGCTGGACGTCGCTCAGCTACATAGACAATGAATGGACTTCCGGCAGCTCAGTTGACAAGTTGCTTGCTGTGTGAACGCACCGTTGCTGTGAACAGTAACAACACGTAACTTGAGATGGTCTATCCTGGGAAATGTTACGCACTTCAAAGCATTTAAAACTTTTATTATTGAGCAGAAGGTAAAAACACTTAGGCAACAGTTGCTAGCCAGCTAAGCTATCAAAATTCATAACTATTAGCTAACAAGTATATATCGCGCTATTTAGCTGTACTAGGCCTACCCAGAGCCATAGATAGATCCTCTATGGCTCTGGGCCTACCCACAGTTCTGTAAGTAAAGAAGCCACATAGGTCTCGTCATGTGATGAAGCGGTGGTTTTTTCAAGACCCTGTTTCAAATCTTGTCGATTTTGTTCTGGACCAATCACAGCAAGCCACAATAAGGGGAAAGATATGATGATTGTCCTTTGCATTCATCTGGGATTGATGAAAACATGAGAATGTGTAGCTAAAAAAGAAGAGACAGTTATGTGAGCAATTTGACAATGTACCTGAAGTAGGTCCTCCTCCTCTTCCGAGTTGTGCAATTTCGGGTCATCTGAATGTACTCGGTTGGAGGGGACTCGTGGCTTACTTGGTGGACCGAGCTTGTGATCCTAGATGGAAAATTTTAAATGTTTTAATAAACTGCAACAGTTGAGATACTCATACGTACGGGCTTCACTGAAGCATATGTTGTTTTTGTTTTCAGTGGCTTCCCATCTATGGGCTCCAGCTGCACCAGGTTGTTGTCCCCAACCTCGGTAACCCTATGAAAACACATAACAACAAAGACGTGAGTAAAAGTAAACAAGGATAACAAGGATATTCTGTTGTTTTTAAAGGAAAACTCCAGGCTAAAACACGTATATCATCAGTAAACATCATCAGTAAACATGTTGCAGCTATGTTACAGTTCATTCTAGGGTTTATTATCATATGTTTAATATATTTTAATGTATTGCTATTCACTATTTTTCACTTGCTATCCTGTCAGGCTTCTTCTGCATCTGCTCCAGAGTGTTGTTGTCCTATGTTAAATAAGGATACAGCAATAATCCAGTGTCAGCCAGACAATGGCCCTGTCCTGGAGGAAGACCTCACTTGTTGGGCAACCTGAGCTTTTTTCTAGAGCCCAGCCAGGTGGTTCTAATTACCGGCCATGCTCCTTTGGCCTCACCCCAGCCAGCACATCAACTGTGAGGAATAGAAGGGGGGGGGGGGGGGCGTAACAACAGCAAGTCTATCCCTATGTGGCACGGTTGTAACATCTACATACAGAATGTAAATAAAACATACATATAGAAGGGTATAGAAGAGGTAAAACCTGGTTTCCACCTCACACCTGATTCGTAACTGGCCAGCAAACGATGTAAAGACTACAGAAAATAAAGATTGGCTGAAAAAGCTTCCTTTACTCTTCCCTATTGACATTTACTACATAGACAAAATAAGCGTATTTATTAACACGACAAAACCACAACTCATCCAGTCCCACATACGTACCATTTTTGGCAACAAATGGAAAAAAAAAAACATTACCTAATTGGTTGCAGGTTCAAACGTCCAAGCTCAGTATGCTCTTTAGAACCAACAGTGTTACAACTGTCCCTCACATACTTTTCATTTGTAAGATTGGACTACGTTAACGTTTGTTTAAATAAAGTTGTTAGTGTCGTGAAATTTCACAGCTAGCCAACCATTCTACAGCCAGACCAAAGTAAGTGCAATAATAGGACATCTTTTACAGGATATCTGTAGGTATCAGCAAATTCAAATTAAGACTTTTTAAGACCTTTATAATGCCACTTTGAAATGTAAGACCAATTTTAGAGCAAACATAAACACAAAAATACTCTATGGAATGAGTATTTAATAAAGCAAAATGAGACCTATTGATTTTCATATGTCATCAAATGTGTCAATGATGCACTGCGTACACTTGAGAGATAGCGACAAGCCACTGCATGTATGTGTCACACTCATGAGGTCCCATTCAAATGTAGCTAGAAACCGATACAGGAACGTTGCTTTTTAACTGAAGTAGACTTAAAATTTCTTCCTCATTAATTTAAGTAATTGCAATGGGTGGTGTGATGTTTTGACAAATGTTAACAAATGGTCAGGATTTTGATGTCTCACTGCCATAAAGCCAAAGAACCCTACAAAGAACTTTATCTTTATCTGAAGTATAAATGTCAATTGTTTAGCGTCTTTATAATCTTCCGAAGACGAATACAGTTAATACTTTTTTATATCTTGTGACAGTTTTTCCTCTATCCCCTCCATTTTTAACACCAGTCAAAACCAAAATAATAAAGTTGAGCAAACACACATTCACCACAATGAATTTTGGCATTCCCTCTAACTGTCCAATCCCACTGTGCGACACAATATAACGGTGCCCATGACTTTCACCAATTAGGAGTCTATTGATTTACCTCATTCTTTAACTTGATCAGTTAAAAATAAATCTGCTTTCTCTTTCTATGTAGCTGCAAAATAGCACAATAAGCATAGGAATTTTATTCTTCATGCCATGCATAGCTATTTCTGATATAATGTGGCTTAAGAGGGTGAATAATCCCTATAAACATGAAATATATGTATATTATGGGACTGCAACTGTGGTTGGAATCCAGCATACACAGGGGGTGCCCAGGACCGAGTTTGAGAACTGCTGCCTGAAAGAAATGTACCGAAAATGTTCTGCAAAGGCATGTTAAGTCATGTTTTACTATATTAAACTTATTGTCAATACTCACAAACACACTCTCTGTTCCAGCACAGGTACGTCATCATCAACCACTCCTCTCTTGACTTTCTGTTTGTCTCGAAACAATACAGAAATGCATAGTTGACAAAGATAAATATTGCAACACTTGCATGCTAAATTGAAAATGAAGTTGCACTTCCAATATGCCTGAAACAAAGATCATCATGCTTCCTTACTGTCACAAAAATATATACTAAAATTAAATAGTGATAGTTTTCTCAAACAAAATTTTTTAAATCAATACCCAACTCTAAGTATTATCTTAGCTTTTATAGTGTTACTCATGCACTCCATGGTACAGTTACAGTGGATATAAGTTTATGTATGTTTTGTTTTAAACCCACAACCAGATGAAAAAAATGAACCCTTCATTTCTGGATTGCACCCAATTTTAATGTCAAGAAATTTAAATTTCAGTTTTCATATTGATGTTAGATTTGTGTGAGTTTCATTAATGGAGAGAAAGGATTCCTTTTAGCAGTCTCTGTCACAGTCAAAATATCCAATTCTGCATGTCCAAGCTAAAAACTGCAGTCTTTCCACATGCACTTCAGTCTTCTAACAAGGGTCTTTGTGTGCCACCGCTCTAAGGCTAATGCATTTCTAAATGACTCTTCAGAACAACCTCTTCTACATGCTGTTCATTAATTATAGAGAGACACAGGCTCAAGAACTACCTTTTATCCTGAATATTCTGCAAGCACACAGAGAACACACTCAAACTAAGTATCACTCTTTTTTCACAAATTACAGAGTAAAAATAATAATCACAAGAGTCTGTGCCAGGAAAGTATGGAAGTCAGCAGTCAGTGCTTTCGATCAAGAACACCTGGTGGAGAGTAAAATTTTGATCACCTGGTGCTACTGTCTTGGATTGTGGAGCCTATTTATTGCCTACCCAAGCATTCCACATTTCATCCTGGCCGCATACCAAACAAACACTAATAGGTGCAAATCAGTTTCATAAATGGCCTCACATTTACTGCTAGAATGATGAAATGAGGATCAATAAACATGTGGACCATTTGTTAGCAGTCACATGTGTTCACCTCTACCTTGTGAGTATTGAAATGTAATGGCTGAGGGAAATACCACTCTTTTGTATTTAATGAAGGTAATGCATAGAATTATATGTACAATATGCTTCTTGCACCATTTTTTAATATGGGAGCCACACTAGACTGAGCAAATGCATTTTCATAGTTGTGATAGTGATTCATTCACAAGATAATGTGCTTACTGTGAATCACTGCTATTTTGTATTCTCAGGACCTTTAGATCTTTCCATGCAGTCACAAAACTCAAATATCTTGGAACAAAAAAGTATTGCCAGTTATTGTAAAGACAAACAGATTTTTATCAACTTAATCAGCTGAAATTGAAATATTCTTGCCCTTTTACCATATTGTTTTAATGTTGTGAAGTAAAACTCTGTCAAGCAAAAAAAAAAAAAACAGGTTGATAGTTCTATTTGGAATGTTGTTAAGCAAAAACCTCTGGTTGTTAATTCTATGATTCAATGAAAACAAAATATCAGGAAAATAGTTCCTACTTGTTATACAATTAGCACCATCATTGTTGTCATTATATTATTTATCAGGAAAAAATAGTTCCTTCTCATTATACAGTTAGCACAATTATTTATGTCATTACATTAAGAAAATTTCCATAACTCAATCAAATTTATGTCTTGCTTTTTAAAATGGTTTAGTCATAATGTGTAGACAGTGTCTTTCTTGTAGAAACGCTGTATCGACAGCTGAAAGATGACTTTTTGTTGCTGTTCCTCGACATTAATTTCCTCTGCGTCATCTGATTCAGCCTGACAACTTTTGTAACAGTGCTAACACTGGGTCAATTTTCACTTTTCCATTGTAAATCTAACTGAATATACTGTTTAGCTACCATAAGTCAAACAGTTATAACTCTTAGATTTACTAGGCAGCACAAGCGCATATGATGGCAGATTCATTGATTGTGACAATGATCAAATTGACAGCTGCGGCACTCATTCAACAAAAGCCGTATAATGAGAATACATTTTCAATGATATAGACATATCTTGATACGATCCATGTTTAAATGTGTAATTAATCGTCATAAAAAACATTCATTCCATATGGATATACAGTACTTGCTTGTGTTGTCAAATGTGTCAAATTTTGAATTTGATACTAATTCCAGTGAAAGCATCACAATTCCAATACTAAAAAGATTCCTTGCCACAACAGAACATCATCATACTATAATAACGCAGACGAGGTGGAATAGAAGGGACACGTCAAGAAGGATTCTTGTGTGTTTTTTTAAAACAGTGGAACCGCTTTCATTTCACCTAACAGATGGATCCCCCTATCATATGGATACTCAAATATGGCCCTCAAATCCAAATCTGGTCCTGGTTTTCTGTTCTACCAGGAAATGAACTGAGGGATTAGTGCTACTGATCGGCTAGACTGGCACCTGACTCCCAGGAAAGGGAGGGTGGAAAACAAGCAGTTCTTGGCCCTCAAGGACAACGGGTGTGTCTTTTAATTACATATGGCATTGCGACGCTCTTATCAGCGACTACCACACTAGCACTTACATTGTATCCATTATACAGCTGGATATACTGAATGGTTATACCTGCTCAAGGTAACCAGGTCATACCGGATTGACCTGACTTCAGTACAAGGCAGTTCTTACCCTGTGCCCCTCGTCTTTTTGAAAGGACTAACTGACCACAGACTTCCGTTGGCCAAAAAAGAATTCAATAGATAAGCTTTCTTCACACAGTGATTTGTGCTGAAGACTCTCTCATTAAATCACGCTAGATAGATTGCTCCCCAAGCCACATACACATTTCCTCTATGACTTCAAGATCAACTTCTGCATTATTATAGAATATATCAAATTCAGTCCCCTCATATCCTTCATACGCTCCCCCATTTATTTCCAATTTTATAATTTGCTGATTCATTTTTACACTTTCATTTTCTGAACTTTTGACCTGTCCTTGCTCCAACCCCTTTCTCTTCCCCTCTCTTCCCTTGCGGGCAGCCTTTTATTGACTCTATTTTTAGACAGTCCCCTCTCTGTTGATCATCTCTGTTGCAATCCATCTTAGAAGGACAGGTAACCCCTTCCATGCCCTTTGCTTCCTGAATGGCTCCATCCGGCATCAGTTCCTCTCGATCCAGCCATTTCTGCAGTCACTTTTAACAGGCCTTGTTCTGATCTCACGCCTCATTTTCATCACAACACAGGGCTCTAACCTGTTATCTTCTGAAAATACTTTAAGAAATCAGGATGCCTCTTCCTTAAATGCTTGGCTAAATTGGTTGTCCCAACTAACAGGGGACAACCTGAGGACAGTAGTATATTTGGACACCTATGGGGTGTTATTCTTCTGCATTCTTAAAACATGTTTAAAAATGTTTTAAAATCCCAAGCTAGGTCCCAGTTTGATTAAGATATACCGTCTTCATTAGAACTTTTGGCTGATGTTCAGTGACGTTCAAGCAATGCCCCTGTTTGGTTATGACATAATATATTTATAACGTTGGGGGGACAATAGGTGAAAGATTCCGAAGTGTCTTTGTTTTTCTTCAGTTTATTTTACATACAATGTTAAAAAATACATGACTGCAACAAGTTTACCACAAGTCCCATGAAAAACTCATTTTTAATAAACACACCTATTCTACACACCTAATTAAGTTCAGCATAACATAAAGGGAGCCATACAAAAACATCCAGGAGATTCCCTGGATTTGCTTGCGAGATCCCCAAGACATTCCCCCTGGCTATCTTGACAAAACCTCTCAGGGGATGTCCCAAGCACAGAATTACACACAGAGTGCCGTGACATCACTTCCACTGAGTACAGCGCTGGAAGAAACTCTCCCTAATAAGTTTTTCTTCCTTTTGCTTATTTGGGATGAGAATGGCCTAACATAGCTACTTAATTTCATCGTTGCAACTCTTTTGTGTATAAAAATGACGGAAATGTACACCAATGTCAACAATTTGCTACAAAATACTGCACAAACTCTGCTACCTACCTAAGAAATTTTTATAATTACAAGGATGAAGTACTAAAATCTGAAGAATTTAATGTTAGCTAACTGTTAAAAAAACATTTAAAAAACTGGTGGCAATGGGCCAGGCTCTTGTTAACCTTCCCCATGGACTAAGCACTGTTGTGTTAATGCAAAACTTTGTTCATCAATAAAAAAAAAGAACCTACAGTCTTGTACCTTTTCTTAAATAATTATAAATTTGGGGTTGCGTAAGTAGATTGGGTGTTACGTAATTATCTTATGGAAGATTGTCTTGCTCTATACTGAAGCAGAATATACTCTATACATATAATATGCTCTATACAATAGTAGAAAAGTCACTGGGAAAATGATGAAATTTATGTTCAGGCACAGAGTATCCAGGCAGTGACGTGGCAACTGCGGCTCTCTATACTGGTGATATTTTACAAAGAGACGCAGGGCTCTATTTTGGTGAAAACACAAGTGAAAACATGCCTGGGTGCAAATGGAATTGCTAGTTTTGTCTTGTGCAAACTGAATATATTTGCCTGTGCCAGTTTTTGTAGTGATCTACAGGGAACCCGTTTGTATCAACATATTTTGGGCAGGTCAATAGGGTGTGTGTCAATATAAAAAAATAGGCAGCATGTATCTTAGTGATTGGCACACATGGAAACATTACAACCGCTACAGCTACATTACTATATGTACACCCCCGTCAAGAGGTCGGCTTTCAGTGCCATACTCAAGGGTGACTGATAGGCCCATTTTATTTTACTTTCTGATAATGAAAACATTTTCAAGTAGTATAGGCTACAATTAAAGTCCCTAATATAAATTTGCACTGATACATTCAGTGAAACATTCATGAAAGAAAATTAACATAGCAGCAAGTAACCTACAATTGGACTTAAAAATGCACAAGAACACATACAGTCATTTGTCTTACTGTAATGACTTGCCCTTGGATAATTGGCAAATAGTCATAAAACTTAAAAAAAAAACAATGTCTGATGAGTTTTTGTTGAAACAGTATAATATCCACATGTGAAGGGAGGCTATAACTTTCCCCTCTTAGCCCCACTCCTCCGCTGCTGTTCTTAGCACATCTGCTAGATTTTGAGCTGTGTGCTTTTTGGGCATTAGATGCATTTGCAGTACATCACTCATCTCTTCCTAATTTTGTTATGCAGTGGCAAGTTATTGTAATGCATTTACTCCACGTTAAGTGAGGTCCAGGCTTCTTTACAGACAGACAGACTTGAAGCATTCAGTATACATTTTCTCAATTTAACAGTTTTCCAAGAGGGGAGCAAATGTCACAGCTCTACAAAGAACTATTCAACTAGTCAACTGTATTGGCACATCTTTAATATACATTTGATTTGTCCCTGATAAGAGTTGAAGAACAATATTCATGTGAACCTTCACAAAGTGCTAATGACCACTGTCTTTCTACTGAACTTGTTGTCTACATACATTTCATAATGCATTGGTTTTGTCATCAAATTGTTACACTCAGCCAATGAGACAAATTGGAATGTGCTACCTGTCTTTTTGCTGACATCTTTATGCCTGGTGATAACTGATTCTGAATCTGATAACACTGGAAATTAAGACTTGTTTCAGATAGCTGGACATAACAATACCACTACATAAGAAACACAAATACGTGAGCTCAGAGATGTCATCTTATTATTGATGCAGTAATGATTTTCCAGGAAGACTCCAATGAGCTCTAGCAGTGCATTTCAAGCTCCTTTTGTTAAATCATTCCTTAACTTAGGTAAGGATTCTTAGGTAAGGGAAAACATCCTCTGGTAAGGACCACTTGCCAGACAATCCCAATCGGATTTTACTAATCAAACAAGCAGCGTGATGATAACGTGGTCATCCTGGCCCTGCCACAGCATCTCGCCTTCAAAAGCCACCTTTGCGTGCTTTCTGGCTCTCATGAGGATTCCCACCACTTTGTCCGAGATTCTCACATATCTGTCGAACAGCTCCCCGAAGGTGACCCGTGTCCGGCCGTCCGGGTCTGGGTCGGCCATGGTCCGGATTATGAAGCACATGTCATCAATCTCGCGGTGGATGTGGGCCTCAGCCCGCCTGGCCCTCTCAGCTGTCTTGGTCCCTTCCTTTGGCCGCCCATAGCCCTCCTCCCCTTTATGGAGTCGCGTGGACATGGATAGTTCATAGTCAAAGTCATCACTGAATGGATTCAGCTTCTGGTTGACAGCATGCTCTGAGGCCCAGTTCTGCCACTTGTTCTTCAGGTTGCCCACGGGACTGTACTTCTTAGAGAGAACACTGATCTTTTTCACCTCATCTATGTCTTTGTTTACCCTGTTTCAGATACACATACAAACAATGGGTTTGAATAGTTATCACTAACATTGCTTCTAACAGGAAATGCTGCTGTAGTGGTTTGTGGCGATAGCGTTGTACATTGATTGCATTCCTGTTACCTCTGTTTAAACCTTATGCTTTACTGTTACTTAATGTAACCTACTAACTGTTTACGCCTGCCTTTGCTCTTTTGTGTCTTATGACAAGCACATTATGCCCTCTGACATTATCTCCCTGTAAGTTTCTCTGTAGAAGAGCATACGAATAATAATAATAATAATAAAAATAATAATACAATGTGTACTGTATTACACTGACAATTGATTTAGATATAACAGATCCATCAAGCTGCATTTACATTACTGAATATACAGTATTTAAATTCAGGCATGATCAAATAGCAGCAATTTGGGCAAAGAAGTGATAACTTTGAATAGCTGAATAAAATATTTTGTAGTTGCTTCCCACACATATTGAAGAAATATATTCAATGTGTATATTTAACAAATAACCTTGATATTTATTTCAAAAAGCAAGTCTCTTGTTGTGTTTTCATATTATCTCTCAGGTATCACAACTGTAATTTGTGACTTAAATGATTGTGTATTCTTTTTACAGATAAGCGCTGTGTGAATATGCTAAGCACGGAAGACTCACACTGTGCTGGACGGTCTTTTAATCCTTGCAGAGAACTCAGGCATTTGGTCAGCTGTGTCTCTGCCGCCTGCTTTCACTCGCTCTCGGTCTGCGTGTTCTGTCTGAACTGGAGTATGTGAGCCAGCCTCAGGCTCTAGGCTGTTTTTATTCGCCTCTGAGAAGCCACTGTCCTCTGTGTCGATGCTATGAGCTGTCTGTTCTTCCAGACATTGTGCTGCCTTCTGCTGCTCTTCCACCTCCTTCCAGCTCTTGGTCAGCTCTGACACTAAGTTAGAGCACTTCCTCCGTCTGGTTGGGGAGCTCTTTTTGCTCAGTATCCTGTCTACCTCGTCAGTTTCTTTGCTGTAACGGTTGGAGAGGAACTCGATGCCCATTCCTTTCTCCTGGACGCTGCTGGAGACAGACTTAACCACCGGCTTGCTTTTGATCTTGGATTCCCCAGTGACATTCTTGTCCTCTCGGGGCTTGGCCATGGGCTCCAGGGGAGGAGATGTGGTCCCGATGGGGGCTGAGGCAGTGGTGGTGGTGCTCTGACTGGGCCGGGCCCTCTTCTCCGTGGGCCCCGCTCTCTGCTGTTTTGGCGACACATGCCCGTCAGATTCAGGAGACCAGCCAGAGGGTTCGCTGGCCTGCTTTTCCTCATTCTCTGAAACCCACTGTTGCCAGCTTTTGGCCAGGTTGCACACCATGCTGACGGCACGCAGCTTCCTGATGTTCTTGTTGGCAGAAGGCTTCTTTGGTGTCATGCCTGCTTGGAGCTCCGACATTTTTTTAATCAAATTCTCATGAAAAATGCTCGCACCCTCCCTCCCTCTCTAGATTAATAAAAATGTTTTCACAATTCGTTTTGTCCTGTCACTTTTTTAATGCTATGCTGGCTGTAGCTTCTCTCACTCAGGCAGCTGTAACGTTTTTAAATTGGTGCACATGTTTTTATGACTGTGGAAAGTATGTGGGGCATCCACACCTCCCCCGTGTTCATCTTTCTCTGACACGTGTCATCTCTCATGGGTCCCTCACGGATCACGTTTCATCACAGGCTGTGGCATCACGCAGCAGTAAACATGGTGGCCCCCTGGGAGCAGGAGAATCCCTCAGAGACCTCCTGCTAATGAATTATGATGAAGACAAACGCAGGCTTTGTTAAAGACAGGTGCAGGGATCTGGGTAATCTGTGCCGATTATCTGGAGACGGCCAGGTGATAAGCTTTGGTGTGAAGCCCACTGTGGAATACAACAGCATCTACACTCATCAAACACCAGCTGCATTTGTGGATGATCAGTCTCTACTCTGGTATGGTACTGGGTAAAGGAAGGTCTACAGCTTTTAGCTCCTTCAAATTTAATGGCATCTTTTTCTCAATTTTGCAGATCTCAGATATGTGAATATGTTAAAACAAAACAAAACGTGTATGAGAAGTTTATATTTTAAAAGTAATATCATAAAATTTGCAGATGAGAATGGTCCATTCAGTCAGGCCTGATTTGTCCTTTCCCTATATCTAATCAATGAAAGAATTCATGAATAAATCATGGAAGGATAATTGCAGCTATTCATCATTGTGTTGTGTGTGTACAAACAAACTAAATGCCAAGAGAAAAAATGAATATATGGTGCATGAAACATATTTGAATCCATAATTTAAGAGACTGAATCAATACTAGTATAAACTTTCATAATTAAATACATTGTTACAGGGGTTTAAAATAAAACAATAATTAACCAGCACTGACTTGTGTTTCATTAATTTTCTGCCATAAATGTTATGTTGATGTTAGTAAGAGTGGGAAGCAGCAATCTGATGTATAGTATTGTGGCAGTAACGTTTGTGGCTGTGGTGACTTAAATAGCAACTGGTCCATGTGCCATCTCTCTCTTGTAATACAATGTTTTCCTTGGGGATTGTGTCCAGTGCACCAGAGAGCCACTGGTTAATTAACAGAATTCAAAACAATGTTAAGTAATCTAACTGCCAGAGGGGCTCTGCGTCACGAAGCTCGTGCTGATAGTGGGTGAATGTGTGCAGCCGAAAAGCCAGCTAGTTCTCCTTACAACTTTGCCATTGTGATAATGTATTTATTATTTATAATGATGGCGGATTTGAGAAAAAGGTTTTAAGGTGTGACAAAAGTATTTGAAGACCTCCTCACCTGTGGTTGAGAACATCTGAACGTTCAATAGCCACGTCCAAAGACTGGGCCAATGACTGTGCCCATGCTCTGTGCGACATTGATTCCGGAAAATGGAGCCCAATGTGTCACCACCGTTTGACAGAAAACTTGGTGGTGGTGTTGACACCTGACAGAGTTGACAAAATGCCACATTGCTGATTTGTGTTGTAAATAGGAGCCATTTTGTTTTTCACCAGTTGGTAGCTACCTCTATAATTACTTGGAATCCATCTTTTTTTATTTATTCTCAATTCCAAACAAATCCTAATGAAATATAGTGTTGGCACTTTATGGCTGTGATCACAGAAGTTATCCATATTATTTGCATGGAATATAAAAAAAAAGAAAAATTACCAGAGCCTGAGTGGTGTTATGGTATGGGGAACAAACAGGAAGTAGTAAAGGGACCCTCAGAGATTTAGTAAACCACAATATTTTGGCAGTTTACTAAGTGTTGACAACTCAGGACACAAATTAAATAGGCTAAAAATTGGAGCTTCAAACATTCCAATTTTAATACTAGTGATTTGAAGCATATCCCTCTTTTACCTAATACTCAAAATAAGTAATTTTAGATAACTTTTATGCCTTTTTTTAACCCCTGTTTCAGGACAAGGTGTGTTTCAGGCCCAGTGCAGCCATTTAATTGTATAAAATAATATATAGACGGGTGACAAATTATAGAAAAACCTGAATGAACAAGATGTGTCCATACAGGTGTACTGCATGATACAATTAAGTGATTATCCATCAGTTCTCAGTGGCATGAATGAAAATGCTGAGCAGGCCCAGTGATCAAGATGGCAAAAGAAAAAGATCTAAATGTCTTGAGGATAAAAGAGGGTTCATTATTAGGGTTAGGAACAATGACTAAAGTGATATCTGCATTTAGATTTATGGGGAAGACATCAGTAAATAGGGTTGGAAATTGTGGTTGAAAGAACATATTTGATGGCCGTGATGCTCATGGATTAGTGAGATATGTAAAGAAAAACGTAAGGGCAATTCTTCCTCAGGTGACAGAGAATGTCAATGCAGGCCGTGATCAGACTGTGTCAGCAAGAACAGTCCATTAACAATTATACAGAGAGGGATATTATAGTAGGGTTACAGGTCATACACCCCTCATAACAAAGACAAATGCACATTTGAGAGCGCAATGGTGCAAAAAACATAGGCTCTAGTCTACATGGGGAAAAAGGTTATATGGTCAGATGAGTCAGCCTTTACCATATTCTCGACAGGTGGGCAAGTGCATGTGTACACTGAGAGATGTTATGTTATATTATATTTTATTTTATTTTATTTTATTATAATTACACTGTCCCTTTAACAAGGAAGGAATATGACGTCTAGAGAAGTTTCAGTTTTCTTGCTTGCGTATGTGGTGTGTGGAATTTCAGTGTATCAAGCCTACATAGATTATTTTGGGACATATGTACCAATCAGCTGTGTGTGAGCAATAAACTTCAATTATGGGTTATGGAATATATATTGTTTTCATTGTAGGTAGTGCTGCCTGGAGAATTAGTGGCATTCAACTGAAATGAACAAAATAATGAACGCATAAAAGGGTGTTGAGGTGTGAATTTATGAATGTGATCTTAAACATACATTTAAATTTATTTGCAAAAAAATGTTTTTAGATAGAGACTTTGACTTGGTGTTTCACAACGATAACGTCCATGAACTCATGTTGTCCTAGGTAGTCGATGTTCTGAATGAACTTTAGAAATTGACCACAGAATGACTGAACACAGTACCATGTTGATACGGTTTTATCATATTTACAGTTTTCATTGAGTTGTGACCATTGTGAACTGACATAGTGTTTAGGTTAACTTGTATTTGGAAAGGCTATGTGTGCAGATTTGTGTCAGTGAAGAGGGTCTCTTATTTATAGCACTTGGCTTGTGCAGAAACTGAGTAGCAATTTGCAGCTGTCTGCTATCATTCATTCAGAATGAAAGTGGTGCACTGAGCATGTGCAAAAGAAAAGAGACAACCCTGGAATGGCCAACCGCTATGTTCAGGGTGGTGACTTCCATATTTGTTCTCTGATCAGTTTGTTGGCATTTCTGTGCATTGGAAATGGTGGTTGGGTCTCATATTATAGTGAACATACACACATGAACATAACCATGTGCATTATATACTCTGAGATATTGTTGAGCACTCTGGTTCCAGTGCATCCATAGTAATGACAGCGTTGGAGTGTGGGACAGACTGGTCGCGCTTCACAGCTGTCCCACTTTGTTTCACACAATATGCCTGCAAAACAAAATCCATCCCATTTTTTAAACAAAATTTTATTGCTTAAGATGTGAGGGCGTTGTGTAAATGGTGTAGTATATTATACTGCGTTTGTCTCAATATATTAGAAGTAAAGGTGGTCCCATGCTTTGTAATGGCCTCCTGCCAATCGGCCTCAGTGTATTCAGTGTCAAAGTCTCTTTCCCACTTCCATGTAATACTTGTAATATCACCTGTACATCAGCGCATAGAAAGTGGAAATGAAGTGGGTGATACCTTTACGGTCAAAGAGAAATCTAAATCACTGTGTGTCAAGCTGGCCTTACGGAGTTGACACACTAGGTAGCTTAGCATCAAGTGTCAAGCTGACCTTAACTTTATCCTCTCTGTTTCTCTTTCCATGGGGCTCCCGCCCCTTACCTCGCCTGAGTTTAAAGACTGCTCCAGCCTGTTTCCTTGCCCTGAGTCCACGGGATCGCATCGGCCCTGTCCTTCGCTCCATGGTCATGGATTGCTTCAGCCCTGTTCCTTCCCTGCCCATGCCTTGACACAGCCTGGAGCTCCAGGTCTATTACCAGGCTCCTATAAAATGCACCATTCTGAACTATACCATTTGATCTTCTATTATTCCTGTTAGCTTTCCCCTCAGCTGTAACCTGCTTAACCCATTTTATTTTCTGTGATAGATCCCTTGTAGCATTTCTGCTACGTTCCATTCTACTGCTGCTTTACACCAGCCTGGCCAGTGGAGGTTGGGCTCCCCTTCTATATCCGGGTTCCTCTTGAGATTTCTTCCCATTCAGGAGTCTTCTCTTGCCACCGTTTGATGCTTTTCTCCCAACTGGGAATTTTTTTTATCTTCTGTACTTGCTATTTAGGGGTTCAGGCCTGGTGTTTGCTCTTTTTTGCTCTGTTTCTTGCCTTGCTACTCTGTGTAGTGTTTTTGTGACAGTTCTCTGTGAAAAGCCCTATACAAATAAAATTTAAATTAATTGAATTGAATGTGAAACATTTAAATTAATTGAATTGAATGTGAATGTTTACCCTTTATCTCAACATAAAGGAATGTTAGAGAAAAAAAATTATGAAGGGAATTGAAAATGAGTGAATTAATGGCGATGCTCATTCCATGCCAGTAGTACCTGCAGGGAATGGCGTCCATTGTTTTTTCTTTTCCACTGTGCCCATGTATGGCACTGGCATGGAATTCCATAAAAATTGAGTCTGCTTTGTCACCAGTCTTCACAACCTTTAATCTTAGTTCTCTTTCAGTGCCCTGATGATGGACATAAAAATGCTCCATCAGAAAAGAAGGAAATAAACAATAAAAGCCCATTTCTAGATTATGGCACATAATCTGCTGCATAATGTTACTGATGACAAGACAACTTCTCCATTATCTCACCCACCAATTGTCATTTTTAATGGCAGCAGATTTAACAATATTTATCTCTTTTTAAACTGATAATCTCTTGAAATCTTCTGAAAGACTGAAAGAAAGATTTTGCACAAGTCCTCTTTTCTGTGCCTTTTTTCCATAACCTTTCCTTAGATATTCAAGTACTCTACCTTATCAAAACATTTTAACATTTGTTAAGTCATATTCTGCACCTGACTCTTGTTTCTTTAAAGTGAAAAGAGACTATAATCTAATCCAGATATGAGCATTTAAGTAAAGACCTTCACCACAGCTAATTTTAACTGCGCTTCAGGTGTGTTTTGGAAAAAAACTAAATAAATAAAAAAATTTAAAAAACAATGCTAGTTGACAATGCTCTTACAAATGAGCACAAATAATAGAAGGCAGCTTCTACAGTCCTGAAATCACTTCCTGGACTTCATGAAGACTAATTTTTCAGCTAATTGTATTCTTTGAGATGGTGCGTTTATTTTTAAATAAAATGTCATGTTCATTTCTGTGCTTGTCACAATGCCATAATTGAATCTATTAGTGAATAGTACTGCTTGAGCCGACTCATCTATTAACTGGGGCAGTGTAGAATTTGAGACTGTCATATGGCAATCACTTATCATGTAGAAATGCCTACTTTATAGCCTAGAACATAAAGATAAGCCCAGGCATAGGTTTTTAAGCTTAGTTTCTATATAGGTTCCATACAGGATTCCAAATAGTATAATATTTACTCATTATTCTCTCATAGAATAACATGTAGACAGAGGACCAAATTTTTAAACTTAATTATTTATATATTTAATTGTCTAACTGTTTGAGGGTTTTCTCCCCACTGAGAGTTTTTTTTATTTATTTCATGTGCTTGCTATTTAGGGGGTTCCAGCCTGCAGTTTTCTCTGTTTGCTCTGTCTCTTGCCTTGCTACTCTGTAAAGCATCTTTCTGACAGTTCACTGTAAAAAGTGCTATACAAATAACATTGATTTTATATATTTGAAGATATATATATATATATATATACATATATATATAATATAATATATATATATATATATATATATATATATATATATTGTGGTAGGGTGGGCGTGGCCACAGCTGTTGGGGATTACTAATCAGCACCGATGTTTAATTGTTTGATTAATTGACAATGTGCTGATTACCTCGACAGTGAGCCTGGACGCTTAAAAGGCGGTCTACGGAGGCAGAAGGGGCGGACTGGAGACGGAGGAAGTGCTGACTGAGAGTCAGCAACAACATTGTGTTTTTGTACGTAACCGAAAGCCGCGTGGCGGCCGTGAAATAAAAAGACGCATTCGCGTCCTGAAATAGCTCTCGTCTCTCTCTCGTCTATTAACCGAGCGGTGGCACTCAGACTGCTACACACATATATATATATATATATATATATATATATACATATATAGGCAATTTTGTGGACACTTCCAATTGAGTTTTTTTTTACTTACCTTGTACAACATATTGTTATACACATCTTTGATTTATGAACTTTTGCACCTATGACATATTTTGAAGGTATCTGGTTTTGTATCAGAGTACTTCATTGTACTGCATTGGATTCATTGTCTTTTAGGTAAGCTTTTTTTCCATAAACAGATTAAGACATGAAATAAAATTTTAAAGCCTGCTGACAGGCTGTTTACACAGAGTTGATTATGCAACGTGGGTGGTCTTGGTCTTGGGAACTTCTAGAAAATGAGGCCTCTTGAAACAACTTTATTATTAAAGTTCTATTCACACCAAGGGCCATATTTACTGAGGATTTACTATGATTTTATAGATGCTAACGAGACAAATAGCGTTACCCGTATTTACTAAGGTGCTGCACCAGAGGGTTGAGCCTGAAAATGAGCATGTTTGGGTTAATGCATATGTATTTTAGGGCATTCTGATATTAGTCCACAAAAATATTGGTAGAGAGAATGGAAATGAATGCTTATGACCTGCTACAGGTAAATTATCAAAGCTGGTGGCCCTTGCAGCAAAGGTAATTGTGACTGTTTTTTAACATCTGTGAAAAGCATCTTGTGGCTGTCCAGTGTTGAAGCATCCCATTCCACTGTTCTTCCTACAGCAAATATAGCAGTATTGAGAAGCGCTGTTCAATTTCTGTGTGGAGTACAAAAGCTTTCACTTAGCTTGAGATTAGAATGCTCCAGTACACTATCCCTGCTACATTCAAATTTAAACAGCTTATTCTGTAAAACAGTGCAGTTGTACAAACAGATGAAACATTGTTCAATTGTGAAAGCAGGTGAATACTACAGAAAAGTGCCCTGAACAGCAAATTTCTGTAGTAATTTGCATAACAGTATGGGAATGGCAGGTGGCAAGTTACGGCTTGGCAGGGCATGTCCCATTCCTATACAACACTTTTGAGTTTTGTACTTTTCAGGGTTTCCTACAAAAATAACCACAAGGTGCTCCACTTGCTTCCAACATAACCCCCAGGGATTCCACTCTAAATTAATTATAAAGTTCCCTGACTTTTCCATGACCAAAAACCTAAACTTCCTTGACCTCTTACACATAATGTTTTCAGAGTCCTATTTCTATATACGATATACAGATTTGGTACGATATACAGAAATACCATCAGTATTATTATCATAAATCATTTACAAACATGTAACTGCAAGTAAGCTGAATAGCATTTTGATACAATTAATGTATTTTCCTCAAACAGCAAATATAACCATTAAAAAACTATTTTAGGGGGGGAGGATTCACTTACATCCTTTTGAATGACCAGCAACCCCTTTGTGTTTTGTGTAAACAAAGAGCACATAGTGTCACAAACTCTATATGCCCATACTGTATGCATCACAGCTGTAGAACAAGGCATATGAAAATAAGTTCCTTCACCCATCGCAAGGGTCACACAGGTGTGATTATTCCTAAGTGGTCCATGGAATACATACAACAACATGGGTGTGACTGTAAAACCTGCATTTAATGTCTAGTCTCACCTAAAAATGAATAAGTAGTAAGTGTCTAAGCTGGCTAAAGGGTCTCAATGTCATTAAAAGAAACAACAGAACAACAAAGCCCATTTTTGTTCAACGAAGAACCATTCATTGACAGGTAAAATAAAAAATGATTAGCAGAAAACCCTTAGAAGTTTGTTTTCCTGGATGGGGGAATAAATAAATTATAGAAGCACACACATTTTACCCAAGAAACTGGTAATTCTGAACAGTAACGTTTATTGGATGCAGAGACTGATCTAGTTGTGAGAGAAACTTATGCTAATTGAAGTCAAGGTGACCATAAAACTAATAATGTTGCCTGCCATTGTAGGCTACCTCAGTGTGATTATTGATTAGAACAATTGCATGACAAAATAATGCAAGTATTGTGGGGAAGTAATTGTAGTACAATCTAACAAAAGGAACAGTTATATTCAACCACCAATAGTAGTTACTTTATAGGCTAGTCAATATAAAACATCCCTTAATTATTTTCATTGTTTTACTTTTATCAGAGGAGGTTGGCAGACACAGGTGGAAAAACCTCAGGGACAGCTACTTGAAGGGAAGAAAAAGGAAAGGGAGTTAATCTGGAGTGGGGCTGCAGGAGTCCATCAACAGCCATGGAGGTACATGGCTGCCATGGGCTTTCTTGCCCCATTCATTGGTTACAGGGCAGGGAGCTCCAATATAGAGCCTCATTGCCAGCCAGCCCCCTCAGCAACCAGCAATCCACTCCTCTCAGCAGCCAGCCTCCCGCACGCCTCAGCAGCCAGCCACCCACCCACCCCCGTCAGCAGCCATCCAGCTACCTACCCACCCCCGTCAGCAGGCAGCCAGCCACCCACCTTGTCATGGTTCTGTATTTTCTGTTTCTGTTTTTCCCCTTTTGGCCGCCAGATGGCAGCACTTCAGTTTTGTGTTTCAATTCGTTCTCCCTCCCTGTGTTAATTGATTTGGGTTTTTAATTATTCTATAATTGTTCCCACCTGTGTCTTGTTATCCCTCCTTTTCTGGTTTGATTGTTCTTTGAGTTTACCTGTGTCTTGTTACCCCTGTCTATTTAAGTTCTTGGTTTGCCTGACTCAGATGCTGGTTCCTTGTGTTTCTGTTTGTGTTTCTGCCTGCGTTCCTGCTTGTGTGTGTTGCGCCTGCCCGTATTCTGTTCTGCCCGTATTCTGTCCTGCCTGTGTTCCGCCCTGCCTGTGGTCTGTTCTGTTTTTTTTCAGTTCTTAAGAATCTTTTTGTGTTTGTGGTTTTGCCCCTCGTGGCCTTTTGTTTGTTCCCTGTTTGTTATTTAGTAAAGTCTTTGTTTGAATTTTTCTTTTGGAGTCTCCCGTGTTTTTTCACTCTGCGCCTGGATCAAACCCCCGAATCCCTGACACACCCACCCCCGTCACCAGCCATCCAGCTACCTACCCACCCCCGTCACCAGCAAGCCAGCCACCCACCCATCCCTCCCTCGTCCAGTAGCCAGCTAGCCAGCCAGCCAGCCAGCCAGTCACCCAGTCACCCACCCCGTCAGCAGCCAGCCAGCCAGCCACCCACCCACCCCAGTCAGCAGCCACCCACCCACCCACTCTCCCTCCCTCCCTCGTCAGTAGCCAGCTAGCCAGCCAGCCAGCCAGCCACCTACCCCTGTCAGCAGCCAGCCAGCCAGCCAAGCAGCAGTAGGAGAGTAGCCAGGATGCGGCAAGAACCCCCCGCTAGGGTCTTCCACAATGCTGCAGACACCCCCACTTGCCCAACCTCCTATCTATTTGGTCAAATCCTGTGTGTTTGAGTGTACATTTCATTAAATTATTAATGCAATACTTTCAATTAATTATTTTAAATAATAGTGTGGGGGTAATACTTAATCTCTTTTGGGTATATGATAACCAGGTCAGTGCAGGTGTAACTCAGTTACACTTTACTCGGCGATGTGTTACATTTTGAAGGGAGGCATCAGCGACCATGTTGGGGTTAGTGCTGATGCTGTCTCTCATGGTGTTCAGCCACAGGTAGTTGTGGAGGATGCAGGTGACCTTCACACAGAGCTCCACCTTCTCAGGGTCCAGCGTGATGACATGGCGGTACATCCGCCATTAAAAAGACAAAAACTACAAAACTACAATCGACTGTCAGCTTGGCACGACTCAGTTGATAATTGAAGAGCCTCTGCCCGCTGTGGATGTTGGAGCATGGGAAGGGGCGCATGAGGTACCTGCATAGGGGGAAAGCTTCATCTCCTACCAGGATATAGGGGAGGGTGCCACGCTGCCACATTTATTTTTTGTTACCTCTTTTATATAATTGTTTGCAATACAAAATCATGGGCATTCATGCAGACAAACGCTCATTAGCTTGTCTGACATTGACTAGCCATTAGCTCGTCAGCAGCATTGCATCTTCTGTGAAATTTACACTGTGCATAGCCTAATGGCTATCTACATACCAGAAACACTGACAATTTTGGAGACTCCTCCACGCTGCGTTCCCCCTTGTCAGTGTCTCTGTAGGAGGGCAGTGTAGGATCATATAGCATTGGGAAACCCGTAGCGACAATTACAATGGAGTCCTCCATTTTGGTACTATAGAATGTGTAACTAAAATTTGAAAAGGGGACTATTTACTTACTGTGACGCATTGTTGTAACACCTGGGGCTTGAAGACACATTTGGCCATCCCCCTCACCGCCTAGCTCAGGCCTACCTGCAATCTCACCATGCCTTGCGGAGGTGTGCTGCCACCTCATTTAAAATGAATGTAGGGGGTGTTTCCCTGGTGTTACTGCATACAGTGTGGCTTCACCGTGAGGCTTGACAAAGAACTGACAGATGACACTGTTAAACTGACCCTGATCAGATTCAATCACATAGTTTAAACTATGCATTTTTTGAGTTCTCTTTTCACTTTGTTAGCTCACGGAATAAATAAATAAAGACACATTTTTATAAAATTATACCATGTCATTCTACTGTCAATATCTGGGACTAAATATGGAACAAATATACAACCAATGTCCCTTTTGAGTCTGAGTGGTCATATATTGTCTCGGACAATCCGTTTGTGAAATAACCCCCTCATTCGAATGACTGGAGTACCTTCCAAAATAGCTGTGCGTTATACCACGCATGCAGTGTTGTCGCCCTTTCTAGTACAATCTGGCTTGATTGAAAATTAATCTATCCAACAGGTGACAGTATAATCTTTCTAACAATGTATAACATGTTTAATTTTTATTTTTTGAAGAAAGTTTTATAAACCTGCGTAACCAAACATCGTGAATCAGCATCGCTGCCTTACGCATTCTCTCTGTGGTAGCAGTAAAAGACACTGCACCAGACAAAACGATCAGTTTAATTTGTTATTATTATTGAGGACTTCTGAGCATAGCTAAGCCATATGTTTGCTGATAGACCTAGCTGACAGTTTTAGAGAGGAGAGGAGACGACAGCATTGATTCTCTGTCTCTATTTACTGAACACAGATAAGATTTCTTTGTAAGTGTTACTGCTCAACATATTTCAGTTATATATGTCATTTTTGAATTTGAGTGTCTTCAAATAGATTAGTGGAATTTTATAATGAGGATATTTCACACTGTAACGCAAGCGGTCATTGGTGGTTTCAGCAAGGTTTGTGTTCATGCTCCGGATGTGCGCTGGAACATTGCCAACACTTGGTGGATGGTTGAATATTGTTTTAATGTCGTCCCATCCCCATACAAGGAAACATTACGTACTGTAGAGTACAGAAAAACATATGGAGAGTTAATGATTATACATTTAGGTACTGTACCGCATTGTGTGATAATGTGCTTACATTATTTTTAAATCTGATCATCAATGTTTCATCTTAAACCTTCATGAGGGGCACATTTATATGCTTTATAATGGACAAAAAACATTTTATTCATTGTTTTGGTTATGTTTCTGGATGTATTGTTTCATTTAAGGCATTTTTAAAGTCTCTGTGATGCTCACATCTGGGGTTACAAAGCTTTGAATAGGGTGCCCCCTAAATGGGCATGGATTGACCAGATTTAAGGAATGCAGGCTACCATAAAGCTTGTTGACAGGGATAGCTTGATCAACCTGGGATCGATCAACCCTCATTGGTAGGGAACTGTAGTCTATAATCCACTTTAATGCCATGTAAAGTTTGTTTAGTATAGTTTAGTTTAGTTTTATTTTTTTGGTCTTGACAACAATTTTACCATACATTTATGAAAAAAAGGATAAATAATACCAAGTCATTGTATCAAAAATTCATATATCTTTATTAATTGCGTCAATTTGCTTTAATCTGCATATTCTTACAATACAATGGGAACTTTTAAGAGAAATGAGTCCTCGCCAGTAAACTAGAATGAAATACCGCCAGACATCAAACAATAAGCCTGAACTACATTTATTCATTTATTGGTTTAGCCTACCTCACAAAACTGTCCATTAGCTAATTCTCCCTTAGCTCAGCCATTCGTTTTCAAATTGAACGCGCTCTTGAAAGCCACACGAGGTGGGCGCAGAATCACAGGAAATATTATTCAGAATCTCACTTTTTGTACAGAATGGTAAGAAAAGGGGACTTGTTCATTAAGCATTGCTTTCACTTTGACCTTTTCTTTTGTTTTATTACATTACATTTTATTTAGCGTAGGCTTTTGTCCGAAGCAACGTATGCTACAATACGCAAAGTAGTGTGCAATCTGAAAGTTTTGATTGAGACAAAAATTGGCGTGGGCCAAATCCCTGGAATCGTCTGATCAGGGAATTAACTTCAACCGGCGTGAATCCGCAACAGCTGCGACTGCACACGCGCATGCATCCATGTGTGCACGCATCCACCCTCACACAAACAGAGGTGGGTAGTAACGCGTTATATTTACTCCGTTACATTTACTTAAGTAGCCTTTTGAATAAATTGTACTTGTACTTGTAAGATAAATTCACTTTTACTTGAGTATATTTGTGAAGAAAAAATGTTACTTTTACTCCGTTATATTCGGCTACATTCCGCTCGTTACTTTTATTTTTACCAATTTTTTCTTCAATGCACGTTCTGTTTGTTTCATTCTCTCAGAGAGACTTCAGCCGAAGAGGCTGACTGGTCTTTGCTTTGGCTCTGTCACAGCCCCACATGACTCCGTTTCACCAGTCAAACGTAGGCAGTCACAGCACACAGAATGACAGAAGGATGAGTGGAGGACAACAATGGCTGAAACAACGGCGGGTGATTCGGAGGAGGCAGAACACCCTTGGCCTCATGTTCAAACTATGTTTTCCTTAAAAACTACCAAAAACAATAGTTACATTATGGGCTGCCTTCTTTGTCTGCCTAAAAATGTGGACATTTCAGCCCACAAGAACTCAACTTCGAACTTGAGAAAACATGTGGCGGTAAGTTGTAGGTTAGTTTTGGCTGTGGATAGCTAACGTTAGCCCTGTTAAAGGACCCTAGTCTTGGAAGGGAGTCTTTTGTATTCGGTTGTTGTCTTTAGCGACCGAATTGTAAAGACTCCCAGAGGGTCCTGTTACAGGGCTAGGTATGATAATTAATTGCATATTTATTTAGTTAACTAATGTTAGCCCCGTTAGCTAGTAAGATCAATAAAAAAATAAAAAAGAAGAGCTCCAAATAAATGGCATGAACATAAATGCTGCTTTAAAGGTGCAGTGTGTAGAATTTAGCAGAATGGACTTGGCAGAAATTGAATAAAATATTCATAAGTATGATTTCATTAGTGTATAATCCCAGGAAAACAAGAATCGTTGTGTTTTCGTTACCTTAGAATGAGCCCTTTTATCTACATAGGGAGCGGGTCCTCTTCCACGGCGACGCAATGTTTCTACTAGACTAGACAAACGGTTCTAGAGAGGGCGCATTTGTGATGCCTGGGTACCTTCTAATATAGCTGTGTGTAATACCACACGGGTGGTTTACGGCGTTGTCGCCCTTTTTAGTACAGTCTGGCTTCAACGACAATCCATGTATTCAATAGGTGAGAGTATAAGCTTTCTAACGATGTATAACATGTCTAATTTTGCTTTTGGAATAGCATTTTATTTGTCAGCGTAATCGAAAGTTTTGTTATCGTCGCATTCACTTATGCATTCACGTGGTAGCAGGAAAATACGCTTCACCTAACGAAACGTTGTTAACAATTTTTCGTAATTTCTTGGAAAATACTATTATTATTGAGGACTTCTGGGCATAGCTAAGCCATATGTTTGCTGATAGACCTAGCTGACATCATTTTCTGGTGTAAGACAGAAGCGGTTAGAAATATGTCATTGATTTACTGTCTCTATAAGATTTCATCATTGCTACGTAAGTATTACTGCTCAAAATATTTCGGCTATGTACGTTATTTTTTAAATTGAGTGTCTTTAAATAGGTTAGTGGTATTTTATAATGAGGATATTTCACATTGTAATGTTAGTAGTGTAATAGTTTTTGTGACGCATCATGTCTTTCTATGATTTACCATGCAAAGCAGTTAACGTTAGCAATAAAACGCTACCACAATGCAGAACAATTAACAATCATAATTGCTATCTTACTTGTAAGCTATGACCTATAGTTTTACAGACTAAACAACTAAATACAATTTATAAATCTATCAAGGAATCTCATCACTTTGACACTTTTGTCTTCTTGAGGCAGTCATAGACGATGACATCATTTTTGGAACTTACAGGCGACCGTAGCTTCTCCTAAATCGTTGGAGAGGAACGGGTGAGGGGAGTGGGGGGTATTCAGTTGGTTGCAATCTGCAACCTCGCCGCTAGATTCCAATTCTACACACTGCACCTTTAATTACCTTTGAGTTGTTATGAGTGCCTATGCAGGGCTCCACACTAACTTTTTACTCTAGGAACACCAAACCAAATTTAGGAGCACCACACAAACGACATTCAACATCAGCACAACACAGCCATATTTTTTTCCATCTTCATGCTAATTGTGTTACTGATATATATCCTTTGGTAATAAATACAGATATTTTACAGAAGGAGAAGATACACTCAAATACAACCAGGCCAACACACTAAAAAGTTAAATAGAAAATCACGCACGTGCGCACACACACACAATCACACTAATTCTCTGCCTCCAGATGAACAGTTTAGAAATTAATGTGATATAGCCAACAATGATTATAAAAAGAGGGCATATTTGCAACTAGCACTGGTGCTCCTAGATATCCATTTTAGAAGCACAATCACCAAAAACAGTAGGAAAAGGCTCCTAAATTGAATCACTCTAGAGCCCTGTTATGCCAGTGTTGATAGTGAATTTTAAGTGCATCATAAGGCACAATAATGGTGCTACAAAGCATTATGTTTCCCACATAGAAAGTTTCTGTTTGAGTGGGCTCCTCTTTGTTGTGATGATGAGTCTATTTTAATGGATAAATCCCCTGTAGACTCATTGATATTTTTTCTGTCAACAGAGGGTTCACCCCAACAAACTGACGAGGTATACAGACTTAATAGAGTCCAACAGAAAGCGAAAATCTTCCTCTTCTGACGAACCTCCTATGAAGACTGCGAAGATCACAAATGGATTTTCCCTCGCTGTCCCACGGGTAGCACAGGCAACGCTTGACAAGCTCTTGCTAAATTTTATATGTGAAGGCACCCAACCATTTTCTCTGGTTGAGATACCATCCTTGAAGAGTATAATAGAAACCTTGCAACCTCAGTGTACAGTAATGACAAGGAAAACATTATGCTCTAAAATACAGGAAGCTACAAAGACCATGAAGAGCATAATCATTAAAAAGTTGAGCACTGTGAACCACGTTGCTACCACAACAGACTGCTGGTCTGCCAGACAGCGTAGTTACTTAGGTGTCACTGGATAGACCACACCTCTTTAGAGAGGAACTCCGCTGCACTGGCTTACAGACTTGTCAAAGGCTCGCACACATTTGATGTCCTTGCTGCAGCATTAGAGGAAATACATTCTGAGTACCACATCAGGACGACAACAGACAGTGGCTCAAACTTCCTGAAGGCCTTTCGAGTGTATGGGGAGGAGAAAGAGGAAGACGTCGCTGATGGACAAGAGGAGAGAGACTCCCTCCTTGATGATGCATCAGAAGATGAAAGTCACTTAGAGGTGGAGTATCAAGAAGTGTCTGCTATTTTAGATGATGACACCGGCCTTGAGTACCAACTTCCTAGGCATCAAAAGTGTGCATGCCATCTCCTCAATCTTATTTCAACAGTTGATACCATGGCTGCAGAAGCTGGCAGCGAAACATACAAGAGGCTGTCTCGGTCTGCTTTTGCAAAATGTAATGCTCTGTGGAATAAAACCAGCAGGTCAACCATAGCTTTTGAAACAGTGGAACGTGAATGCAAATTGCAGTTCGTCCGACCCAATCAGACCCGTTGGAGCTCCCTGTTCCTCGATGTAGAAAGGGTTGTGCACATCCAGGAGGAGCAAGGAGAAAAAGCAATTCACAATGTATGCACAGCATTAAAGATAAAGATGTAAGTTGGCAGAACTCACATTATTTGTTAAAGAGTAATGAAACAGGTGTCAGCATTGCTGACTGATGGGTGAATCCACCGGTCTTAAGTTGCAACAAGTCTTAAGTTACTCTTTGAACCTAGCTGAAATTTTTCAATTATAATTGAGTTTTTTTATATGTTTGTGTGATAATTTTAGTTTATTTGAATGAAATAGTTTATTAACTGTGTTTTACAGGCTCAATCCTGCTGAAATGGGATTTTTGGGTGAGTACGCTGCTGTAATGAAGCCTGTTGCCATGGCCCTTAACATCCTCCAAGGGGAATTATCTGTGCATATGGGGTTCCTGCTGCCAACCCTTCTCCAGTTGCAGGACAAGCTGAAGAAGCTGGAGTCAACTTGCAAAGTGTGTAGACCTGCAGCAAGGGATCCAGAAACGTTTTGGAGAGGTCATGAAAGAACCTGAGCTGATTGCTGTAGCTATACTTCTACCAAAATTCAGAACATCCTGGACCACAGAAGAGAGCATCTTAAAAGCTGGTAATATACTTATGTATCAATTCAAAACTGAATCAGTTTTCCTTGACATATTAATCTATGTAATGGTTATTGTCGTTGAGGTTTATGTTGTGTCAGTGACAAACTACAGGTTGGCAAGAGTTACAAGCTCTGAGAGCTCTTAATACCAAAAATCAGCAGCTTGGCAGCCTATACAGTACAAGGGTAAGAAGAATGTGCAGACTTAATTTTTTTGAAAACTATTTATCTTGCCACAGGCCTTGACTACATCAAAAATCACCTAGACACTGACTTGGATGACGATGCACGCTCAAACAGCGGCCACTCTGACGAAGATGACTTTTTTGCATCCATGAAGTCAGGAAACCCACAAACAGGAGAGCTGGAGAGGTACCTTTCATGTCCATCCACTGGAGGTATGGATCTATTGCATTCCTTTCCTCAAATCAAGAAATTGTCGCTCAAAGTCAACACAAGTCTTCCAGCATCTGCAGCCTGTGAGAGACTTTTTAGTCATGCAGGGCTCCTGTTCACTGCCAAAAGATCACAGCTTCACTACAAAAATCTTGAGAGCCAACTACTGTTGAAGCTTAAGAGTCGCTTCACTAAGTGATTCTTCAGGACAGAGCATGTAAGAACACTCATTTTCACCAAAACACACACACATACACACACACACTTTCATTCAGCAAAACACATTCAGTCTCATCTATATACACAGTCTCACATTCACTGATTTTTCAACTTGTCACTGCAAGTAAAGTGCGAAGAGTTCACACACAGTATTGTTACCTAGGTATTGGTTTCAAAAGATTTATGTTGTGAAAAAGAATGATAAGAGAATGTTTTGAAACTACTAAGTTGTTATCTGTTCCACTACTTTTCATTCAGCAAAACACATTCAGTTTCTCATTTGTATACACACCTAGTCTCTCATTTACTGATTTTTAAACCTGTCACTCCAAGTAATGTTTGAAGAGTTCAAACACAGTGCTTTTTACTAGGCACCGGTTTCAAAAGCTTTATGTTATGAAAAAGAGTGACAGAAGAGAATGTTTTCAAACTACTAAATTGAGCAAGTTTCAAGGATTTATCAAAGTGTTTCTTGTGACTGAATTTGCCTTAATTTATGTTATTTTGTAAAGATTTAATGAATTATTGTGTATTGTTTTATTGAAAGGGATATGCTTTAGGCCATATTTGAATTTGGCCATGGCTATTTTATATTTTGTTTATTTTGATATTTACATTCATCTTGCTCTGCTCATTTCAACAATAAATCATATAGAATGAAGTAACTCAGTACTTGAGTAGTCTTTTCACTAAATACTTTCTTACTCTTACTCAAGGAATTATTTGGATGACTACTTTCACTTCTACTTGAGTCATTATTATTTTAAAGTAACAATACTTTTACTTGAGTACAGTTTTTGGCTACTCTACCCACCTCTGCACACAAACACGTGACCTCTTCTTTGGCTCATGACCAACCTTTCCACAAAATCTTGTGCAAATCTGTGAATCCATTCGGGAGTTATGCGCCTTTTTGTGATAGGCCACACCCATCGCCACGCCCCCTCTTGGCCATAGCGAAAACTGTGGCTGCTATGGGGTGGGACACTTTTGTGGACCGATCGACCGACCGACCGGCCGACAAACAGAGCTATAGAAACTGATACACTGAAACTGATATTGTGGCGATTTGCAGGTTTCCCTGGTCAAAAAGAGTTTCTGAGCTGAAGGTAAGAATGAATTGCTGTGGTGGCATTTTATTTCAGCACACTAGTGGGCATTTCTGCACAAAATAAACGCTAGTTGCCTGTTGATCTCACTGGCCTACACTCACTCGCTATCACAGCTCCAATGAGGATGACAGACGTATTGTAGCAGAGAAGGAAATGGGTGTGCCGTTTTTTTCACAGGCTATCCCCCCGCCCCCCCCCCCCCCCCTCCAAAGACCCCACAAACATGACAAGGGCATAACCAATTGTTAACAGTTAAATGGAAAGCCTGCCTTTTAAACGTGTGTGTTCCATAAATCACATTTTATATTGTTAACAAGAACAATGAACAAAACATGAAAAAACATACAGTAACAACAATGGCAATGTTCTGGAACTAAAACATCACTTTTGTAGGGGTGTCTCCATGCCAGTGGGTCCTGAGAACTTTAGTCAAAGCCAACAGAAATTTTTCTGATGAGAGGGTTTTGCAGATTGTCCAAGGCACAGCAGAGCTGCGGAGATGTGGTGGAATACATTTCAGCACCTTGAATTCCTTCTGTCGGGCATTTGCTCCCCCTACATGAATCCTGTTCCAGGCAATATGTTTGGTGTGCCTGACTTCACTTTCTGTGAATTTGTCATGGTGCAGGAAGAGGGGCATGTTGACTGACGCTTCATCTGGCAGAACGTCATGAATAAGGAATCCTTTATCAGCAAGGATTAAATCCCCAGGTTTAAAATGGTTGAGCACACCAGACTCACAGACAATTGATTTGTCAGAAAATGACCCAGGGAATAACTTGCTACAGTATGTTATTACTGCATTGGGGGCCACACCCAGAAGCAGTTTGAATGAATTGCATTTCCCTTGTAACTCGAGTAGGTCTGCTTTTGTTCAGCCTTGAGACTGGCCCTTCAATCTCAATGTCTGTGTAGTCTATCACCATTTGGCAGTTCTAGAACATCTTAAATGATTTTGGAAGACACTGTTGATTTGTATGCCTGGATGGCACAGTGGGAAAAATGTCCTCAAATAAAAACCTGTGGAGAACATCTACCAGAGGGATGATGATCCTCGCCTACACTGCAGCCAACAGGACGGCCACTGTCTACTTACAGAACATGATTCGATTCTATACGCCAGCTCGACCACTCCGCTCTGCAGCAGCAGGGCGCCTTGCACCCCCTCCCATCCGAGTAAAGGGTTCTCACTCATCCCTATCATGGAGCTTCTCCACCCTACCTCCGCAGTGGTGGAACGAACTCCCTGTCCCCCTTCGAACCTCTCCCTCACTACCCATCTTCCACTGTGTTCTGAAGGCGCATCTCTTCAGACTATACCTGGACTAACTGCCATCACTCTGCAAGTTATTTCACTTAAATTCCCCTTTATCATGCCACTCATGTTACATGTAACTCCATTCCATCACTTTTTGTAATGTATATTTTCGTCCTAATATTGTAGCTTGTACTTCCCCTAGTTTGACTTGCATAAGTAGGTCAGAATAATGTTCAGTGCCTGAACTGAACTGTGTCCTTAGCTATGAATAGTTGTACAAAATTAGTATTGTACCCTATCGAACCTGTGTTTTGTAGTTGTTCAAATGAACTTGATATGCACTTTTGTACGTCGCTTTGGATTGGTGTAGTTCTGCCTCAACTTCATCAGTGTCATGACCAAAACTTGGTCCTCAAGAGTGAGTGATTCCACCCTCCAGCCAGCAAAATATATGATGGCATAAGACTTGCTTACCAGTGAATGCTGACCATATTTATTGTTTTGTTTTTTGTTGCATGTATATTGATCATGATATATAATTTTTCAAAATGGTACACATGTTGTGTAGGGATATTGTACCTGCTCGTGTAGGTGCTTTTATAGACATTAAATGATGACAACGATTAGGCCAGTTTAATCATTTTATTCATGATTGGTATACAGGTCATCATTGAACAAGAACATCCTGTCATAATTTATTTTCCCTAAGTTAATGTTACACAACTAGAATTTGTGTATTGTAGCTAGATTGTTGACTGACTATTAGTGTGAGCAGATTTTCGTTTTTCAACTGAAATACTGACTTTCAGATTATTTGTACAGGTTGTAATTATTTCTGCATTATTTTGTAGCCCCAACTGGACAATAATATGTGTGGTGTGAGCAACTGAATGAATGAAAATGGGACTAGTGGGCCTAATGACCAAAAGAATATAATGTTGGCTAACTGCTCATCAAAAAAATTTGCGACTGTAACCCTGTCTCTTGTTGACCTCTTCCACATGACTGAGCACTGTCCAATCAGTGACATTGTGCTAAATGCAACATACAACATACACACACAAAAAATTGCCTCTTGTACCTTTAGTTAAATGATGATAAATGTTGGGTTGCTTTCACAAGTTAGACAGTTTCGGTGTTAGGTAGTAATTTTATGGAAAAGAAAAGCTGGTATGATCCATTGTTTTGTTATGTATGTCAACAGCAGAAAAGTCAATTGGAAAATGACTGGGGAAATTTCTGTTTTGGAACGGAGCACCCGGTCCGTGATGTGGGAACTTCGACTCTCTATGGCAGTGGTTCTCAAACTTTTTGGGGAAATGTACCCCTTGGAAAAACAATTCCCACCCCAAGTACCCCCTTATCCAACTGGACAAAAAAGGGAAATATTTCTATTAGGAGGCTTCTCCATGACAAATAAGAGCATTAATTAAACCAGTTTACACACATTGTCAACATAAATATTGACCAAATGTTAGGGTTGCTAATTAGTTATACTGTGCATTGCTCATTCTGCTCAAAAATAATAACTGTTATACTAGCCTACTTACAATTCACTGGGAAACTTGGGCCTGTCTTCCACAACCTGGTCAACAATATCAGTTGCCATTTCATCGATCCTTTGGGAAACGGTGTCGTTTGATAATGGTACATTCTTAAGTGCGTCTGCTGATTTTTTTTTATCGAGCATGGTCTCTGCCAGCACAACTGCTGCGGGTAATATTAGCTCCTCGGCAACGGAGTATGGCTTTTTAGACTTCGCCCCTAGTAAAGACACTGCATATGACGCTTCGAGTGCTTTGGTTTATGTTGTTGATGCCTTTTGCATTGTCAACTGACATGATCTAAATTCTGAGAGCTTTCTCTTTAAAAAGTCGGGTTGTTTACCGACATGCGATGCGTTTTTAGTGTTTAGATGCCGCTGCAAGTGCGCGGGCTTCATGCAGTTATTAGCCAGCTTCTCTCCGCAAAAGAAACATTGCGGTTGTGGTGGATCGGCAGCTGTAGACATAAACCCAAACAGCGCACATTCTTCACGAAACTGCCAGGTTTTGACTGTTTGCTCGATCCTTGCCTTTTTTGAGGTTCGGAAGGATTTTTTGGAGGTCCGGGAGGATTTTTGCTGTTGCTCGCACGTTTTAGCCAGTTGTCCATTTTTTCCAACTACACAGCTAGGTAGCAGGTGAACTGCTGCTTGCATGCGTGCAGATGTTCCTTCTTGCTCGCTACTGTAAATTACATCTCATAAAAAACACGTTTTCAACGTACAAAAATGCCAAGTTACTCAAAAGTATTGATATCAAAATGACGCCAAGTTACGGTACTACAAACAATATAGGCTATCTTGCCTCACCGAAATGACATAAGATGTATTTCAAAGCAATGCTACCCAATATTTCCTTAGTTCTTTCAAGTCACTTGGCCCTGTGTTTTCTAATCTTACCATTTTACAAATTTGTGTAAATAGGTACCTGATGTTAAGCCTCCAGAGTGAACATGTGGAACATTTCTGTGCTCCTACCTGCACTTCCGGGGATTCCCCCTATAAATGAGGTCTTCTGCCTCTACCTCTCCCTTTTCAATTATTGTACTACATGGGAGAGGTAAGCAACATAATGGTCTCTTTATTAAATGATATGTATAAGGTTACGTGTTAGCTAAACGCACTGTGTAGTATGCTAATATGCTTCCTATGTGGTCTAATTTGTGTAGGAGCTCAAACTAATGTGCATGATTGACTAGAGGAATCCGTTATTTTATTTTTGTAACAGGTATGTTTCTGTTTTTCTGTGGCTCCTTGTAATACGGCTTGTGCGCTTTTTCTTTCTTTCGCCTTGTTTCCATCCCTCCCCGCTTCGCCCTTTCCTTCTTTTCAATTATTGTACTACATGGGAGAGGAGCTCAAACTAATGTGCATGATTGACCGGAGGAATCCGTTATTTCATTTTTGTAACAGAATAAACAGAGATCCAAAGATATTCTGGTCTGGGCTTCATTTTATTCTAAACACAATGCAGACAAGCTAGCCACCACTGGTTATACCTACAATAGAATAGATAACAATTAGGCAAGACTAGAATCTACACAGCATTCCCCTAAATGACATTTATATGAAACTTTATTGGGACACAGCCTACCTGTGCAAGATGACAGATTAAAGGGCAAGGTAGCGTGGCTTGGCCTTAAATGATTCAATTATTTCATTAGACTCCAAAGTCTCCGTAAGTTCCCTTTCAAACGCCAGCAACGAGAGGCTATGTAGTCTTCTTGTGACCATGGTCTGGTGCTGGATTTTATCCTGTTGCTAAATCTGTCCTCCTTGACATCAATGTTAAAGTGGCGGCAAGGTTGGCAAAATACAGCGTCTAGTTTAATGCTATAGGCTACTCTAGCCAACTGTACCATTTAGCCGAAAAACTCTTTCCACTGACTGTTTGGGTGACTGGGAAAGCACACAATTTGGGCTGGAATGCAGGTTCGCCTACTGCCGAGAGATCTGTAGAGTTAGCCATTTCTACGTCCTCTGATTCGGCCTCCACAGGCGTAGGTGCTGAAGGAGTCACACTTGTTCAGGGGGAGTTACACTGCAAGTCTCCCGTGATGCTCGCGGCTACTTGTGCATGTATCAACTTTTAAAAATTTGGTTGCTAGGCAGGCTGTGCATGACGGTGGATGTTGTTTTTTGACAAAAATAATTTAGAATTTATTTTTAAAAGAACAGTTATTATAATTAGACCATAATAGTCTAGGTTTCAAACAGAACGTTTTGAAAGGCTATAACTAAAAATTCATTCAGCATCTGATTTTTGGGTATGCTAGCTGCCTCTTTGGGTGGCACAGGCACACCCTGGAGCACCCGTGGCTACACCATTGGTCTATTTTACCCTCCATAATGCAGTTGCTTTAAAAAAAAAAAAATATATATATATATATATATATATATAGTAAAAAATAAAATGTATATATTTTTAAATCAAAATTTTATTAATTTATCAAATTCTCGTGTACCCCCTGCAACCTTCCCCCAGGGGTACGCATACCTCCGGTTGAACCACTGCTCTATGGTTACCTCATGACCCTGCTACAATCGCATTGCTTTTGTTCTTAACTAGTCAGAGATCAGTGCACCTAGTCAACACAATCAAAATTTTGGTAATATTTTTCTCTATTCTTTTCAGCCTAGCAGATTTTTTTATCTAGGAAAAATGTAAATGGTATTTTTTTTTAGATTTGTTGACCGCAAGAAAAAAACCAATCTCTGCAATTCTTAAACAGTGATCCTTGGGTTATTAATGGCCTCCCTCACCATCTTCCTCACAGTCCATGGGGACACCATGGACTTGCTTCCTCTTCCTGGCAAATTTGCAACCATTCCATATGTTTTACGCTTTTTTATTATTGCCCTACAGTGCTAAGTGGTATGTTTAACCGTTTATGTCTTTTTTTGTACCCATTACCAGACTTGTGACGGTAAATTACCACCGGTCTCTTCTGAATTGACAGTTATTTGGCTTTTCCCATGCTGATGGATGACAGAGGGATTTTGTATGCTTGTTACCTCATTTTTATTCTCTAGTGAAACTGGAAGTGATGGAATGACACAATATAGTTCCTTTAGACTGAAATGAACTAAATTAAGTATAATTATATTGCCAATTTCATTTTGTTTAATTTTACTTACAATAATTGTTAGGGGTGTCAATAATTATGACACCTATGGTTTTCAGAAAATATTTGATTACTTAATAAAAAACATTGAAGCATGAGAGTAAATGTATTGAAATAAAGGTTTATAGTTTTCCCATATGTTTGAACATAACATATAGATTATTATCTGTATCATTTATTCTACGCAGCCTTTTTTCTTAGTTTTTTTTAAGGGTGCCAATAATTCTGGAGCCCACTGCATATATTTTTAACCTAATAAAACTTTCACAGTACGTTTTTTTAAATTATTTTTTGAAATATATGAGTTCAAAAAGATGAATGAAGCTGGTGGGTTTTTTTTTTTGTTAACGAAAAATTGAACAGAAAATGTGACGGGAAGCTTCATAGTGAGCACTCTGATTAGGAACTAATCAGATTCACTGATTGGACCTGAACCAAGTGCAGCACCTCCACCTGATGAAGGGGTCTAAAGTCATTCTTCTATTAATACCAACCATGCCTTCTCACTCAGTCCTTTGGAAATAGAGCATGTTCTGCCAATGCATCCCGATTGAGAGACTGAGAGGCAATTCTGTTTCTCCCCAGTAGATGTCCTCAGTAGTACAGTAAGATAATTCAATAAACACATTTTAACTAGATTTAAACTTGGACCCTTGTCATATCAATAAATAAGCCTTTGCTAGATGAGATTTAACTGCCCCCTCCCTTGAACCATGCTGTATTCATAATGACATCATCATTTCTTATGCTTATCATTTTTTCAGGCATCTTTTAACTTTGGTGGAGATTTGCTCTAGATTGGAGAGGAAATTGATGCCTATATGTTTAAAACTATGAACAAAAAGTGGGATTTAAACTTCTTTGATGGCATAATGTTGTCTGCCTTAAAATAAAACAAAGTGCCAGTGGTGAGCCATTGTTGAGAAGAAGGTAAAGAATAAAGATTTCTTTCACTGTGGAGTTTTCTGCAGTCCCAGGCATAAGTCTAATAACCTAAATCACAGATCACATCATCCTTGTTTGTGCTTCATGGGCCCACAGTTGAAGAGATTTCAATCCAGACTGGACTGAAATTTGTATTGGTGGTGGGTGGTGGCAGGGACGTAATGAGGAGGGGGACTGTGCTGGCCCCTAGAAACCTGAGATACAGAAAGCTATAGATGGAGGCAAGAGAAGACACCAGGCCCAGAGTGGAGATGGATGACGATGAACCCACCCCCCTCTCTGGGATCAAGGAACAGGTCAAAAAGAGGTCATGACACCCCTCACTTTCAATTTCAGCTATTATTTCCCAGAAGCCCCTTCTTTCCCACTTTTTACTCTCTCTTGTTCTCAGATTTCCCCCCAGTTTGCCCCTTTTCCCACAGAAGGGACAAACGGTGGCAAAAACAGAAGATTGTGAGCAGCTTGGTTCCTGACTCTCACAATTCAGTCAGACAACTCACAATTTGAATTAAGCAATATATATTGACACAAAGTAAAAGCAACTCAGCCTCTTGGCATCAAGGCTCTGCCTCTTATGACTCCTTGTTGCACAGGTGAAGTCAGAAACAAGTGTGAAGGAAAAAAATGAAATTTCTCTAATTGTGATACTGAACATTTCATTTAAGAAGTTATGAGAAAAATCCTCTTTGGGGGCCTGCGCAGTGGTGTGTCAAACAAAAATAAATATGCGGAGTGACACAATGTCACTGTGGCAGTGAATGCAGTTCGGAGGTGCGCACATTACAAGAAATAAAAAGCGGTCCATGATAAATGAGTATTGTATCTTATCAGTGACCTTTGGTATTGCCAGCTGAGGCCAAAAGTTTTCATACACCTAGGCTAAAGATATTCAAGCTCAGTTTTTCAGAACTGTTACCATACATTTCTTTTGGCAAGTCAATTAGGGCATCTACTTTGTTCACATCAGAGGTCATTTTAAAACAATCAATTAGACACACATTTATTTCAGCTTTAATTCACTATATCAGAATTCCAGTGGGTCAAGTTGACTCTCTTTAAACAGTCTGGATGATTCCAGAAATATGATGTATTGACTTTTTAGAAGCTTCTGATTAGCCAATTGTCATAATAAGGAGTTAATTGGCACCTGTGGCTGTATTTAAGGGCCTACCTTTAGAGCCATGGCCTTTTGCCCTTGATACCATGGGAAAATCCAAGCAACTCAGCCAAGAACTCAGAGCATCTGCAAAAACAATTGTATGCAAATATAAAAATCTTGGGACCGCACAAACACTGCATTGTTCAGGAAGGAGGCACAAATTAACTCCCACGGCTGAAAGAACTTTGGTCTGAAAGGTTCAACTGAACCCCAGGACAACAACAAAGGAACTGTTGAAGGAGTTGGAGGCATCAGGTACCAAAGTATCTACATCCACCATTAAGAGAATCCTATATCATCATGGCCTGAAAGGCTGTCGCACAAGGAAGATGCCCCTACTCCAAGACCGGCATAAAAAAGCCAGAATGAAGTTTGTAGGTGATCACCAGGATGAAGACCAAGCCTTTTGGAGGAGTGTTCTCTGATCAGATGTTTTGCCAAATGACCAGCACTATGTATGGAGGAAAAGGGTGAGGCTTTTAATCTGAAGAACACCATCCCAACTGTGAATCATGGGGGTGGCAGCATCATGTTGTGGGGGTGTTTTGCTGGAAAAGGGAGTGGTGCACTTCAGAAACTAGATGGCATCATGAGAAAGGAGGATTATCTAGAAATACTGAAGCAACACCTCAAGACATCAGCTAGAAAGTTAAAACTTGGTCACAACTGGGTCTTCCAGCAGGACAATGATCCTAAGCATACCTCCAAAGTTGTAACAAAATGGCTGAAAGACAACAAAGTGTCTGAATTGAACTGTGGACTGTAGACTTGTGGTGCTGTCACTTTAAATTACGTGCACACGGTGCGACCAGTTGGTCAGAATGTCTACCACCGCCGTGTGAATAAAGCAGTTTGGAGTGTGTGAACTTCTACAAGTCTGCTATCGAGTTTACAGAGACTTGCATGGACTGAACTAAAAAAGCATGTCCGAGCAAGGAGGCCCACAAACCTGACTGAGTTACACAAGTTCTGTCAGGAGGAATGGGCAAAAATTCCGGCAAAGTATTGTTAGGAGCTTGTGGAAGGCTACCCCAAGCGTTTGATTCCAGTTTAGGAATTAAAAGGCAATGCCACCAAATACTAACAAAGTGTATGTAAACTTTTGACCCACTGAAAATCTGATATAGTTCATAAAAGCTGAAATAAATCTGTCTTTTAGCTATTATTTTGATATGACCTCGTATGGAAATAAAGTAGATACCCTAACTGACTACCCTAACACAGGAAATGTATGGTAACATGAAATGTGTGGTGGTGTGAAAAATTTAGTTTGTGTCATAGACAGCCTGGGTGTATGTAAACTTTTAGCCTCAACTGTACTTATTGTACATTGTCGCTTTGGATAAAAGCATCTGCCAAATAAATGTAATGGTTTGGCACCATCATTACGCAACTTGATATATACAGTCACCCGTTTAGTATTTTTGATCGCCCATGAAAGTAATCAGGGGAGCTGGCATAAATAATCTGTCTATCAAATTCCCTGGCATAATTATTTGTCTGTATTGTGGAGAAACTGATCTGCAGTAATTTCATAACTGCACCATGCAGTGAGGGGAAACAGGGAATCAAACGTAGACCAAACAGATGAATGGTAATTTCACTGTCCTGTATTGGAGTCAAACATTAGACCATAACACACTAAGAACAGTAAGAACAGCAACATAATCAGTTGTATTTGTATTTCTTTAGTCTTACAGTATGCCTGAGTTTTTCCTCTTCAGTATTAATCCCCAACAAGGCTACAAAATGAGCTGTCTCCCTGAAATTCTGTGAAGGGGAGCCCGGGGCACAACCTTTTAACACTTTTAGGTTTTCGCTTATTTAAAAAAAATATACGCATTTTAAAGTAAATATTTGTCACGTACAAAGAAGATACATGTCTTTGCTATTGTATGATTATAGACCATCAGTACAGGTTAATGATATTCCTGTTAATTACAGTTTTACAGTATGGCAGGCCCCATAGTCAGTTCATTGATTGTTAACTCTTGAAGTTTTAAAATCATCCCATGAGAAGCGACTGCTATTATGCATTAGTGCAAACAAATAAATCATTCTTGCTCTGGTGCACCTATGTAAAATTCCCATGTTTCAACCTGCCCAGCCATGGTTTGAGTCCTGGTCTCCCCTACTGCAAATTAAAAGTATGCAGAGAGTATGCACCTTCTCACAAGAAGTTTTTTTTTTTTTTTTTTTCAGAAATACCTCTGCATAATATTCTCTGCATAGAAAGTTGCACAGCATCCTTTTTATGTTTTTGTGTTTACAGACTAGTCATTGTGCAGTAAATGCTTACACTGGCCAATCTTAACATCTGCTGCCTTGAAGTTCCTACTTTTTACCAAAAATAATTTTGCTTATGGGAAAACGTTCTGTCATGAATGGAACTCAAACCCATTCCAGGCACTTAGGCAGAATTACACCTAGATTTCCTTCATCCATATTCTACTTATTTGTTTTCCCATTTCATTTTTTTTATCCCACAGAGCACACATCTGCTTTGGTTGTTGTTTTGATTGAACTTGGTGACTAACGCTGTGGAACGTACCCTTGTGGTGTCTTTGGGAAACACATTCAAAGCCTCGAAATTGGTGCCGGCAGTTTTCTGTCGTACCAAAATGCTTATGTTACTTTGAAGAGCATGCCATTTTAAATGATTAAAGTGGCACTTTTCTGTGTTAAATCCTTGTTTGTAAGGTTGGCAATGCCTATGAGTCCACTAACCCCATTTGTAATTAGAATAAATCAAGAGCCAATTTGCTATTGTGGCTTTGGAAAGGAAATAACATAGAAGACCACTTAGTCACTCTCTGTTATACAATGCAGTTGTAAATGAGGGAACAATGTCTTCCACACACTAATCTGACGACATGGAGGCTTACAGGAGTAAATCATTGATTGTACAGCCCAATCCTGGAACAGAAGCCTGCTCATGGATTTATCTCTTAGGGGTGTTAGTTGTTCATTGTGTAACAATATTAATTTAGTACCACTTTATAATTGTGTATAAAGGCTTCAATGTTTCCCAAAATTTATTTTCACATGGATAAAGCAACACCAACAGAACAAAACAGAGCTTGGACTTTTCACCTTTGGGTGGCAGTGCCGGGATCTTTTCTTGCACAAAATGCATTTGCAGGGCTAAGTTAGATTTGTATTTTATTTTTTACTATGTCACTTATCAAATGGTGTTTTAGTGTCTATTATCCCTTTAATGTACAGTTATCCCTTTCCATGTACAGTTAAATGCAAAGGTGACACAGTTTCTGTTGCCTTGGATTTGAAATTAAACAATGAATACGATTTAAGTGCAGACTGTCAGCTTTAGTTTGAGGGCATTTACTTCCATATTCAGTGATCTGTGTAACTATCACAGCCATTTTTTATGCATAACCCAGTAATTTTAGGGGAGCTAAAGTAACTGGACAATTTCTGCTCAGCTGTTGTTTGGCCTGCTGTGTCTTTGCATCTTTAGATCATGCACAAGAAAGCTAACAAAAAGTCTAGAGTTGATTCTAGGTGTGGAATTTGCATTTGGAGTCTGTTGCTGTTGTCTCCCTCTTCTACTGTGGAGTGGATCAATAACACTCCAGGATGGAGGCATAGATGATGTGAAAAATACAACCATAAAGAGAAGACAACACTAGTACAACCTCATGGTGCAATCCACTGGTACACCTCAGTAACAAAATGCCCGGGTTAGAGTTAGATAAAAAGTGCATTAAAACAGTAAAAATTACTAACAGTATAACAGTAATAGTACGGTTCTGGAACAGAGTCTTATGGACAGATGAGATGAGTATTAACCTGAACCAAAGTGATAGAAAGAAAAAAGAGTTGGAAGAAAGGAACTGCTCATCATCCAATCACCCCTCACTGGCACAAATATTTTCATTCATGATGTGACAGCTCATACAGCAGCAGGATGAATTCTAAAATGAACTGAAACATCTGCTCTGATCCAAGCAATTCCCTCAAAACTCCTTGGACAGCATTTCGCCTTGCAGCAGGACTTATTGCTCCCTTAATGTGCTCCTTCTTAGCTCCCGCTTCCAAGTTTGGAAGTCGTAATTATAATGTCACACATTCAAGTGCTCTTGGTTGGAAATAAACAACAAAATGGATGCACTATGGAAGCAAGTTTTTGGTGGCTATAGTATTTTATTTATTTTATTTAAGGCAAGAAGCACAGCACACTTTTTTTTCAGTCAACGTCTCAATGCATGCTGAAACGTGAGAACTACGAATTAACAGTATTCTTCTGAATACACTGCTTTGTTGGCATAAGTTGTCTGATTACTAACAGGCTATAACCACTAGCTTCATAGCAAAACTTACTAACAGGTGTAAGTATGCGGGAAAAAAAATTGTGACATTCTAAACTAAATACTAATAAAAAAATACTAAACACTGACATAAAATAACATTATATACAATATATATACAGTAGATAGAAAATGAATACACCCCCCTTCAAAGTTTTTACATCTTGTAGTGTCGTGGTCTGTAAATTTCATGGATTAAAATGGGACTTGTTTTGCCCTGATCCAAAGTATACAACATACCATATGAATGCAGTGAAATCATTTTAATTTGAAAAAGAGAGCATTTAATGAACAAAACTGAAATTTCCTCATTTTTTAAGTATACACCCCCTTGAGTCAATACTTGGTGGAAGCACCTTTGGCACCTTGTTCTGTCAGGACCACTGTCATCAAAGTAGATCTTTATTGACAATAAAGGCAATACAGTTATGTTTGGCGGTATGGCTCTGTTCTGGAGCTCTCCCGCCAACCACGCAGCCCGTGTGGATAAGGCCAGCAGCCAAACCCCCCTAGAGGGGTACACACACAACAGATCCAGCAGCAAAGCAAGTTCTTAACACATAGGGATGGAGCAATGCAATTTCTTAACACATAGGGATGGAGCAATACAAATTCTTAACATATAGGAATGGAGAAATGCAAATTCTTGACATATAGCGATGGAGCTGGGGTGGTGGAGGGGATTTACAAAGCAACGTGCAGCAGCTTGCATGCAGGAGGAGCAGCCGAATGAGTAGAGGGAGGCTGTTTAAGTAGACCGCCCTGTTAGTGAATGTACTGTGATAGGCGAACATCACTCATCTGAGCCATCAGCTGATTAATAAACCAGGGGAACATACTATGTGAGATGTAATATTAGGCTATGTGTACCGACAGCTTGTCGGTATTTCCCCTCGAGTGCCGAGATTTTAAATAAATCGGGGGAAATATACTAGGCTACTAACTGCATCAGTGTAAATGAATCCTCACTCAGCCAGAGCGCTTGACTTCGGGGCCTGCCAGAATAGCGAGCTCCACTTTAACTGAAATTTTTGTGGACCCGGTCAATCAATAACGTTCGTAGCTTCACGATGACCCACAGCGCGCCCAATAAGCTTTCAAGTGAGACGGGGCGAGTATCGAGCGTCTCGATGCCCATGCGAGAAGAGTGGCCGGAGCCCCGAAGAGATCGCAGGATGGCAAACTAGACGAGGCGGCAGCAAACCAAGATTCGTCATAGCATTCCTTTGTCGGTGGAGAAGAGAGGTCGTCGAGCTGCATGGGACGCCACGCAAAGTACCGTGCATGGAGAGAAGGGACAGAAAACAGTGCCAGTTGCGCAATAATGATGGAGTTCCTTTAGCATTTATCAGTTTTGGAGCGTTGAGGTGAATAATAAAAACTGTGAACAAAGGATAAATTTGAGTATGGAGATCGAGGGAGGGTCAAATCTCAGTCGAGTGTTATTCCCCACCTGAAAGCAAAAGGCAGTCAGAAATACCGCTCTAAAAGTGAATCTACGTAAGGATTAAAACACCTTGTCTTAAGTCAATACATTTGGATAAAGAGTAGGGAGGTTACTATCTTCAGGAATTTCTCAACCATTGAAGAGCAGCGGATGTCCGACAGGCTACCGCGAGATCCTCATCTAAACAATGATTCAGTGTCTTTAGGAGAAGGCATTCTAATCAACAGGAATACGGGCACAGTGGTATGAGGCGAGATGGCTACTGAAAATGCGGCGCAGAAGGAGGAGAAGTAATACCATGCAGAATCGTACATTTTTAATGTAGATTTGGCCAGTCCCGATCTCATGTAGTAGGAGGCGGACGACAGATATGTTTGCAAGACAGCATTTAGTCTAGCACCGTTTGGTCGAAGGTTGGGCATGGCAGGCTGGAAGGTGCGGCATCTGGACACAGGATTTGGAACTCCTGGAATTTAAACTGGGACAAATGGAATTTACCAAGCCAGGCGCCTTTACCGGCTTTTTTTATGAATTCGATAGCGTGATCTACTGTGGCATAGAATAGTGAAAATTGTTGTGAAGGAATAAGACTACTTTTTTCCGGAGTATTTGCGTGTGGCCATGCCTATGGGATTGATACGATAAAGCGGAAATGGCGAGCTATCGAATGGACCGATCATATAACCTTTCTCGGACTCTCATGAGAGCAGTTCGTCTACTATTCCTGGTTTGTGTAGAGCAGACCAAAGATTAGGGCAAACACAGGACACTTTGGGGAGAAAGGATAAATCAGCAAAAAACACGTGAGTCAACCCGGTTATCAAATAATGGACAAAACAACGGTTGGGATGCTGCTTCAGAGCTTTGCCCATCTCTGGAATGTTGACAGGCATAGATGGCTTTAATGCTTTTTCTTGTTTACAAGGCGCATTTGCCTGGGGCACACAGACTTGGGATGCCCGTCTCCGAAGTAGCTGCAAGCATGTATATATTTACAGTTACGAAATGCGCAGAAATTCTCATTGAAATTATGGCACAGCGGGGTTTGAAGGGCGGTCTTCACCTTGAATTCCCCACTAGGCTCGTGTTTTACTTTAGGGACTACGGGTTGGAGTGGTGACGCCGCCTTGGGGCAAAAGCTGGTGGTGTGGGTAAATGAACCGCACACTGATGCCCCGTGAAATGCCTACTAACTAGAGCCAAATCGAACACGGACCAATCAAGTCTCTGGATGTACATCGCCGCTTTAGCGAAAAAGGACCACAAATATGAATTTTCGACCCATTTTCCGTCTTTTTGCAGACCTCTTCAGGTTCTTCTCCAAAATCTCCCTGTATATAGCTCCATCCATCCTCCCTTCAATCTTGACAAGTTCCCCAGTCCCTTTCGTTGAGAAACATCCCCACAACATTATGCTGCCACCACCATGCTTCACAGTCAGGATGGTATTGTTTTGGTGATGGGCGGTGTTGGGTTTTCGCCAAACATAACGTTTGGCATTTATGCCAAAAAGTTCTATTTTGGTTTCATCTGACCACAAAACTTTATGCCAGTTTGTTGCAGGATCCTTAAGGTGTTTTTTTGCAAACTTAAAACGGGCCTCCAGATGGACCTTTTTGAGAAATGGCTTTTTTCTTGCCACCCTTCCATACAGGCCAGATGTGTGCAATATCTTTGATATTGTTGCATGATCCACATGTTGCCCTCTGTTGGTCATAAAACCCTGTAGATCTTTCAAGGTTTCCATTGGATTCCGGGTAGCCTCTCTGACCAATTGTCTTCTCTCCCGGTCATCTAGTTTAGATGGACGCCCTGATTTTGGCAGACTGTAGGTGGTGCATTACACTTTCCATTTCTTAATGATGGTCTTAACAGTGCTCAAAGGCATCTTCAAAGCCTTGGAAATCTTTTTATATCCCTCATCTGATGTGTACCTTTCCACAACTTTGTCATGGACTTGTTTTGGGAGATCTTTGGAGCCCATGCTGCTGCCTTTGTGTGAGACTGCACTTCCAAACAGAGGGACCATGGTAAACAGCTGTTTTTATTCACGTCATCAAGTTCATTGCTGTGATTCCACACAGGTGTAGGACAATGAGTTATTGTGTGATCTTGAAGGCAATTGGTTATTCATGAGATTGTTTAAGGGATGCTTCAGTAAAGGGGTGTATATTTATCAAACCAAGTTATTGCAATTGTTTATTTTTATTTAATGTTAGAATATTTTTATAATTCATGTTTCACGTTGAAATTGCTAAGTACTGTGTGTAGATTAGTAGGAAAAATACATAGATTTATTGCATTTTAATTCCAGGCTATAGGTCAACAAAATCTGAAAATTGTTCAAGGGGGTGTATTCATTTTCTATCCACTGTATACTGTGTGTATATATATATATATATATATATATATATATATATATAAAAGATGCTCTGTCTGCCTCCATAGAAAGATCCCAAGGAAGTGAGTTTCCCACTGGTAATTATGACTTTGTTAGGTCGTTAATGTAAGCACATCTTCATAAATACAATATTTCCGACAGCACATAATGGCAGCATAAGACCCCAAACATACTGCTAAAGCATCCAAGTTTTCCAGGGTCAAAAATTGTATTGTTCTTGGCTGACTAAGTCAATCACCCATCCTGAATCCAACTGAACATACATTTCATTTGCTGAAGACAAGATTGAAGGTAAAACACCCCAGAAACTAACAGGAACTGAAGTACTGCTGTACTAGTCTTCTAAATATGACAACATTACTTCAGATTACGATAATTCGTCCAATCACCTTTGCTCTCTAAAATTGGGGGACTATGTAGAAAAAATTCCTACATGGATCACCTGACATGGATGTAAATAAATTAAAGCTGACAGTCTGCAATTTATCTTCTATTCATTGTTTCATTTCAAATCCAATGTGCTGGAGTATAGAGCTAAAACAACAAAAATTGTGTCAATGTTAACTGTATTTGTATATGTATGTATAATGACTTTTTATTGTTTGGTGATCTCACCGGGGGCTGAAGCTTGGGAGAGTGAAGAGAGAAAATGAGGTGATTAAATTTTGGGCTGCAGCATGATTCTGATTTATAACACATGTATGATGCATTCATGCTGAAAAAGTTACGTTTCCTCCCACTGCTCTGATCTTGAGATTTCAGTGAAACAATCTAGAGCTTTTAATGGCCACTGGTGAAGTCCACATTGATATTAAGCCATTTGTTTGGATCAAAACATTTTAATGAAAAATCTGTATGAGTGAACCATAAAACATGCATAACTGCGTTACAGTCTAGCAAAATTAAATTTGCCTTTATTTTAAACTAAACATTTATGTTTGTGAATTTTAACTTGTGTTATTTGATACCTGTAGTGTGATGATCCTCAATACATTTTAAAGTTGTATTCAATCCAAATCCTACTGATTGTCACATAAAGTAAGTGAAATTGTATGACAAAATAGCTGATCACAGCAATGTTTATAAATGTTTTCACAGCTGTCCCCCGATTTAAGTACAAGCAAGCTACTCATCGATATTAAACTTTTTAATTGAAAAATGTATGCTATCATTTGGCTTCCATTTTTTGTTTATTCATTGAAATGATAAAAGCCATCTAAATATGCATTCCTGGGAAAGCTGAATCTTTGATTCCATTGATGGACACTGGGTGAGCCTCAGTTAACTCACTGAGCATTCTGTGAATCCATTCAGCATGTTTTCTTTTAACTTTCTTGGATCAGTGTTTCCGGCTTAACTTTCCCAGGCAAATTGGCTGAACTGTCACCAATTTCACAGTGACTTCTGTTATTAGAAAGCCAGCTGGCATGTTGCTTTTATTTGTTTCTTTTTTTACATTTATTTTTTTTTTTTTACTTTGTATGGCAAGCTGTGCTCTTTGCTGTATTGAACTGAAGTTTGTGTTTCCATAGTGACATAGCAGCAGGTTTTCTTCCTTAAAAGGGACATTGACTTCTATTTTCACTGTGTAACATCATGGATTTTAGTTCTCTGGCAGCCAGATTACATCACGTTGACTTGGGGTTTTTGAATCAGTCTGGCCATTTTGACTTGAACCAGATGTATATGAGTAATGAACTCATCTATGGCAGAGCCAGATGACACCTGGGCAAATGCAAATGATTTTTGCACTGAATTAAGTTGAATAAGCTGAAATAGTTATGTGCAATGCTGCTGACACCTTTGATGGGCTCATTCAAGCTAAAATGAAACAGAAACTTGGCAAATGGCTTAAATGAAGCAGGACACTTGTACCATGTAAAATATTTATAAATGAAGTGCCACAAATGCAAGAATCCTGGCGAAAATGAAAAAATTAAGTTGTTCTCTGAAATGGAATACTGACAGTTCACATAGATAAAACAGGGTAATATCCAGAAGTACTAAAGATCTATGAAGCAAAAAGCATATACCCTGGCCTTAGTGTTTCCAATTTTAGCCAAATTGTGCATTGCTATGAATGAAAACATAATCATACGTTTCACTGTACTGTTTTGACTCATATAACTCACTTTTGCATTGAAATTTCAAGTGGAAATTACTACCTTTTCATCATTTTATGGGTCTCTGAAATTAATAAAACGCTGTCTGTCCATTATAAGGCATATATATTTGCCCCTCATGATGTTTAAAGACCCTGTGCAGTCCAAATCATTATATTAAAATGCTTATATTATGACCAAAAACTATAAGGTTACTTACACATTGATTTTAAAAGTATTTCATACATGTATGGTAATGAATTAGATTTTTTTTTTCGACATATGGGGCGACATAGCTCAGGAGGTAAGAGCGGTTGTCTGGCACTTGGAGGGTTGCCGGTTTGATCCCCCGCCCTGGGGCATGTCGAAGTGTCCCTGAGCAAGACACCTAACCCCTAAGTGCTCCCAACGAGCTGATTTATTACCTTGCATGGCAGCCTTTCACCATTGGTGTGTGAGTGTGAATGAGAGGCATCAATTGTAAAGTATTTTGGATAAAAGTTCTATATAAATGCAGTCCATTTACCATTTTTCCTAAAAACTATACAATGCTCGACATTGCCGACTGGTGGAGTATTTGGTATTGGTGGTTTTCAGACCAAATTTGTGACTTCATGAATGTTTCTAATTTGCATTGACCAATGTGCGGTGGCCAAAAACTCACCCAGTATGAATATTTATGTAGTGTGTGCTCCCAAGTTCAAAGCTGTGACCAAATTCTCAAATTCATATTGCGTGGGTCTGCTGCTAACATTAACTATCCAGTTCAACAATGCCTTATTGTGTGATTAAAAATTGCAGAGATAGGAATGCATCTTTTCACGCCTTGCCAAAAGATCCAAGTCTCCGAAAGGTCTGGATCGATTATATAGAAAAACAAAATGGTGCACAGTTAGAAATATCAACGATGACAAAATTGTGCAGTACACATTTTACCCCTGATTCATTCTACAATTATGAACAGAAGAGGATGGGTTTTGCCAAGACAAAGTTTCTGAAGTCAGATGCTGTGCCAACTATCAATCAAGATCAAGATATGGTCTGTCTTTTTACTTTAGGTGTTTTACGCCTGCTACCTAGCTCAATGTGCATGAAACGCAAGATAGCTAACTAACCCAACCAGGGAATCCTAGATAGATTATCGATAGCATCAATGCTAATTAAGACTTTGCTTAATACGATCAGTTAAAATTAAAGTTACTTAACGTTGATATAGATTATATTACAAATCATAATGTTAGCCTTCCTAACCTTACTTTACTTCACTCTCGATGATGTTTAGCCTGAACGGACGCTTACCGGTTGAACGGAACCGGTTCCGGTAAGCATCCGTTCGGGCTAGATGACGTTCTGCTATTAATCGAATCAAGCCTACAAACTATAACGTTACCGTTGACCTCATCTCCCCAATTTACTTGCTGTCTGGATATTTACTTGCTGTCTGGCTATCGATAATTTTGCTAATGTAGCTATGAGCTGTACTTTTCTTGTGTAAATACAGCTAATGTCAGTTGTGTAACATTACTTTATTCTCCAGGCTGTTATAACGTTACTGCCACAAAAAAATAATCGATAATGTTATGTGCTAACATAGGTTATCCTATAACGTTAGGGTCCTATATTGTAGGCTGTAAGCGATGGGCTCATACATATACGGCTCAATATTTCTAATGCTGTTATTGCTGTACTCGTTATCATTAATTACGGTCATATGGTAACTAGGTAACGTTAGCTAACAACTGACGTTACGTGAAGTGAGCGCTGATCCAGGTCAGTGGGAGTGAGCGGCCCGGGCTGTCAATCAAAAGTGAATGCATAAATACTTAGGACAGAACTGACACGCCCAAGCAGTCTTGAGTCTGCTATATTAAGAAATTCGGGTTTTACATCAAAGCAGGTTTTTTATCTTTTCAAAGTCTAATAAGTAGAAAAAATACATATATACAGTATATTGTAATTTAGTAACTAAAAGAACAATTTAAATGTAAGAAAAGGGAGGCTGCACAGGGTCTTTAAGATGAAATATCACATTGACAAATAATGAAAAAACATTGTGACACACTGTGGTGCACATACCTAAATATGCAATCATTCACTCTTGCATGTTTTTTTTTACTCTACAGAATGTAATCTTTTGTTGCGTGGGGGTTGACCGGGGTCAAATACACATTTGTTTTGGAATCAAATACTTTTCTATGCTTTACTGATCTTGTCTGGTGTATTGTAACTATGAAACACTCTCAAAAAATGCACAAACTCTGCCTTCTGGGCCTTTTGGCCAGTTCAATTGCACCAGGCAAGATAAATAGAGCTCAGAAAAGTACTCCAAAACCAAAACAAAAACGTATTTGTCCAAGGTGTGATATACTCTCTCAACATTTTTTATATCAAAATAAAAATCAAAATGAAAAAATACATGATAAAACATACAGTAAAGATTATATTTCAATAAACACTTACATGTTTATATATATATATAAACTAGAATCATACTGGATGTTGTTGTCACTTGTTAAAGTGACTCCAGTAGCAGAATACTGTATGTTGTCACTGAGAGGCAAACCTTATCGAAGCCTCCCTTTTACAATTATCATGAGTTAACAAGTGAGGCGTAACAATATGATCTGTTCCATCCACATTTAGCAAGCTCTAGGCAAAAATGTGATGTGGTACAGAAAAAATAAAAACAGAAAGCCTTCTCTATCACTCAAATCTTCAGGTTTCATATTCTTTTGGGAGTGCAATCCCACCACTGAACTCACATGCGTAGGTTTGGGGTGAGACAAGGAGAAATGCTGCTCCCAGTATTTTCTTATGAATTTATTGCTAGACTAGCTAGTATACTTGTGAGACTTGACGTTTGACTACATGAGACTAGGTGGTCCAGCAGTGTATCTCCCCCAAAGTTGAAATTAAACCTATGGCTAAACTGAGTTCAGTAAGTTTTGTAATGGCCTGTAATAACTGCAATAGAGGTGGCAAAGGAGAGTTTTGAATAATTTGTGCAATACTTGCAGCTATACTCTGCAAAAAAGATACCTTTTTTGTCTGGAAAACAGTAACTGTCATCCACATTTGAGGTGTGGATCTGATCCTTATACCCCAAGATCAAAGGGTAACAACATCCATACCAATGATTTGCAAATGTATTATCTCCAGCAGGGTCCTGAAGTGGAATGCCACGATTATACATAGAACTGGGACATGGTTTCTGCACCCACTTTTTTGCTTTCATCTTTATCTCTGTTGACATGGAGCATTGTTCCTGTTATCCCGAGGTCCCCAGCTCTAACAGTGCAAGCCTAACCTCGGAAAATGTTGTAATATATTTGAAAATTATTTAAGGTAATTTAAACTCAATCGGTGTCAGAGGAGCAACAGTGGGCCGAGACAGATGAGCGATCTGTTGAGAGTGATAAATGAATAAATAAACAGCTATCCAATTCAGAGCATTTATTCCTGTTCATCTAACAGTATATCAACATATTTGTTTTCAGAACAGAGGTACAAACACGACATGCCTAAATTCTGCACATAGTCAAAGATAACTGTATTTTGGTATTATTTTATTATGTATTTATTACTGTCTACTTTTGTATTAACGCAGCCTTAATGTATTACAAGGGCTAATTGTGACTGGGAAATCGTTTGTCTGGTACATATTGTGCACATGCTTAAAAATCTATCTGAATCAATTCACATTGGTTTTCATTCAGCAAGTTCATTAGCTTTGTAAAGGGAGTTTGGATATTTTTTGGAGATTTTCAATGCCATGCTGCATTTTTAAAACAATTAATATTAATGGGAAAAGTCAGCCATAATGCACTCATATATTTATATCTTCCTCTTAGAGCAACAGCACTCTTTATACAGAAGGGATTTGCAAAACAAGCTTTCACTTCATGGATATTCATCCCTGTCCCAGCAGGCCACTACAGCCTGTCTATTGTTGTACAGGCTTCATGCCAGCAGTGCTTTACAGGCCTATAAATCTGTCAGAGAAGAAGGGGGCCAATATTGACCCAGGAGGTTTAGCAGCAACTTTTTTTCTTCATCCTTATTCTATTGAATTGAAACCACATCTTAGGGTCCAGAGGCATTCCACACTAATACCAAGGCTCAAACCAATCTGTCATTCATGTCATGAAACAACTATTGTGGCTGCATTTGGGTGAAGGGGCAGTGAATGGTCAATGCCAGATGGGCTATTAAGAGAGGGCTTGGGAGTTGTGATCCTTTGGTGGGGGGTATCACAGGCTTTATCTGTACTTTAAGGGTGGTGAAGTTTGTACATGGAAGGTTAACTTAAATCAGTATTAGATACTGTATGTCAGTTCAGCTATGATGCTTTCATAATAATAATTTAAAAAGTCCATGGTTGTGGTTGAAATGTACATATATAAATTGCAAATAGCAAAATTAATCTTGAATTTAGAATATATGAAATGGATTTAATCTGCATTGTAAAAATATATATTTTGGTTGCACATTATGCTGGGCATTAAAGACAAAAAAAAAGAATGTGAATTTTGTACTATCAATATCTGCAACTAAATATTCAATATTACCATTGGTTTGTCTTTATCTTGTGCCTTTCAAGATTGAGCGGTCATTTACTGTCTTGAACAATCCGTTTGCGAAATAAACATGCAAATAGAAAGCAGGGGCAGGCATTTACATTGGCCACATGCACTTGCATTGTATGCCATTGTAACTCTTTTCAGTTCGTTCTGGTTTGATTGGTAACTGTTTTATCCAGTAGAGGACCGTATAAGCTTTCCAACAGTGTATGCAATGTTTTGTTGGAATTTTATAATGAAGATTAAGAGCCTCCTGCAATAGTTTCCTGAGTTTCAACCACAACATTAACCAGTAGGCGTGGTCCTCCAATTGTGAATCCCCCTCACAAACCAATCCCTGCCTCAGTAATGTAAATGATACTGGTCTTTGTATTGCTCAAATCTGGAGCAATACAAATACAAGCCTTAAATAGAACATCCCCTAAATGGGCGAGGATTAGCCAGACTTGGCATCTGCACGATGGGGTTAAGGACTCTAGCCAGATATTTAAGGAGCCTGGTAAGATTCAAATTAAGAATCTTGGCAAAATCCTAATTAAGATTTTAACCAGGGTCATCAAGAAAAGTAGGTTTTTTTTGTCCAATTTCATTCCAAGAAAATCTTAGGCATGCTACGTATTAGAAAGGTAAGTAGATAAGTTTTGGGTAGATAAGTAAAAATCACAATAACCTGGACTGTTTTGCCCATGGAAATGTACTACAGGCAGGGTGGTTGAACCTTGAATTCAGTGGTCTGTTCAAAATGTTGTCTGATCTTACACATTTTCACTTCCAACAAGCCTTACATCAGGTTTATGCATATGCATACAAGATAAACTGCAGGCCTAAAGACATTCAAACTCAAATTTTCACAACTCTACACATTTCATGTTACCATACATTTCCTGTGTTAAGTCAATTGAATTATCTACTTTATTTCAATAAGAGGTAATTTCAAAATAATAGCTAAGAGACTAATTTATTTCAGCTTTTATGTGCTATATCAGATTTTCAGTGGGTCAAACGTTTACATACACTTTGTTAGTAGTTGGTGGCACTGCCTTTTAATAGCTTAACTTGAATCAAACCCTTGGGGTAGCCTTCCACAAACTTATCACAATACTTTGCTGGAATTTTTGCCCATTCCTCCTGACAGAACTGATGTAACTCAGTCAGGTTTGTGGGCCTCCTCTGACACACTTTTTCAGTTCAGTCCACAAATTTTCTATGGTATTCAGGTCAGAGCTTTGTGATGGCCACTCCAATACTTTCACTTTGTTGTCTTTAAGCCATTTTGTTACAACTTTGGAGGTACGCTTAGGATCATTGTCCTGCTGGAAGGCCCAGTTGTGACCAAGTTTTAACTTTCTAGTTGATGTCTTGAGGTGTTGTTTTAGTATTTCTAGATAATCCTTCTTCCTCATGATGCCATCTATTTCCTGAAGTGCACCAGTCACTTTTCCAGCAAAACACCCCCACAACATGATGCTGCACATGCTTCCTAGTTGGGATGGTGAGATTCAGATTAAAAGCCTCACCCTTTTTCCTCCATACATAGCGCTGATGATTATGGCCAATCAGTTCAATTTTTGTTTCATCTGACCAGAGAAAACTCCTCCAAAAGGATTAGTCTTCATCCTGGTGATCACCTGTAAACTTAATTCTGGCTTTTTTATGCCAGTCTTGGAGTAGGGGCTTTTTCCTTGCGCGACAGCCTTTCAGGCCATTGGGATGTAGGATTCTCTTAACGGTGGATGTAGATACTTTGGTACCTGATGCCTCCAACTCCTTCACCAGTTCCTTTGTTGTTGTCTTGCGGTTCAGTTCAACCTGTTGGATCAAAGTTCGTTGAGCCCTGGGAGTTCATTTGTGCATCCTTCCTGAATGATGCAGTGTCTGTGTGGTCCCAAGATTTTTATATTTGCATACAATTGTTTGTGCAGATGCTCGTGGTACTTTCAGTTGTTTGGAAATTGCTCCTAAGGAGGAACCGGACTTGTGGAGGTCCACTTTTTTTTTTTCTGGTTGGCGAGTTGCTTGGATTTTGCCATGGTATGAGGTTAAAAATGCGTGGTCAAAATCGTCCAATATAGCCAATGGTGCATTAACCCAGTAAATCCTAATTATGACATTGGTATCGAAGCTTCTAAGTCTTTACATCATTCTGAATCTTCCAGACGTTAATAGACAGTCAACTTGGTGTATGTAACTTCTGCCACTAGATTCTTATAGTAAAAAGCTGATAATGTTGATATTTATATATAATAATTTTTAAAATCATATGTATTATAATTATACAAGACTGTTTATGTCTTCCTCTCCACTCACTGATGTTTGAGAATCTGGTGCAAATGGTGGCATGCATCACCAGGTGGTGCTACACTGGTGGGAGTTAGGCGGTTCTCCCCATCACGTAAAGATGTGCACTAATGGTCAACAAGGTGAGTCCCCACCTTTACAAACGTATGGTCGTTGTCTGAGGCTTTGAATAAGTCACACATCACTGAGAAAAGTACACAAGTTCACTTTAAAGCACAAATTCAGAACGTGGTACCTGCAGGTGGCTGACAGAGGATGACTAATATACTCCAGGCTAGGACTTCGTTTCCATAAGAGCACCATATCAAAGGGATACTAGTTAACAGCCAAGACATGCAAGCCACACCGCAGGGATTACACTCACGTACACGTCACTGAAGCAAAGGCCCAATGCAAGGAACACAGCAACACTACAAACGTCACACTAGGAATTCCCCCAACCCGTCAGGGCAAATCCATTTAGTCCCTCCCCCCAGGGTCTATAAGTAACCCTCCCCAACTCCCCTCCGAAGTTTCCCACATTATTAAAAAAAAAACATGTGTAACATTAACACAATATAAATGTTTTTTTAAAACTCAGCTCGCCCAGTCAGGGAGACCCTCCCCTGGGGTCTGAGCTTATGGCGCGGTCCAACTCCCCAGGGAATCACGGCTTCGTTGGACAGTGCTGGAAACAGAGGTACAACACTCCGCGATGTGCGGGGTGCTGCTTTACCAAGCTGGGAAGTGGCGGCCTGTACTCCTGAGCCCCAGCCCTGACTAACTACAGGAAACAACAGGCTTCACCTCCTAGCACAGGAACAAAGCTCGCCCCCTATTATACCTATCTTCGTCGCCGGCAGCTATAAGTAGCTACGAACAACACCCTCCCCTCCAAGAGAGTGCCAAGCCGCAGAACAACACAGTAGCTTCCCAGACCACTTGAACAGCACCCGGCTCTGCCTTTTTATATCTCCCTGAGTCTCTCTCGGTGCTGACAATCAGCCACAGGTGTAGCCAGTTAAACAATCACTCACTCACTCCAGAGAGGCAGTATCCACTACTGCCTCACTAAACTACTTTGAGTGTGAGAAAAACATTGTATAAATACAAGGAATTATTATTAATCTAATATATTGCCAAAAAATATAGCACTGGTAATGGTGTGAGAAGCTACCGATGAGTACAAAATAGTCAACAGGAATGATTTCATATATTCATATTCCAATACCATATCACATTGTTGGGAATGGCCCCTAAGCCCTTTACCAGAGGTGGGGCACTTCAGTCGCATGACTTGACTCAAGTCAGACTCGAGTCGCAAATTTGAGGACTAGTGACTTGCTTGACTAACGTCGACTTGACTTTGCCTTGGTATTCATGGCTTGAGACTTGACTTTTACTTGAGGCAGATGACTCGAAAGGACTTGACAGTTTTTATTAAGCTGAATAGCCTGTTTGCATTTTTCTAGATATTGAGCATGGACAGTTACCGTTTTGATACATGACTGGGTTTCTCTCGAGCCTTATATTACCAGACCGTTTCTGATTCAGACAAGACAGCTTATGAATTGACAGCTTTTCAAGACAGTGCTTCACCATTCTGTTCGCGGTCCCTCACTAGTTCAAAGTCAATATAACTCAACCACAGCAGAATGGTCTCTCCCTCCCTCTAATCAACTGTGTGGCAAATGCAATCCTGCGAGATCAGGCAAACAAAATGGTATTTTTCCTTGATGAGGATTAAAAGCTCAGTGTTCTAAATTAATGGATGTATTAGTCTACAAAATCCACAGCAGAAAATAGTAATCATCAGATAGAATACTATGTTTCGTTTACGCGCAATTTGAACAATTGCCTATACAGTAGGTACTCGCGTGTGCCACATAATAAATACAAAGTGGGAAACAGTTGCGGGTATAATAATCTATTTCGGCATTCAAAGGGTCATAGATAAAGATTTAAAAACTGCCATGATCATCCAGACATGCTAGTCACCCTCCACACCATAATATCAGTCATTTCAACTCTCTATTTTAACGTCACTCATATCCTCTATGTTGAAAACTGTCAATGGAAGGCCCAATTAAAGGAAAAATGACAAAATGCTTAGAGATGAAATAGCATACCAATATTATATGATATCATATATGTCTGTTTTAATGTAATAAGTGATTTTAAAATGTCAGTAGTGTAATCTAATGTAACCAGAGCAGCCTATATTTCTAGGAAGGAGGTTGAAAAGAAAAACATACCTGCAGCTCACAAAGGTAGCAATAACTAGTGATTGATGGACACACACTATATTACAGTCATATTCCCATTAAGTTAGTGAATACCAACAGAAACAGAAATTTCTCAAGTATCAACAACTACCAGACATTTATAGTATCTATACCAATTGGTCCCATCACCATGTTTTGTCTGAGAAAACAATACATTTCATTTTATCAACAAAACTATTTTGTTAAATATTTTTTGCCCAAACTAATATAAAAGTAGTACTGAATTATTTTAACAACATGTATTTTGCACTCAAAATTAGGAAGTATCGATATGCAGTATCAGTAGTGGTATTGGTATGGATAAAATCCTAACCATACCCATCCCTAGTTGTAGAGACTAACTAACTAAAACTAACAGGTGCATTTTTCTCATGACATGGTTTGCCACTGTACCCCTTTCTCTCTTGTTTTAAGCGCTTCTTACATGGTGACTTGACTTGTGACTTGCTTGACATGAGCAATGACTTGACTTGTTTTGCTTAACGTTTAGCAGTGACTCAACTTGACTTGCTTGAGTCTGAACACAGTGACTTGGGACTTGCTTGAGACTTGAAGGTTAAGACTTGTTTGTGACTTGCACATGTGTGACTTACTCCCACCTCTGTCCTTTACTAACAGCAACATTTAAGTCTTCACAACTACATGCAATTTTAAAGAAATTATTGTTCCATGTCCCCCTAGTGTTTGAGAGAGCTGTTTAATAAAATACTGTTAATAATACATAGACTGCCATGCTTCAAGCAGCATTGAACAGTAAAAAATTTCTATATTACTGAAAATTGTCTTTCCATATACTGCATTTTTCGATGAGTGCAGGAATTGTAACTGTATGTACATTTCATCCATCTTGAAATAATTTTCATAGATTCATAGATGAGCCATTCTTTGGAACCATGGTGGGTTAGGAAATTAAATTTATTCAGCATAACCGCATTACTGTGTTTAACAAATGACATATCACAACATAAATACAACTGCCTGCCTGTATTAGTATTAATAATATGAGACAGCAATATTTTTCAAGTCTTAAATTTAATTTCCCCCAGAAACCAAATTATTTTTTCACACCCCTTTGTGATGACACGCCCATGTATTGTTTCCATCTGGCAAACATGCAACACTTAGTTAGGTTGGCTTAGTTAGCGGACATTTTTGGCACCAGGCATAGTACTCTTCAGAACCTTCTATTTTCTACTTTAAATGTAGCACTGTCACCTTCCTCTTCAGAGTGATTCAGTACAGAGGTCTGTTGGACTATAGTCCCATTAGAGACTCTTGAAGGAAGTGGACATGATTGAAACACAATTTTTTCTTTCTTGATTCCCGTTTTGTGTACTTTTTAAAAATCTAATTGAAATCAGCAATACAACCTATAATCCAAATTTTACTGGTATTTCAAAATGTACTCACATCACACATCAAATTTATAAGATACCTGATGAAAAAAATGTTTTTAACATACACACATGCCAAGTTACTCACACATGCAAAGCACTGTCTATAAGTCATTACTTCAAATCTAGGGCTGCCATTAAAAATACTGATATCAAAATTGTGCAAAGTTAAATGAAACAATATTGCCTGTCTTTGCTCACACAAATTAAACAAGCTGTATTTCTAAGCAATGCTACCCAATGTTTCCAAAAGTCTTTCTATTCATTATCTTGCGCCAGTTTGTATACAACCAGTAACGTTACCTACCAGTATGATCAGACCAACACTGGTCATACAACACTGTACAACACTGATTTTAATTTCACAGCCGTCTGCACTACTAACATTATACTCTTGGTCTGCTGTGTCGTTAGCAGGGTAGCTAATGTTCAACTCCGTGAGAATCCCAAAAGCGGAATTGTCTAAAGTGTGCTTGTATTGTATTTGTATTTAAGAAATATAAATGCATTTTCCCGCAAAGATTGTACAGATGCAAAGGCAATAGTTTAAATGTCAGTGTAATGAGTGAGCTGTTTCCATGAGTCTGAGGGAGGATTCAAACCTTGCCGGTAACTCGTCCAAAAGTGTCACAGGCAGACGCGCTACCCAGTGAGCTACTAGTAAAGGCGACATAGAAACAGCAAAATTTTACTTCTTTAAACAAGTACACTTCCATATATATAATTTTACATGTGCATCTGATGAGTCGTTAGCAAGGTAGCTAATGATAAACTCGGTCAAAATGCCGAAAGCAGAACTGTCTGAAGTGTGGGTGTATTTCATTATTTTAGTGGTTATGAATTTCACAGCCGTATGCATTAGTAACATTATATCATACCTTAATAATTTATATGCTTGGCTAGCTAATACTGTCTAACCATTTGTAGAACACACAGCTCATCATCATGGATGTTTTTTTAAAAATAAATTCTGACAAAAACTTTACAGTTACACAGAATATAAATAAAAGATGCTAAATATTTAATTGATGAGTAGTCAATACTGTAGCCTACATAACTTAAGGTATGATTTTACCCAAAAATCCAACATACCTGACACAAAATGACAACCGCAAATCCATGTTTCGGTGCCTGGATTCCAGTTGTTTCTGTGAATTGTAACGATCCATTTGCTTCTTTTTTCTTTAGCTTTCAGCAGTCTGTAAAAAAGATAGCTCCGATTTCTTGTTGAATCTATTTGTACAGTCAATCGCACAACAGCTCTTTCCCATTTTAGATGTGTTTTTTGTGTTTTCACGGCATTCAAGGTGAACGCTAACGCTATCACTCAGTAGTCTTTCTGCCACTCAGTGGGCCACTCATGACATCCACCTACTGTGATGTCATGTGCATACCCTCTATAGTTTAAATGTTTTAAAACTAGCAATGCAGTGTAACAAGTGAGAGGTTTTCATGTGTCCGAGGGGGCCTCAAACCTAGCCTGTCAGTCATCCAAAAGGGTCACAGGCAGACGAGCTACCCCATGAGCAACTAATGAAGAGACAGAGGAATATCAAAGTTTTGCATACATGTAATTTTGCGTGTGCATCCGATGTTTTTTATTGGCTGATGTACCTTAAACGTCCAATGGGGAGACACATTGTTTGTGGGCTTGGAGCATTTGTGATGATGTAATCAGGCAGGAGAAAGAAGGATAAAACTCAAAATCCCATAAGTTTGGGGCTTTATTGTGTGGACGTGTGAAGTTGTTTGGGAATTATGTCTGTTGAAATGGGGTCAGAAGGTACATAAAATAATGTTTTTTAAGGGCTGACAGCCTGTGGTCATTGCGGTTATTTCTGTAGGGAACCCTGAAAAGTGCCAAACTCTCAGTACTGTATAGGTATGGGGCATGCCGCCCCGCCAAGGCATAACTTGGCGGGATGGCATACCTGCCATCCCTATTTTAGAATGAATACTTCTGGAACCACAATGTATATTCAGTTTAACAATATTACAGATGTTACGTACCACAGTTACATGTGTGAAAGTGGCACTCTTCCAGTATCACCTGTATCACCTCTGGCGTGTACTTGACTGAAATTCCATTAAACCTTGCAGAAATACTCAAATGTTCACATTTACATTCTCTCTCAGAAAGTTCACACTTTTGGAGAGAAATCTGAGCCACACACTTTTTCCATTGAGGCTGTTTGGCTGCTTGGTTCTTCCACAGTGCCTCTCAAAAGTTGACTCTAGCAAAATATAGTCTCTGGCACTTAACATCAGTGCATGTATTTAATGAGCTTGTTGATGTTCTACTTTTTTTTTTCTTCAGTTACACCCAGCTATCAGTTGGATCTTCCAGTCAATGAGTCAATCCAGGGAGGGGAGCTGAAGTATGCATGGTTGTCATTACCTTCCCAACTGTGTTGGATTAGAATACAGAACACAAATTATTTTGGTCCTTCTCATGAGGATCCTGTAAAGTGGGTCTCAGTGTATCCTTGAGATTTGTGGGTCCTTGTCCTGAGGGTTGAGGAGCATAACAAAGTTTTACCTTGGTGTTGCTCACTGGAAATTAATTATATCCAGAGACGTTGGGATTGAATGATATTCTTGTCTCCTGGTTATGCCTTTTAACTCTTCTCCCCAGACCCCTGACTCATATTTGTTCTTTAGTGGGCTGGAAAGTTGTCAGTTTGAAGCTTTTTCTGCTTAGATGTTCACCATCACTGGGAATTCCTAGATAATTTAAGCCCAGCAGCTGTTCATGCTTTTTTTTTGTATGGTGTCCTGTATTTGTCCTGTAAGAATATAAATTACGCTGTGTTTAAAAATCATACTGTTTGATTACAAATGCACAAAAATTTTTTGTTGTGTTTTATCATCTGTGGAAGTCGCGTACCAAGTTGACAAGGTGCTTGGTGTGTTCCGTCAGCTTGTTCACTGTGAAAGGATTCCCAGTAGGTAAAATACTGTTCATATTCTGATGATGATATAATTACTTATTAATTATTTACAAGAATGTACAACCATTATTCTATTAAATGAGTGAAATGTTATTTTGTTTTTTTATTTTGTTATATCAGCATGAATTGTGACTTAAATAGTTTGTAGACATTTATACACTCCATATTTAAGTGACTGATTCAGGGTAAGAACTTTGCTCAAAGTTTCAAGAGCTGTGCTTTACCAAGGTACCTGCAGTGGTCTACATTGGGCGGGTAGGCCTGAGGGTCCCATGGGTCTGTCCACAGATTTTTGCAGTGTTGGCGGCATTTTTATAGCTGTGGGTGGGCATAAATAGGCACATTTGAACCTGCAGGTATTGCGTAGGCATGATGTATGAAGCCAAAATTTATATATAGGAACACAGATACATAGATATTTTGTTTTTGTTGAAATGTGCCTAGCATTCCAAGGCTGTACATTGTTGTAAGATTCAGTAGCCAATCAGTAGGCAGTGTTGTGCATATCCCGCTTTTACAGCTCGTTTCCAACCCAAACCACTGCAAAGAGAGCAAACTTTTTTTTTTTGTCAGTGACATTTCCTTCTGACATCTACGACGACAATCGCAACCACAACATTTATTTTGCCTTTTGTATAGCTATTTCCATGGATAAAATCGCATTTATTATTATTATTATTTATTGGTAAAAACATTTACTTCATATCCAGGGAGCCATAGCCAACTACTTGCATGTTACATGACATGTGTAGCCATTTAGTAATATGTTCACATTTCAGTCTAGAAAATAACCCGTTAATCCAGAGAAATTGCTGAGTTGTCAGAATCTCTATCGCAACAGAATGTATCAAGGCTGGCAGCCCGGATCAAATTTGTTGTGACAGCTGTCGTTCAAAACAAACACCTGAGAGAGGCTGTCTGCATGCGTGCCTCCCCCAAGGCATTACATCATTGTTCTGCAATGCGCAGCTGTCGTAAATACATGCTGGGCTCGATAACCGGAATCGATAAGCTTGTAGGCATACGATTCCAATGAATAGGACAACTTGGAACCGGTTCTCGTTTCCCATCCCTATTTAAATGTGCCCAGAATTCCAAGGCTTGTTGTAAGATTTGGTAGTCAATCAGGACTTGAATACAAGTTTTTTTAGAGTGAAAAAACTTTGATATTATTTATTTTAATGTATTTTGTTGTTGTTGAAATGTGCCCAGCATTCCAAGGCTGTAAGAATCAGTAGCCAATCAGGACTTTTTTCAAGTTTTTTGAAGATTGCAAAAACATTGATATTATTTATTTTAATTTAATTGAATTTCTTTTTGTTGTTGTTGAAAACACAGCATTCCAAGACTGTACATTGTTGTCAGATTCTAAGCCTCTGCTATGCTGTAAATAGTTGTTGATTTTTTTTTTTTTAAATGTCTGTTGAATAAATGACTTATTTATAACAACATTCACATTACGTAGTCATATTTTCAAATCTCCAGTCAGCTTTTAGCACTGACTTAATGTAGGGCCTTATGGAATCTGTGTTATAGCTTTTTTAAATTCTCAATTCCGCAATGTCATCCGTGATTCTGTTATCACAGAAACTATAGGGCCCTATCTTAATGCTGCCATCAGTCTGTCGCTGGCCCGCACTGGGCCCCCATCAAAAAAGATGCTTGCCACCGGGCCTAACAACTTTTCTGGGGGAAACCCTGATATGTGCCTATCAATTAAACTTGATCAATTAATCTTATATTTTGATATTCCTACAGCTACCTATATGCATCCAGGTTTGCAGGAGGACCTAGGACAAGGTTTTGGCAGGCATTGGCAGGTGCAACAAGCCGTGGGAGCAGTTGGGTCTGGCAGGAGAAGCCACGGGAGCGAGCAGGTGAGGGCTGAAAAAATGTGGGCCATGCAGACCTCTAACCTACAGCCTTTGGTTTCCAAGTCAATTTCCTGAGCACTAGTCACAGCACTGCTCATTTCCTAATGTATGTGGCTATGAATGGACTGTATTTTTCTTAGCTAGACAGGAAAGCCAGGTGCAAACATTAAAGTAGGCATTACCGTGCAGTGCTTCACGGTGTATTGTCTATGAAAAGACACTTTACATTTCAAACCAGGCTTTCCTCTTTTCTCTCTTTTTTATAATGATAATGTCACAGGAATTTAAGATCTGGGTCCCTGTTAACACTGCAGGTACTGCCTTCTCTCCTATCTGATTTGGCGAGGAGAAGCACTGTCTGCTGGCAGGGCCCCAGCTGTCCCTCAGGAGCTCTCTTCCACTGTCTGCCTTGAGCAGCAGGAAATGATCAGTCTTTAAAAGAGCCAACAGCCCATGAAAGCTGGGGTCTGAGCTTTGAGCCAGACTTCATCTAACCTCAGGAACATGCAGCATCTGTACTGCTTGGATCATCACTTTGTGGAACATCAATGTGTCAACATTTTGGATTTTAACTCAAGAATTTTGGATTTTTACTTTTTGCTCAAAATATTTGGTTCACTTTCTTGTCATGCTTTGTTTATATATCTTGATTCCCCATGAGCATGGCGTGGTATTACTATTACCTTTTTCCAAATCCATACCATTATTCATGAAAATAAGACAACCCATTGTGAGTTTTTGCATTAGGAGGCCCTGTTCCTCCTACTGTTTGTGGCTCTGATCACCCATACGTTGACACATTCCTGCAGGGCATGTGGGACATACAGAAGTCTGCATGCAACATTAATATGTTTGACCCTGATTAGGTTGAGGAATGCAAGCTATGGCATTGCAAAATGATAAATAATCAATAAAATGGTTTAAAAAACAAAGAGTAGAGGTCCTGAAAGTGTTGCTGAACAACCTGAACAATCCATTGATGTAGAAGGCCCAAATGAACAGCCACAGCTTTCACATCCATCTTCCTCCTTGCAGATGTTTTAGGGTTTTGCAACTTGTTATCAATGGAAATAATATCTTTGGAGAAACTTGATGTGGAACACAAGATGTCTTTGAGTAACTGCCTGTCAGCAGACTAAAAAGGCAAAGGTGAAAAGCTAACTTTTATAGGCATAATACAACAGTATATTTTCCTTCATAACTTATAAAGAAATCATATTAGAAGCAACAAGCCTTGTAGTTTATAAAACTAGCTTGCACAAGTGGTGTCTCGTGGCCTAGCCTGGAGGGCACTGTCCGCATGCTCACTGCGAGCAGTGACGTTGGCGGTGCGAATGTGGCTATGGGACTTTGTTGCATGTCTCTCCCTCTTTCTCACTCTCCATTCTTCCTGTCTCTCTACACTGTCCTGTCCAATAAAGCTAAAATATATTTTAAAAATAGCACCAGCTGACACACTGCTAGACCACGAGTAAAATGATCAGCCTTGCTGATTGAATGCTGCTTTCTCAACACTATGTTTTCTTCTATTTAGGCCATATATTTAGAGTATATATTTAGGTTTATTATCAAAACAAATCAAAGATCTGTAATAAAGAAAGTATTTATTTATTTACATAAAATGAGGCACAAAAAAGCAATGAGTTTTGCTATGAGTGACCACCTGTCAACCAGGGTATCTTTTCAGTTTGAAAGTAGTTTTAATTCAGTGAGGCATTTCACCACATATTCTTTATTTGTTAAATTTGAGTTGGATCATCACCAAAATGTGTATGAAACAAAGAAATGTTCCCACCTATTTACTGCACATTTATTTTTTAAGATAAACAAAATATAACCAATAATGTCACAAGCAAATTTGAAAGCTGCAGGTTTTTCCCCATTTTTTTATTTTTAAAGCAAATTATTCATGAATACCAGTAGCTTTTGGTCATAGACACTCTACTATTTTCCCATGGAGTGCTTTGAGATGCTATGCCAAATCAAGAAGAAAAAGATTAATCTTAAAAAGGCCTTCATGCATTTATTTCATATATGTTAAGGAAATGTTGACCATTAGTTATAAAAATCCTTTAATTCTACAAATAAAATGACAGAACCAAGAGCTTTATGAGGTGTAAGCACAATATTATGACTAGTATTATTTATGCATAACTGTGGTTATTGAGTTGGGTGCTTTTCTCACAGAAGTTAACATTTTTATAGTAATATATATATATATATATATATATATAATTAATATGTGCTTAAAGTGCACGTTATCTGCTTTAAATAAAAGGGTATTTTTTATTCACTTTGGTTTCTCCATATAGAAATGTCTTTGTCCCAAACATTATGGAGGTCACATGCAGTGCCCTCCAGAATTGGGAACAGTATGGGCACAGTTGGGGTATATTTGTTATTTTTGCTGCATACATAATACATGGATTTGAGATCAAAATATGATTTTGAAACAAAAGTGCAGACAATCAACTTTTACTTCATGATATTTACTGGTGTACATGTTTTTACCACATAAACAGCTGTTTTTGTATGAATTCCCCCCATTTGCAGCTGTTCAAAGTTTTTAAGTAAGTTAAAAGATGAACTTATAAGTAAATCAAAGCCTGATATTTGGTTGCATAGCCCTTATTACAATAACTGTCATTTGGTATTTTCTTTGGAAATGCCTTTTCAGACCTTCACTGCAGCCGCTTTCAGTTGATCTTTGTTTTCAGGGTTCAGTCTTCGGTCTCCTCTTCAGAAAGTGAAATGCATGCTTGATTGGATTTAAATCAGGTGATGTATTGGACAAAACCTTTCCCTGTTGATGAATGCTTGGTTGGAGAGGCAGAGTGTCTGCGGTCATGGGGGGTTTGCTGCAGGATGAAGCACCGGCTGATGAGGTTGGAGGAATTTCTTTGTACATAGCCAGACAAAATCTGTCTGTACACTTCTGAATTTATCCTACTGCTGCCTCTGTTAAATCATCAACAATGATGAGTGAACATGTTCCAGAAGCAGGCTTTCCATCACCTTGGTAAAGGTATATTTTGGTCTCATCTGTCCATTTTTGGCTAAATTTAATCTGGTCTTTTGATCCTTGCTGCTGATGAGAGGTTTGCATCCTCTTTGTATATAAATGAACAACAACTTTATATATAAATGAAAAACAATGAATTAAAACAAAAACCTAAAATAACAAAGACAAAAGAAAGCAAAACTACTATTTCAGTTCCCTGCTTGTAGCTGGCCAACTTTCCAACAGACCAGCTTTTCAGAGGTGGATTACCTTTTCCCCATCATGTGTGCTCAGAAACAAAGCTAAAACCAAAATGAAACGAAAATCATAAACACGCTCTCGGTGTGAGCTCCTGGTCTCGGCCCTGAACTGTGGAGGGGAACACACCTTTAAGCACCTGGGTTGATTATTTAACGCAACCCAGGTGCGTGTGCTCTCTCCACCAGCCGGCGCAGCCAAGACCAATCCGGTTCACTGCCGGACCGAATGCCACACACCTCCAAACCCAGAATGCAGCCGAAGGCTAATTCAGCTTACGCCGAGACCGCTCTCTCCCAGGTTTCGACACCAAAACAATATACTGAAACAACAAATTAATATAACAAAGACATAAGAAAGTAAATTAGAGCGACAACTATTTCAGTTCGCCGCTTGTAGCAGGCCCGCTTTCCATCTCCTCCTACTTCTCAGTGGAGGTTTAATTCCCCCCGTCATGTTTAAAGAAACACGCTCTTGGTGTGAGCTCCCGGTCTCGGCCCAAAACTGTGGAGAGGAACACACCTTTAAGCACCTGGGCTGATTAATTAACGCAACCCAGTTGTGTGTGCTCTGTCCACCTGCCGATGCAGCTGAGGCCGATCCGGTTCACCGCCGGACTGAATGGCACAATAGAGGGTATGCATTGACGTCACTTTCCCACCGGAACACGCCCCCTCAGTCGGGACTAAGTGGCAAAACATGCTGCGACATGGCTGTCTTTGCTATAGGAAACAGCAAAACCAGGGGTAAAACGAACGATTATCTGCTTAAATTAAAGGCAGTTGGACTCGACAGTGATCCTTACAACTTACCAAAGAACCAGTGGTCCGTGGACATTCAACAAGAAATCGGAGCTATCTTTTTACAGACTGCCGAAAGCTAAAGAAAAGAGAAGCAAATGCATCGCTGCTATTCGCAGAAACAACTCGAATCCAGGCACCGAAACTTGGATTTGCGGTTGTTGTTTTGAGTCAGGTATGTTGGATTTTTGGGTAAAATCATACCTTAATAGTTCATATGTTTGGCTAGCTAATACAATCTAACCATCCCCCCTTTGTTTGTAGAGCACAAGGCTCATCATCATGGATTATTTTTAATAAATGCTGACAAAACATTTACAGTTACACAGAATATAAATGAAAGATGCTAAATATTTAATTGATGAGTAGTCAATACAGTACATAACTTAAGGTATGATTTTACCCAAAAATCCAACATAGCCTACCTGACACAAAATGACAACCGCAAATCCACGTTTCAGTGCCTGGATTCCAGTTGTTTCTGCGAATTGCAGCGATCCATCTGCTTCTCTTTTCTTTAGCTTTCGGCAGTCTGTAAAAAGATAGCAACGATTTATTATTGAATCTATTTGTACAGTCAATCGCACAACAGCTCTTTCCCGTTTTAGATGTTTTTTGTGTCTTCGCGGCATTCAAGCTGAATGCTAACGCTATCACTCATGGTCTTTCTGCCACTCAGTGGGTGTAACCGCAGCACTTCGCCTGCGGTGACGTCATGTGCATACCCTCTATAACTTACAAACAAAACAGTCAGAGCCAATCAAAAAACTTGGTTTAAAAATATCCATAAAGTGAACTTTTTCTTTAAATTGCAATGTTATATTACTGTGAAGTTATTGCTTTTGCATTACACCTTTATATCTTGAAAATCAAAGCTTTCTCTCCTTATAATTGCATTCCTCCATTACAATACTGGTACATCAGTATAAACTTTATTACACAGTTGATGTGAAAATTGGTTGTGATGCTGCATTACTCAAAGGACACTGTTCTTCATGTATTATCAGCTAGGGCTTTATATTTTTTTCTGCCTAAAACCTTTTTTTTATTGAACCTGATTAGAATGTCTTCCTTTTACATTTTAATGATATAAAAAAAATACTTATTCTTACAATGTTTTTATCTACACCATTCTACAAGTCCAAAAGTAATCACAAGTAAGAATGTTATAAAAGAAAAAACATATCACAGGTATTAAGGCTAGAAATTGAGGCTATTTTTATGGTGTACAGATAATACATCCACTCTTAATAAAATGACTGTTTAGAAAAATAGTGAATCAACTATGTAGTTAAACCAATTTAAATAATACACAAATTGTTAAAATAATCTCGCCCATATGTTTATACTGGTAGCTGTAAAATAGTAATGTATACATTTGGGTATACAAATGTATACACTTTAGTGGTATACAATAGCAGTGATGCTGTTTTGTTAACCCTTGTGTTGTCTTCATATTATGTATGAACCTGTGACCACTGGGTCAAATATGACGCACCTGAACTGAACCCCCTGTGATTAAGCCTCCTCATTGAATTTTAAAATTGAAATCAAATTTTTACTTATTTAGAAATAGCCTGTCATTCATCAATAAATCGGTGAATAAATACCAACTTCACTGTCCAGAGAGACTATTTCTTCAGTCTACACCACTCCTTTTTACAAAACACATAATCCTTTTTTTGTTGTTGTTGTTGTAATATATGTGTGGTGCTTAACTTTAATGATAACCTCTGATTCATTACTGCAGGGTTAAATAAAGACTCAATAGACAATATTTATACCTGATGGTGTACCACTTTTTAAAAATATAAAAAGGGCAATATTTAACTTTTCCGAATGGTAGGGTCACACCAGAAAGAAGTTATCAAATTTCATGCTGAAAAAAAACAAAACATTTTGGGGGGTTTTCATTGCTGTTAAACTCAGGATCGGGTCATTTTTGTCCCTGAGGACAACCATGCTTTGTGATAAGGCAGAGTAATTCACTGACGTCAGATTTACTCTATCTACAGTACCAGAATCACTGTCAACCATAAATAAACTTTAGAAAAAATGTCGACAAAGTCACTCTGATGTCACCCATTTACTTTCCATGGGCTTCTCAAAGCAATATTTTGACTGTAATGGTACCATTAGCTTAACATTGAAATGGGTAGCTGGAAAACCTATACTGGAGCCAACCATACTGGCGCTAGAGAGCAATTTCTTTTAACAAGACCAGGAAGAGAGCTTCAGAAACAAAGCCTAGTCTTGGCCGTTCGCTGTTAACACATCATGGACCTCTTTGAAAATAGGAGACCAATAGTTTTTTTTTTTTTTTTAATATTATTTTGTGATTACATATTTACCATTTTATTTTTGACATAGACAGTAGTAAGGACCCCCCTGCACCAATAATATTTATTTATAATAAATTGGAAGGTTTTAGGTTAGGTTTTAGGTTTTCAATGACTAGGTGGTTAAACACTTTTATTAAATAGGAAATGAAATAAGGTTTTTCTTCTACATTCTGTCAACTGAGTTAATTTACTGTAATGTACATCAGAGTAACAGTGGCAGAAGGTAGGTACATTATTCATCCTTACCCTCATCTTCCTCCATTCATATTCACAGTGCAATTTCCCCACACACACATTTCAGCTGGAATACTGGATTTTATATCATTAAAATGCTCTTCAAGAAAAACTAATTAAAAAGTCAATAGTTTAAAAACAATCAAAACAAAGACACAAATTGCCTATAAATTAACATCAATACACAAATATGACGTGGGACATAAAATTTTCTATTCCTCTTGAATTGGTTACCAGTTAAAAAAATGGCAGTAAGGAATACTGGCCCACTCATGTGTACAGGTATGTGTTCCTTTTCACATTTGCTCAAATTAGAAAACTGAGAAGAAGGAAACAACATATACTTATATAATATTGGGTCTCAAAGAAGCTCACAAGCAGTCACACAGTGGAGTATACAAACTTCCTTATTAGTGATTCAATAACAACATGGTAGTTATGGCTTAGGAATTATCAGTCCACATTGGTTAAACCGTGCATCCTGTTCAAAGTTCATATGTAGCACTAAGTCACTAAAATTGTCCTTCTATGAACTACAGAAAATGATCTTGTAATCCTTTGTGCAGTTCTTCATTTCCTTTCTGTTTGTAGAAGACTGTGTATAAAAATGTCAAACTGTACGTCAAACATTTCAGACTGTTGTATAAAAATAAAGAGCATTAATCATAATGTTCTGATTCAGAATGCCATTTTGCATCAACCCCAAAAGCCTTAGGAAAACCATGGTTTATTTTCTTGTTTATGTGCACGTCTCAAATTTGGCACTGTTAACATTGGGCAGTGCAAACAAATAAAGCTGAAAGAACAAATACTTGTGGCTCCAGCCAGGCCTCGTTCAGTTATGACTGTTCAGTTTTGTTCTCAACAGAAGCCCAGAGTTCAAGAGTAAAGCCGGAATGGCAGTGCTTAACACTGAAAACGTAACAAGATAATAAAGTTGGGGCAACATTTTTCTTCCCTAACACCACCCCCTCCCTCCGTGAAAAAGAGAAGGAAAAAAGAACTTGATCCTTGAGATCAAATCTGGCTCTGTAAGTTCAGTAACTTTAAGACAACCGTCTTTCACAATGTCCTGGTCCTTTACATGGAAAAGCATTTCTGCAAAATGTTGTTGATATTTCCTTTATAATCCACAAGCCTTGACAGTGCCGTTGAGTGTTACTGGAAGAAGGGGTCTCTCTCAGACTTCAAATGGACGGATCATCATGGTTGTGGCGCGAAGGGAGTAGCTCGGGCCTTTGAAGTAATGCCACTTGATGCCATTGAGCTTCCCAACATGCTGCCCCTTGGTATAATACATCCCGTTAAGGTTGGAGGGACCGCAGGCATCAAACCACCAACCTGAATTCAGGACAGAGGGAGAAGAAGGGGTGCAGCAAGAGGAGAGCAGGGAGAGAGGGGTAAAAGAGAGGGCAAGGAAAGTAAAGATGAACAGAGTGAGGGAAAATGGAGAAACTGGTCATGCTTGGAGAGCTTTTATGAAACTGCGTTTAAAAATGAACCCTGTTCCATTTGCCAGCTGTTGTGTCATTTCACACTGAAACCCCTACCCGTTTTGATTTATTTCATTTTGACAGACACATTCTCCTGGAATTCTCATGAGTAAAAAACCACATAACTTGGAAGTGTACGATGATCATATTTCTCTTTTTTATATAGCACTCCCTATGACTTTCATTCCAACAGTGAGAACCAAACAATGAGGTTCCCCTCTGGGGACCATCCCTGTCCCCTACTGCTTGTCATTTTCCCTTTTGACAATCATGACGTTTAAGACTTTACTGTCTCTGAGTTCACTGGTTACCGTCTCACTCGGCTTTGAGTAGCCTACTCCTGCAAAATAGCCTGCAAGCTAACCAAAGCATTACCCATGGAAATTGCACAAGTTTTAACCAATATGATAAATAACTGCATCACTGTTGAGCTTGTCTCATGATTCAGAGCAATGGCTTTCCTATTGGTGGATCTGGGACAGTGGTTGCAACTGAGCCTAGATAACCTGAACTAAGCAGACTCAGTCCCGATTTCTGGTTTTGAGCGATTGCACTTGTCACTTGTCAAAATTTAAACATGAGCTGTCTACACTACAAATTCTGCAAACTGCGAACTCTGCTTGGTCAGTGACCGCTTCTGCACAACAGTGTTGGGAAGAAAAGAATATAAGCACATAAAACTTGCAAATCTAAAATTGTGGTGTACAAATCAAGAAAAAATATTTTTGTCTTTGTCCCAAACATTATACATCACTGCATATACAACTACTTTTGCACCTATTTTAGCTTGTAGTTAGGGCTATATCCTAACCTTTTATTTGTTAGCTATATTTGTTGTTTGAGTTTGACCATCACAAATTCTTAATCTCTTGTCCAGGATCAGTCAAGTGCAGCATCTGCAGAGCAGCAATGCATAGTCAGTAGGAGGCAGGAGGACAGTCCATAATCTGCACACAGTGCATAGGAGGACACAGTCAGGGCCAGTGAGAAATCCTCTTATGTCTCTGACTTGGTGTATATTTTCTATTCAACTATCTCAACGTAAACCAACAAGGTTTGTTGTTGTCCGTTCAATTACAGAGGGCTGGTTTGGAATAGTCCAGGGCCAATTTTTGATCCCAATTTGATCCCAGCTTTCATTTATGCTTCATCTCATTGTATTATTTTATTAATGAAATCATTATATTTCCATTCTTCTCAACACAGAATATATTAAATACATAATTGCACAAAGCCAATGTTATTGTATCTCTGCTAAAGGCCTGCAATGTTTCTGATAAAAAATGAATCACTTTTGCTCTAGAATCAGAGATACCATCTAAATAAAATCCCCATGTTTCTCCACCTTGAATACATCATCACCATAATATTCACATACATATACTGTATATGATCTCTATTTCAATATTATCATCTAGATTTTTCCTGTAAAATACAATAATACACTACAGATGGGGGACAAATTAAAGGAAAAGCTGACATAAAGTGTCGTAGTTAGGTGTGGGGCCACCACAAGCCACCAGAACAGCAGCCAAGTCTCTGGAACTCTACTGGAGGGATGGAACACCATTCTTCCAAAAGATATTCCCTCATTTTGCATTTTGATGTTGGTGATACAGAGCACTGTCTAACCTGTCGGCCCAAAATCTCCCATAGGTGTTCAATTGGGTTGAGATCTGGTGACAGCAAAGGTCATAGCACTACACAGGCACTAGTGACCTGGGTCCTAGATCACATTAGGAAAGAATTGTGTACTTGTGAATATGTTTTTCACAAAAATAATTAATACTGTTCTAAACATTATCCACAGGACCTCTATATTGATGAAAGATTGAAACATATTGATGCAATATTTACTGAAAAACTAGCAGTTTACACTGGAGCTGGAATTTAATCGCCATTGCCATTTGTAAACTGAATAATAAATGTACGCATTATTGAATGAATACTGCATTTCAGCAAATTGTTTGTGTATGCAATGAGCAGTGACAATTAATTACTTGGCATGAGCAAAAGCTATCTTAAATGTGTGAGGTTAGGTCAAAGTCAGGCCACGCAATGAGAATTCAGCTCATTACACAAAGTCAGTCTGTCAATAAAAGGCATATGCATTTAGCCTGATAAGATGAGTTTATTCTTACACTTGTCACCTGAATCCCAGTGTGGCTGCCTATGTTGGACAACACTTGTTTGTTCCATTCAGATGACCACACAAAGGCACAACAGTAGCAGATGTCTCGTGGCCGCAGTGGCATGCGCCAGTCAGAGAGGGACATGTAGTAGGGCTTGTCCCTTCTTAATGAGCATAAATGCCAGCACTGGACATGACATTTCGACAGTGCTGCAAAAAAGCACATGCACATGCCTCTCATTGGATTGCTTCCCACATTTTTCAGTGGGTTGTCACAGTCCCACAGACATTCTCAATAGCCAGGAAAATGACCAAAGACTATCTGAGAGGTCCACCACCGCTGTCAAAACACAATATTGAACTTCTGAGTGATTCAGTTGATACTCTTACTTGCTTATCATGAAAGCAGGCATCTCAGACATTGAAGGGTTGAAGACTATGCCTGGGAATCCACAGCAACAGGGCAAAACTGGCTCCAGTTGGCATTGTCCTGTCTGCCAGTTGCTGGTGAAATTGGCCAGAGTTTCTCTGCATTAGTTTGGGTTACAGCTCCATTTGTTCATCCTACAGCTATAATTTGCTGAGAAATATTGTATATTTCTTGTCTTGCAGTATGCTTCTTGTTTCTTTTCTCAGCACAATATAGATCTATGGATTCATGCTGTTTATGCCAAATTCTGACCCCACACGCAGAAATTAAGTTGTCAGCCCAGGCTACATTTTTTCCAATCTACAGTCATCCAGTGTTGGTGATCACATGCCCACTATAGCCTCATCTTTGTGTTCATGGCTGACAGGAGTGGCATTCGGCATGGTTATCTGCTGCTCTAGCACGTTCTGACCTGCACACCATTGCTGAAAACATTTGTGGCCTTTCTGTTACTTTCTGACCACAGAACTGCCACTTGCTGGATGTTTTTCATTTATCACACAATTCTCTGTAAACTCTAGAGACTGAATGCTTGAAAATCCCAGGAGGGTAGCTGTTTCTCAGATTTTGGAACCACCACGTCTGGAAAGAACAATCATACCACGGTCAAAGTTACTTAAGTCACGCATCTTGCCCATTCTAATGTTTGGTCAAACAAAAAACTAAACCTCTTTACCATGCCTGTATGCTTTATATATTGAGCAAAAGCCACATTATTTGCTGCTTGAAAGAGCAGGCTATTATAACGAGCAGGTGTACCTAATAAAGTGGCTGGTGAGTGTATTTACAATAGATGTAAACAAATTTAAAAACATAAATGCCGTTGATATTTGTGTGGCGTTGTAAGTATAAAGGTCATAACACTCAGTGTTTCCTCAACTGGAAGGGCAAGATCTGACATAGCTTCAAGCTCTGTAGTTGACTGACGCTATCCGGCCTTGGCGGGATTAATCTTCTGTAGAAGAAGGCCCGGCTGATGTTAACAGTTAAACAATAAAAAGTAATGGTGTACCAGCTCACTGTTTACATGGATAGAGCAAAGCCTTTTTCCCAATGAGGCCTTGAACTTCTTTAATGTATTCTTTGAATGTACCAGTGATTTTAATATATCTTTTCTCAGTCAAGGCTGTTTCGAGGCTAAGCGACAAATGTCAAAATCAGCATCATTTGCTTCCAATGGAATAAGTGGGTTGACAAATGCTTAGAACAAAACAGGCTGACACATTCTGCCTACACAGGGTGTGAGCCTGGTGTACCTTGGGAAAAAAGCTATGCAGAATCAGGATACCAATAATCTTTGAGAAAGCTCAGGTTGGAGTACAATTGTGTATAGCCTTGGAGACACTTGGTGCTTGCCCCTCTACTATGAATATGTTTCAAACCTGATAATCTAGGAACAGAATGCAAAGGATATGTCACTCTGCAAGGACTATATTATTTACTCCTGCCTTGAACATTGAGTCCCTGTCTCTTGCCAAGAAAAACAGGCCAATTACGGATTTTGGGTTCTGAGCACGACACTATATTTTTTGTCTTTCTGATCTTCTCAACAAGGACTAGTTGCACAACTTTGGTGGATGCGAGGCTTTGCACTCAACCACATCTTTCATTGAATAAGGAATGGTGTGTTCTTATTAATGCTCTTGTTTTCTTTGGATTATCACACTGTGGTTTGTTACATTTGCCTTGCTCACATTTAGCCTCTGGTCAATGGGACCTTGGTTTGAGGACCTTCAGCTCTTCAGCTACCCAGCAGGTTTTGTCCCATAAAATATTACAGCGGTCTGCACCGTTAACGGATCACCCTGTGTTGTGGAAATTTTAGGAAGGCTCAACTTACCACCCGTTAGCATGAGAGAACACTTGCACATGCAATTGTCATTGTCCACATCCTTGGTGCTGAAATCTGCCCCATGGATCACCAAGCTGCTCTGTCTGCCAGCTGTTCCACTATGTGTCTTCAGGAACATTCTGAGAGGAAGCAAAGAGAAAACAACCAAGTCACGGACTTCAATGTTTAGTAACGCCCCACCAATTCACATGCATGTGAACACACACACGCACGCACGCACACATACAGACACACACACACACACACACACAAACTGACACACAATCAGAACAATACAAACCACCTTAAGATTCAAGATAAAATATTATACTTTCATGAACATCCATGATGGGCACAAGTAAGAAAACCTGTATTCTGTAAAATAGTGTACTGATATTGCAAATATTTTGCTATGATGATGGATGATACTTGATGGGTCCTAATAACCATAGCAAAGCATTTTGTGTTTTATTTCCCTCTCATGTTTAAAATGACCTCTTCCACAGCAGAATTGTGAATTTATTCACTTATAAACATGCATTGACATAGCCTGCCTAACAAACTGTAATAATAATACAACAATCAGATTCACAGTGGACTGAATTATCATAATAAATCTAATCATTTTAGCTATGTTACATTGTTGTGTCTTTAGCATGGGTTTAAAGGGGATTGGAAGCACCCCCCAATATACTATGAAATGCAGGCCAGGTGAACATACATTGCCGTCCTCATTTCATTCTATACCAGCAACCTCTGCTAGTCAGTTGCAATATACCTGTGCAAGCTGCACCATGATGTTTACCCCATCTTACACCATCTGCTAAAAAGAAGAATTAACTGTGAAAAGAAGAAGCAGCTCAGGCAGCGTTAGAACATACTTTGAGGAGAGTGTATTGCCAGTTGCATTCAAATATAAAAATCAGGTTTAAACTTTACTTGAAAAAAATATTGCTGTGCTTTTATTTGCCTCTTTTTCTGCCTTTATTTATTTGCCAAAGTGGCAATTTCACTAACTATTTGCATTATGTGCATATAATCTTGTCCTTTAATTGGCCTCATTACTAAAAAGTACAGAAACTGTTGCTAAGATGATGTTTCAGAACCTTGGAACAGAGCAGGAGGTTGGTACCAATGAGGTCAATGAAAGAAACCAAGCTCTGTTTTACAAAAATAATTTCCTAAAATGAGTGTAAATGGCCACATGAGTATGTGTGTTATGTCTCACTTGAGATTTGAGCATTTTTCCTGAAGCAGAAGCACATTTTCTCAACATAATCACTTGTACCCCCACAAATAACATGCACTGTAGAGTAACCCAAATAATATTCAAACAGACCAAAATAATTTAAACTTCATACAGAACAGTAAAAGTGGAAAGTGGAGGAGAGGAGCTGTTCCTCATTAGCTGCTTATGAAATAAGAATGCAACTCATCTGGACGGCAGAACATGGAAAAAATCATAAGCAGGCATTTAAACAGTATTGCAAAACAATATCCAGAGCCACTGCAATTTTTAATAAACTTCTGTTACTATAATCAAAACTAAAAAAAAAACTCATCTGTTCATATACAACTACTTTCCAGACAGTAGACTGATACTTGTTGATTTAAAACTGACCTTTTGACATTTTAACTAAATTAAAAACACTTGTTCTTTTAATTTTCTTCTCTATGAAATATCACCCAGCCTTTAAAAACCCTGGGTATATATATATATATATATATACAGTCAGCTCCATAAGGTTTGGGACAAAGACTTTTTTTTTTGATTTGTGTCAGTACTCCACAATTGTGCAATCAAACAGTGCACATGTGATTAAGCAGATCCTCAGCTTTTATGTTAGGGTATTTCAATACATTATGGTTTCAGCATGTAGAAATAACAGCACTTTTTATTCATTGCTCCCCAATTTCAGGGCGCCATAATGCCTTGGACAAATGGCTTCACAGGTGTTTCTGACCAGTCAGATGTTCAATGCTTCTTTAGTGCAAGTATGAGAGCTTTCAGTATCTAGTCTTGATTCTCCTTTGGAGTCTGTTATTGGCAATTATCAGCATACGGACCAAAGAATTGTGGAAATAAAGCAATCAGAGACATAGGTCAAACCTTACCAAAATCAACAGTTCGGAACATAATGAAGAAGAAAGAGAGCACAGGTGAACTCAATAATTGAAAAGGGAATGGTGAATAAACCTTAAAAAAGTTGTCGTGTTTGTATTTCAGAACTAGATGATAACATTGAAATAGTTTTGAAGTTTGCAAATTTGTTAGACTAATTTATATGGTATATAACAATACCTATACAGCCACACCTTTGGTGCAAACTAACTTTATTAAATTGTCGTGTTCTCTCGAAATTTGAACTTGATGAATTAAGTTCCAGTAATTTTAATGTGTAAGAATGCCTTTTTGATTATGAAAGCAAACAGAAAAAATGTTTTATAGTAGATTTTCAAAAAAGTTTTCACACCAACATTCACTTATAGGCAGTGCACCCTATTGACTGGGTATCATGGGTATAAGCTAGCCAAGCCTCCATCCCATTTCCATCATGCACTTATTCAGGGCCATGTGTGTCACATGCAATAAAGGTCATTCCTCAACTGCTCCAGCTAATAGGCATCACATGCAACACTGCAGGTATGCAATGTTAAAAATGGTTGCGTACTATTGTAAGACCCTAGTATTGTGGGCTATTGGGTTTCCTCACAGCAGTCACGGTGTTGAGTGATGAGAGACTATCAACCAACCATTCAGTTAGAGCAGCACATAGAATAAAATTTAAATGTACCATGAGTCACACATGCCATGACAGTTTATACATCAAGCGAGCCTTTCACTGGAAAAAAACATTCCTTCCAAAAGGCTTGAAAACAAAGAGATCATAAATAATTCTCTGCAAAGAAGATGTGCCAAACTACATTTAAACATATTTAAAGATAAGCACAAGGTCTGGCCTGCCCGCGGACATGTATGTGTGGTCTCCAGCTTTCTCATAGCGGTCCTTTTGTCTGTCATTTCACAATAAAAACCATGCACAATAATATTGAAACATGAATATTTCTTTCATGGTGTGGCATGTTTATGGAAATCCTGAGTAAAATATAACGACTTTCCATGTAAAATCAGACAAACCTCATTTATGATGTACTGTACATATCATTCAGCATCATTTAATTTGTGGTTATACTTGCATTATAGAATCAAGTGGGGCATGTTCAATCAGTTATATTTCAGTGGATTTTCAGGCCTAAAGATTTCTAGAACATTTGGCAACAGTAGTGGATAAAGCAGATGTAAAGTGCAAATTTTATTAAAATAAACCCATGCCTTTTATGTAACAACTGGATTTGGCCCTGCCATTGTAAAATGAGTCAAAATCGTACATGCTAGGTTTATGTTTTTTTTTTTTTTGTTGAGAAATGAACATACATTGTATTCCTGCAAGTGATACCCTGCCAGCTAGAATAAAGCGGTTATTATAATATAATACAATATATATATATATATATATATATATATATAACAGTCATGGCCCACCAGTTAGCTCCTGGATTGTATTTCAAAGATTCTGAAACCCCTGGTTTCGGTTTATTGTGTCTGAAGAGTTCATTGTGAATTAATATTGTCCACGTTTCTGCCCCTCAGTTTGTGAAATAATTATGCCAGGTAAGAGACTAATCAAGCAGTCGGCTTGGTTCCACTAAGCAAAGTTACAAAGAGAAAATAGTGAGTCTGCATCAAACCCTCCCATGGAAATGGTTCCTTTTATCTCTACAACATTTCATTTGAGCATTTCAACAGATATTCTTATCTAGAACACTTTACACAGGTTATATTTTCATTAAAAATACCTAGGAAATTCATGGTAAGACACTTTGAAATTTATAAATCTGTTCTATATTAAATTCTATTCCGTATCTTTATTATTATAAACATATTTATTATAAAATTGCTAATTGTTGATAATTGTTCAACCAGCCTTCCAAGCAGTGCTGATATTCATAGCACAGCATGGCGGAATAGAATGTTCATATGATTACACTACTGTCATCGCTCCCGTTCAGTAACATAAATATACCAGGGCTCTATTTTTGAGATCAAGGCTCAATAGTCAGACTCTAGCGGTAACTCACGGCAGTGGAGAATTAAAGTGTGTCCAATTCTATTTCAGCAATTTCATTACTATAAACTGTAGTGGATTTTCAATGCAGTTGTAAAAAGGTTGATTACCAGGATGATATTAGCTATGGGTGTGCTTCAGACTTGATTACCTTGTGGTCAATAAGATTTCCTGCTTCATTTCCCTTTAATACCACTGAAGGCCATAGCGCATGCCATTTTGGTCAATTATGATATACTTATCTAGATTTTATTTTATACATTTGCTTTTATAGAACCTCAGGGAAATAATATTGTCAAAGTGATCTGTAAACTATAGGACGAAGAAATGGTGCACATTAATTGTTTAGTTTGTGTTTTTTTGCTATGTCTCAGCTGGATATAAGCCTAAAGAACTGATTAGGTCATTTGGCTTTTTCTTTTAAACATTTATCAATAGAAACCCCTTTTGAAAAAATGGGTATTTCCCCCTTCCTGATTTTCCTATATTATTGCATGTTTTTCACTAAATGGATTTAGATCTTTGGACAAAATGTAATTTTAGACAAAGGGAAACTGAGTAAACTCAAAACTGTTATATTATAATTATTTCATTTATTTAATGAAAAAAGTTATCAAAAACTCATTTTCACATCACTCATGTGCCTACTCAGTTAATCAATTAACCAATTTAATTGATAATTACATTCAGCTGATTGAACACAGGCAGGCTTGATTTCAGCCAGCCCATATTGAACTGTACCATCTGAGTGAAGCAGTCACCACAAAGTTTCTACAAGCTCGCTATGCAGCAATTAAAGGAAATTCCAGAAGGGATGAGAAAAACGTGGTTGAAATATATCAGTCTGGAAAGTTACAAAGCCATTTCCAAGGCTCCACAGAACCAGAGTGATAGTCATTGTCTCCAAATGAAGAACACTTGAGACAGTGGTGATTCTTCCATGAGTGGTGCAGCAACAAATCACAAAAGGTCCCAGAAGAACATCCAAATAACTCAAAGCCTTTCTAGCTTCAGCTAAGGTCAGTGTTCATGACACCACAATACAACAGAGACTGGGAAAAATAGGATTCGTGGGAGAGTAGCAAGGTGGAAACCACTGCTAACCAAGAGAAACATCAATGCTCATCTCACATTTTCAGAAAAGCATCTGGATGATCCTCAAGCCTTTTGGGATGTTCTACGAACAGATGAGTCAAAAATGGAACATTTGGATTATGTCTGGCATAAAGACAAGGCAACTCACATTGCATATAAAAGTCGTTTACAGTCCATAATATCGTTCACAAAATTGTGAAATTAAATAGTTTTCTGTAAATTTTTCAGTTCAGTTCAACGCAATATGCGGAGACACTTCGTCAGTTCGCAAACCCGAAAGTTTGTTCACTAAATTTCAAACACAGAGATTTAGAAAAAAAACTCAGTCTTTCAATGAAAAATAAAGTGAAATGTATATCAAAACGAAATATCAAACAGGCATTGAAGAGTTATGGGGTGGTCACAGACTATGAGTTTATGTTAGTACGAAAAAAATGTAGGCCTATGTCGAGCAAGCGGAGAGAATAAAATTGGAGTTTTCAGAAAACAGAAACAACGGATTTAGGAGCATGGGGAAGTTTCTCCTATCTTTTTCGAGTTAACAACAGTTCTGGCAATGGGAAACAGTAAAATGGAATTTAAAAAACTCCAAACCAGTTCCTTATGCTGTTGTCTTCTTGGGTTATGTTTCTCCCACAAGAAACGATAGAAAATACAGTGTTCCTTAATCCAAAGGAAATGAACGGAATACTCTCCCAGGGTAATCACAGAAAGAAATGGAGAATACAAAAGGATACACTTTAAGCTTTTTTTCAGTTCCTTTGTTCATGGATTTCAAACTTCCCGCTCCCTCTCTTCCGTCCTCGGTCTAACTTTCCGAATTCTCCACTCCCCTTCCGTCATACCTCACTTCCTCTCTTTTCTAACTTTCTAAACCCAACATCATGTTGCTAATTAATTTAAAACACAGAAATGATGTGCCATGATTAGTGTATAGGATGTTTTTTTTAAATTTTTAAAAATGTTTTATTAACTTAAATAAGGCACTAAATGTTTATGTTTAAGAGGCAGATTGCCACAAGTAGTGGTAAGTAACAAGGTGCATGTACTTTGTTACTGTACTTAAGTAGGCTATTGGCAACTTTGTACTTTTGCTGAGTATGAACAATATTAGCAACTTTCAATTTCTACTCCACTACAACTGTCGTTAAGTGTCAGATTTCGTACGGTTGATCATCAGCCAAATTTTCTCTGTATTACCTGGTATAATGTGGTGAAAACATGCACGTTCATTTCCCCCCCTCTTTTAAAAATCTTTTGGTGGCTCATAAAGGGTGATACCACAATCAAGTGCCAACGTAACTGCATTGGCTGGCGAATATAATTATGTACCGATTTAGCAGCTAAAAATCACTGGCTGTTGAGAGCAACAACAAACTCACCATTTACACTGCCAGTGCACTGACAACCATCCATGGCCTTATTTAAAAGAAATATTTACCTTTGTTGGTGTACAAAACAACTGAAACAAGATGAAGTGTCTACTTTGTTTGCCACGACCCAAATCTGAGGAAGCACATTGAGGTAAGCTAAATAATGTTGGCTACAGCAACTGCTTATTCAACCCAAGATGAACTAAGCTAGCTAGCTAGTTAATGTTAGCTTGCTGTTATTACCCAAGGAGGAATGTGCTTGTTGCTGCTGTCTGTAAGCATTAAAATATTTTTGAATGGAGATTTCCATGGGATTGGTTACAAAACATTAAGTTAAATTGAATTTAAGTTATTGATTGCCTTTAACGTACAGCACATTCATTGCTGACTATACGTTTTTCAAACTTACAGTAGCGCAAACATTAACTAGCTAAATGTTGTAACGTCACCAGGCAATCTCAACTAACATTAGCTAGCTAACATTAGGTACAGTAAAACCCAGATTCTTGGATACTTTGAAATATGTGACTTTTTTTAACCTATTTACTAAAGTAATTAATTTTTGGTTGTACCTTTACTCAAGTATCTTTCCTATAATTTTATTTGCCAGCAATAGAAAGCTATTATAGTGATGACTGAGAAAATGACACATTTAGTTCATTGACTCATAAACAAAACTTTTCTTTGAAACCATATGAGACAATCTTGTGAGGGGAAATTGCTGTGCCTTGGCAGAGGTCTGCCCTCTACTGACTGCCATTTTTAACATGTAAGTGATACTGAAATACTGTGAATATTACTCAAATACTTACATAGTACTTTGCATACTGTGAATGGTAACTAAAGATGATTAATACTTGCTTGATATTTTGAATACTGTGGATCGAATGGGGTGATTAATGATTTCATTGAATGGCGTTCCTGTATTTTATCAAACTTTTTCTTCCAAAAGCAGTTGTCCTTAAGTCACTCCTTAACCGAATCTCAAATGGGGTTTTCTTCAGAGAGAATGACACCACATACAGTAGTAATTGCATTAAGAATGTATTGCATTTCTGGTCCCATAGACAAGAGTACAGACTTACCTCTCCCTTATCTAATCTTTGAGAATTTAGTTAATTCATTATTAACAACCACTCACACACGTGTTACATTAGGAAATACCTTCAAAAAACTTATTTTGAACCATAAGTCCAAATGACATTAAATTCAGTACCTGTTTTCAATGGATAAATCTGAACTTTGTGTGTGAATGTTAGAAATTGGCACAAAAATGAAAGTAATATTAATGCATTCCTTTTTGCTCAAGATCCAACCTCAGGTTGGGAATCACAGCCATATAACATGGTTGAACAATCACCCCTGTCACCCTGAACACAGTGGAATAACTCATAAATGGTTTCAATACCATTATGGTGAAGAATTTTCCACTAGGACCAACAAGGTCCAGATATTTTTTTTCACCATTTGGGCCATTTTCGGAATTGCAGTGGAACCTAGTTCACTGCTGCCCATGCAGCTATATTTACTGCATCATTTCAATGATGGTATTAAAACTGTGAGCTTTTCAATATTTAATGCACCCAAATGCCAAATGATGTGCTGTGACTATTCAAGTGTGAATGACAAAATGCCCTCAAGTAACCCAAGCTGTTCCAATGGAATGGAAAGTTGACTGAATGTGCTAAGAAAATGTGAATCAATAAGTGCATGTATTACAATTTTTGGAGAGCTAATAAACATTCTATTTAAATTCTATTTAAACTAGAAAAAAGAGAAAAATTTTTTTTTTTGATGAATTGTGGTTGTTGAAAAATTCAAGAGTCAAGCCCAAAGTTGTGTTTCTTTGGAAGACAGAAACATATATACTCTACTTTTCTTTAATGTACTTTTCTCACTTGTGTATGTCCTGCTTAAACATCACAATTTGGGGGTAGCTATAAAGTGAGATATGCTGGATAGTCTTAATTACAAATCGTAAATTTCACATGTGTTCTAGATTTCTCAGCACAACTTCAATGATGCATTAAACTCAAAGGAGCAAGTATTCAAAAGAGACCCTTTGAGATTCAAAGGGACATCCAAACCAATTCCAGTTCCATGCAGCATTTAGTATCCCAGCTGGCAGTTATTATTTGGCCAAATTGCACCCCAAGTAGTTCCCAGCAGAGGTTAATCACCACTCAGTGGATTATTTTCTGTGCTCGGCTTTGGAAGTGTCCAGCTATTCCCCAGTCACTTGCTATTGCAATCTTCTGCTGTCACCACAGAAACATACATAGTAGACAGCTTGTCTCAGAAAAAGAGAGCTGGCTGCTTTTGACATGCTTTGCACTTTAATGATTTTGGCCTCAGGATGCATTTTTCCTGCTGCTGCTCCTAAGTGGACTACCATTGCAACACCCTTCTATGACAGTCAACTTAAGTCTAATATTTCAGGTCTGTGTGCTACAGTTTCATATTCCCTACCTTCTCCTAACATGTTACCTGTGATTTCCCATGTATTTAGAAGCACTTTCACCTTTTGAATCCATGCTCTTAGCTGTAGCTGAATTTCATAAGAGGTCTGGCCAGAACAACCTTTCTCCTTCTAGAATCCTTAAAAACATGTCTGGCAAGACCATAACAAAACAGAACATCAAATTAAGAAATTAGCCTGCTAGATGAAAAGGATATTGGATGATGACGTAAATACTGTTTAAATGAATAAATACTTCTCAGGGGCCCCCTTCAAGTTGGAGACTAGCACAGGCTTTACTTGAGATTTGCCCATTTCCTAGATGTAGTATAGCCCCATTCTAATCCTAACTGCCTTGAGCACAGGTGTCAAACTTCAGTCCAGAAGGGCTAGTTTTCATGGTGTTTTTGGCACAAGTGGTTCATTTAATTTTTTTCATTGGCTAAGGAATCCACACACCTTGTTCTCAAGGCCTTATTTGGTACCCGATTGAAAGGAAACCACAAAAACCTACAGACACTGCAGCCCCCTTGGGATGCAGCTTTACACCCCTGGCCTAGAGGACACCATGGTGGCCCTGAAGTCCAAACAAAATAGCAAATGAAACAAATCAGAAAAAAAAACCATGATAAATCAGAAAGCAAAATGCAACAAACCAGTATACAAAACACATCCAATCAGAAACCAAAATGCAACAGACCAGAAACCAAAATACAACACATTAAACAAAATGTAAAAAAACCAGAAAACAGAACACAACAAAACTTTACAGGAAAAGGTAGCTACAGATTAACAATGACACTCGGACACACCAACTACGATCACGGTGTTAGATGTAATGGTTTTAGGCATCATCTGTGAATCGACACACCTTTCTCATGCACTGCTGCCAACCCTGAAGTTTACAAATTCAAGTTCAAGCCTGTTGTTAAGGAAAAAAACAATTACGCTTCAACGAGTGCTATTTTATTACTGTGTAACGTTACAGTTGACGGCACAACGCTGTGCAGAAGCAACCATTCATGCATACTAATGTACGAGGCTCTCATTTGTTGTTATAAACATATAAGGCAATATACCATATACCACTGGGAAGCTCATACTGGCCTCTACTTGATAAAAGAGTCATCAATCAAACCAGATTGAACTGAAATGAGTTAATATGTCACAAAAAAGCAAGTGAGGTTTTGCATGTGACCAATTTAAAATCCTACCCCTCGTTTAGTATTTTTGTGTTCATTTCTCAAACAAATTGTTCAAGACAATAAATGACCAGTGAATCTTGAAGGGGACATCTTTACATGTAAGACCAAATGTAAGATTTTATATCTATTCCATATTTAGTCACATACATTGATAGTAGAATGACATGGTATAATTACACAAGAATTCATCTTGGTTATTTTGCTATTCAGTGAGCAGTGTTTTTCACCTCTGTATTGGCATACCTTTGAGCTATTGTTGGGTTTATCTTGTTGCTATGATGGAATACAAATTTTTGGTCATGAAAGAATATTTTCATGAACTCCCAAATAGACATTATTGTCCAGTGTGTCATGTTAGTTGCAGATGATACTGCAGGGAGTGGGTGCTAGTTAAATGGACACACTACAAGACAAGCACTGAATGTCTGAGTTGAACAATCTCAGGACACCAGCATCCTGGTTAGTAAGGGACTTGCGCAAAGGGGTTAATTAATTATGTGGACTGATATGCGGACCAGATAAAAATTTGTGGGGGGCCATATCTTACCCACAGGCTTGAGTTTCTCACGTGTGCTCTAATGCTTCTGGCCAGTGCCTTAGACATGCATTTCAATTAGTATAATAACAAGAAAAAAATCACTGTATTACCCAATTCATTCATTCATCACCCTGGTGTCAATTCATTAGTAACTGGTGATATTGCATAGCCTACTTACACAGCCCTAGTTGCAAGTAGTAAAACTACTCCTTTATGTTGTTTGGTTTAGCCTATATATGGCCTCAGTACAGTTTCTTGCAAGATTATGATGTTTTGTTGTCTTATCATTTACAATAATATCAATATGTAAAACTCTAGATCAGGGTTTGAACATATTTCTCGTACAGACCAAATTAATTGCTATGAATTATGAGTAATTATTTGTTATCAGCCTTGGCAAGGAAATGATTATAGGTTATTGGCATCAACTAAATTTTTGATATCGGTCCATCCTGCGCCTGTATGATTTTCTTCATCCATGCCTTTTTTCAACTGACTAGTTGTTTCACATGAAGTATTCACATAAAAAATATATTTTGTTTAATTGAAAAACAAAATAGCCTGAGCCGACCATGAGTAGCTTCTTTATCCGGAAGCCCCAGTAGTGGGTTGGGGAAAAAGAAACAGAATACTGGCTGCTCAGTGTGGTTGTTTCTGATGTTGCATCACTGTGAAATGTCACATGAACATCATTATAAAGATCCAAGAGTGAAGAAGAGGAACCAATGCAAGTTCTGAAAGTGCGTAGTTCAGCCCGGAGGGTGGGGGTCAAACACAAAGCAGACGGACATGCACTGCTCCATTGCACCAATAAGTGTCATATTTGCTTCTGCTCATTTGCTTAAAGGAAATTAGGAGGAAAGGGATATGTACTATATGTGTAATTATCCTATTCAAAAATAATTGTTTGTGTTGTGTAGAATGTGCTTTGTGAGCCAGGTTTTTTTTAATGGGTTACAAAACAGTCTCCAGAGCACTTCCTAAGCACATTCCCACTGAATCCAAACTCTGGATTTGCGCTCAGCCAATGGAGTGCTGTGACAGTGTCTCCAAAATGAAACGGAATGTTTCCTGAGGTCAGGCGGCTGTGAGAAGCCGCCACATCCGTGTTATTGCACGCTGGTGGGGTCAGACTGGGAGCCGTCTGGCAGGGGTCACTGCTGCTAGCACATACAAGAAAATGGTGAGCAGTATTGACCTGTGTCTTCAGTCCAGCCCTTGCAGGGAACACCAGGGGAGCTGGCCTGTTTGGACAGGGTCAGCCTGTGTATATTTTGTCATGTTTCTGAGTGTGTCTGAATTACGTAGGCATGTGCATTTTCAATGAAGACCCTGAAGTTAAAAAGTTTGGTGTGAAAGGTTGGGGTCTCATATTTAACTGTGTGTGCATGTGTGTGTTTGTCTGTGGATGTTGTGTGTACATATGTTTCCTGTGCAACTGAGTGGGTCGATTGCAGCATACCTGTTTTGAGTACACAGCTGCATATCGACACTGGTTTTTGAAAATAAAATACTAACATGGCATTAGCTGTGTATTAATTTTAGGAAAGTCTTGATTTCAGTATGTAATTGGAATTCTGTATCAGCTGATCCCCAGCAAGTGTCCTGCTATTGCCAAAATAAGTGTTTATTCACGGTACAATTTTCAGCTTTAAATTAACTCTTACGACTACATATAGTCCCTACTGGACTTACATGGACTCTGTAAAAGTTACATTTTATTTTACCATGAGTTCAGACAGTTGAAATTGTGTTTACTATTAGTTCAGAGAGATTTAAAGGTGTCGGCACAGCAAAACCAGTGAATGTACAGGTTTTAATATTTGACAAATGTGCAAATGATGTGCAAAATTACTGAACCAACTGTGATAGCAATGACTACAACACAGAACCTAGATAAACAAGGCAATGCCTTAAAAACACACTGAAAAAAGATTAATATCCTTGATGAACTTTCTTCTTGATACACTGCTATGACATAAATGTTGTATTCATAACGTCATGATTGAGTCCTTACTCAGTAACTAAATAATAAAATAAATCTTACCATTCAAAAAAATATATATTTCTCTATTAGAGAATAGCATATAAAACTGATAATTAGATTGTTATATTTGGTCAAGACATCACTATCCATACATAGCTAATTAATACTGGTGACTATTGACTTCATATAGACCGATTTTGAGCATGCGTGTTTTATTGGGACAAACACACTGTGCATCTGAGGCCTTATTTAGCACTGCAAAAATGACAGAAATTAGGCAAAAGGTTTGCAATTCAAAATCTTCACAAGTCACTTTGTCAATCTAGCTGTTGAGCAAGTTGAATTATAGAATTACAGTAATTTCATCATTATTTTAGTCACTTAAATTATATTGTTGTGTATGGTACTGTATATGGTATGAGTAAATCGTGTGGTTGTGCAAAGCAAATAACTCACCACTGGCCATTTAAAATAATAATGGAGTGAAATCTAAATTAAATATTTATTGTCTAAGCATCAAGTATTATCATTTTAAAAATAGCAATCTAATGAAAGAACTGTTCAGATTATCTTCCCTATTTTTTTTATCAGTTATGAGCTATGTGATTGAACAATATAGCTGAGTACCTCAGGACCAGCAGCCAGACATTTCATTATATGCAGACATGAGCAATGATGTATATGAACTGTGGTTTTGGCTATATTGTTTCATTACTTTTATGCCAATAAAGCTCTTTGAATTGAATTGGAAAAACTGAGACAGCAAAATGTATTTTTATACAGAATACAAAATACCACAGAATTGAATAAATTACAAAATAAACTGGGAAATATTGGCTCAAAAACATCAAAATGAAATACAGTATTTTGTATTTTGAAAAATACAAAATCACATTGCTAGAAAGGCACTGTGTTTAGCTTTAAAGTGCATTGTACTGCATATTTTTTTCTGGATAGCCTCCAGTTTGTTTTCTGCATAAATATTTTTCCATTCTGGTCTAATGGAAGAGACTTTGCTAAATAACAGAGGTCTGTAGTACATCACTAACTCCCCTTGTGTCATGCCAAGTTTTGCAAAGCTTTGATATACAATGGTCTACAAGCACAAATTTCCTAACTGCAATAAAAAGATATGTTTGGAAGAGAAATGATATCAAGCAGGTCCTAGTTTCCCATAATTATTGTAGCACATGATAAACCTAGAGTCATTCAACGTCATAATTTGACATTGACAGATTGATAGTAATGTAATGAATGGTGGTCAAACCCTCTGTAATGCAGTACACAGCAATAGACCTAGGGACCCAGCATATCTTTATTTTGTATTTTGGTTACCCTAGTATGACTACGGAAATTATAGCTTTTAAGCCCAGTTAACTACCCTCACTAGGGGTTACAGAGATGACTGCACTGTACAGGCAATCTGTTGACCTTGTAAACCTGAATCCATATGAACTGCAGGCCAACCAGGAGGTATCCCCAGTGGCCCAGTCATCCTGCTAAATTCCATACTGCGTAAACAACATCAGGTACAAAAATGGTGATATGACAAGCTTGTCACAGCCAAACCTAAATCTGACTGATATAATTCTGGGGTTAAAGTACAGCTCAAAAAGGCCTCACCCAACACCTTGTGTCAACAATCTAAAAGCAAAACAACAGAACTCATGATCACAGACGTATCAATTTCACGCCTATGGGAATGCTAGAGAACCATTTGACGAGGAAAAGAAAACAAGAACAGTTGGAGTAATGATAATATAAACAAGGAAGTTTGGTGTGGTGCAGCCGCTTAATGTGCAAGTGTGCAGTGCTGTGATGCTTCAGAACATTAAAATCAAAGTGTGGATACTGGCTGGGAGACCCATTGGGCAGCACAAGCAATCACAGCATTACCCAAAGAGGGAGGGTTTCAGTCGACAAGCTGTACCATGCCTCATTAATCACATGATTCACATGTACATTGCCCTCTGTATATACAGTGAGCTCCATAATGTTTGCGACAAAGACATTTTTTTTCTTGATTTGGCTCTGTACTGTGCAGTTTTTGATTTGTAATGAAACACGTATTTTGGTTTCACATGTAGAAATTGCAGCACTTTTTATACATAGTCCTCATATATCATGGCATCATATCACATTAATATTATGTAAATGAAAGTAGTCATGTTTTGTACTTTGCTGTATGTCCTTTGCATGACTGTTTGAAGTCTGCAACCCATAGACATCACCAGGTGCTAAGTATCTTCTGTGATGAGGCCTGTACTACCAGGCCTGTACTGCAGTCATCTTCAGCTCCTGCTTGTTCTGGGAGCTAGTATGAATTTTCCAGTATTTAGCTTTTGAACAACAATGAATTTGGTGGCATTTGGTTGAACTTGAACAGATAAGATGCTTCTATGCACTTCAGTGTTCATTCTGCTGCTGCAGCAGTTACATGATCAATGAAGATGAGTGAGCCAGCATCTGTGGCAGCCATACATGCCCAGCCCATAGCACCCCCCACCGCCAACTTGCCATCACTCAGATACAAGTGAATCTTGATCACATCTTTTGACAAGACCTTTTACCAGAACTCTGTGGGCTCTTTTGGGTGCTTATTAGCAAATTGTAACCCGATCGTCCGGTTTTTGTGGCTGACTAGTGGTTTGCATCTGGCAGTGTTGCCTCTGCCATTGAGGACAGTGCCTGCCTCCTGAAGAGTGTGCCTGATCTGTCGGACAGCTATTTGGGGGTTTTTCTTCATTGTGGTGAGAATTCTTCAGAAGACGTCTTCCTTGGCCTACCAGGCCCATTGTGATTTCCAAGCCCAACAGTGCTCTCTGATGTTCCAAATAGTTGATTTTAATAGGTTCAAAGGTTTGGCCTATGTTTCTGACACAGTCCTAGACATGATACAGTTTACTGTACACACGCACACACACACCTGCTCATTAATGCAAATACTGTGTGATCCTGCTGCGGAAAAAATAAATAAATAATAATGTGAAAATACATAATGCTTTGCTGCTGCATCTTTCAGCAATTACTTTATTATGCAGGTTAAAGAGTAAAAGTCATGGATTAATTAAATTTGTTGTCTTAGTTGCTATGTCCATTCTGCTTGTGTAAGTTATAGGTTATGTCAAAACGCATTCAGCCGTTCTCAAAATATGTGCTTTGGAAATTAAGAAAGGAAAAAATATATAATAAATCTTACAGCCTGTACAATGATGTAGACCAAGGGATTAGTTCACAAAACAATAATTGTCGTTCATTGCACAAGTGATTTCCTTCAAACTTGAGATTCAGAGAAACTTGTGGGGCTGGCAATGGAGAAAGCATTTCCTGGCTGGCAGATATCCACAATTTTGTGATAAATGGGGCCACTTCTGCTGAGTAGTGTTGTCATACTTCTAAATAATCTTTTGTGGCTTTGCGTGCGTGATGTGGTTTTCATACATATATGCATGTTTGTAGTTTTCCATTGAAGTGGTCATGGCCAGTGCTTCTTGGTAACAATGTATACAAGTAAGTACAACAAATCTGCACTTTCACCCTTTGCAACAACCACAAATTGAAGGAGCTGTCCATATTATTTCACATATTTAAAACGGTGATGCCTGGCATGCAACAAACAGAAATGGTACCCCCTCCTCTGGCTTGTTTGGTTCCTACACTGATAGTTTGTTTTGGCCAATTTCCCAAAAAAGCACTGTGTGATTTTCATACCACAAAGTATTTGAGAGAACAAATCTATTTATGGCGATGTGCCCGCTGATTGGATTCCAAAACACTTGAACAGAGCTTTCCAAAAGCCCACAGAATTTCCAAGAAGTTTCTCTGTATAAAAAAATACATTTGCATTACACAAGAAATAACATTTCCCCGTTTAAACAAGAATCTAGAAGCATCTTGATTAATGTGTACTATTTATTTTCTGGTATGTTTATGTGACAAAAGCTATTTCAAATGTAGGGTTCTGCAATTCTTAGTTGTACAGTGACCTTGGAAAGACTTGTAACCATGTACACCAGAGTAAGTGGAAATATGTTTTAAAAGCTTTTTGATGAAAGGACGAGATAACAGTAACATTGACCACAACCCAGTAAATAACCCCTGCCGTATTTTCCTATTGAAATAAAATGGTTGATTTCACGGTTGTTCACAATTCACATTGGCCTTCCACATGAAATGTATTCATATTCCCCAGAGAGAATGTTCATTTGCGTGAGCCTGAACTGTTTCTGAGAACTCTGAGAAAAGGAACTTAAGGCCACTGTTGTCATCACATAATTTGGTACATTTTCATAAATCAAAAATGACAAATGCTTGGGTGTACTGATCTGTGCCCCCGTTCCTTCAAAAACATTCTTTACAGCGCAGAAGATTTCATGTGCTGGTCTTGCGCTCTGCTGTGTAATGGCCTCCTAACAGAAATACAAATTTAGGCCTAACTGAAGCACACAATGAAGCTGAAGAAGCTTAAGAAGAATGGACAGAAATTCCAGAAAAATGGGCAATGTCAGGTTATTTTTCAGAATCCATCATTATTCCATGAATTTCAGATGAATTATTTGCAATGGCTCAGTGTGAAACAGTCAAACAGTATACAGCTGAATCTAACAATTCTGCTCAAATTAATGCTGACTGTGCAGAACAAAGGATGAAAGGGGATGTATGTGAGACGACAGTGCATTTGAAAAGCGAAATACCAAACTGCAATGACTTGTACAGAAATATGCTCTGTCTCTGTTCTGTCTCTTCATACCAATGAGTTGTGATGACCACAGAAGGTTAATGGCTCATTTTCATCATGAAACATGCTTATGTTCTTATGATAAAAACTTGATGATTACCACAGCAAAATGTAAAAAAAAAATGTAAAAAGAAACACTAAATTCACCAGAGAAGAAGGAAATAAATCTTGTGCAGCACAACATAGCTGGACAAATCACACAAGAAACAGAAAGTGTCAGCACACAAGAACTGCACATAAGTAAATGAACCACTATAAAGAAACAGCAACATATACTGGTTTAAAGAAAGCTCATTTTATCACTCCTATGCTGTGGAGAAATGTGAAATAGAGAAACAGTTTCCTCTACCTGTAGTTGTGCTTCTCATTCCCAATGTGAAACCTGTCATAGTGGGAAAAGGCCTGCTGTCCATCCCAGTCTGTTAGCTCCACCCGTAGGGAATACTGCCTCTGGCTGGTGAGGAGGTAGATGAACTCGTTTCCTAGCCAGTGCTCCCCTGATACACTTCCAAAGCCCTAAAACACAAGAAAACAACAGGCACACTATAATCATGGAATTTGAACACCCCCCCCCCCCCCCCAACCTAAGTTCCTTAGACACAATTTTCATTTGAAAACAGCATGACAGTTGGAACAAAATAATGCAGGATATAACATTCTAAAATTACAATGTCATAAAGCAATGGTTACCTTGTCCATTTTACAACTTATTCGCTTTCTCATTAAAACCACTATTAGAATGGAAAGAAACCCCACTATTGCAATATGTGTAATCATTAAAAGTTGCTGTTCTACAATGATTTCATACTTTGGGATAAAATTTAGGAAAAAAAAAAATTTATAAGCATAAATATTGGAAACAGATGAAAATCTCACAAAAAGCACCTTTTTCATGTTATGGTGGATTTTTTGTTTAAACAAAGTGGTTCCCTCAATTAAACAGAGACAGAACAACCTGGTAAGGGTGACCTGGTGCAACTTTTAAACAATTACAGCATTTTTTCTGAAAATAATTCAGTCAAACAACTCGCAAACAACTTGCATTTTGACTAATAGCATTCCTGATTAATTATTTTACTCTAATTTTCATTTGGTCCACATGTTTGTGGTAAGTGCCCAGAAGTAGGGTAAACATGGAGCATTCTTGCCCCTTCAGGCAAACCTCTAGGAACTGGTGGAAAACAATCCTGTGATTTGCCCTTTTTGGACTTTTGATGCATTTTTCAATGATAATTGTGAACAGCATTCGCGTTCTTTCTTATTAAATGTTTCAGAACTATGAATCAGAATTACGATTTATGCAAATGAGCACACACTGGATTTGGAAAGAACTGTCTGATGAAGATACGCCTTGCCATTCCAAACAACAAATGGAAGAAAAACCTTTGGAAAAAACTAATGAAATCATGCTGAAAAAAGCAATCTTGATCCATCAAATACACGACATACAATGTTGTGGGTGTTTGTATTCTGTGTCCCTTGTAACCCAAAGGATCAAGTTAATCAATATAGTACCACTTCCAAACCACAACTTGCTAACTGAGCTCTTGGGCAAGTTCTTGTGACTTTTAATTTACAATGAACCTTTTAAATTTTGGAGGTTTAGAAACAGTCTCTTTGTCTTAAAACCTATACTGCTCATTTTGAACCAAGCTTCCAAGGTAGAGTGACACCGATAATTGTTTTGCCAGGGCTAGCTATTTTATTACAATCAGACTTTCTCAAACCACCAGAGACTTCTGAATTTGTCTTCATGAAACCAGACAATGAGAACTTTCATAGAGTATGAACAGCTGTCAGTCATCTTTTCTCAGGAGGGAAGGTGAAGAAAGCATCCTTTGTCAGCCAGTGTCAGTGCCAGGTGAACTCTGAGACTTTTCTGCCTGAATAAATTCCGTCTATTTCTCAACTTCGCTAAGAAGCATGGGGACAGTCTTGAGTCAGCTACTTTTTTGGGCACAAATCTGCACAACCAATCCTGACTGTTGGCACTGCACGAATTCTCCCAAAAAGGAAGGCCAACAATGCACTTTCCCATCAACACCAAGGATGGTTGCCGTCTTGAATGCACGTCAGGTAATAGTGGGCTAATTGCTCATGCTTGAACCTGCAGCTGTATTGTAAGGCCAGACCTGAATGCAATTTTTCACTCAGAGCCCAACTTCAAAATTGCATTATATTCATTATAATCAGGGACATTCCATTTCAAAATTCTGTCATGAGGCCCCTTTCTCTCCTTTCAACCTACACAGTTGTTTGTTTGCTATAGCTAATTGCGTAAATAAAAAGCACACACACACACACACACACACAACGTATATATACTGTAAAAGGCATAAAGACATTCTCTATTATTGGTTCTCCCATGCCTCAGCAGCTCTTGAATCTTGGAAATCTTGCCTGTATTGTAATAATCTGGGCAATAAGCAACATAGGCTACCCATTAAAACAGAGTGACATAAACAAGATTTTACATATATATATATATAATAAATTATACATAATTTGAAAAATCCACAGTCTGTAGGTCCTGTGTCCTGTCCTGACCACTGTTGCAGGCTTCTGTGGACGAGCTCTGCTTTGTGCATAAGGCCATCTAATGAAGAACGAGAAATCATGACGGAAATGTCCACAATGAAAAAGGTACAGAGAAAGCCATGCAGCTAGGTTTTCGTAGGCCTGTCAGTGCTATATTTGAATCAGAGACTAGCCTAAAAACAGAATGCCTCCCTATAGTAGTACATTAGAATATTTTGATATTTAACGTTAGTTATTTTTATTTACTTTCTAGCCTAGGCTACTAACTTAGGAAGTGGATGTAGCCGCAAATGACAAACACATGGCTGTTTCTCGGGCAACCTTAAAATATTAAAGTCTTGCTAAACATTTTTCAAAGATTCTGCTCCTTGGGCCCGTTACATTTGAAACTGTTGAAACTGCCACGGCATGCCCCTGATTATAATAATATATAAATGTATGAATACTAAGTAGAATACATTGGCCATGTCGAGAGACTTCAGTGATTTTTTCACTTCATCTTATGTTAGTCAGATCCTGTAACTGAACACAGCAGTGCGACTGACTGACGTGTAAAGTGTTTTTACATAATAGATAAAAATATTGTTGAAGTACAGTGTTGATGATGACAAGGGAAGCTAATGACCATCTCTGAACTATACAAGCCCTGTGAGCCAATGCACTGCACTGATTTTGAACAGTGATTCGTTCCTTCACAGATGTCAATTAAGCTTGTGGTCTTTGTTGACTGAGAGCTGAGCATGGTGTGCAGTAGCATACCCACATAGCAAATAGCAAACCAGGCTTCATTGTTCAAGGGATTGTGTATGTTTCTGAATGGCCTAGACAGTTCTGGTACTTTTTTGAAGCTTTGGAGTTGCCTGGAGTGTATATTCTTGCTTTAAATCACATTCGGAAGTGCCCCTATAACAGAACTTGTCAAGAACTTATGTAGGTAGCTAACATGATTATACATATTTAACTAATGTTTACAAATCTTACAAATGAACTGTTCCTAGTATGTAATGGCACCCCACATCACAGATTACTGGGCAATCAGCCAATCGGAACAAATATGAGACAGTATTATATAATAATAGTGGTTCATTGTGTCACAATGCTAATTACTCCATTAACTTCTCCATTACTGAATTTCTTGTGTCTGAAGCAAATTCACATACAGTAATGTACATAAAACACTGTGTTCAGAACACAGCATATACTGCATTACATAGCAAAAACAGAGTGTGAAGGAAACAACTCACACCTAGCACTTGAATTTCACATTGCTTTTGCATAAAACCTTTTTTAAGTGGGTTTCCAATGTTGGATATGATCAATTAGAGAATACCCATATCAAATGATCTGTTAATAAAATAAATAGAAAATGGCACAAAGTATTAAGTGTAACCTAAATCAAGGACACCAGCCATAATAATTTCAGTCGTTTTTTTTACAGTGTGCATTAATTCATTCTCCTGCTGGAAATGAAGAGCAACCCGCTGCCATATCCAGACACCCCATACACCATCGCTAATTATGGGGTTAATGGATCCTTCTGAAACCAGATTTCCCTTTACCAGTTATATTACAACCATCTGGTTGATTTATTCCACAGGCCATTCATCTTTGGGGTCAGAGCATCTGAGGACACTCTCTGGACCATGTTAAATTCAATCCAGAGAAAATAGCCATACATTATAGCAGTGACGAATTTCCCAGAAAAAAAAGTCTTCAGAAAATCTTTTAAAACGCCAGTTTCATATTTTCTTAGTTATTAATGCATTTCGGAGGCCATGTTTGCTCTATGTGTCTAAACATCTCAGACATGAATCAACAGACAGACTGTAGAATGTGAAGCATCCTCAAAAACAGAGGCTGCAGTACCACTACCACAGCTGGCGAAGCTACTCAAACATCTTAGCATAACCGCCAAGAAATCCATTACAATTCCTGAGTGACGTGTTCAAACCCTCATGTGTTACAATGAATCATCATAATGAAAATACTGGAGGTACAGTCATATTTCTCTTTTCTTAAAACAATTTTTATTACAGATTTAATTCTCCTAATTGAATAATAACTCTTTTCAGAGGCTCGTCTCATCACTGCAATAGCCCCTGTCAACTGATGGAAGTTTAGATATCAAAGTGGTCTTATCCAAAGAGCATGCAGCCGCTTCTGTTTCAGTCTGCAGTAGCTGAGCTAGAGTCAATCTGGCACCATGAAATGAGAACAATACTGCCAACTGAAGCCTTAGACAGACAGACAGACAGATATATTTTAAATAAGTGGGATTTAGCAAGACGGCAAACCAAGTGACTTTTTTTCTGACCAGCCTCCTCACCATCTTATACTCTTTCCAGGTCCTCTGAAAATCCAAGCTGCCATCTTCTCTGTGTTGGATCACTGTCCAGCCCCCTCCGGCAGACTCCATGTTGCAGTACACCTACAGAGGTAGAGAGTCTGGTTAGGCCCCAGTGGCAGGTGGCAGCTGACCTATCTATGACAACCTCTAACCCTCCAGCCCCCTCCCCCTGCCCAAGAAGCATGCAGTCAGACTGCACACTATTAACAGACACACACACACACACACCTCAGTGTGAATTGCAGAGACCCAGTTCCTTTTGCAGCAGCATTCTTTCTCTCCCAGCCCTCAGGGCAGCACTTGGCCTTAATCAAACAGCCCAGCTAATTTGAACCAATTTTTCACTCTCAAAATTTTACGGGCTAATGATCATAATTAGGGATTTTTAAAAATGGGCGGGATTCTCAAAATGGTGGAGCATGAATGAAAAAATGGTTATACTCAAATGGGAAAATCTGTCAAATCAAATGTGTCCACACGCTTTATGCTTCACTGTAAGTGGGGAGTGCTTTTGTAATGCAGTTACTTTGCACAGACTATCTGGAGTGGATATTTCTATCCCTGGCTTTTTTCGGCTGAGAACACAGTCAGTCAATGGGTGTAATTAGGAAGGTCCAACTGACAAAACCAGACTGGAGTCCCCACCCTCCCCCCTCCGCCAGCCCCACCACACCTCGTCGATCAGGCTGGGGCCAGGCAGACACCTGTTCCCCCCGCCAGGGCTGCCAGATGTATTTCTAGCTCAGATTATTCCTGAACCACCCAATATCTATCACAGCTCCTACGCTGGCAACCCTCCAGGAGGCCACTGTGCTGGCTTCATAAGATAGAAAATAGCATTCCCCTTAGAAAAACACCAAATCCAGCTCTCATTTTTAGAAGTAAAAACAGACTTCAGATGGCTAATTCAAGATAGCAAAAATAAGCCATAATCGGAGCCTACCTTATTGGTCTCCAGCATGTTAATGTGGATAGTGTAGACACCATTCTTGTGGAACCCCGCTTGAAAGAGGTCAGCACAGTCCCGAAATTTCCTCTCCTCATCTGCCTGTTTTGTGCTGTTTGGGACCACTGTTCAAAACATGCAATGCAGACACAGTGTGTTACGTACTGTACACATAACACATCACACAGTGCTGAGTAATCTACATTCTAATGTCTGGTAAAAGACTAATCTAGTGAAAGCAATCACCAGTAAATTCAGAATATGATTTTTGAACCATTATTTAATTGGTGTACACACATGGTGGATTACAATACAGCTCCAATCCAAACTGCAGTCAAGGGTCAGAAGGCATAAGGCTCTAATAATCTAGAGCCTTATGCCTAATAAAGTTTTAAATTACATGCATATGAAAATGTTTGACCGCAGTCCTGAATCTGTATAATGTTCCTGATGGCTTTATTTGGCTCCAGCATATCACCAGTCACAAAATGTACAAATTGTGTGTTCTATCTTGCCATCCCATCTATCTCTCTGCCACCATCAGAACACTGCACTGATACACCCTTTAAATTGGGCTACGCGCAAAGACTACAAGGATAAAAGAAATGAACAAAAACATGGTGACATCTTTTACACTTTGCACATTTAAGTTAAAAGGCTATTATAAGGATATTGAGTTCTGATTTGGAGTTCTTAATACACTGCAAAAACCAAAAATAAGTTTTAACCAGAAATGTAATCTTTACATTTAAAATCTTATTTCAATAACTTTGTCAGGTAAACAGAAATTTAATGAATAATAATGTGTAAGGTTTGTTAACCATTTTTCAAAAGGCAGTTTCTGAGCAGCCCACAAGAATTCCACTGCACATAGAAGAACGCTTCTGATGTAACTGAACATGCTGTGATTGGCATGTTTTGGTTTCACTACCCATACTCTCCGCACTGGTGTTATTCCAGTTAGCTCATTGCTCCCGTCTTCCATTTCTCCAAAACACATACGTCTACCACGTGCCGCGTGTTTATGCAGTCAAATGGCTGGGTCTTCAACAAACTAATTTGGCTGCATAAATAATCCCAAACAAAATTATATTGAATATTCCACGAATATTCAATGTATCGCCCAGCCCGAGCTCCATGCAGCTTCATGGCATGCCTGCCCAAATATCAAAATATCTAAGAATCTAAAAGGTTTCAACATAAAAGGATGTCCTTGGTTTGTGTTCAATAAGTAGGCTATGGCATGGTGCCTGACATCAGACACACAACAGATGATTACTTCTGGTAAAACAGGAGTGTTAAAAGAAAACATCAATCAACTGGAAGATCTATCTCTCTGAGTGGGAAGGGGTCTGACTTTGATGGGACCTTTCACTGTGTCAGCTGTGCGTCTGTGACCATCTGCTGACAATTATGTTGGTAATATTTTGAAACCAAGCAAGAGACTTAGGACAAACTACTATGCGCTATAAATTCCAAGTTCCTGTTATAACACGTGGTTTATATTTATCCTTTGAGTCTCCGTATCGTTGGACATTCCTTCCGCTTTTTCACAAGTGGTGCATCTCAGCTTTCACACTATTGTTTTTACTGTTGGGATTGTTTATGCAAAGGAGATGTTACTGAAAAGTGAAATATGTCAGCATTTCTTAAACAGCGCTTTGATCCCCCTGTCCTCAAGAGGGGTCTTGGAAGGATGAGCTGTTTGTTAGAAGTACTATTTGTGCCTTTTTAAGAAACTATCGAGTGTTGGTGACAAGGAGCTCCTGCTGTGACAAGTTGAAAGAGTGTGACCTTGCACCACGGAGTCTAATAGAACAAAGGTAGCTCTGTCAGACCACAATTCACTGCATGCTGGGAAATAGTGGGACCTATTAGAGGGCCAAAACATATTAATGTCAAAAGACATCTAGCGTATTGTAGCTAGATGACCAGCAACCTTGAACAGCTTGTGCCTTAGCTCTGTAAATAGTGTTTATGTCTATTTATTTACACATAAATGTTTCCTGGTGCAGCTTGGACTTGCATCCAGCAGGTTTGTGTGAAAAGCACAGTGCGTCGACTGCGTTCAAACAAGTGGTAGTTGTCACATAGCAGCTTCTCTCATTATAAAATATACGTCCATGTCCCTGGGGGAGGAGCATGATCAGTGAGCCTGAGAGATGCCACCCTGTCTGGCATGGCGAAACACACCTCTGTGCCATCCTGTTATGATGACACATTGGGGCCGCAGCTCAGGAATGCACAAGCTGATTGCACCCCCTGAGAAAAGGTGAGGGGAACTCAATATCATTTCAGAAATTATTACAGGAAGAAGCACCGAGCATGGCTGGCCTGTTCAACAGCACATCCCTTGCTGATACACTACCGATATACATTTAGCTCATCAAATTCAGTGTTCTTCAATTTTGTCACTGATGAACACATATTAGGATTCACCTTCACAAAGGCACATATACTACAAAAAAATATAATGATTTTCAACCATATAATTTCAAGCAACTACTGGTGCACTTTTAAACCTGGTTGTAAAAATGATTGATGTTTTTCACGAGGTACTCTAATAAAATACTGTAACAGCCAGAGATATTCAAGAAAGCTTTTAAGCAGAAGTCAACAAACATTATTACTGAGCAAGACTCATGCGTGTGACTAGGCAATTCTCAATTAATTTAAAGCTCAATGTCATCATTGAGCTTTAAATTAACTACATGAAAGGTGCAAACAATACTCTGCTCAATATTGAACTCTCAGTAGATGAGGTATTGAAATATTGATCTCAGAATTAAAAGAGTTTGCTGGACCACTGTGCATTTTTTTTGTTTACCTTCAGGTTGTGTGTATACGTAGTTCATTCACACATTCCAATTTTACCTCTTCATCTGAGTCTTACACTTATATAGATTCAGTTAGGAACAAAAGTTTTTGCTCCTATAAATGTGGTTTTAAAATGTTGTAATTTACACAACTATATCATAGAGCAATAACCTCCAAATATGTTGCCCCAAAAGAAGGCATACTGTGTTAAACTCCAAGTGCTTTCACAAACAAACAAAGCACCCCCAAAACAACTGAACTGTAAAATCTTTCTAAAAGAAGCTTTATTTTAGACAAGCAATCACTGAAGATCTACCTTTCCTTTCACCCTGAGAGAGCCATTCTTCCCAAGAGCCCTATTTTGGGCTGACAAATTTGAGCGGGGTTGAGGAGAGCGACCCCTGTTCTTGATGGTATCTGCATTGCTGCTTTGGGGGCAAAGACCAACCACAGAGATAGAGCGGCCATCTTTTATTTAACTTTGTGTTCACTTTGAATTAAACCAGTTTTTTTAACATGACCCACAGCATTCCTAAGACCCATGGACGCAAAATGGGTGAATGAACTGGTCAGTTCACAGGCTCTGAAACTGGCTGAATGAACTGCTTGAACCCTGTTTTTACTGTTCTGAAATGCAGAACAGTAAAAATAAACACATTGTTGTTACGTAAATGCCATTAAGCATGTGTCCACACTGTTCACAGTGAATGCACAACTGTGTTTTCACACCTCATTTCCAATCTTCCGCCAGACTGTTCGGGCTCTCTAGGAAGTTGTTTGAGTTTTTGGGAAGTGACAGCACGGAAGCACTGGGATGGAAAGGTGTGCCCAGAGGCATCTGTTCACACTGGCCTTTTACTCAGACACTTTCCACCCCCAGCATCCAGGTGAAATTTACTGTGCCTAACAAGAATAGGGGCTGGCATGAGGGATGGGTGGGGGGTGAAGGGGGGTTGAATAGCTGTGAGGATGAGGGAAACAAGTTCATAACTGACTGACCTCAATGTTTGACAGCCATTTGTGTAGAACATAGAACCAGGAAGAGAACTCCCTGGTGCTTTGTTATCAACACAAAAAGTCTTGCCCCATTTGTGGCAAGATATGTCATGACATGTCACGAAGCAAGGAAGTCTGAGTAACTAAATAAACTATCCTTACTTTCACTTACCTTACAATTAAATGTTAAATCTTATTCATTTATATATATCCACTCTATGGCTTTGGCAATATTGTTTCATTGCTTTCATGCCAATAAAGCTCTTTTAATTGAATTGAAGTGAATTGAATATAGTGTTACGTTCATGACGTCTTTTTTTAGGCAAACCTGGGAGTTTGCACCATGGATTCCCTCGGCAGATTTTTAATTCTTTTTTTCCCATAGGTATTTTGTTTTCTGTAAAAAATAAGGTCTGCGGTTAACGTAAGCCAAATAAAGTTTCACATTTTGTTTTATGAGATAAATTTCACAAATTAATATCTATGAATTTCGAATCTGTTATGTGCTTAAAAAAATAAGATGCTAACAAATTGTTATATTGAAACTACAGCAGTTGTGTCATCTAGGCCGGCTAGTATGGAAACTTGAGTGGTAATTGTCAGAATGTGACTGTTGTTGTACTTTCAATATAGCAACTTGTTAGCAACTTACTTTTTAAAGTACATAACTTTGAAATTCACAGTTGAGATGTTAATGAGTGTAATTTGTCTCATAGAGAAACTTATGAAACTCTCTTGGTTTACATTACGCACTGATGTTATTTTCCACAGAAATCAAAATCTAAGGAAAATCCCTAAGGAAAAATGAGTTTGGAAATTTACCAAGAGAATCCATGGCTCAAAAATGATAACTCAGTTCTGAGTTTTAGGACTACAAACTGTAACACTCATTAGGCCATGAAAACCTTGCTCTTGCATTATATTGCTCAGACAGTAGCCATTTCCCATTTCATCAGTTCTATATCCATGGGTCTGGAGCTATACTCCAGTGATGTATTAACATCAACATTAATTTTTTGCTTCGTCAGAACTAAGGCTGGTGTAACAGATGCTGGCTGGCACCAGCGGTGCATCACAATTCATTGGCCAGGCTCCGTTCCTCAGTAGGCAGGAAGATATAAAGGGGTGATGAGGGGGTTTTTCTGTACCTCCTCCCTTGGAGCAGAGGGTGAGCAGGCTGTGCATGGTGTCCATCAGGTCCTGCTGCTGCCTTTGCAGGGCGGTGTTGTTGCCGGTGGCGTGGCCCAGCTGCGTCTCCAGCTCTCGGATCACGCTGCTTTGCTTGCCCACGAGCTCCTGCAAGCTCCCCTTCTCCTCACGCTGGGCCTCCAGCTCCTCCCGGTGCCGGGACTCCATCTCCTGCATCTTCTGCTCCAGGAACCTAGAAATGAAAGAAAAATAATCACTTTGCCATTTACTTTAATTTAAATGAGTTTGGTTACCCTGCTTTCTTGTTATTTTAGTTTTGGAGAGGTCAACAGAAAATTTGACGGGGTCTGTTCTCCCAGAAAAAACAAATGTAGCCAATAGAATGGATGGAAGCCTCAAAATACTGTGCATTACTGGTGCTTGGGAAGAGGAGAAAACCATCAGTGTATATGTACGTATGATGTATATGGTGTCATTCATATTGGTTAATAATAATAATAATAATAATAATAATAATAATAATAATAATAATCAAATTGCAAAAACTGTATAAATCCTAAGAAAAAAAAAATCTGCTTTGAGCTTTGAAAACTGTATTCATTGTAAAACTGTAAAGCTCAGATCCAGAATTTAGGTTTAAATTTGTGGATATATATTAATATATCAAAGTCAAAAAAATTTTTTTCCAATGTATTGTGCACTCAAGGGACACCATTCTGACAAAGGCCCTTATCACTTGTTCCATAACATTACTTTCAATAAATGGACACAGTGCTTCAAGGTAGGCCTTCCAAATGAGATATTGCACAATATATCTCTGGGTTTTCATTCATTTCTTTAGTAATTCTTTTGAATAACATGCTCCTTAATGAGCCAGCCACTGGATCAGGCACATTACAGTACTGCTATGGAATGTGTCTTAATTTGGGTCAAAGGGAAATACATTTTTGTAATTACAATAATGTACACTTTTTTTGTTTTATTTTACGTGTGGAAACAGAAATCACTTGCTTGGGTGGCAGATACTGCTATTATCTGTACAGCCATACACCATATCTGTGTAGTGCATTATAGCAGAAGACAGCTCAAAGATGGTTGTCTCATCATTTATAGAAATGTAAATGTGGAATTATTTTTTATGTCCAGTTATGCTTAAATTAAATGTCAACTTTGTTTTCTAGTGATATTCTGTAGCCTACGCAAAGCTTGTTCTTGTCACCCATGACTGGATTGTGACTGTAATACCGGATTCCCTTTATGTATTTGTATTGGTGCCTATTTTTAGTGCCTCTCTCCAGATTAACTAGTTTATGACTAACTAGACAGTAACCTTTACATTTACATTTATTGAATTGGGCAAAAGCTAGAATGTTGTGAAAGGACATTAGCTACTCTTCACATGTAGTATGTGGCGACATAGCTCAGGAGGTAAGACCGATTGTCTGGCATTCAGAGGGTTGCCGGTTCAAACCCCGCCCTGGGCGTGTTGAAGTGTTCTTGAGCAAGACACCTAATCCCTAACTGCTCTGGTGAATGAGAGGCACCAATTGTAAAGCGCTTTGGATAAAAGTGCTATATAAATGTAGTCCATTAGTATTAGCCCTCTGTGCACTTTTCACATGGAGTATTAGTCCTGTTTTTATTTAAATGTTTCAACGTACATTGCAATGTTTAGACAATACTAAGGATGTTGAATTGTGCATTTTAACATCCCTAGCATTAAAAGAGTATAGATGTTTTACTGTGAGACATAGCAGTAAAACATAAACAGCCTGGTGTTGTGAACATATCTACCCTGCTTTATCGCAAAGCAAAATAGAGGGAATGGTGCATTTACCCATTCTTGTCATGAAGTTTGCTTATTTCATTGGTCTGGAGCAGGAGCTGCTTCTCCAGTTTATTGGTGGACAGAGAGTTCTCCAGTAGCTGGATCTCAAGTCTTGACGTCTGATTCAGAACCTGCTCCCAACCACCACCACAAACAAACGGGTTAATTTTGAGCGCTGACAAATGGTATGCAAGCATGCTACAATTTGACAATTATTATTGAAACAAGGTAATACAGACATGCTATCATTCTAAAATCACTAAGAATTCATACATAATGTTCAATACTACAACTCAAAAATAAGATGTGAAAAGACTGAAAGATATGAAAAGAGTAAGTATACAGATGTTGCAGGGCAGATGTGTGGTTGAGACAATGGGCCTCGTTCACTAAACATGCATATGATAAGATCTGATTGTAAATTGTGTTTACAAACGTTTCCACAAACATTTCCATATTCAGATTTTTTTTAACTTATCTGAATTTATTATTTGGTATGATCAAATTTTATGTGGAAATATTGTAAACATGCATAAAGGCAAATATGCAAGAAGAGCTTTCTATTTCCATGGTCATAAAACTTTATGTAATGGGAATTTAAGTAGTTAGAGACCTCACATTAACCACAAAACTTTTATAAACACAATTATACACCTAAACTAGCCTATCTGAGCAACATAAAATTTTTTGCTAGTTTTATTTTAATTTCGTTTTCATTTTGATTTAAATTTCAGTTTAGTTTTAGTTAGTTTTAAGAGTGGGTTTGCAAGTTTTAGTTTTGGTTTATCAGAAACTGTTGTTTTTAGATTTATTGTTTTTTCACGCCTAGTTTTCATCCAAATTTAAGTTCATAATGATATCTTTTTGAGAACACATAATTAATTTTGCTTATTGATAAAAATCAATTTACAGTTGAGGCCAAAAGTTTACATACACCCAGGCTAAAGGTTTTTCACAACTCCGCACATTTCATTTTACCATACATTTCTTTTGTCAAGTCAATTAGGGCATCTACTTTGTTCACATCAGAGGTAATTTTAAAACAATTGATTAGAGACAGATTTATTTCAGCTTTAATTCACTATATCAGAATTCCAGTGGGTCAAAAGTTTACATACACCAAATTGGCTGTCTCTTTAAACAGTCTGGAAGATTCCAGAAATTGATGTAATGATATTTTAGAAGCTTCTGATTGGCCAGTTGTCATAATTAGGGGTTCATTGGTAGTTAATTGGGACCTGTGGATGTATTTAAGGGCCTACCCTCAGAGCCACTGTGTTTTTGCCCTTGATAACATGGGAAAATCCAAGCAACTCAGCCAAGACTTCAGAGAAAAAATAAAACATATTTGTGGACCCCCAGAAGTCCAGTTCCTCCCTGGGAGCAATTTCCAAACAACTGATGGTACCACAAGCATCTGTACAAACAATTGTATGCAAATATAAACATCTTGGGACCACACAGACACTGCATCGTTCAGGAAGGAGGCACATATTGGGCTATATTTTAACGATCTAAGCGCACGATCTAAAGTGCATGGTGCGAGTACATTTAGGGCGTGTCCAAATCCACTTTTGCTAGTTTAACAGTGGATAATCTGAGCGCAAAATAAGGCGCATGGTTCAAAGGGGTTGTACTTAGTCTCTTTATTAATCATAGGTGTGTTTTGGGCGTAACATGAAATAAACCAATCAGAGTGTCATCTCCCATTCCCTTTACAAGCCAGGTGCGCTTGCACCTTGGCGGATTGCTATTATAATGGTGGATTTGCCAAGCAGTAGGAACGCCTCTGAAAAGGAAATGAAAATGGATGAAAGCGCGCGAGCAGACAATCTACGGCAACAGCAGGATTCCAGCAAATATTATATTATGAATATTATGTTAATGTATATAATATAATATTAATATTATATTACCAATATTATGACTAACCATTATGACATGTATTTTTTTATAATATCGCGCGTTGTGCACCCGCCTAGGTAGGCGCATATTACTATCTTAATAATGCGCCCTTAAAATAACAGTAAAATACTGCGCCATTAACTTAAGACCAGGTTTTTGTTGGTCAATCGCGCAATCGCTTTCAGCTGCCTCAAGATAGCAATGCGCCAATAATGCACCTGACCACACCTCATTTTAAGACTAAAACGCCCATGGGTGCTCAGATGGGCGCGAGTACATTTGCTATTTAAACAACGTGGGCGCTGGACGGGAAAATGACAACTGCGTTGGTCTGAAACTAGCAAAGACACTTACGTTGCGCTTGGCACCGCTTTGCGCCGGGTGTAAGATAGAGCCCATTAACTCCCAGGAACTTTGGTACAAAATGTTCAACTGAACCCCAAGCAACAACAAAGTAACTGGTGAAGGAATTGGAGGCATCAGGTATCAAAGTATCTACATCCACCATTAAGAGACTGCATTGCCATGGCCTGAAAGGCTGTCGTGCAAGGAAGAAGCCCCCACTTCAAGACCGGCATAAAAAAGCCAGAATGAAGTTTGCAAGTGATCACCAGGACGTTGACCTAGCCTTTTGGAGGAGTGAAACAAAAATTTAACTGCTTGGCCATAATGATCAGCGCTAGGGTTGGGCCGATGTAAACATTTTCAAACCGGTTTGATATTAAGCCAAATACTGGACCGGACCGGTAATACCAAATTTTACCTCTAGGTGTCGCACGTGGCTCAGCCGCTCCCGAGTGGAACTATCATGCCAATTTTGATCCGGGCTGCAAAAATGATCCGGGTGAGGTAATTACATTCTAAAACCATTATGACGTATGTAAAGTTTTGTTGCAGCATCCGTTGCTATGCCGACGCTGCCAGCCTTGCTAAATTCTTTGGCGATAAAAATTCTAAGACAAGCAATTCCTCTGGTTTAATGGGTTATTTTCCAGCCTGAAATGCGATCGTATTAGTAAATGGCTACACATGTCATCGAACTTGCAAGTAGTTGGCTATCTCCCTGGATATGAATTAAATGTTTTTAACAGAAAATAATAATTGTAAATGCGATTTTATCCACGGAAATGGCTATACAAAAAGGCAAAATAAATGTTGTGGTCACGATCGCCATCACACACAGCACTCATACGGTGGTATGCACTTATAGCTAGCTAGCCACCGCTGCAGCATTTTTAGGAATATGGGAGCATGCAGCTGAAATCCTCTACGGAAAGCAACCTCACAGCTCTCTCATCTACGATCAGTAGGCAGTGTTGTGCTTCACTTCAGGGGCTTATTCCGCTCTTACAGCTCATTTCCAGCCCAAACCACTGCAAATAGAGCAAACTTTTAAACATTTTGTTAGTGACATTTCCTTCTTATGTCTACGACGGGGATCGAAACCACAACATTTATTTTGTATAGCCATTTCCATGGATAAAAACATTTAATTCATATCCAGGGAGATAGCTACTTGCAAGTTAGATGGCATGTGTAGCCATTTACAAATACAATCGCATTTCAGGCTGGAAAATAACCCATTACACCCGAGAAATGGCAGAGTTGTCTTAGAATCTTTATCGCCAAAGAATGTAGCAAGGTTGGCTGCGTCGGCATAGCAACGGACGCTGCAACGAAACTTTAAGTATGTCACAATGGGTATAACAACTGTTTTAGAATGTCATTGAGTCACTCGGATCATTTTTGTGGCCCGGATCAAAATTGGCGTGACAGAATATAATGAGAGCCCATTAATGAGAGTGTAGCGGCAACTCTTTCGTCGGCTTCGAATCAAAAATGTTGCCATATTGGCCAGTTTTTGTTTTCTTTGACACTAACACCATCCTAACTTAGAAGCATGGGGGGGGGGGGGGCAGCATCATGTTGTGGGGGTGTTTTGCTGGAAAAATGACTGGTGCACTTCAGAATATAGATGGCATCATGAGGAAGAAGGATTATCTAGAAATACTAAAGCAACACCTCAAGACATCAGCTAGAAAGTTAAAACTTGGTCACAACTGGGTCTTCCAGCAGGACAATGATCCTAAGCATACCTCCAAAGTTGTAACAAAATGGCTTAAAGACAACAAAGTGAAAGTATTGGAGTGGCCATCACACATCCCTGACTTGAATCCCACAGAAAATGTGTTGACTGAATTGAAAAAGCGTGTCCAAGCAAGGAGGCCCTCAAACCTGATTGAGTTACATCAGTTCTGTCAGGAGGAATGGGCAAAAAGTCTGGCAAATTATTGTGAGAAGCTTGTGGAAGGCTACCCCATGCGTTTGATTCAAGTTAAGCAATTAAAAGGCAATGGCACCAAATAATAACAAGGTGTACGTAAACATCTGACCCACTGAAAATCTGATATAGTATATAAAAGCTGAAATAAATCTGTCTCTTAGCTATAATTTTGAAATGACCTCTTACGGAAATAAAGTAGATACTCTTATTGACTTAACACAAGAAATGTATGGTAACATGAAATATGTGGATTTGTGAAAAATTTAGTTTGAATGTCTTTAGCCCAGGTATATATATATATAACTTTTAGCCTCAACTGTATGATTATCATTGATGATGATATATTAAGATCCACAAGCGTGCAGCCAAACCCAACATTTACAAATGGTATATTTTCTGTATTTGGATAACTTGGCTCATCGTGCCTTGGGGAATGAGCATATGTCGAGGGACTGCACAGATGCGTTTGCAGTGAGTGATGAATGGCTGATGTTTGCACTTGACCCTGAAGTTGGCATACCTTTTGTGGGATTTCTAAGGTGCTTCTTTATGATAATCAACATGAACAGGCAAACACATCCAGTTTACAAACAATTGCCATTCATCATCGGATACATCTAGGATATGCACAAAATTAAAGGTATGTGCATGTTTCATGAACATTGTTAGGAACTTCTCTTAAGAACAAAAATAAGAAGTATTTTAAAATGATTTTGTGAAGCATTTTTTCTGATGGAGTGGAATAGTTTAGTAGGCATGCAAAATGGTACCTGTGTCTCAACGTCTGTCAGTTTCCGTGTCTGCTCGGCTGTCTGAGACAGAAGACTGGTGCCCATCTCCAGCATGGCTGCTGTATGGTTATGCACCGCGCTCTGCTGTAGCTGTGCCATCTCCATCTTCATGCTCTCTTTAATGTAATTTTCAATCTGTCACAAACACACATACAACTATTTACTAAGAAACAGGGACTGTACAGCCTGGGAGAAATCAACATCTATTCTTTCATTTGATGTACAAATAAATGCAAAGTATGCCTTTTTTTTTTTTGGTTATTGCTGAATTCAACAAATACTTAATGCATGCCACGATAGGCTTACATATGATCATAAAATGAGAAGGAGAAATATGGTCACTATTCTCATAAAACACAACAGAGTTTTACTCTGTTCTTTTATCTTTGCAAATAATATTGACACCTATCTTTTTGGAAAGTAAAATGATTACTCATTTTAAAAAAAAGCTTTTTCTCTGAGTAATTGTATTAGTGTAAAATTATTTCCAACTGTTCATCTTAACGTCAACAGTCTTCTGGTAAGTCCTGTATATATAAAAAGACAAGAGGTCCCTAGAGCAATGTACCAAAGTAGGTAGGAAACAGATGTTGGTTGCAAAGGAAAGATTTGTTGGAATTGGTCACTTCCAAAGCTATGCTTATCTGTAAAGAAAGGCTGTCTTTCATCTTACAGGGCAGAGCTGAATGATTAGGTTTGCTTGTGCTAACACCATATAAGCTCAGGTTTAATGATACCCAATTACTTTGAAAAAATTATAGTTTTATGGGGCCGGCAAATCACTTTCCTTGTATCCACACAGGTCCTTGCTTTAACATTTTTTTTTTAGAAAATTAAAGTGTAATTACTGTTTCCATTCAGAAAATAAACATTATACAGTTTGTTATGTGTCTACTGTTTGATCAATTTATGGGAGCCTTTTAAGCACATTGAGAGTTCATTTACAATATGCTGCAATTAAGAAAAACACTCCTGAAAGAGAAATAAACACATTTAACATAGTTCCTAGTATTTTTATCAGACATTTCATCTACCTGAGTTAAGGGTGGACGATTTTCCTCTTTATTGTCATTTTTTAAGTGTGAAATAATTTGACTTATGCACCATCATCCGTTTGGAACTGAAAAAACTTGCATGTATGATTCTATTTGGCAACTTGTCATTGGGGTTACATTTCCTTAAAACAACCTTAGAGCTTGTATTGAAGGAACATTTAATTACATTCTTTCATATGCTGGCCTAAATACAAATGTGCTCCTGTGTGAACAGGAAAGAAACAAATAACTGCATCAACACAGCTGCACAGAGTTTTGAAGAGAACAAGATGGAGCAGTTTGATAAATGTATAGGGAAATGTTTTGCTGGGAGATGTTTCAGAGAAATGTTAGTGACGCTGTAGCAGCTTAGTTCATTTTTCCACCTCGCAGAAGAACAGATTGTTCTGATTACGGCATTAGTAGTCTCTCATGATAGAGAATGATTACATATCCAAGTAAATCTCACATTTTACTAAGATTCATCCAAATCATGTTGCCAAGGCATGACTCACATCAAAAGCAAGATTGACGCATTTCAATTTTTGTGACCTATATTTAATTCGAAACACAATAAACATTAGTCAAACAACATAAATGCAAGATCAATGTGTGTTATGTGGGCAAATGATGAATATTAGTTCAGATGGAAATCACTTCCTCTCTGTCTGCTATGAAACAAAGGTAAAGCAAGGCAAGTCACATGTGCTCAATTTCCATAATTTTTGCATTGCAAGCCTGATCCACAAGCACAGCACGATTTCCATGATTAGAATCCTGTCATTTAAGACTTGTCAACACCATGGGTGACTCTCATTTACTCTGTTACTTTGGAATGGATGGAAATAACACCAGAGCCCATGTATCTGTTGATTCTTTGCCAAGTTATTTGGGGTTTGACCCACTGGAGCTTGCTGATGAAGATTAATGGCCATTGTATCATGGCCCTATTATACACTTTTCAGCAGGTCAGTGGGGTGGGTAACTGAGGATTCAGATACAAAATGGCTCATGAGTAAAGAGAACCTGCAAACATGCAAACGTTTTAAGCACAAATGATTAAATTCCCTCAAGCACACTCATTGTAATTGTAAGAATTAAAAAAATAAAAAAAAGTTTATACCATTTAAATGGTTTTTAAATATCAATGAGTGCAATATTCTCCAGAACAAGCCTCATGGGTGTTCAACATAAACAAAAATTGTATTATATTGTATATTATATAAAATTTCATTTTCCTCTACACCCTAAATGCTGTAGATACTGTAGGTATGCACAACATTCTGGCAAGTGCTATTTCACTGAATACCCACATTACATTTGTTTAGACGCTCCTATTCAGTGCAACTAACAATGGATGAGAACATGCAGTGAACTCCATAATGTTTGGAGTTCACTGCAGTCATTTTTTACATTTATTTTTGGCTCTGTACTCTTCTCATGTCATTAAAGTGCAGATTCTCATATTTCATTAAATTGTATTTTTATTCATATTGGTTTCACCATGTAGAAATGACAGCACTTGGGAGTATGTTTTCCAAGAGTCAGAATTACTCCAAATATTTCTGAAAGAAAGTAACAGAAGTTCAAACACAGTGGAAGTTTTTTTTTTTTCACATAAAAATTATTTATTTATGTGTGAGCATGACTGGTAGGTTTAGAAACACAATGTAGCCATACACTGGCTCAAATGTAACAACAATATCACCAACAATGAGCATTTTGCATTGTTTTTTCTACACTGTATCTAGGTGGGCTTACAAAAAATCCATTTGGAGACTCCAAAAGGACACTTGGTTACCAAATGACATTACGGATCTATAGAGGTATAAAATAGTATATACTGTATATTAAATGCTAGCAGAATCTGTGTACTAAAATTAGTTCGCTTTCCCCCTGCCTGTCATCATCTCCCTCTCATTGGTCTCCCCTTGCCACCTGTTGAATGTGAGGACCCCTCCAAGCTTGTTTTGCTACCTCACATGTTGCACAATAAGAAACCCTTGTAGCTAAAACAGTGGCTTCTTATAATAGTCTATAGAGATAAAATCATGAGTTTTTATTACTTTCAAATGGTATATTGATTGAAAATGTCACTGTAAAACAATAGAATGAATGCAAATAAGCCCACTCCAGTCTGAATACGGGCCAGTGCAACTTAAGGGGCTAACGGGTCTAATTGTATTTTATTATGCAAGCTACTATAAGGGGAATCATTGACTGATGTGACAGTGCTGGACTGAAGTTAACACCATCCAGCTGGTAAACTGGCTGAAGTGTGACATCACAAATGCTGCTCATGCATAAAGATGCCTCAGTCCAGTCACTCCAAATGGCATTTTGCTACTCAAAAAACCCCTATTTTTCACAAAGCTTTGTAGAGGGGTGATAGCATTCACTTTAAATACATTAAAAAATACATTATAAATGGTGTCAGCTGTATGTCAAAAAACAGTTAGCTATGTAGGCTGTCCTAAGATTTGATATTATATTGGTAATAATATAAAATCATTTTTCAACCCCTTTTATATTGGAGATGTTTTTACTGTAATCAATATTTAGTAATTGCATAATATGCACAATGTCTAACATTTATTTGACAAAAAATATATGCTAAAAACATTATTACTATAATAACCATCATGATTTAAAAGATCAAAGATCACATGCGATATGCCTATATGAATACTGTACACAATGCACCGCAGTAGTGGTATGAAAAATGTATAATACAGCACACCAAACGGATTAATCACAAGTAAAATTATAGCTGCCAGCATGTCGGGTGCCAAGCACTAAGGGTGAGCTGTAGACCAATCACTGACATTTGTATCTTTGTGAGATTTATGGAAAAATATGAATGAAATCTTGCAAGAATTTAGTTGCCTTCATACCACAGTTGTGTTACTATGGTACAGTGGATGACGCAATGGAAAAGGGATAGAAGCAGAGTAGTGCAGTTGTCCAGTTATTTGTTCCTCCCAGCCTGTCACATGCACACATATAGTTCTAATGCTGCTGGAGCACTATCCCATTTGCCCCTTTGAAGCAAAAGTGCCCCTTTGAGTTGCTTATTTTTTATGTGAAATGTGAAATGCAAGTAAAGCATGTAACTCCTAAATTCAAAATATAGACCATGGATTATAATTTATATGTTCCCTAGGTTCAACCAAGGTGGCTTAATCCACGCACACCACTAAATGTTCGCATAGTAAGTAATTAGTGCTGAGTCCTGCATACACTTGATTACAGTCTATGTGGATGCACTGTAGCTCTAGTCTGCATTTAGTCCACTTATGGTGATGTGAATAATTCCTTTCCCCAGGTTGGTTTAAGATAGAGAAGTGAAATTGATAGTGATGCTCCGAATAATTTATTCAATAAAGCTTTGACACATTTATAATCAGGACCATAATATGAACCGTTGCCCAATGAAACTGTCCAGATGGGAAACATTTTTTATCACATAGTATGGATGGTATATCTCTTTATGTTTACAAAAGTTGACCTGCATAGAAAGTGAAAGCAAGTTTTTGCAGTAATTCCTGCGGCTCCAGCATATGATGCATGTTTTTTTAATGGAAATTAAATTGTGGCCAAGTTATTTCATGTCTGTTAATAATGTAGTCCTCTTTACATTTAAGAGTTTTATGAAATGTCATAGCCCAATGAATATAGAAATGTCAATATTGTTCTTTTCATGTAATCTAGGGGGTCAGGGATGTTTTTTTAATCAAAAATGTCAATTTTGTTCTTTATTTAATGAATAAATTGCAATTATGAAGTGTGCTATAATGCCACCTTGGGTGGTAGTGGCATGAAATGTGATACACACGATCTACATGGGTCCCTTTTCAACTTGTATTTCCAAAATTTTAATAGAGGAGATGTGATCTTTTCTGCTATTTATGCATATTCATATGTAATTATCTTTAATAATCTTGGACATGTTTCTCAGGACTGTTTGAGGGAAGCTTTCTGAGGATTCCTGACAAATTTCATACAATTTCGCCAATACAAATTAGTACTTTTCAGAAAGCATCCCCTACAGGCCATATTGTACTGTAACACTGCGAGCCTGTCTGTGCTCATCCACAATATAGAAATCTATCATCCCCTGAAGTATCATTGCAACCAGCTTAAATTTGTGCCCATACACATATTTTGCGCTTGGTCAGTCATTTTTGTCTAAATGTAAATTATAGTCCTGTGGCCATCTTTTGACATATCAAAATGTTCGACGCAATTTAACACAGTGATGTGCTGTAAATCACACAGGCTAAATTTGCTGATAATCAGGAAAACATTCTAGAAGTTTTTCAAATGCAGTATGGCAGACACTATGATATTATTTGTCCAGAATGAGGAAGTACGTCAAATGGGATGGCCAATGGTGCATTTTTGCAGGTGGTGCTGCAGTGTCACCTAGAGATTATCAGTTTCATGGGAGTCATGCATAATAAATTGGCAGCCAATCAAACATGCCTGCAAGGATTTGTGAGATTTTGAGCATGGGAAAGGGATGAAAATGTAACAAAAGGCAGAAGAAAAATAATAATAATAATAATAATAATAATCCTTGCAAAAACAATAGGGTCCCACACAGCCTTGGTGTTTTTTTAATAATTCACTCAGAGATGTATTGAAATTTAGCATTTTCTCTGCAAGCTTTTATTAGCTGGAATATTACCTTTCTCCAGAGAGGGTCCATCATATTACATAAGTGTATAAGTCAGGACACTTTCATGTATTCATTTGTCAGATGCTCTTTTTCAGAGTGACTTACAAAGCAGAGGTACATACTAAATGTATATAATAAAGCTACTTAAACTTTAAAGCTAAAATTTGATCACATTTGAACAAAAATGGTATATCAAAGAGCAAGACTTATGCACTAACAATTCAAGATGTAGCTGGCAACATTCTGAACAAGAGAGTTGCAGTACTCCAGGTGAGAGAGCACTAGGGCCTAGACCAGGAGCTGAGTGGAGTTTGTAGTGACAAAGGAGTAGATTCTTCAGATGTTGCAAAGGAGCAAAGGTCAGGTTGCTGTCAGTGCTACTCAACTCCAGATCCTGCCGGCTGCAGTGTCTGTAGTGTTTGCTCCAACCATGCACTACACCACCCGCATTCACTAATTATTTTACCACATTGGTTCAGGAAGCAGTGGCAACTCATGAGCTGAAAACTGAGCAGGGCGGGAAACTTCCCCTTAAACTGATTATTCAATGATCTTGAAGTGCAGGTATTGGTGCCTTTATTGACGGTTGTGCTGAATGCGGTAGTTAACAGAGTGGGTATCTTTTTTCATTACGTGTACTTTCTGATTAAAACTGATTTTCCTAAATTGAATTTCATTTATCACTTAAATGTTTATCTGCCAATGTATTATTCAGGTATTTGGCACATCTGTTAATCAATGAAGACAGGTTTATTCAGTTTAAAGTTCAGATTAAAAGTAATGGCCACTTTCAGGAAGTAAGCTCAATAGTGAAATCAAGTTGTGTTGGTCATGGTTGGAGCAAATGCTGCAGACACTGCAGACACAGGAACTGGAGTTGAGTAGTGCTGCACTATAGTGTTGTCCAGGGTGATGAAGAGGACCTGGTCCTTGGTTCATCCAAGAGGAGATGTCGCAAGGCAGGCTGGCTGACATGCATGAGTAGACCTGTGTGTCAGAGGAAGGAATGGAGAAAAACAGTTAAGTGTCATCATTCGGGTCGAGTGAACATGTGCTCAGTCAGTGAGTCAGCAGAAGTACTGAGACATCAACATCTGTAAAGTTAGAGAATACACACAGAGAGGGTAGGCTGGGGTTGGCATCTATGGGGAGGAGGCTAGAAGACTATATTGGAGACTGTGTGAAGGAACTATTTATGCCTGCTAATTTCATGTCAAAGTAGGTTTCAAATTCATTGACAGTGAGAGAAGAGGGAGGTGTGTGGGGGGGGGGAGTGGGGGAGGGGGGGAGGAGGGTGGGAGGATGTTTATGCGGTTTACAGCATGAGGCTTTTAATAGTTGGACTCTGTCAGTCACTTATGCCATATTCAAGCTTTACTAATACAATGAGTACACTTGCAATTATATAATTGAGAAAATTACTCATTAAAATATGTGCAGCATGTATTACTTTCCCAGCATTGTTTCTCAAAGCTTCAAAGCTTCTGTATTTGAGTATGTGTTTCAAGTTCATTTAAATAATTTTAGTGGAACACAAATATGCCATAAGAACGGCAAACGAGAACTACCCAATGGCAGTGCATTATAAGGAGGCCAGACACGGCAGCACAGATTCACTCAAAGCTAGTGTCATCGAAGTGGTTACTTTAAACAAACGGGGAGGGGACCGGTTAAAACGCCTGTTACAAAGAGAATCCTTCTGGATTTATTCTCTAAAAGCCACAGTTAGGCTGGGACTGAATGAAGAATTAGATCTGACACCTTTCTTATAATGTATTATGTCTTTATTCTATGGTTGTGCTTGTTCTATTCATGCTGTCAACATTATATATTCATGTCATTCCCTTTTTATATCTTCATAGAAGGTTATCTTCAATGTGTCTGGCTTACTTAACAGTGTACCACCAATATATATTCTTTTTTTTTTCGTTTTCCTTTTTCCTTATTTTGTTAACATTAACACTGGCGCCATTAGAATTTTTTTTTTTTTTTTAAATTCACGATGTGATTGTTGATATTGTACATGTGTCATTTGTGAATGAGACTAACTGCTGTTTGTTGATTGGCTTAGGCCGCACCCCTCATGTCTTATATCTTGCACCTGTGTGTGATGGTTTTGTATCCCCTGATGAAGGCAGTTACTGCCGATATGCGTTGGGTTAGCCCAAAATAATAAAGGCTTTTTAAATTGCTAATCTGGAGATTGAGTGCCTTTGGATTTTTTTTCTCTTTCTTACATGGACACGAACCCCGCCTCGTAATGAGCACCTCTCCGTTTTAAATAATTTTTAAAGCCAATTTTTCTCATACAGTTTCATTTAAATAACGTTTTCTTTCTTCATAGCCTTGTAGGGCTCATTAGCTCCACAGGATTTGCATTTCTTACCTGCAACACTTATTAAAGTGACTGTGAAGGTAAATCTATGAATGGTTTCAGACTACATTGTATGGGGTATGTTTTTAAGCATCATCAGTACAAGAAATCAATTGCAATATCGACTTATATTAGTCTAAACAATTTATTCATATGTGGGGATTAAATGGGTTCAATTTATTGTCAGGGTCCAGGTCGTTCGTAACATCATTGCATATCTCCTCCCATAGCTTGGGGCAAATAAAGGTATTCTGTCCCACTAAAACAGCCTCTTTGAGCCTCAGTGAAGCACTCTTTGCCATAGAGAATTGTTGTTTGCGTTATAAATTGAGATTTGTAATTGCTGTAGTTATTTTGCCATTTTCCGCTCTTTACCAACCTTATCCCTCCCCCATTCTCTCTCCTTCCCCAACCCGCTCATTTGTTTCCTTTGTCGGGGTGCTATCTACATTAGCTGGTTGGCTAGTCTAGCTGTATGATATCTAGAGCTATAGTATTTGTTTTTATAATAGCTATTTTGTTTCTCTTATTATCAAGCCTTCATTTGCATTGCAAGCATTGCAAGCATATATGCTGTATTTACTATGCTCTCTGGATGCACAAACGTAGACATTGATGGCAACATTATGGTTTCATTTTTTCAGGTTCCTAAGAATGATGCAATTCCAAAGAATTGGGTGTCAGGTTTGAAAAGCTACAGCTACTCTGACATGCCCTGACCCACACCTATACAATCCTGAGGTCTTTTCAATACAGAGTTTATGTCTGACTTGACATGCATTATTATAGTCATTGACATTATTTTGAATAGTGTAATGCCATGAGGGGAGCTGTAGTGGAAGGCTGGTATTTTCCATTCCAGTGGCTCCACCCCCTTCCAATTGCCAGCTCCGCCCCCTTGTTAAACCCACCTGAAAAGTATTCTACCTAATCAAGCTCAGGATAAGTAGGAGCCCGCACAGCTGTGGAAGTGTGGGAGTTTGGAGTTTCTTTGTGAAAAGACTGTATGAGTGTTGTGGATATTTTGTTGGAACTTGTGAATAACCATTTTTTTTTCTTTTCTGTCTAACTGCCCGATTACCTTTTTGACCAATTTTCTGTGTGAGGAAGTGAACCCTGTTCTGAACTGTGCATGTTTTGACCATTCGTTTTGTCTACAAGTTGTCTTGTTGGTAAGCAACTTGTAGCAACGGTAAGCTGCCAGACTTTAGACAGGGCAAAAAGACCCATATAGTTTAGGCTCACTTGGAGCTAGTGTTTGCTTGTACCATTTTGCTTGTTTTCCCTGTTTTCAAAATAAAAGTCCCGGTTACATTGACCGAGACAACCATATCTGTTCTTGTGTTTGTGTTAAATTATTGCACCCATCACACCTCCCTGGTGGCGTCTCCTATCATTGGGTTACAATAGATATTTTGTGGATAAATTCCTCTGTGGTAGTTTATGGCTATTTTAACTATTCTTTATCCCATTTACACTTTAAGTGCAAGCATCACATTTCTTGTAGATCATGCATTTTTTTTGTTACTGTGAATTGAGAATATCAATGCACATCAACATACTGTTTTAACATGAAACCTAGTGCTATGAATTATAAATAGCAAAAATTGTCATTGGAATTGCAAAATTCAATGCATAAATAGGCTATAATCAGTGCAAATGTTATAAATGACACCAGTACTTATCTTGTAGATTGATGTATCTGTGTTATGCCTGAGTGACTGTTGGCTAAAACTAACAACAACAAACCTAAACATTTATTTCACCTTGGGTTTTGTATGAGCAATTCTCTATTCCTAAATCAGAGGTTCCAAAACAGTTCATTCAAACAACCAAACGTGAACATACAGTGCATTGAATCATGGGAATTACAGTTCCTCAAAGATGTTAACGTTTCTCAAATTAGGTCTGCTCGGTTCAAATGAACTGAAAACTACGCAGTCTGATGGCTAGCTCATGAGCTCAATCCATTATTAATCATAATACTGCAGTCTCACTGATCTAAACATGTCTAGCTGGCTAGCTGCGTAGCTAGCTATACGGGACATAGCTGGGCAGTTTGCTAAAGTCAAGACAGATAAAGATGAAAAAGCTAAAGAATGATTCACTACATGACCAAAAGTATGTGGACATCTGACATGCAACATCTCATCCAAAATTATGGGCATTCATATGGAGTTGGTCCACTTTTTGCTGCTATAACAACCTTTACTCAGTCAGGTGCTGATTGAGTGATTAGGCCTGGCTCACAGTTGGCTTTCCAATTGATCTTAATGGTGTTGGATGTAGTTGAGGTCAGGGCTCTGTGCAGGCCAGTCAAGTTTTTACACATCAATCTTGACAAAACCATTTCTATATGGGCCATGCTGTGTGCACTGTCATGCTGAAACAGGACATGGTGTTCCCCAAACTGTTGGGGAGACACATAATCATATAAAATGTGATTGTATGCTGTAGCATTAAGATTTTCCTTCACTGGAACTAAGGGGCCTAGCCCGAACCATGAAAAACAACCTCAGACCAAGGGGTGCCCAGATAATTTTGGTCATATAGTGTTCATCACACTGTATAAAATGCAATAACAAAATAAGAAAGGTTTTCTATAAATGCTTGTTTGAAATTCAATATCGACGTTTGCTTACCTTTATTGATTCACTGGTGAAAGAAAAATGGCTGATTTTCGTTTTGGTTTGCATTGATTTGGAGAAACTCATTAAGTCATGTGAGGTGAGGAGTCCGTCATTCACAGGATAAGTACAAGTTTTAGGGTGCTGGAAATTCATTAATAGATACAAATTGGTCATGAGACCAGTTTGCCCAAACATTATACAGTCCTGAAATGGGGGGTGGGGAACAACTATGTATAAAAAGTGCTGTAATTTCTACAAGCTGAAACCACAATTTGAAATACACTTTAATAAAAGCTGAGAATCTGCACTTTAACCACATGTTAAAATTGCGGAGTACAGAGCCAAATATGTTCTTCTCCCAAACATTATAAACATTATGGAGCTCACTTTAAGTGCATTTATTTGATTTATATGAGCAATAGTGTTATACCTGGCTAACACCATTCACCGACTACACAGTGTTATGTAAAAAAAAATAAAAAAATAAAAACTATGATATAGTGGAATAAGTCACTGTCTAAGAAAAATCCAAATGTATTTGAAGAAATGTATTTATTTTGGACAATATGGCTGATACCATAATATTTTTGAAGCCAGTACAAAAAGCAGAGTATGGCAGAATCTCTGAAAGGTAATGTACCAAGGCTTAAGAAAACTCATGTGTGAAGATGTCAGTGTTTCTGAAAATTAACAAAACACACAGAAGATCATTAATGGTCAAAATTTTACACAACATAACGGAAAATATTAAATACATAAACCATTTTTTTTGTGCCCAAAAAGTTTTGACTCTTTAAATTCAGCCAAACAGAGAGCCAGTCCATGGTCCAAGGGCGCCAAAAGTTGAATTCCCATCTGAAATAAAATATGCATTCCAGAGAGTATTCATCAGAAATAACTGCCATAAAGAGCAATCATTAGATTTTATTTTACATCTCTACATGGTGGTGTAAATGAAGTTTAATTTATTTTGGTTACACAGGAATATGGCATACATGCTCTTTGGCTGTGACAAATTTTGTGCTGATATAATTGAAACTTTCCACTACCACCTCCAAACCACAGTTAACATCAGGACATTGTACAATATTTATTTTATGCCATTTGCCTCAGAAATAATTGTTCAACTTCAATTTCAGTCAAAAGCATGCAATTGTTGTTCTATAGAAGTTATACCGTTGTGGGAATCATTGGATTCACAATGGGATCTCAAAGGGATTAAACCTACAGAAATAATTCATTTATCATGTCATTTCTAATGGAAAAAAATATTTAAAAATAATATAAAACGTAATTTTATGCAGCTATGTCTATTGTAACATACTGTTGCTGCCTGTCCTGTCAATGTACAATGCAGCCTATAGAAGTTAATGAAGTGTGCCTTGTCATTTTGACTTGTGTTTGGATCTTGTGGGTGTGATGAAAGTAAAATTCCAAGGAGAACCAAGAACAGACAAACATGCCCCCTCAACGTAAAAATATGTCTCGGGAAGCAATAAAAATGTTCCAGCGTGGGTGTCAAGCTATTTGGCTGTTTTTACCACATCACAAACCTTTTATCAGAAACAATGACTAAAAATGGCTCACAGTACTTTCCGGCCAAAATAAGGCAGCAAAAGTTGCTTTTTAGTTGGAAATTCAAACAAAATGAAACTGAATTGTTTGTTCATAAGGAGATGACATGGTACATAGTTATTTCCCTTCTCAATAACTCTTCTATCTCCTATATTCCTATATCTAAGAAGTCATGTACAGTATTTACATGGTGCATTGCGAATGGCATGTCACATTACCCATGATTCCGTTCTCCAAGTCTTATAATAAATTCAAAATCATATTTTCACATGTGAGTTACATATGTTCACATGTAATTAGTGTTTTTCACATGTGAACTACAATTTTCACATGAGAAAACAGGTATCAGCATAGCCTACTTTTTTCTGTTCTCATCTTATAAGTGGGATTATTTCAAGGGTTGTTTTATGCCTGCAACTGTTCTTTTTTCTTTCTTATTTCCCGGTGTAATCATTGACAAACATTGAAAATCTTATTAAAATTATGATTCAGATGTTCAAAACTAAATTAGTAAGTACATTTAAGTAATATTATTGGAAAACTGTTCAATGGTTTATTATTTTTATTAATAAAATTGGAACTGTTACTAATCCAGTGTGAAGGAGTTTTAGGATGTTTTCATTGTGTTCAAGTTTTTCATTTCAATTTATATTGCATTGGATCAGAGATAGTCTATTGCTTTGATTAATGGATGCTAAATCAATTTTATGTTCGTATTGTTTATTTTATTCCATATCATATTCCAAGCAGTAGTTAAAAATCCTACTGATAAGAAAAAATAAGAAATAGGATTTGTTTATTTCTAAAATACAAACAACCTAGACAGCCCATTTCCCTCCTTTTAATAAAAGGCAAAATGCTATCGGAAGAGACGTTTAGTCACTGTGTGAGGACAGACAAAGCTAGATATTGTTTTGGCCATACAACAATTAAAGCAAGGACAGTCAGTGCTGCAAAAGTATGGCGTACAGTAAGGATACAACAAAACATTTATTATTTTACTACTTTTTTACTAGTTTACTATTTTCTGTAATTCACTTTGATTTGTGAATGGAAAAATGAAATGATGAAGTACATAGACAAAAAATGTAGTAAAATAGCTCATAAATAAATAAATATATAAATATAAATATAATCAAACGTGTCAATTCAGTTCATGCTCATGTTACTCAAATGATTTTCATTAGCAATACTACTTAAAAGTAGAAGAGTGCTGAGAATATTAGTTTTCACAAATTTTTCAATAAAATTAATAATTATATATGATGAAATTCCACAAGTTTGTTTCAGAGCCGCTATAATAGAGTATTGTGAGAGAAATTTTAACAACTAAGACCATGGCCATAAAAAAGGTCCATAAAGTTTATTATATGTTTTTCTTCTCCATGCTGAAGCTTACAATGGCAGTAATATGAATTTATATGTTCTGAAATTCCAGAAGGCTTAATAATGCAAAATGCTGCTTGGAGAAACATTAAATCTTTTCCCTTTTACTTAATTGCCATTACTGAAGTGAGATTCACATAAACACGACTTTATGCTTCCCAAACTGCTACTTGACAAAAGGCTGTAAATGTTTAATGGGCTCTCTCTGGGGCAGACCATGAGCACAAGGGTTGCCTGTGACTTTACTAATGATGGAGACTGACACTGCGACTTCACTAACGATGGAACCTCACACGGTGGCTTTGATAACATTTGCCCACATTGTTTTGTTACTTACAGGTCATTCTGACTTGAAATTGAACATTAATTAAAACAGCCATGTCCACATTCTATCCTCATTACTTAAATTGTTTCCCTTTTCTACACATATTTGCAGTTTGATTATAAGTATTATGGTTCAGGGGGGGAATACAATCTGGCTTAATACTGTTTGTGTTTGGTAATAAACTTCACTGCAGCCATGTATTCTCAGAACAAATTATTAAGGAAAAGATTCATGGATTTGTTGGCATGAAGGCTGAAAAAATTAGGCATTACACAATTATTTACTCTGACTGTTATTGCCAGAATAATCGCAACAGAACCATGGTAGAAACAAAGCCATTAGTGGTATATGCCCATGTATAGGTTCAATGTGGCAAAAAATACAGGTATGTAAAATTATAGAATCCTACTCGCTTTATCATATTTTTTCTCAATCTTCAAAAACTTCATCTGTTGAATTTAATGTGCAGTAACAAAGGAACATAAGACAACATAAATACCAAGTGAAATTCACAACCAATTTCAGTTCCAATAAAGTTTGAGGTTTTGGTTTCATTTCCCAAATAAAACCCATTTAAAACAAGCTGTGGGCCCATACACTTTCTCCTTGAGAAAGAGCATGCTGAAATATGTATAGCATATTTTATACAGTATGCATACAGCAAAAAGTGTGCGTATTGTATGCAGTACATTTAATTTAATGTAATGAGTGTTTTGTTGTAAAATGTTCAGTGTTAACTCAGATCTAGCAGAGTTTATAAGTCTGATAGGAATCAAATATTCTCTATGTGCACAAATATATACTCTATAAATTAGATAGCTGACTGTCAACCATCACACATACACTATCAACGAGAGTTGATATAACTGATCATTTTACTATGATCATCTATTTAACAGCCACCATACAATTCTCATGTCCTTTATCACTCTTCTGGCCATAAGCTGAAGCCTAGTCATTATATGGTAACATGTACAACAGTTTTTCAGAAACATTTTCAGTGTTAAATCAACTCTGACTTTATATCCATCCAATAGGAACAAAACACATTCTTACTAAATCACAGTTTATTTAACACTGAACACTTCATCGTGTGAACTCCACTGTCTGTGAAGACTGTATAGCAATCAAAGCTCAGAGTTATGATGGAAACGACACATCAACTTCAGTGTTTTACTAAAAGTTAAAGGCAAATTACTTTAACTGCCCCTTTTGAGTTTGCAGGAACAGAGTTTCTATACAGTATGTGTTTATACAGATTAGTGTTTGCAATATTCAGTGTTTACCAATATGCAGTGTTTACCAATATTCAAGTGCACGAAACCCAGACAGCTGACCAGTCATTATGAATGTGGAGTGGGGTTTCAATTTTCATCTTAAAAAAACATCTGTGCAGTGCTGGATGGACAGGCAGGTCTGGACAGCATAAAGTTTATTGAAAGTGTTGTGTCAAGCAATGCTAATTTTACAGATGATGTGGTCTGTGCTGCTTCTAGAGATTTAAGCATATCTGCAAACACTAATGGACAAAGCCGAGAACAAAACAGACAGCCACTAAGCTATTTGTCAGAATATATTTAAGCATCCGAAAACTAGGCGCATGATTTTTCTTCTCTGAAGGGGTATCACCTATTACAGGGATGCTCAACAAGGGCCTATCCATTTTAAGAATTTATGCTAACTTTTGCTCTTAATTAATTAATTAGCTCAATTATATCTTGATCTGACATTTGTATACACACCAGCCACAGCTACAAACTGCAAGTGCATCCTAAAGATATTACTGTACTGAAATACAGGAGTGAACCAGTATAGTTTATAGCGCTGTCAGAAAACTAAAACTAAGGTAACTGGTTGGAAAAAAAACCAGCACTCAGACTTGCCCTCCCGGACCAGAGTTGTGTACCCTTAATGTTTATTGTTTATTTATGATTGCTGTATCACATTTATTATTCTGCTATCGGAAAAATATTTCAGATGGCCATTGAGATAAATGAAGCCCCTATTTTTAGCCATCAATTCCATGTTGTAGAATCACCAGAACATTTGTACAGGGAAAATGTATGCTTTGGTCCCGGAAATGACTAACGCTTCAAACACTCACAACCATACACAATAAAATCTCCAGTGTTAATTCAGCTCTAAAAGTGTACATATGAGTCCAGTTGGGTCTATATGTACTCTATAAGAGTTAATTTAACACTGGTCATCTTACTATGTATGATGTATTTCCACATAAATGTGACATACAATCTCAATGCCTTTTTATCTCACTAGGGTAAACTAATCTCACTAAGTAAGCTTGTGAAGGAAGGGGTGGATTAGCAAAATAACAGCTTGACCCCAGCAAACTGTTAATGCCAATATAACCCTTGACCCTGTGGCTGGCTTCCAGGCATTCTCTCTCTCTCTCTCTCTCTCTCTCTCTGTCTTTTTCTCTCACACACGCACACACACACACACACACACACTTTCAATGTTACTTTCTGCTTACTTAAATACATCCACATTATTAGAAAAACATTACATATATATATATATATATATATATATATATATAATATATATTTGTAATATTCAATGATACTTGATGTCCCAAAATTTTCAAAAATGATTGCCTTAACATGTGGGTGGTCCAGTGCCTTGAGTCACTGCTAGAGTGTCTGGTAGATTCTGATTCCAGAGTGCAAGTCATCCAGAGAATATGTAACTGCCATCTCAAAAACAAGAATTCAAAGGAAATGAGAACTGTTTTCCAATATCCAGTACTTCCTCCAAAGATACCATTATGTTGATTTTATTTCTTAAATTCCATTTCATTTTAAAACCATCCACTCTTCAAAATTCAGTTCATTTATCCTATGGAAAACAATCCTCATTTTTGTGAAGTGGTTGCAGGACCTGACAAACTCCCACGTCAAGTTGAACCATGAACCAGTTTAGTTCATTCCTCCCAGGTGACCCTACTCTGAAGGGGATGATGACAGCTTATGAACATTAAAAGGGGCACTTGTACTCATTATTCCAAAATTAATGGAAAAAAATTGATGAAAACATTTGATGTTTACTTTCATCACATAAAAACTGCTGCAGTTATGAAATTGGGAAATGGTGATGTCTGGTGATGTCTATGTGTTGCAGACTTCAAGCACTTATCAAATGCAACCAAGTACTAATTCTGATTACTTTATTTCTGATTATTTTAATTTGTCCCATTACTTTTACTCTCCTAAAATGGAGGTACTGTGTATAAAAAAGATCGTGATTCCTGCTACATCACCCTCAAATTAAAGCTGACAGTCAACACTTTATAGTGTACATCATATTCATTGTTTTATTTCAAATTCAATGTGCTGGAGTACTGAGCGAAAACACTTTTTCATTTATCAACTGTATTCCTTTGCAATATTATTTATGCTTTCCATCCCAATTTGGAATGCCCAAATTGAATGCTGAGATTCAGCAAAAAAATCATTATTTTATTTTTTTACATAATACAAGTGACTTGGAGGTAGTAAAAAAAGTAGTAAAAATACAGTAAAACAATTTTCATAAATATTAATTATTTTCATTGAATGTCGACTGCCTTGTAGTGTAGCTTGTTCAAATTTAACTAGCCTGCTTTTAAATCAAATGATGTTCTATCACTGGGTTCAGAAGACAGTTAAAGGGCATTAAGACCAGAGACCCATCATGCACTGACAGAGAATCTGGTTCGACTGCAACTCTGCATTCTGCTTGCCCCAGCAGGACAGGAAGTGCAGTCCTGAACAGGAAATCAGGGCGGCAGAAGTGGGTGGGGGGTGTACAATTCTGATTGGGCATTCAAAATTATGAAAAAAGGAAACGGCAAATGGCTCAGGGGTAACTCCATTCAGTGGATATACGCCCTTATGAAAACCCCCCAATCGTGTAACACCATGACCATGAGATGTACTGGCTTTAAGAAGGTGACAAACTGTTAACAGAACATGATACCAGTCCACTGCCTGGCAACCCAAAATTCCCCCAAACAGACCAAACCAGCTGACCATTCAATCCATTCAAATTTTGTGCTACACATACTCCATTTCCTATATGAAAAGGAGTATAACCACATGACAGATGTGGGACTGGGCATGGCTATGATGCCCATATAATCCTCAATTGGACAAATCAAAGTAGTTTAAATTTTTTTTGCCATGATAAGAGTGTTGGATGATAAAAACATCTTGGAGTGAAAATATTTTCAAAAATAATACTCATTTCTGTATGGAGTTTCTGGTCTCAAGAACCATATACTGTACTATGCTGAAACCTGAGGTATATTAGAACAGCCAAACAATTGGTCACATTCATTGGCTGAAGAGAATTATGGGCCACCCTGGGCCTGTACTGAGCCATTGAAGCTGGCCAATGTTAGACCTTTCTACTTGTCCATTACATTACATCACTTAGCAGATGTTTTTTTCCAGAGTGACATACAGGAGTGGAGCAGTACCCTTTGTGAACTGGATAAACGCTATAATTACATTACATTTATTTGTAAGCGTAGAAAAGTGATGTGCACTAAGTGCATACTGTCATTGGGACAACTACAAAACAGGTGAAAAGGTACAATACTCATTCATAATTAGTAATATTGTATGCACTGTGCACTTAAACCTTAATATCAAACCCCACAAAGACTGTTATACAAAAACAGTTCACAACCCTTTCATAATTTTGTCCAGCTACAACATTGTACCACAAAGGACGATTTAGAAGTAGGCACATTGTACAGCTGTGTTTATGCAGTGTTGTGTTGTGTTGTACATTAACAAACCTGTGCTTTAGTTTGTCTGTTTTTCCATGGATAAAAGGGGATACTTTCCAGAACAAGCAAAATTCATAAACAGAATCAATGAAGATATTTCACAGCAGCTTAAATTAAAAAAGGGCTTACATTCTTTATTTTATAATCTTAAATAAAAAGCAATTTGGTTTTGTTTCACTATGATTCATTCATGATCTTGCAATCGAATGTCAATTATTACTCCAGTATGCAATGGATCTGAAGATTTGAGATTTTTATGTTCCTCCTCCTCAAGTTTCCACCATATGGATCTCACTTCAGCAGGACCATCTATTATTCATGGTATTAGCAGACAGTAATATTTCTTGCAAAAAATATGAATGAAAATAAAAAATGTATGTCCACAGGTCCAAGTTCATACATGGGTTAATGTGCACTGTATAAAAATGTGCCAGGGATGGGGTCAGGTCAGGATAAGCATATTGGAAAATATGCTTGTATGTCTGGCTATGTGATTTCACTTTATGCCAACTGGACCAGCACAAAACCCAATATTTCAGCAAAGGCTTATGCACCAACTGTGCTTGTCCAGTTATGTGTAATTAATAAATTATTTATCAAGTAATATTGAAATGATAAATTATATCCTATTTTCCCTACACAATGTCAACTCTATTTTTGTGTGCTTCCTGACAATGTGCACCTTGATAGTCATTAAACAAATGTTCTTAAATGGTGTAAAAGGTTGTTCTGAAGCATTTAAACAAAACATAGTAATGACTTTCAATAAATGTATTTTTGTAACACCTCTTAATTTAACTTTTCCAAAGATTCAAATGTTTATGAAAGAAAGAAAAAATGCTTGAGAAAAGTAAAATTACATCTATATGAATCATGGCCAAGACTGTTTATTTTCTACAGGGAAATGCAATTTTGCTCTTCACAGAATATTTCCCCCTCAAAACATGAGCTTGACTTTCAAAATGTTATCAATTAAAGCAATTGTTCCGTGTGCTATGGAACCTTACACTCTTGCATAAGTACCATGTCAGAAAATTGCATCCTGCACTATATGATGGCATTGGGCCTGACACTTTGTGTGGTTTGCACCCAATTTTCCAGTTATGTGATGAAATTTAGAATTCCTGTACCTCTATAGAAAAGTGATGCTGATTATGTAATTACAATCTTGTTAATGATTAAAGTTTGTCATTTTTAAAGCTGCTGCACCCAGAGATTTTTTCCCACACTGTTATTCGGCTTTTTGCCAAAATGTTTGTGTGTTGCTGCCCAGCTGCTTTTGACTATAAATTGTCGAAAGTGACTTTCTGTAGTCTTGTTTTCTGCAAACCATTTCTTTAGTAAATACTGTCAGCCAACATACAATGCATGTGGAATGTCAAGGCATGTGTTGCTTAACTGTGAATATTATATATTATATGCAATTAGACAATCATTGTGGAAGTCTCCCACTGTGGCAGGAGAGCAGTAAATGTGTAAGATGGGAGTCAGTCCAACATCCAAGTCAAACAGAGTTAACGAAACAAAGGGCAATTCATTTTTGATATCCTGTCCTAAAAGACATGAACTTTCTTAAAACATAAAAAGATGAGAGAAAAAAATGTCTGTTTGTTTTGACTTTCAGTTGATTTCTCAGAAGACCTACATTGGCATCCAACAGAAATGTTTACTTTTCACTTTCTGATTTTGTTAGTGTGAGGACATTTTTTATTATTTAATTGTTATTATTAGGCCATTCTTCAAATGTATTTTTGTAACTACAATTTTAGACCAGGATTATTTTTCCTCCTTTTTGCATGAGTAGACCCTGGAGGTATCCTTCACCACGCTTCCATGAAACTATTTTCTCCAGTCTTCACTTGATGAATATTTCAATGCCATAACATTAAGATACTCTTATCTAGCTCCAGTACAGTAGTTAGTAAGTTTTAGTGATATTAAGTGATATTAAGATAATGAGGAGGATGATACTGATTTTCATTTTTGCCTGAGGCTGAGTTGTGAGCTAATGTCGTCTGCCTGGAATTCTGAAATGGACAACACCAACAGGTTGACAGATTTTTAATGTGATGGCAGTTACAAACTAGGGTGAGTTTTAAAGTGCACTAAAACGTTTGCAAATTACAGTTAAAAGAAAAGGTTTGTGAACCCTTTGGACTTACTTGGATTTCTTCATTAATTGCTCATTAAATGTAGTCTGATCTTCATCTAAGTCACAATAATGGACAAACACAATCTGCTTAAACTAATAAACAGATACTTCTACTTCTTGTCAATACTGAATCCATTATTTTAACATTAGCAGTATAGGTTGGCAAAACTATGTGAACATCTAGGGTAATGACTTCTTTAAAGGCTAATTGAAGTCAGGTGTTCCAATCAATGAGATGAGATTGCTGGTGTGGGTGTGCCCTGCCCTATAAAAAAGGCACACAAAGTTTGGTTACTGACAGAGTCTACTCTTCTCAAGAAACCTCTGTTAATGTGAACCATGCCCTGCTCAAAATTATGTTCAGAGGACCAGACGAACTGTAGAGATGCATGAAGCTGGAAGAGGCTACAAAGTATATCTAAAGGCCTGGGTGTTCATCATTCAAGTTGTCCATGAATGCAGGAAATTCTATACTGTTGCTATTCTTCATAGTAGTGGGCATCCTGCAAAGATCACGGCAAGAGCACAGCATGCAATGCTGAAGGAGTTCCTATAAAATAGGACTTTAATTTGGCTGGTGTACTTAATTTTTTATAGTATCTGGTGCTTACCTTTTAAGGGACCCTTTTTTGCTATAGAGTGGAGATGAATCACATGTCAAAAACAGGATCATACTCCTTATATAGACAGAAAACAAGGAGACCCTTTGCAGGATTACGTGTCATTGAAATGGACAAAAGCAATATTTCTCATAATGTAACCAATGTTGTTTTATATTTTGTTTTGGAGCTGTAGATTACTTAACTTATTTACTTATTAAGGCCCGCCCTAATTAAAGACAGTGAGATTTTTCTTCCCTGTCCTTGTCCTCCCAAATTCCCCACCACTTGACTGCCATTTCCCCTTTTGTGTGCAGGTGTTGCTGTTGAAGATTTTAAATAAGTTAATGGAGTCAAATTAGTTTAATTAGCCTTTGCCATATCCACAGAAATGTTAGTATTAAAAGCAGTAGTAGCAAGTACTTTATTTTTTACAAGGCCATATTTTAGCTATCAATTGTACAATACATTTACCTCCTCTTATGGTTTACTGAAGGGCCATTATAACTTCCAACCTCTGATTTACTCCAATTGATTCAAAACTGTAGCCATACTGTCATAAAGCTAAATCATAGCACAGCTGTCTTCATCTCCAGTGAGCACTTATGTGATGCACGTAACATTATAGCACAACATGCTTTATGGACATGCATGAAATTTAACAGATATGGCACATACTGTATATAGAGCAAACTGCTTAGCTACCTGAGCCTTTATGTAACTAAAATATTCAATACAAAACAAGTTCTTCATGATACATTTCCACTACTGTAATCACAAGCTGATATTTTATCAACGGTAGCCGGCATATGAATTTAGAATGATGATCAGACCACTTGGCTGGACCTACTTTCCACGGGTGTGCATTTATCCATTTTTAACGCACACCGTCCATGCTAGATGCCACCAAGGTCCCTCCCCTGAGTCCCCTCTATATATACCATTGCTCGCATATACATGCTTGCAACTTGCCAGTTCTTGTCAGATGCCTGTGATTTTATTTCTTTGTTTTTGCATCTTTACTTAGTCTAGCTTGTGTATACTTACTTATTGACTTGCCTCGATTGAAGCAAACTCAGGCAGTGGCAAATGGGGATAGATTTTGCTTAGCTTGGTAATGCGGAGCCTTGTCCCAGGCTGCAACTTTCAGTCTGCTATTGAGCCTGCTTTGTTAGAAGCAAGTCGTCTGTCTGCTTTGTGTTTACCTCCCTCTGCTGCTGCTAAGTGCTTACAGAACAGCAAAATCATTGTTTTCTCTTCTTCACTCTTGCATCTTTATAATGATGTTTATGTGCCATTTTACAGCAAAACGATGGCTAAACAAGTGTCAGCCACACAGAGAAGCTTGCTTTCTGTTTCTTTTTTTACCTTCCAACTTCAACTACAACTATGACTATTGGGGCTTGGCTTCCGGATACAGATCCAACTCAGACTATGGCACGTTCAGCTCAGACCTACCATTATTGCAATTCTTAAGGCCTCTAACTGATAATACTTTATATTGCGACAGTGTACACACCCAATAACAAATCTCACAACTGCGTGGCAGATGCAGATCAAAAATGTATATCTGCCGCTTTTTCTTGAAAAAATGGAGCATCGTGTAGTTCTGGCAGGCCACGAGAGTCAAGCGCTCCGGCTGAATCAGCTGATGGCTCAGCTGAGTGATGTTCACCTATCACAGTACATTCACATAACAGGACGGTCTACTTAAACAGCCTCCCTCTACTCATTCGGCTACTCCTCCTGCATGCAAGCTTGCTGCACATTGCTTTGTAAATCCCCTCCACCACCCCAGCTCCACCCCTATGTGTTAAGATCCATTGCTGCTGGATCTGTTCTGTGTGTACCCCTCTAGGGGGGTTTGGCTGCTGGCCTCCTGGCCTTATCCACGTGGGCTGCGTGGTTGGCGGGAGAGCTCCAGAACAGAGCCCTACCGCCAAACATAACTGTATTGCCTTTATTGTCAATAAAGATCTTACTTTGATGACAGTGGTCCTGACTGAAATATGTGCTGCTCAGATTAACAAATCTAGTGAAGTACAATGAGTGGGCCTAGGGTCACCAACTGTCTTGTAAAATATGGAATTGTCCCATAATTGGAAGTAAAAAACATGTTCTGTATTTTGCCCATACAATCTTTGAAACATTGCAGTCGGCATGGGTGAGCTGTGGCCACCAAAATGGTATCCTAGCTGAACCATCACATGCAACCCCCCGACTCTGTGATCACAATTACCCCACTGTGCGATCAATCCCCCTGGTTCCAATGGCAGAGAACAGGGGCCCATGGTCAGTGAGGGCCTGTATCCCAATTGCAAACAGTGGGAACAAGCAATACATTTTTTATAGCCGTGCACATAACCAAACACACCCAAACACAGATATGGCACAAGTGCTAAGAATGTTAAGAACTGAAAACTCAAATCATTAATGGTGTGTTTTATATACCGTTGGTTCAATAAACATATCAACAACAAACATATAAACTTAATGGTAATTCAGTTTTGCAGAGAATGTAATGCATACACTATTCAATTATTTGTGGTACTTTCTTTGGCAGTAGTATAGTCTTATTTTCTGCCTTATATAAAATGCCTTATAAACACTGAAGTGGATCTAAAGGAACATGGATGGATTGATGGCTTTTTTAAGAAGCAGGTGCCAAACTGAGCCGTGTCAAAACACCTGATCCCTGAATTTGGAATATATCATCAACATTCCCTGCTCAACTGCTATTATTCAGGACCTAGCTGCTTTAGAGCTGATATCGCTCAACACACTACAGTCTCCCATGCTGCAAAAATGAGTGCTGTGGAACACTATACGGTAACATCAATATTCAGGTGTAGGCTACTGCACTGTTGTTAAGGACACTGCCTGTCACAGTCACAGCAGCAGAGTGCTAATTTTCTAATATTTATGAGGAACTACTTGATCAGCATAGGGAATGGACTGACAATACTTTACATTACATTCGCATTACATTTATTTATTTGACGCTTTTATCCAAAGCGATGTACAATAAGTGCATACTGGAGGTTATTGGAACAACTACAAAAGACAGGTCCGATAAGGTATAATACTCATTTTGTAACAGTTATTAATAGCCATGAATACATTAAGTCCAGTTCACGCAGTTAACATTACTCCTGATATGACCTAACCTATGGCAAGTCAAACTAGGGGTCATGGCATGCTACAACATCAAGATAATGATACAAAGTACAATAAGGGCTCAATGGAGGTACATGTAACATGAAAGTGGCACAGGAGGTACATGTGTAGCATGAAAGAGCGGGATTTAAGTGATAAACTGATCCCAGATTGGGAATGTCATGCGGAGTGGTGATAGTTCGTTAGTCCAGGTATAGTCTGAAGAGATGAGTCTTCAGACCACAGCGGAAGATGGGCAATGACTGAGTGGTTCGTAGAGGAACAGGGAGTTCGTTCCACCACTGGGGAGCTAGGGTGGAGAAGCTCTGAGGTAGGGACGAGCAATCTATACTTTCTATCGAGATCATCAGAGCTGAACGTCCTTGTTTTCGTTTGTCGAAGTTGGCAACTCTACCCATATCTTTCTATTTTTGTTGTGTTCTGATATATATGAGCAATGTGTGGCATGGTGTTGAATAGTGCAAGCCTGTTTGGTAGTAGTGTACTTTTTAAAATATGTGTAGTGCTGTACTGGTATGCTACAATGGCAATGTGTTTTTGTGTATGTGGTGTAGTGCTGTGGTTGTTGGAGTTGATAGGCATAGCAAATTGTCAACACTTCCCAGTCCATGATTGCTACACAACCCCATCCCCAACTCTGGATCACAGTGAAACATTGCGGCCTCCTATGCTGACAAATGACACTCCACCTATGGGCTAAATCTGGACAGAATATTTTATCATTAATAATAATATTGCAGGATATATGTATACAATATATACACAGTGGAAGTAGCAATATTACACAGATGTGTTCAAACTCCCAGTTACTTTAAAATTAAAATTTGTGTGTGCCATTTCACTGACTACAGAACTTTGTACCCTTTTACACTTGCCTTTTTGGTGATGTAGGTTTAACCTGCTAGAAAAAAGTTTCACAAATGTGCCATAGGCATCCATTACATTCAATGCATGTGTATTTGAATGAAGTGCAATGACATTAAAATACCCTTTTTTATTTTTATATACTGTAGGTCACAGTGAATCCATTTTGCAGATCATGTAGGTTATTAAGAGTAATTGTGAGGAAACTGTGTTGGATGAAATGTTCTTCCACACCCTGATCTCTTGGGTATAGCCAAGCCTGTGGCTGCTGGCCAATGCATTTTTGATTCCTTATTAGCCAGGAACAAGGTGGGTGTGTAATGAGGTCCACTGAAAAGAGAAAGAACTGGGAGGGGGCACTCCGTCTTATCAGCCTAGCTCCATTCGCCAAAACAGCCTGTGCAATACAGCAGAACACCTTCTTTGCATGACAATTAAACTATATGATTTTTTATCATTTCAAACAGTGGACGAGAGGACGACAAGCAAGCCCAACTCCTCATGGTCTTCAAAAAAGGTCTGCTGTATTGGGTCTTGGTGGGATTTTTTTAAGGATCTTGGCTGTGATGACAGCAGAATTCATCGAACTCAGGGGCATGGAGGAGCAGTCATGCTCAGACCACAGAAGCAGCTAATCAAATTGTAAGACACTTTGTTTTTTGTTTTGGTCTTTTTTGGTTTGTTATTTGTTAAATTTTGTCACACAAAACAGCACCAACAAAAATTTAAATACATATGTGTATAACAAGAATTATCTCAGTTTTTTGGTGCTAAAGTTCTGTCCACAACTGGGCTGCCTATGGGATTTAAATACAGCTGTCAGAAATTATCCTAAAGACAAGGAACAATGCAGTTACATACCATCTTTTATCTAAGCACTACACACAGATTCACTTGAACAACACACCTCAGGCTATATTTACCATCTTATTCTTACAGTGTGTTATGAGTCATATGAGGTTACCTGTACTGTAGTTTTTTGATTAGTTTGTTTCGTTTGTGTGTGTGTGTGTGTGTGTGTGCCTGTGTATTTGCACTCTTTTTGGTTTTGGTCATTGGGAATGGTAGCACTATATACTGTATACTGTATAAATTTTCAAAACAACACGTCTAGTCTCTCCCAAATCAGTTTGGGGTTTGCACATTAATGCAGCTGCGGATGCATATAATTGGACATACCCATTTTTCCCACTTAAAAACTATGAGCACTATGTTCTGATGTTACTTAACATATGCCACCTGCACAGGGATCACAGCTGAAGCAAACGCATGCCTCAGATACACTCACAATGGCTTCTTCCCACACTACCAGCTACACAATACTACAGGAGAGTTCCAGTGATATCCTGTACATGCCTGGTGAGGTGGTACACAGTAAAATGTCCAGTGTTAATTCAACTCTTAACTGATAACATTTGGTCCCACTGTGGAATGTTGATTTAACACTGGAAAGTTTACTGTGCATGGGGTGGTTATGCAGGAACAATCAAAAGCAGCAATGTCTGGCTAAAACCCATCCAACCCAGGGGGGAGTTAATCAGTTGTTTCCTACTACAGACCCTTGTTGTAAGTATTTTATGATGTAGTCCAGGTCTAAGAGTGCACAGATCTCTTCTGCTCCTCTGTGCATGTGCCTGTCTTTCCTTATGGGAATTTCAGATACTGATAGTCCTGTTGCAGGCACCCCCTGCACAGAGAGCACGTAAATTTCGATCATGGCCAGGGGTTTGTGGCTCTGGAACATTGAGCGGTTACTCCTCCTGACAAGTTGCTGACAGAGAAAGAACTCCCCAGCTTTGTGTTTATTTTTGCCTTTTCAAACTTGAGTGTGCCGAAAGTGTGCATACAAACAGTACAAACAATCACCCAGGAGAAAGTTAAACTGATCTTTACCAGCACACCATGGGGTATGAGTATCATCCAAACTGTGTGTCAGGTGACATGGAACAGGATGCAGTGAGATGTATGTAAAATGTTTAAACTATAGCCTCTTAAATGATGATTAGAATCACTCAAAAGGTTTCTGCAATACCTGAAAACATTGTGTCACCAATTACAGTACAGTGGCTAAATATGAACTTTAAAAAAATCAAACTATCTGCTAGACTGAACTGGATGTGTGAGTACATGAACAGGCTCACCCACTAATCTTCCCACCCATAAACAAATAACTTTGAGGAGAATCTTTTAAGCTGCAGAAGCAGAAAAAAGAAGCGACCCGATGTAAGCATTGCAGATGAACATCAGATGCAGAGGCCTAGCACAGGCTCAAATGGGACACATGTTGTCAATCAGGCTCGGTACCAGACGGAGCAGTCCAAACACCATCACGCCAGACTTGCTAAGGATTATCCGCGGGGATAACCAGGCAGAAGGCTATCACACAAACAGTTCCTGATAACATTTCCTTCATGACATTTATGGGCGTTTATAAACCTTATTTCTTTTTTGCTGTTCAGTTGTGCGTGGTCTGATTATACCTAGTGTTGATAGATCAAATTTTGTCAGAGGAAATACATATCAAGAATTGTATTCTTAAAATATTATTGAAACATGTTTTTTTATTGTTGTCACCATGCACAGACAGCATTATAACTTCTGTTTCATGTCAAAATACCTAAGTAATATAGGGGTCACGTTTGAGAAGGAATATCATTCTCAAATATGTATTTCTGAACACTGAAGTATTTGTATCCCTCTGCAGACATTTCAGGTTTTCTGGAAGAACCTGAAGTGGCCCTTAATACCAACTGAATCCTGAAATAATTTAATAAATGTCTTAAATAGTGTAAGTTGTAATACACGAAGAATTATATGGTTTTTTGGCAGTAGGGCTAGGTCATTTGTAAAAAAAAATGTAAAGTGTAAAAAAAAAAAATGTTTTTGCACAAACACTTTCATGCAAATAAACTCTTGCTGGTACTTTTTTTGAAAAAAGTACACAAGTGCTGGCAAGAAAACAAACAAAGCTGTATCTTTTAAAAGAATAAATAAACTTAATTTAATCAACTGCACAACATAGCTGAACTGCTTTACTGAACTTAAAGCCAGTGAATCAAACTTTCCCTTCAGAAAAAATGTTTGCTTAGATTTGGTGGGGTACATATTTACAGAGGGTTCTAGAAGTAAAAAAAAAAAAAGAAATTCCATGGACATCAAAATAGTAAAAAAAAAGGAAAAAAACTACAATTCACAAATTCATTCATTTTTCCTGTTGTCATTCTTGATCTGGAAGTGTAGTTTCAGCTAACTGAGCCACCTGCTTGTGTTTTTTGAGGTAAACTGTCCACACATAAAGAAGGCTTTTTCTGCCTAAAAAAGTGTGACCTGAATTGTATGAGAGCATCAGACCAATGCTTCAAGTTATTTCATGTCTGGCTACAACTTAAAAAAAAAAAGAATCATGTTCATATCCATGCCTTTTCATGTGGTACAGTTACAACATCAGCTATGGCCTGTGAGATTGTTTAGTAAACTCAGAGCTGTTTAATGAATCCCAGAAGTGTATATGAAAACAAATTAACATAGTAAATTTACAAAGATGAAATTGTTATACAATGGGCACCTTAAAAAAGATGATTCAACCTGACCAACTGACGTACAAAAAATAAATATGAAAAAAAAACCTTTCACCCTTCAATTACCCAAGAGACATTGCTCAACAGTGATTACAGTCATCACTCTCAACTATGAAAGACTTTTGTAGTACATTGCAGAGCAAAGTATTTTACAAGTTAAACATAAAACAGGTCTAACCTCCATGATTTATTCCCCCTACAAAAATGGAGTAAAAAATAATAACTGCCAAGGTTCTGGTTCCTGGTCTTAAACTGTAAGTGTCACTCAAGGAAAACATTTTTGGCAACAATTTCACAGCTTCACACCTACTCTAAAGTATTTATTATGTTGTACCTTGTCCTTATATCGTGCACCTTTCTTAAAAAGAGTATTACTACTAGGAGTCTTCCATAAAGCTTAATAAGCTCACTAGAATAAATACTAAACTGGATACTAAATTTTAATGAAGCCCATAAATCATCCTAAAAGGTCTAGATGCCCGTAACAACAGATAATCTTCAAACACCTTCATTACAAATCCTTAACACTGCATAATCAGTTTACTATAATCAAGAATAGACCAAAATAATTACGTAGTTGCAAAAGTACAGACTTTTTAGTATTATTTAATCGTGTATAATTTGTGTAATGTGGCACAATGTATTTAAGCACTACAGATACAGGGCCTACATTTTGCTGGTAAATGGCATCAACACTAAGTGTAACAGTGATAATTACAGAATTCTAAAAGCGTCCTTAATTTCACTTTATTGTAAGTTTCCATTATTAAGTTATGTGTAAGTTAATAAAGCCCTCATTGAAATAGAATGTGATATTTGAGATGCATAAAGTTTCAGCCTTTCTGGTTTATAGTACGCTTTACTAATGTTAACATACTCTAGGTACCTTACTTCAGTGACAGTCAATGTTTTGAATGGGATGAGGGTTATATCAGCATCTTAAACAATTATCTGCACTTCACCATGATAGCAACATCTCTGGTATTCTATGGAATGTAAGGCTGGCTGGGGTCCCAGACATGGCAAACATATCACTGGACAGTGTTCGGACGAACCCCCACCCCCTACACCCCCAAACACTCAGTGGAGTGGGGAGAACATGGAGGAGGGGTAGGCTGTGTTTTCTTAGGGACAGGCAGGCTGAAAGTAACAGTCATCACAGCCCTGTGCGGGGACCTGGCGCTGAAATCACCACATCGGACCGCATCGTAACCAATCCTTCCACCGCTATTAATCTGTTAGCCTGTGTAATGGCCCCATGGGGGGCACAGAGTTTAGAAAACAATGAGCCCTTTTGAATCAATAATGTTTATTAAAAAATGGAATCGCTTTTCTCATGATGTCAGAAGGAAGAGGTTTTATGATCCATCAGGTTCCTCAGCCTCATGCGTGCCGCTCCTCTTGAAATGCGGACTGAAAATCTGTCCTATTTGGATTCTTCCTTTAAAATTTTATTTATGCTATTGCTTAGGGGGATTCGAGTGACGATCCCTAAATTCATAATTCCACATAAGTAGAGACATTTCATTTTTGTAGAATGTTCATATTCATTTTTGTTAGTAATTATTCCAAATCCCCTGAATATGCACAGATAGTATCTGCTCTCTGACCTCCAGTAGATACCGTTGCTTTGATTCAGTACAGTTTGATTAGGCTACAGCTAAGGGAGGGACTTGGGGTCTGGACAGTCATCTGCTTTATGTTGTTGTCTTTTTCCCAACCAAACATCTTCACTTATTTGTAAAACTACTGGAGAATTAAAAACTGAAAAGCCATACAAATTGAACATGCACTAAAATGCGTGGCGGCACGAGGGGGACCTACACAATATTAGGCAGGTGGTTTTAATGTTGTGGCTGATCGGTGTGTATATATATATATATATATATATATATATATGTATTACATTTACAAAAGTATGTGGACACCCCTTCTAATTAGTGGTTTTGGCTATTTCAGCCACACCCATTGCTAAAAGGTGATAAAATCAAGCATACAGGCAACATGTATGCTATCAACATGGCACTGTCATAGGATGCCACCTTTTCAACAAGTCAGTTTGTCAAATTTCTGCCCTTCGAGTACTGCCCCAGTCAACTGTAAGTGCTGTTAATGTGAAGTGGAAAGGTATGGGAGCAACAACAGCTCAGCCGCGAAGCAGTAGGCCACACAAGCTCACTGAATGGGACCGCCGAGTGCTGAAGCATGTAACACGTAAAAATCATCTGTCCTCGGTTAGCACTCACTACAGAGTTCCAAAATACCACTGGAAGCATCAGCACAAGAACTGTTCATCAAGAGCTTCATGAAATGGGTCTACATTACCAAGCAGCCATACACAAGCCAAAGATCACCATATGCAATTCCAAGTGTCGGCTGAAGTGGTGTGAAGCACACTTTCATTGGACTCTAGAGCAGCAGAAATGCATTCTCTGGATCGATGAATCATGTTTCGCTATCTGGCATGTATTTCTGCTAGATCACATTTAATCATTAATTAAAGTGTCATTCATTTATGTGGCAAAGATGTTATATTAAAAAAACCACTATAATGAAGGCATGGGGGCATACATCATGTTCATCTGTGAAAAAGTAAATTGAAACAAGATTTGTATGCAGTATATTGTTGATATTTATTGTTTTGAACTGACATGTTTCATCTTTATCTTTATTATATTCAAAGAACCCATATAGAAAAAAAGACATAAAGCACATACAGATGATGACCAACAAATAAAAAGCAAAACAAATAACAAATTTACCCTGGTTTAGTGTGGCTATGAAATAGATCTCTCAAGTGTCATTCCTCTTTTATTAAAAAAAAACCAAAGACTTCATTATCTGCCTAAGATCAAAGGCACTTTTGCTAATACTTGGAAACAAGTTGTTAACTGTTTTGATATTCATGTGAAAACAGTTTCAGTGTTAAACTTATATTTGAAAAATGTTAAAATTATTATAAAAATTATATAAATGATTATATAAAAATTGGGAAAATGTAAAGCAATCAGTCATGTGACCCTAGCAGCATGGAAGCTATTCTGAGATTTGACACTGTTGTTCCAATCATATTGACTTTTTAATGAAAAATTGGAGAAGAGTTATGCAGCTCTCTGTCATTAGTGGCTGGCTGGGAGTTTTTTAACTTTTACTCGCTAACCTGTGGTCATGACTGACTTTCATAGCAATTTCCCCAAAATTTTGTATATTTTATTGGCAGTTATTTATTGGAATTCACAAACTGAACTGAACTTTTCGTATTTTTGCTAAAATTACTTCCTTGTTTTACTCTGCAGCTATGATCAGCTATGATGAGAGTAAGACGTCATTCTCAGTAGTAAAAAAAGCAGCACACTGATTCTTTGACTCATTCTCTGCTGCAGACAGACAAGAAGCGACACTCTTCAAGTTATGTTTGCTGCAGGGATTCTGAAAGGGTCAACGCTGAAGAGAATGGTTGTTTTTACACTGAGCAGCCATGCTTTTATTTTGTTCAGTGAACCCCAGAATGTTAATTTTTTCTCTTTGATTAAAAATTGTCAGATGGAAGAGATTTTCAATAAAAACAATAATCAGATTGGAGGATTTGTAAGGGGGAACAGGAATGTTTTGGAAAGGATGAGGCGAGACAGAGGATCAGTGATATTTGAAGAAGGATATGGCTAGTCAAATTACAGCTGCTTGTATGGTCCTGACAGAACCCTGGAGAACCAGCAACAGAACTAAAAATTACACAAAATATGCTGGCCGAACGGAGGCCAAGGTGGAGCCAAAGTCATTTAAACAGAATCTCACATTGGTAACTATTTTTCTTAAATCACATTATTCTTATTATAATGACAAAATGCACTTATTCACACCTATTTTAATACACATCATATTGAAACAATGAAACAATCATAAGATTTGTGCAGTGCAGGTTAAGTGATGTATACTAATGGTGAATGGCAGATAACGGTTACTGAAAACAGGAGATTAAAGATGTGTCCAAACTGTGATGAGATTGCAATCACTTAATGTAAAAAATATCAGTAATGTTTGTGTAGGAAAAGTAAGGGTTCCAAGGCAGGTAACCCCCAAAAAACCCATCTATTTTCTTTAGAATAATAACCAAAGTCAATTCTATCAACCCATTTTGTGGAAGCTAACACCCCTAGGGTGAGAGAACCTTTAAACATCTGGCTAAACGTATATTCAACTAGAATCATTTCCAGTTCTTTAGATTTAAACTGGGGGAAAATGTCTGAGGAAAGTCACAGTTTTCATTTATTTTACCTATAATAATATCAGAAAGAAAAATGATAACAATTAAAATAATTAATATGCCTGTGGGTATGAGGAAACCCAAATACATTACAGGAACTCATAATTCATTCAACCACATTATGGCAGGCACAGCACTGTAAGTTAAAAATTGTGAGTTGCATAAAATAAATGTGTTACACACCTAACAAAATACAAAAATATAATTGCAATTAAACAAAAATAAATTCTACAAAGCATTCACTTAAGGGTAATTAATTAAACGGCTGCAGGATATTTTACAAAAAACATGCAGGATAGAACTTTCATAAGGAAAGTGGGGGGTGGGTGGGACTCAAGACTGCACTAAATTACTGGGAAATTAACTCTCCCATTCATTTGTGCTTCATAGCCAAGGTATAAAGTGACAGAGCCCTTTTCTGTCCAATATCAAACATTCTCAGCAGTCAGAGTCTAATGAGCATGATGAAATGTTGTTTCTCAAAAAGACTCAGCACAGATTGGTCTGCCTTATCTAGTATGACAAAATTAATAAATGTCGGTTGAAAAAATGCATTAGCTTGGCCTGAATTCTCACAACCATTTGTAAAATGTGACATTTTTATCATGTATTTTCACATGCGCTCCCTCAAGCTAAAATAAGTCTGCTCTCATTTCAAATGCTCTGCTGTTGTAAATGAGGTGGGGATGAATTTTTGCTACTTTAGCAGTGAACATTGTCCTATGCTTCTTTTCCCTGGCATAAACATTGAGGACAGGAAGGAAGACCTTTTCAGTCTACTGAGCATCCACTAGCTCTGCATCATCCGATTGTTGGTTTTGGCTAGCGCAATCAGCAAAAACAAACTTTGATACAAAGGAAGTTGCCCTTAAAATAGCCTTCTCCTTTCCTCAATCTCCAACCATGCTGTGTGGCCTTTTGATAGTGCTTTAAGTATGGCTTCTCTTCTCTGGAGAAAAATCAACCCATATTTATTCAGTGTAGAAAAAGGCAAAACTGCCCTAAAGCCACATGGGTTTTAATAGGGAAATATTTTGTTGGCCCTTTTCATAACAATTTGGTTTGTGGTTCTTTTCATAGAACAACTACTTGAGAGGTGATGTACATATGAAGACATATTGATTCCACTTGCTGTGGTCTTCAGAATTCCAGCTGGTTAATGTTTTGATGTGATTTCTAAAACCAACGTTCATCCAAGCCAAAGATTTAAACTTTTGTTTGTAATTCAACAGTCAGAGTTAATGCATGTCACAACTTAGTCGTAATTTATTCGAAATGAAATTCAAAGGAAAAATCTGTTGTGGATTCATATGATTGACTGGTCTTCTAATTATATGTATGTTTTAACATGTACAGGAAAGAATTATGTAGGAAAGATTTTTTCTAGGAAAGAATTATGCAATACAATGCATTCCATGAGAGGGTATTTAAAATGTACGTACGATATACAGTATGTGCAGTGCCCTCCAAAAGTGTGGTAATGGTAGAGTGAAATTTGCTATTTTGTATGTATACCTAAATGTATACCTATCAAAAATGAATATGATCAAAAACAGATGACTGACAGGTGTTAATTGGTGCTTGGGTTTTCCTTTCGCATTGATTTTTCACAAATGAAAGAGCAGCAATTGTCTATTTAGCCTTTCATGTGTGAAGATTGCATTTGGATTCAGAGGCATACACTATCATGAAGACCAAAGAAATAACCATGAAAAGCTGAAAAAGCAACTAATCTGTAAGATGAGAGAAGAAAAGAATTCATTAAGAAGGATAGCATATAAACTGGGTGTATCAAGTACAGCATTTTGAAAAGTCTTGAAAAAGAAAGAACCCACTGTTTGACTCAGAAATAAACAATTTACAGGTTGGCCAAGGAAAATAGCTGCAGTTGACAACAGACGGATCCTATGAGCTGCGAAGTAAAACCCTAAAACAATGGTCAGAGTCAACACCAGCAGTGTACAGAACGCAGGGCTGAAAATATCACAAGCCACCACATGCAGAAGACTACAAGAGCAGAATTATAGAGGCTACACTGCAAGATGGAAACCTTTCATCATCAGCAAGAACTGAAAGGCCCGATTAGAATTCACCAAGAAAACACAAGTCTGACGAGTTCTGGAACAAAGGTTTATGGACAGATGAGACCAATATAAACTGTTACCAAAATGATGGAAACCCAAAAGATTGAAGAAAGGAAATAACAGCCTATGGTCTAAAGCACCCCTGTACATTTGTGAAATATGGAAGAAGTAGTATGGCTTGGGCATCTATGGTGGCTTCTGGATCAGGCTTAATCATCTTTATTGATGATGTAACAGAGGATGGCAGCAGTAGGATGAATTCATTGGCTGGCCCCATCATACTGTAGCAAGACAGTGGCCCCAAACACACTACCTACACAATCAACGCATTCATCATTGGGAAAGAGTGGAAAATCAAGCCACTCTTTCCCAATGATCAAACCACTCTTTCCCAATCACCTGATTTAAATCCAATCCAGCATGCATTTAACTTGCTGAAGAAGAGACGGGTTGTACATTTGCTGCAGTTAGTGTATTTAAGGCCTATGCAACCAAATATTAAACTTAATTGCTTTGATTTACTTTAAAGTTAATCATTTAACTTAATTTTGCACAACTGTTTCCGTAAAATGGCAGAATTTACATGCATGTATCATGAAATAAAAGCTGATTGACTGTACTGTTATCTCATATTACTCTTCTTTTGATCTCAAATTAAAATGCCTTAAGTATGCAGAAAAAACTTATTTCACTCTACCGTTACACCACAATTTGGTGAGTACAGTACTTACTCTGCCACCTCCTGGCTTTTAAATAGTGCACAAATGTGGTTTCAACAGTATATGATGCACTTCTATCGATTAAATTGATGGGTACTTTTGAGAGCCTCTTTAAAATGTATGGTTCAAGTAAAGGGAATAAAAGGAAGTCTATTCCTTTTCCATAGGCTTCTGTGATCAATGGTCATTACTGAGAAAAGTGTCTATTTTCTTTTAAATTTCTAATATAAAAATATTCTTGTTGTGTCTTTGGTTTGGATCACAAAGAAATCTCATGTACCCGGAGAGTGATTCGGGTATTTGGATATTGCAAAATACAAGTCAGCCTCAAAAATAATATGTGCTAATTCAATTAAGTATGGAAACACACAAAAAAGTATTCAGAAAAAAATAATCAAGTATACTTTCCTTTTTTAAAACTGCACCAGTGATTTTTGAACTGTACTTTCCTTCATTCCTGGCACACACCTAAAACATTTCCTCCCAGGCCTCTGAACCACACAGGATTCAGCAAATAGGATGCAAGTGAGGGGGATGTGCAAGTGGCCACAGTTTTCTGAACCAGTAATAAAAGATCAGAGGCAATCTTGCTAAATTACCCCTCTTACATGCCTAGTGGAGAAGTAATCCTTCAGCAAACAGAAGTCACTCTTGACTGGAATGGAATGTTATCAGTGCTGTCTTTTCCCTTGCAGTGTTGAATTCCAGAGGTAAATGATTGGTACGACTAATACTTCCAAACAGCTGCCTGCTTAATTTACCCCACGCAACAATACATCTAAAAATGAGGGGTACGCTACCCTGAGCAAATTAATTTACAAGAATTGCTTAGACCACCATTAAGCACACCATTTGACAAGCAGCCACAGCATATATGATTAAGACAGATAAGACTCTCAGGGACTGTCACTCCTTTGCTGAATGAAAAATGTTAACTGCATCCTCATGTTCTGAACAGTACTAGCAAGCTTTAGCGCTGTCTTTGGGTTCTCTTGTCAGATGATCAGTCTCCTTTGCTTTTCCTTTGATGTTTTTTGAGGCCAAATGTAATTTTTTTTTTGTGTGTGATAACAATAAAACATTCTAGATTTGTCAAATTGTTACAGAGCTTCCTACATTGTTACAAGAGTTTCACATGATTACTGTAATTTACAAAAGAAAATGTAGATGCCTTTGCCCTTTTTGTGTCTGAAGTTAAATTATCTTCAAGAAAATAATAAGATTTTGAATGTCCATCAGAATGTATTCTGAATTTCAGCCTGGTGTTTCCATAACCTTCACTGACTGATGAATAGCACTGTACAGACTGATGTACAGAAGCAGAGCAATTTTACTGTAGTTTGTAGCTCATCTGTCTTCTCTCCCTTTAGACTATACATAAAGATGCAACTGCTTTACTCCCTCAATGATATACCTACAGTATACCCTTGTCATCTTATTCCTCTGTATGGTCTACTATATAGTGTTGGACAATTATAAATTATGTTTGTATGCATAATCTCTACTTTATATTTTTCTTGTAAAATGTCTGTAGTGAAAGTCCTTTTCAGTACAAATTCCTTTTCATGACTTTCTGATTGCAGGTTTTTTTAAATAGCAGTTTTAATAATTAAAATGCACTCTCAAAATATTTAACAGTACAATGAAAGCAGAGTGAAATTGCATATTCATGGCGTTTATGGACCATAGGAAAAAATAAATCAGGACATTATTATTGTATATAATTATATTTATAGATATTGTAGTGTAACCAAAAAATGCAGGCAAATTATTTCTAAGAGTGTATGCAATATTCACAGCATTATTCATCTATGAAGTGGAGAGAGGAATAAAGAATGTACTATTGAAATAGCCTGTAGATTCAGAAACTCCCAAAAGAGTACCCCTGACAATAAAGGTGGGTACCCCGGCAACTAATTAGTGGAGTATTTGCAAATGAATACAGGCAACGTCAAGGGCAATTAAGCTCCGACTCCACAAGTGATCGGTCATTCATTATACTCATTTATTTAGTCGTTTCATGTTATGCCAAGACTTTAAAGAAATAAATAATCTACTATATGACACAAACCTGTCACCAAATGGCCTACATTTCCCGGTGAGAAAGCAAAACTTTTACAACAAATGAATGAATGGATTTTAAACATGCGCAGTCAATCTTTTAGATCTGACTTTTTGACTTATAGCTCTGAAAAGCAGCTTTGGTATGAATTAAGAGGATACCATACAGTAAAGTGTAGGATTTATTACTCTGACTCATTAAACCACCCACTCAGCTTTACACAAAAATCACACACTGTTTTTGTTGGGTATGAACAAAAAGTTGAGTCGTTAATTGAAAAATGTAACACAATTAAGTGTATTTGAAAGCCCTGACACTTTGGGAATGTTCACTGTATCAGCCTGGGGATTTCACTAAATGCTAAAATGTTATTCTCTTTATCATTTCACCAGGTCTGGAAAGAGACCAATTTTGTTCATTGTAAAATTAAAGGTAACCTAAATTGGCAGATCTTTCTAATACAATCAATATGGTAGGATATATCAGTCTAAAAATGAATCCTATATTTGTTAGTTAATTATGGAATTCATCTATCATATACAGTTCAGTCTTCCATATAAATAAAACATAATTAAGAACCGTTTTTTGGCTCATACAAACCTGTGAGCTGTATTTTACAGGTCAATCTAACCAACTATTTAAAGGACTAGTTGGTTAGAATGACCTGTCATTAAACTGTCTAACTGAAATAATCATAGCCAAAAATGATTTTTACCACAATTGATATTGCTGATTTGGAGCAGTTTGAGAATTTTTAATTGTCAGACATTTAGTGCCTAAAGCATTCCCCACAAAATGTGAAATATTAGTTCTTGTCAAATTGTGGTCGCAATAACAATGTAAAACCTTGTATCAAATGGGAAAAAAACTACTTGAAGAGCCCCTGACATAAGATCAGTTTCTTGTGTCACAGTTTACACAAAGAACAGTAGCATGAGCCTCAATCCCCCCAGAAAACACAGATGTTCAGCTTCCGAGTGGTCTTAACAGCACAAAGAACTACTTCTCAAGAACTGACATAGCCTCCAGAACTGACATTGCCAGGGTCTCCAGGTTTCACCACAAAAAACTGACCAAGAGGCACAGACAACCAAAAAAGCATTTACACTCTGACATAGATGTCCCCTTCCCAATGTTCTGTACATTCCCACAGTAAAAGACAAACTACCAAACCCGCAAATAAATTCATGCTTTGTCCTGGTCATCACACAGGTGGATCGCATCTCTTACCTTCTGAAGCCACTGAGTGTAGTTCTCCATCACATGCTCCAGGTGCTGGATCTTTTGGGTGGAGAATTCTTGCTCTACCTGTGGGGCGTCCCTTTGGAGCGCATTGGCATTGTACTGTCCGCCAGCTTTGGCCTCCCGACAGGCAGAGCCGCTGCCGTCGTTCTCTGGCAGGATGAAGGTGTAGGTGCATTGCCCGTGCTGGATGCGGTTGTAGCGCCTACTACTGCTGCTGGTGCTACCGCTGCCGCCTGCGTTGCTGACACCGCCCTCTGCGCCCCTGCGCTGTTCTGCAGCACCGCAGTCCACTGCAATCAGGAGCGCTGCCAGGGAGACCAAATGACAGGTAAACTTTTCCCATGACATTGTCGCAGAAAACAGGGAAAAGGCAAAAAAGTTAGCTTCTTTAGTAGGTCTTCTTTATTGCATCTTCGTTAATGTGTGTCCTTCTTTGAAATATGCGCCCCCCACTGACTGAATCAGAAGACTGTCGGATATATCATCAATCCAGATCATCTAGTGTCCATTGAACTGGACAGTACTGATGCACAAGTCTAGCAGGAACCAAGTCCGAAAGGGCATCACTGTCTTTTTCTGGTCATGCACAAGCTATGTTCCGGACTCTTGCCTTTTGGGGAAACTCAAAATTTTCCAGGAAATGTTGCACATGTGTTCTATTGTGACTATGTAAATATAGATATGATGTTTTATAGTAGCTGTCGTACATGTGTGTGTGTGTGTGTGTGTGTGTGTGTGTGAGAGAGAGAGTGTGTTATATAAAGTATATATGTGGTATGTCGTCCTGTGGGGGTTCCAAAAGGCACTTGCTCCTTCTTCCTCTGGGTCCTCTTTGCCTTTTAGTGAGAGGCTTTCCAGCGTAGCGCCAGGCTTCAAACAGGCTCTGTCCTTTCCCCACACAGTGACTAGAGAGGAATGTCAGTGACTGGGGGTATGTGTATGTGCCTGAGTGTGTGTGTGCGAGGGAGAGAAAGGGAGAGGGGGGAGAGCAAGACAGAGAGAGGGAGAGTGAGAGAGAGCATGGCCCCAGTTCTGAGGATGTGGGCTCAGACTCTACTGTGGATCATCTTACAAGCTGCCTGACCTCATGCTTGTGTGGTAGTCCTGCCCCTGTGAACTGGGACCATTCAAGCAGAACTTTACATTTTCAGCATCTGCAATATACAGCTCCAATTTACATTAATGAAGTAGAAGTTATTTTTAAAAAATTAAATAACACAAGACTTCCATAATCAGGTGGAAGACTTCAGTAAACATGTCAAATTTTGCTCTAATTCTGAAATGCGTCCTGTGAAACGTCTTCACAACCTTGAGGATGATTAAACCAATATTTAAAACACTGTAGAAATAAGATGGATTACACCAAGAAAGCCACTGTTAGGAAGCAGCTGGGGGCATACTACGGAAAGGGCCCAGATAGCAGAGGTCAGTTACTGCCTTGTGCCTGATTGGCCCAATTGCTGGACTATATAAGAAGATTCTTCACTTCACTACAATGTCAGTCTGTCAGCTCCAACGACAGGGGAAGTGCATTAACGCAGCGAGAAAGCAGAGATAACAAACCCAAAATAACCCAAGATACCCACGACAAAAGCATGTTAGGGCAATTTTAAAAAGGGGAACTGGCCAATGCAGTGCTCTGGTGTCTGAGCAGATGGGAGACTACAGCATGCCTACGTCAGAAGCTCTGAAAGTGAAGGACTGCTTTAGTTGTCTTTATTTACAGTATCTTAATTGAGTTGTGTAATCTTAGATCAGCTCTCTCACAGGAATGTAAACGTCTAACTACTGAGAAAACATTTTTTTATATAGTTACAGAGGCACTGCTGTTTTTAACCTATGAGGCCCAATGAGGATTTTATAGAGCAAAAGCACTCTTTTCAAGCACCCACTAAAAAGCTTCATTTGCAACATATCTGAGTTTAGGGTATCAAAGAGATTACTAGAACAGGGACTAAATGAAATAATATTTAATTGCATAACTAATTAATTGACCAAAGTTAAATACATATATTTTACTGTATAAATGTAGCTTGCTTTGTTTTGATAAAATCATTCATCTTAGAGAGAAAACAGTGACATTCCTGACCGTATCCCTGGTAACGCTCCTGCTTATTTTCTGAATTCATTCCAATGTTTTTATTTTTAATTATTTTGACATTTCTTGTTTAAAGCTTACTAACAGTGATTTGGTTAGTTCATAATGTTCTTTATTTACATTTTTTAGTGACATTAATATTGATTCTGCACTGACCAGAAAGCCTCAATGGACTGCCAACTCGCAAGATTCCCAACATGCACAAGGTCAAATAGAAACAGATGAACTATTTTCACATTAGAGATTAAGGTTAAATAAAATGGGGGATGGATTTACTTGGTTTTAGTTGTTGTTTGGCCAACTTTAGTGTCAAAATAAATCAGTGTCGTACAACTTAACTGTATCCAAATTGGTATAGGTAGGCGAGTACAACCAGATGAAATGAATTGATTAAGCACAACAGGAAAGCATTACGCTTGTAGAAATGTGGATTTTTAACAACATTAAGATCTTTACAGTATCTGTCTCCAAAGTTGCCCATGGGGATATTAAATATTTATGTAACTATTGTTGTTGCAATGTTTTGTTTCAATATTTGAATTCATATACAGTGACTCTTCTTTTCTTGATTTGTTTCTGTACTGCACAATTTTAGATATGTAATCAAACAGTTCACATGTTGTTAAAGTGTAGATTGTCAGCTTTCATTAAAGGATGTTTTTATACATCTTGGTTTCACCATGTAGGAATTACACCACTTTTTATAAACAGTGCCCCGATTTCAGGGAATCATAATGTTTGGGACAAATGGCATCACGGGTGTTTCTGATTAGACAGGTGTGTTAAATTGCTTCCTTAGTGCAGGTATAATAGAGCTTTAAGTATCTAGAATCCATAGTTTTGACAATAAAAGTCAAGGAAGCATTATGAGTCTGAAAAATAAGAATAAAAAAAAAACAGTCAGAGAAATGGGCCAAACCTTAGGCTAACCAAAATCTATTGTTTGGAACTTCATTAGGAAGAAGAGCACTGGTGAGCTCAGAAATCACAAAGAGCCTGAACAGATAAGGTGCTTCTGTACAGTTCTGAATTCATTCTGCTGCTGTTATCAGTAGTTACATCATCAATGAAGACAAGTAAGCCAGTGGCGGGGGGTGTTATGCTTTGGATCTTGGGCAGATCCTTTTGTCCTCCATACTTTGCTCTGGCCTTTATTCTGGTGTTAGTGAATCTTGGTCTCATCTGTTCTCAATACCTTTTTCCAGAATTCTGCAGGGTCTTTTAGGTGCTACGGCTAATTTTTTGTGTTTTTGCGGCAAAATAGTTGTTTGCATCTTGTAGGGTAGCTTCTGTAGTTTTTTCATGAAGTCTTCTGCGGACAGTAGTCACAAACACATCCACACTTGCTTGCTGAAGAGTGTTTCTGGTCTGTTGGACAGGTGTTTGGGGGTTTTTCTTCATTATGGGGAGAATTCTTTGGTCATCAACTGTAGGGGTCTTCCTTAGCCTATCAGACCCTTTGCAATTACTCTGCTCACCAGTGCTTTCTTTCTTCTAAATTATGTTTTGAATAGTTGATTTTGGTAAGCCTAAGGTTTGGTGTATGTTTATTCTTATTTCTCAACCTCATAATGGCTTGCTTGACTTTCATTGGCACAACTCTGGTCCTCATGCTGACAAATGCCAATAATAAAAATAATCAAACGCCTAGAATCAAGACTGGAAGCTGAAAGCTCTTTATACCTGCACTATGGAAGCAACTGAACACACCTAACTAATCAGAAACACCTGTGAAGCCATTTGTCTCAAACATTGTAGTGCTCGGAAATGGGGGGACTATGTATAAAAAGCACTGCAATTTCTACAAATGTATTAAAAAATGCCCTTCAATAAAACTGAGAGTGTTCACTTTAACCGAATGTGAATTTGTTTGATTACAAGTCGAAAATTGTGGAGTAAAAAGCTAAATAATTTTTTTAAATGCCTTTGTAGAGTTTACTGTATGTGTCCCAATTGTTTTACTGCTATCTAAGTGAGCTACCCAGCTTTAGGTCCCCTCAGAACAGTGCACATAGGCAGCAGTATATGATTAATAATGAATTTAGTTCATCAATCTATCCAACTTTACGGGGTATTTAATCCATTTTATAATAAGGCTGTAACATAACAAAATGTAGAAAAAGTGAAGGGGTCTGAATACTTTCCTAAAGCACTGTATGTGAATTTGAATCCAATGTACATTTACTGATAGCTAGCTACCTATATTTTAAGGCATTAAATCTGTGAAGCTATATGCCATCAGATTAGTAATAAGGTGAACATGTAAGTGAAAAATCACAAATAGTGAGATGTTCTATCAGAAACAATTTATAGTTTAATCACAAATGTCAAATACATTGAGATATTTCAGTCATTTACATGATAGGCTACATGATAGATGATGAAAAATACTCAAGTCAATTATATGTGATTACATTAATTATGATTAGCAGAGGTTAGCTGATTCATTAACTTTTTGTCTCACCAGCCACTGTAGCTGGTAGAATGCCCAATTTTATCAGCCACCTGAACTTTTTTATGAATTTAAACATCACAACAAAAAAAGATTATGATTGTACTTCACAGAAAATGCATACACATTTTTATTAGTTCTGATAAAACAGTATTTATTATATATATATATAAACATGATGCACAAGTCCTGCGATGGAGATCAGTTTCTGTGCACCTATCCACTCTATTCACCTCCTGGATGGTGTGTCATTTGGGATGGAGGATATCCCTGCTTGGCTGCACCTATGTGCCTCATGACCACATTCAGGTAGCTGGTCCAAACTCCAGTTCAGGCCAGGTACATCCAGCGTCTTTCCAAAGGCAGGTATGTGGTAGAGAGGGCGAAAGGGATGATGAAGACCCGGTGGTGCAGCATCTTTCTGAAGACCCTTTGTAAAAGAGGACAAGTGATTTGTATATATAAACAGTGGGTGTCTTGCTAACAGTTAATAAGTTATAATAATAGTTCAAAAGTAAATGCGCATATCTTTACTTAGTTTCACAAAATTCCTGCACCTTTTACCTGTATTTGTCTTTCTAAATTTGGGACGTTTCTGGGCGTGGGACTCTTTTCTGTGTGGGGAGGGGTGGGCGTGGCTACAGAGCTGTGGTTTGGGATCAGATTCCAGAAGTACTTGTTGCTTGTTAGCTGCTGCAATGATGGATGCTAAGAAGCTAAGATGCAGCAAAGCAAAAAGAAAGTTGGGCTTGTTCAATAGCTAGTCAACCTAGGAATTGCTTTTCTGCAGTGATGTCAGCTGAAGCTCACTGTTTTCTTTTGGAGCTGTATGTAACTTAGTTTTAGTTAGCTGGTTATGTTAAGCAGCTAGATGCCCGAGGTTGGGGAGCTTTTGTATTGAATTAGTGAACTCCATATGTTAACTGCTATTACTGTTCAAAGTTGCAACTCAGCTAGCTTGGTAATTCACCAGCATTTATTTCAATCAGGAACTGAGTTGTATGCTATCTAGCTATGTGTAGCCAACTTCACTAACTAAGCTAGCAAAATCTCTCTTCCTCATCAGGGTTCACTGATCATAAAAACAGCATATATTTAAATATTTCAAAAACTTATTTCTAACTCTATACCTCTGGAGTATAATACTGTAATAATGTTACACAACATTTTACTTGGTTGCGACTTTGTCCAAAGCGAAGCACAATAATTGCATACCAAAGGACGTTGGAACAACTACAGAACAGAGGTCAGATAAGGTAGCTTTAATTCACATTAATGTATTACAGTTATCCATTACAGATTACAGATTACAATGCGGTGATCAGCTTTTTGGTACAGTTTCTTTAAAATCCACCAGGAGCCTCATGAGAATGATGCACTTTTCAAAAAATCAGCTTCCACAAGTTTCTCTAAAAGAACCAGATGGATCCTAAGAGATTTTTAATGCATTCATTACAGTTAAAACAAGTGAAATGACACCTAATTGTTTTCATAATTGTACTAAATGGGGATAGGCATTCTCAATTCTTCTACATGTCAGATTATGACTGTGGTGTTTCACTGTCACGTTTACTGCACTAATACATTGGCTACTGTAAGGCTGGCTGCCTAGTCAGAGTATAAGTATGACTCTGCTCTACTAGCCATTATTGTTTGTGGTCCTTACATTTCCGTTTAGCCCAGTGGTCGTGCTAGCCCATCTTAATGCTGCGTCTCTGGAACAGAGGATATTTAAAAATGCATGTTTTTCACTAGTTTACTTGCAAACTGACAGAAATAACTATTTTTTTCATAATGGTGGTACCTTATGGTGGTGCAAAAAAATATGCAAATATGTTTTTCATTTGTTAATCAATATTACAGCAAGACTAAGTGCACAACAAGGAGAGTATAGCCGTCACATACACCCAAACCAACAATGCAACTCCTTCTGCAAGGCACATAATAATTAATTTACTAGCCCAAATTAACAGGAAATGAAAATTAAAACCAGACCGCTGAAATGTACACAAGGGAACGTCAAGGGAAGAACAAGACCAGCAAACTTGAACCTATACCATCAAGCATCCTACAATGTAGCATGCCCTCGCACAGGGAGAAAATCAACAGTTATACAACTTTAAAAGACCAACCATTTTTGTAAACAAACATGAAAAATGTAACTATATAATTATAGCTTACCATTGATGGCATGTTGCGAGAGGTAACGATTCACAAACTAACTTGGAATGCACTTTTTATATAAATGACCACCCTACTGCTCTGTGCAGTACCCTTTTTATGTTCCAGAGTTTTAATTGGCCACAATACAAAGATGACATGCACAGAAAACAAATTGAATGCATTATCTTAAAAATGCAAAAAATATATTTTAGGACAGGCCAGTCCCTACCTGTGGCTACACGCCTGGCAAGCTAGCTCGGGGTTTTTCTTATTTTTATTGAAATTATGCACTTCAATGCTTATGCTTTCTCTTTGAATCTCGCAATGCTACCAATGGCTGTGTAAACATTATACTTTAATTTAAAATTCATTAAAACATTTTTTTTTTTTAAACAAAAAAATCTCATCTATTTAAAAACAATTCTGAAAGTACTATTAAATTCCACTCTCCTCTCCCTGTTTCCATTCTGTCCTCCAACCACTCTGCATTCCCTCTCCCTCTTCTTCTCTCCTGCTGCACCCTCTCCTTCCTCTCCTCTCTCTCCCACTAAAGCCCTCTCCTTCCTCTCTTCTCCTGGAGATTGACTCTCTCTTCTTTACTCTCTCCAGGCAAATCCTCAATCTTGCTATGTCCATCTCCATCATCCTTCTCAGGATGTGTACCCACTCTGGCTCTCTCTTCCCCTTGCCAGGGTTGTCTGGCTCAGCCAGCAGGGGAGCCCTGGGTGAGGAAGAACAGACCACTACCACATCCTGGCTGAGTCAATGATGACTGGAGGCCTAATGCTAGGCTTCCAGCTGAGTGCCTCATCTCTCAATAAGTACCACTTCCAGGATGTGGCAGTGGTCTCTGCTCCCTCCTTACTTACCCCTGTTCTAGGGGCCTTAAAGTCCTATTTATAATAATACACTTAGAAACAAATACTTCTGGTGGTTACTTTTCCATGTCGAGAGAATCACTAGCATTTTAACTACATGTTTAACAGAGCCTTCAAATGCAGCATCTCCTGTTAAATAGGTCTTAGACAATCAACTTAACTTTGTATTTCTTTCCCAGCAAAGCATATTCCCTGACAAACTCTCTATCTAAGACAGCAGTAATAATGGTAGTCATTACTTACATGTAATGTTAACAAAATCAAATTAATTGCAGAAAGGTGGTACAATTTAGTTAGCCAACCAGTTCTAAACTACTCAAAACCTTTGAGCAGCGTTTTTCTGCCAGCTGAAGATGGCTTCATTGGCATTGTGCCAGTAAACAAAGTTTTCAGTATCCTCTCTTGTCCTTAAAATTTTGGGCAAATCAGTGTGTACTACTAGTAATACAGCCCCATTGTGTTTCAAGTATGGCTTGTTAGAGCTGTCAATTTCCAAGATAGATTAACTGAACACTTTTGACAGAATTAAAAAAAAAAACCCCGCATGACTATAAATAATGTTGCCTTAGCAAAACTTAGTGCCAAATAGAATAGAATAGTAACTAATGTTAGCTAGCCAGTCAGCTGGAAATGTAACTAACTAGCCAAGCAGCAAGAAAGACAGACAGGCTTGTTGTTCTCAAGGGGGAAAACACTTAAACTAGGCATACTACATTCATCTGTTTCTTGCCAATTCATAAAACTAAGTTGACATTGTGGTTGTGTTTAGCATACCCACCTTATTTTACGTCGCTTTGGATAAAAGCAACTGCCAAATAAATGTAATGTAACATAATGTAAAATAATGTGCTATTGATAGACAGTATGTATGCAGTACAGCATGGCAGTATACAGCTACCTAATGTTAGAAATGTGGTTTAAGTTCACTGTCATAGCTCTCAATTCATACAAACAGTAATCCAAAAAACATTTTGTATTTTCTTAATTCTGTTGTGATTGTATGCACTTCTGATACTGAAGGAAACCAGATTTCATTTTGAAATCATACCTAAGGATGTATACAACACCGGGGTATAAGTTTGGAGTGAACTAAACAAAGCATTAAAATTTTTCAAGCTTTTCCCAAAAGTGGGCCTTAGTGCCAAAACCTTTCCAAATGACACCAAACATCTCCAAATTGGAATATTGTGTATGTCTCCAAATTGGAATATTGTGTATATCTTTTTTCCCAGCCGTATTCCACTTCCCAAAGCTAATTCCATTGAGGGTTGTGCCCTCTGGAACCCCACAAAAAATGTTCCCATTTTACAAATTTACCCATTCTCTCGTTTTGACTAACCACCGTATTTCAGTCAAATTGTGTCCTTTTGGAGAGCGTCTATGTACAAAATGTGTTCATATTGGTTACTTATCACAGAAACTCAATTAATTTAGAAAAACAATCAAACCACTTTGTTTTATCTTGCTGTGCACTCTGACCATACTCAGGTATCAGACTGCTGTAAGTCAAGCTTGTAAGTAATACATAGGCTGCTGTAATTTGCACATGCAAACCTTGGCTGTATGAAATGAGGCAGAGCCTCCTAAAATCCTTTTTATTAGTTATCAGAGCTTACAAACAAATTTCACAGGGAAATGTGAAGTGAGGGAATCCATGTCTTTCATCAACAGCCTCACACGCAGATAAACATACATAGACATACATATATGAGCTAGCAGTACTCTATATAATAACAGTTTATTTGACTGTGCTGACTTCTCACCTTAGGCCTGTCCAGAGTGGAAAAGTATGCCAGGAGTTTCCACCCACTGGTGTAGCTCATAGTGTTAAAGAGGTGCACGAGCCTCCTGATCACAACAGGGTGAGATCCTGCAGGGAGGGAATTTTTTTTTACAAAAATATAAAATAAAGTCATATTTACAATAATGTAGTGCCCTTTATGCAAGCATTTGCTGATAGACAAACAAAGCTCTGATGAACAATTGATAAAGCATGCACTAAGCAATCTCTAGCGCGCAATGCGAAAATGGAATGTGAAAGTTACTCGGTACACAACAGAATAGTTGAGCCATAATTTCAGCTAGAAGTAAGCCATAAGCTACATTAGAAAGCTATGTAAACGAGCTTTAAGAACACCAGACTGTAAGATTACTGTAATGTATTTAGGGTTTAAAAGCAAAAGTCACAATGGGTAGATCATAGAGAGGGTTGAATTTTTCAGGTGTATATATAATAAATACTGTTTTATCAGAACTAATAAAAATGTGTATGCATTTTCTGTGAAGTACAATCATAATCTTTTTTTTGTTGTGATGTTTCAATTCATAAAAAGTTAATGAATCAGCTAACCTCTGCTAATCATAATTAATGTAATCACATATAATTGACTTGAGTATTTTTCATTTTCAGCCCTCCTTTGGGGAAGGGGACTGCCTTGTTATTTCTTTTGTTGTTTTGCTCGTGGTTTTACCAATTGAAACTGGGCTTTTGCATCAAAGAGCAGAGAGTCTATGTTATACAATGGTATATGGGTTACAATAATTTAAGAGAATGTTATTGTTAGATGACAGCATCTGATTTCATAGCCATTGGGTTTTAAGGGTTTAATCGTTCTCATCATAATTACAAGTATTCCAACCAAGATATTCTGTTTTAGTGAATCTTGGGCAAAATATCAGATTTTTTTTATTTTAAGCATTTCTCCAGCAGTAGCAAATGAACTAATTTTTCTTCCAACAAAAAGTAAGGCTTTCATTTAATGCACAAGTGTTGATTGAATCTGTATCAATGGAGTGTAGCACAGTGGGTAAGGAACTGGGCTTGTAACCGAAAGGTCGCAGGTTTGATTCCCGGGTAAGGACACTGCTGTTGTACCCTTGAGCAAGGTACTTAACCGGAATTGCTTCAGTATATATCCAGCTGTATAAATGGATAAAATGTAAAATGCTATGTAAAAAAGTTGTGTAAGTCGCTCTGGATAAGCGCGTCTGCTAAATGCCTGTAATGTAATGTATTTGTCTTTGGCCACTCTACAATATAAATTACCAAAATATTTGTACTACATTAAGCCTGCTAATCAGGGTCCAAATGAATTTTTTTTATTCTTTGGGTTCATTGATCAAAAACTTCATGTGTATGTTCTGTGTTTCAGATATGGTCACCACTGAAAAGGCTGTAGTCACAGTGAATCTGCTGCTCCTGCTGACTGCAGAGTGGTATAGATCAAGTAATTTAGATACTGAGTGGACAATTTGCTCCTAATTCTTTGGTTGGTCATGGCAATGCTGAACCCATGCCAGAGAACACACAATTCTAGGAATTGCATAGCCAATGGCCATTTTGCAAGTGCCACTATGTGCCATTCATGTGCATTCTTCTCACATTGGTACCCAGGTTACTCATGTTATAATCCCAACTCCCAGCGTGTACAAGAGTTTGCTCTTCTGAACCTCCACTGGCCACTGACGAGATGAAACAATAGCAGTCTTTGAACGTCTCATATACTGTTTAGCTAATGAGAATTCATTCTGTGGGATTCAATGTGGGATTCAATGTGAAAAGTGGGACAGGTAAAGGGGCAAGATGGGTGGTGGTGGGGGGTCTGGGGGTCCACACAGCTTTCCATTAGAAGCATAATCTTTCTATTTACAAACTAAACTGACAAATACAAAAAAAGAGCACTGCCACTTTGCCTCCAAAAGGAAGAAATGTCCTTTATGCATTCAAAGAGGTCCCAGCAGTGTTTCTGTCATTCAAGTAGAGTGTATAATTAATAAATCTGTAAGGCATCAGGAACTAGATTAGAGACACCAGGGACCATAGTACAGTATATTCCTGGTGCCAGAGCCACCGACATTGAGGCAAATTTAAAAGTGCTGGATAAAAGTAAACGTAAAAGTAAAAGTAAAAATACTCTAGGATTGTTATCCACGTCAGCACAAACGACATCCGGTTGAGGCAATCAGAGGTCACCAAAAATAATTTTATATTGGTGTGTGTAGTGGCTAAAAAGATGTGTCGGGAAGTAATTTGCTCTTGCCCGCTTCCAGCTCGTAGGAGCGATGAGGTCTCTAGTAGGCCATCTTCGCTAAATATCTGGCTGTCAGAGTGGTGCTCATCTAGTGACATAGGCTTTATTAATAATTGGCCTGATTTCCGGGGAAGGCCTGGCCTACTGAAGAGAGACGGACTCCACCCGAGCTGGAGTGGTTCTCGTGTCCTATCGAACAACATAGCTGCTAGTCTTAGTAAGGCCAGATCCTGACACCCCATCAGGGCACCGGCCAGGCCGCAGGCTTCTAACCGTACGTGTTTGCCTGCTCGTTTCTTTATACCTGTGTCCCAGACATATGGCCCTACGCCTCTGTCTGCAAGGTGCGTTTCAGAGCTAGCCAACAGAAATAGTATTTCAAAAGCCCCTTTAACTAATACTTTTAAACTAGAATCCGATATCTGTTATATTGAGACTGTGTCTGTTCCACGCATCTATGCCAAACGTAAAGCTAACCGTGGTATTGATGTGGATAACATAATTGTCATAAAAACACGGCATGTTGCTACTAATCATAGTGAACCATCCTTAAATTGGACTTTTAAATGTTAGATCACTCGCTCCAAAAGCAGATCTTGTCAACGAATTGATAATAGACCATAATCTCAATGTATTATATCTGACTGAAACTTGGCTAAGACCTGATGAATATGTTACAATTAATGAAGCGTCTCCTGTGGGTTTCATAGGTACTCAGGTGTCACGTCCATCAGGCAGAGGGGGAGGCATTGCAGCTATTTATCAGTCCTTATTGAGTCTAGCGCCTAAGTATGGACACTCCATGGTACAACGATACCACCCGGGCCCTGAAGCAGTCTACTAGAAAAGTAGAGCGAAAATGGCGGTCAACAAAGCTAGAAATATTTCATCTTGCATGGAAAAACAGCTTTCTTCAGTATAAGCAAGCTCTTGCTTCTGCTAGATCTGCCTTTTTCTCAAAACTAATTGAACAAAACAGACATAACCCAAAATTTCTATTTAGTACTATGGATAAATTAACTAAAAAACAATCATCAGAGTTTTAGCAGCATTGACTTCATGAACTTTTTCGAACAGAAAATTGAGGCTATTAGAGACCAGATTTCCGAACTGTCTCCATCATGCACTATTCCTGTTCATGTTAATAAACAGCCCCGCACCTGGTTACAACAGGAAGATTTACAGACAGTGGTACTAAACTGTTTTACACCCATTAGCATGGTCGAGTTATCCGAATTAGTTATGTCCTCAAAACCGACGACCTGTCTACTCAATCCTATTCCTTCAAATTGGATTAAAGAACTATTTCCGGTACTAGGCCAGCATATACTATAAATCATTAACACAGGATATGTAAATCACTAAAAGTGGCAGTTATTAAGCCATTATTGAAGAAACCAAACCTAGAACCTGATAAATTGGAAAATTATAGACCTATTTCAAACCTTCCATTTCTATCAAAATTATTGGAGAAAACTGTTGCTAAGCAACTAAGTGCATACCTTAGCTCTAACGGTATCCTTGAAGTATTCCAATCAGGGTTTAGACCCCACCACAGAACAGAAACCGCATTTATCAAGGTTACAAATGATTTACTACTGTCAGCCGACCGTAACTCTCTGTCGGTTCTTGTACTCCTCGACCTGAGTGCAGCTTTTGACACAATTGATCATGGAATTCTACTGGACAGACTCCAGGCCTGTGTTGCACTTCATGGACAGGCACTCGCATGGTTTGGATCATACCTATGTGACAGGAAACAGTTTGTCAAATTAAAAGAAGAAGAGTCCAGCTCCTCAATAATGAAATACGGTATTCCACAAGGATCAGTACTAGGACCAGTACTCTTCTCGCTATATATGCTACCACTTGGCAATATTATCCGGGCACATGGCGTAGAGTTCCACTGTTATGCGGACGATACTCAGATTTATATTTCAATGAAACCTGGCGAAGCACTGCCGCTTTCACGGTTAGAAGCCTGTATTGTAGATATCAAGGTTTGGATGCTTTCAAATTTTCTGCTCCCATCTGAATTTAGGAATTGTCTACTCTCACCTTAAACCGTGATGGTTGTTTGGCTGAACCTAATATGGTCGTTAAAGACCTTGGTGTCACCATTGATGCTGATCTATCTTTTGACACCCATATAAAAAACATATCCAGAATTGCCTTCTTTCAGCTACGCAACATAGCTAAAATGAAACATTTCCTGTCAGTTGGGGATGCTGAAAAATTGATCCATGCGATTGTTACGTCTAGGTTAGATTACTGTAACGCCCTGCTTTCTGGCTGCCCTAATAACTTGTTAAAGAGTCTCAAGCTTGTGCAGAATGCAGCTGCTCGTATCTTGACCAGAACTAAGAAGTATGAGCACATTACACCAGTACTAGCGTCGCTTCACCCATTAAGCATAGGATAGATTTCAAGATTTTGCTCCTGACTTTTAAAGCTCTGCATGGACGTGCACCTGTGTACATATCTAACCTTCTCCTACCTTAAAAGCCCACAAGGTCACTCCGATCCCAAGACGCAGGCTACTTGGTAGTCCCAAGAATTTCCAAAAACCTAAAAGGTGGTAGGGCTTTCTCCTACAGGGCCCCACTACTGTGGAACCAGCTTCCAAAATTTATAAAGGAGTCAGACTCAGTCTCAATATTTAAATCTATATTAAAAACGCACCTCTATGCTCAGGCTTATAATCAGTTGTAGTCTGGAGACAGGGTGCGAGAAGCCTGTAGTCATAGAGCTTTGTAGGTGGCAATCCTTTCCTTACTGTCACATGTCATCAGCTGTGACCCGACTTTATATGGGCTGGCTCTTGATATGCGGGTATGGTTGTATCCCCCTCATGACAGCATGGACTCTCCATCCCTGTCCTAGTAGCTATGCAGCCATATACTACTCCTGGCGGGGTCCCCCCAATACATACTACTGCCACTTTACCCACTGTCTGCTATATTGCAAATTCCCTAATTGCCGTTTCTACCCTCTTCCCCACTCTTCCGGGCCGGCGGGGCTCTTGCCCCAACCCTCGAGAGTGCTTTGAGAGTCGTCTGGTCTCCCCCACATCTGCGGTCCAGCCCCTCTTTCGTCATTGCCTCCACCCTGCCCACATCTGTCGCCACCTGCTGTTCCCCATCACCGCCACCCGGCCCCACCCATCATCTGAGCCACATCATAAACCTTATAAAACTGACTGACATGTTGGTCACCAGTCGGCACCCTGAGCCGACCAGAGGAGGATGGGTTTCCCCCTGGAGCCTGGTTCCTTCCAAGGTTTCTTCCCATCTGCCACAGGGAGATTTTCCTTGCCACTGTTGCCTTAGGCTTGCTCTTGTGGGGGTTTAGGCCAGGGTTGTCTGTAAAGCGTATTGTGACAACTGCTGTAAAATACGCTATACAAATAAAATTTCATTGATTGATTGATTGATTTGAACTATGGCATTTTCAGCAACCTCCTCTATTCTGGTAAATAAGGTTGATTCCAAATTAAATATGATAAATGCAGTAGGTGCAATGAGCATGAAGCCTAGCACTAAGCCATTTATCTGGGGAAAAAAGAAAAGTTAAACTGAATGGAGGCCTGTCATGAAAAAAATGTTTAGTCTGCAACATAGAACCTTTGAATAATTCCTCCAGTGGAAAAAGAAATTGATTGATTCTTTAAACAGGAAAGCATGGGACATGTCTGGAAAGACGATGTCATAACTGTGATGGTTTTTGAGAATGGCACCCTAATGCGTTAGTGAGAGTCCCTTCAGTCATTCTTAGTTAGCCTAACTATTCCTGTGAGTGATTTCAACAGCAGGGCAAGGATCTGTGCCCTGTCAAAGTGCCACGTTTCCCCTTCAAGCAAGAAGGCAAAGTTCAGGTCAAGTTTACTGAAAGTTTAGAATGTCGCTGTCCGTCAAAAGCCTCCTCTTTTACCTTTTATTAAAGGTTGATTGAAACTTGGTTTCCTTTCACCACATTTCATGGCTGCTGCATGCAGTGATGTCACTGAAAGAATCCAAAACATGAAATGCCAGGAGACCCCCATTTTGAACATTTGTTGTGATTGACACTATGGTTGTATTTTCAAATAAAATAAGACTTTTAGAAAGGTAGAAATTGGGAGCAAAATTATGTTTAATCTAAGAGTATGTTTTAATTCTGGTTTCTTATATTTCTAACAACATATTGTACTTTCTGACCTCATGAAGACCCAAGGTATGTTTAAAAGCGCTAAGCTCTGATGCAGCTGTCAGAGCCTGCAACACACTGTAAATTGATATGCATTCCACACAAATTGTCCAAGATTAAGGAAAATCGCTTTTACTTTAACGAATGCAACACATTAGAAAAACAAACAATAGTTAGGCAAATTGAACAAAATAATGCAATTATGTTGAATATTTTTAATAGTAATATTAAGATCAGCCATAGAACACATATTTTCTCTGTTTCCTTCTCTCCTTTCTTTGTTAAAATCTGTAAAGCATGGTGTGAGAGTTGTGGGTTCCAGCAAATACAGAAACTGTCACTGCTTTCCCTGAACAATGGCCTATTGAAAGCAGACACTTGTTTTGCCCTCTCCTCATTTTATCCTGGTACATTTAGTTATCAGGGCCATTCTTAAAACAAGTGACCAGGGCTAGGTACCCCTTATCACTGCAGTCAGTGAGAGGAATTATCCCTGAGAGGAGTGTTTACAGAACCTCAGATGACGAACCCCTACCCCCTTCCTTGTGGAGTGTTTCCCACGAAAATCAAGGCAGATACATGGTGGTGGTCTGGCAGTAAACCACCTGAGCATCTGTCACATTTTCAATCAAGATGTCATGTTACTGCCGCTTTCTGCCCCAAAGCAGGTTTTATACACAAGCTGAACGGGCTCCCTAACTGTCATTTGTCTGTGATTTACTCCCTGAAAGACAGAAAAGCAACTTGAATAGCAGCTTACCATGAGGTCATTCAAGATAAACGAGTGGGAGGCGATGACCAATGCAGTGAATTGTGGTTAAAAAAAATCTGATAAGGTATGCAACAAGGATGTTCTTGTTTTCTTTCCTTGTATTCCTTCAGCCTTTTCTTGAACTTTTTTTTATCACAAAGGACTTTGTGGCTATCGTTGACCTGAGCAGAGTTTCATTGACTCTGTCATAATGGTAAGCCTTTAATGGTCTATTATTTCTCAGGAAATCCAAGAATGTTTAATGATTTATTTCCCATGTCAGGTGCTTTGCATATTTGACCTCCTCAACAGAGCATGACCGATATAGTGTAAGATTTTAAGCTATGGCTGCCAGTTGGATTCATTTTCTTGTCCTTACTGTGAGGAATTTGAGAGTAATTAAGTAGTAAAAAAAAATTGAATGCATACTGGAAAATGGTTTTACAAGAGGTTTACAACTCCTCAATATATGTATGAACTGGCAGTATAATCATCTGAGAGTGTTTAATTTGTTAATAATGCGAGTTTAAATTTTAAGAATGCAACAGAGTGGAACAGTATTGGAGTTTAGGCCTCCATTTTGGTGACAACGTAAGTGTAATAGCCACATTTGTCTTGCGCAAGCTAAATATTTGTTGCCTACCCCAGGTTTGGGAGTTTCGTGGTCTGCAATAAAACCATATGCATCAACATGGGTTGGGTGGCACAATAGGGGGAGTGTCAATAAAAACATTTGGCACTGTACAATTTGGTGTTGAATAATGCATGTGTGTTTAAACCAACCTAGACCAGGTTTTAACTCAAATTAATGAACATATATGAATACATGGTGCAAGAAATATTTATTGCAGCTTGCTTTCACGCTGTAAACAATCTGCTGGTAAACTGTTCCTCTTGATTGCAATTCACTAATTTTTGGTTTGAAAAATTGTCATGTCTTTCATTTTCAGTATGACCATGCATTGTTTTTCAAGGCAATCAGAAAAAGTTTGCAGCAAAATTACCGCCGGATTCAAGACACGTGCGGACCAGCCACTTTTGTTCTTACTCACGTGCGCATGTGGGTGAATCTGCATCATTCTTAATTTATAGGCGCGTGCCCACAATTTTCTATTTGCATAACGCAACACCCCGATTTCTCCATATAAGGACGGTCCTGTTGCAGGCTCAAAGCATGGCTGAGAGATAGAAAGGTGAATCATGTCCCCTAAAGGTAAAAAAAGAACATTTTTACTAATGTAGAGATAGAAGTGATTGTTTCAGAAGTTGAGCCCAGAAAAAGGCGTTCCACTGTAGTAACTGGTGCGAGGAAAAATGAGGCTTGGGCTGCAATAACTGAGGCAGTGAATGCCATGTCTGCTGAGGGATGCAGTTTGGCTGAAGTAAAAAAAAAAAGGGGTTCAATATAAAAGTTGATGCCAAAAAGAGAATCTCAGAACAAAAGCTGAAACAAACTGGTGGAGAACAAGGGCTGCCTGACCTCACACCCAAGGGTGAGAGGATCAGGGCTATTATTGGTGACACAGCTTTGAGTGGAATTAGTTCAAGGAATGAGGGTGAGAGTGATGACACAGCCAACCAGCAAGGACTTACACAGAGCGGTAATGTATTTTATTTCTGAATTATTAAGCCCCAACTTATTTTAGGCTGAGCTTCTAGTTAAATGCTGAAATGAAAATTAAACAACGCAAAATTAATTGACATTCTTTTTATTAATTGTAGATGAAGATGCCAACAAGGATAACACATAATCGACCTCTCAAACGAATACTGCATCTACATCAACCTGTTAAACAAATACTGCATCTACATCAACCTCTCAAACAAATCTTGCATCTACACCATCAACCTCTCAAACAAATCCAGCAGTCATGCCGTCGACCTCTCAAACAAATACATCCACAGAATCGACCTCCCAGACTGGCAGGCCAGCAGAATCCCGCAGGCCACCCGCCCGGGTCCTGACCAACGACATTCTCCAGAACCAGGTGGCTATCCTCGAGGTGATGAGGGACATGGTGGAAGGCCTAAGGGAAATTAATGAGACGTTAAGACAAATAATGCTCGTCTTAAACCGTTCTGTTTGATGATGGCATATCTAGATGATTGCATATATCAATAAAATATTTATCTGGACTTTACAAAGTGCTGTATTAATTAATTACATTTGATGTAGCCTAGAAAAATATCCCCACGTGGATATGGTTTAGCTGAACGTGGCATAGGCATATACAAATGTAACAGACGTACAGCACAGTATCCACTGTACATGGTATTTGCAGTGTTAAAAAAAAGGTGTTTAGTCGTTTAGTCTCTGCCAAGTAGAACCAGTAAAAGGTGAAACATGTCAGGCCTAACATCGAAAAGTCAGTTATTTCCATTGTTCTAAAACGGTAGAGAAAAGGAGTAAATTTTAGATAGTAGTAGGATACTGTTAATTAGGCCTGTTGACCAACCATTAGATTCGTTGAATTAACTGCTGGCGAGCCTGGAGCGCAGCCCTACCAGGAGGTCCCGCATTCAGCTGTGCGTCACATGGCATGTAATCCAGCAGCGGTTCTGGTCCAGGTGGCAAAGGAATGCCACAAGCCACTGCAATATTATGTAGGACACAGCAGGCCAAAATGATCCTGCACACCTTCTCAGGGGTATACAGAAGCTTGCCCCTGGCTGCGTCCAAACACATCCAACGGCCTTTGAGCAGACCGTTGGTGTGTTCTGTCACAGAGCGCGTGTGGGCATGAATGTCATTGTAGCATTCCTCCTGAGGGGTTTCTGGATTGGCAAGTGGGGTCATCAGCCAGGTTTTCAGACCATATCCTCGGTCACCTAAGATGGAGAAGATTTTAGCAACAATTGAATAGAATAGTGTAAAAACTGATTAAATGATTAGAAGATGCTCGCTAACAAGCCATCCGCTTTTTACGGCTCCTGCCTGTAAGTGCATTCCCACTGTGCTGTTGTGCATGATAAATTAATTGTGGGTACCTCCTGGTCAGCGGGCAACAACTCTCCGTAAGGAGCGGGCAGCAATATCCTCTAGCAAAGCTAAATATGCCATTGTCACATTTGCTTGGAGATTAATGTGAACCCTTCATATAGCGTGTATGTTAATAAGCTGATCAATTGCAAGTGCAATGGCGCTAATTGATTTGTGGGTGCCACTCATGATTAATAGGCCTAGGCATATGAAGAAAAAAATCAATTCCAATATGGAAATTAAGGAGTACCCTATTGTTGGCTATGAGTGGGAGCAAGACAAATTTTTACTATTAAATATGATGTAATTATTATTATTCTTAAACAGTTAATTATTAGTATTCCAAGTAATACTTATGATAAGAGTATTAATTAATTTTCTTATTAAGTACAATATTAGGTGGTAATTATTTATTATTAGTAAATATTATTTACAATTTCAAATATTGAATATTTACCCATTTCTACTATTTGTCGAAGTTGAATTCACAATTTAAAAATAATTTTTGAAGACTTGGGGCCTTCATGATTTTTGCGTATGTGTGGTCTGAGGCAGCTCTAAATTTGTTTGCACAATAAGAACAAATTCAAGTAAGAACATATTGATGAATCCCACAATTGTGCCTAAAACGTGCGTACGCAGGGTTTAAGCACAGATTTGTGCATACGCAGCCTTAGTGAATGAGGCCCATTGTGTTTTAAATTTGTCTGTCAATTTTGACTGTTCCAGCCAACTGTCAAGACTATTATCTTTAAAACAAGCCATTATACATTGTGTCCTTTGTATATGCCGTGGTATAGGTTTGCGTATAAGTCTGTTCAGCTGGTATAGCTAACTTAGCAACCAGTTAGGACAGCTTAATTCATTAGGTAACAACTTCAGTTCTGTTTTTTACTTCATAGTCTCTTATACGCTACATGGCCAAAAGTATGTGGACGCCTGACATCCAACATGGAGTTAGACCACCCTTTGCTGCTGTAACTACCTCCACTCTTCTGGGAAGGCTTTATGCATTGGTGCAGGGATTTGCTTCCATTTAGTCAGAAGAGCATTTGTGAGGTTGAGCACTGGTTGGGCGACAAGGCCTGGGTCACAGTTTGCTTTCCAATTGATCCCAAAGGTTTTGGATGGAGTTGAGGTCAGGGCAATGTGCAGGCGAGTCAAGTTCTTCCACACTGTTCTCAACAAAACAATTTCTATATGTACCTTGCTGTATACCTGGGGGCATTGTCATGCTGAAACAGTGAAGGGCCTGACACAGAATCGTCTAGAATGTGATTGCATGCTGTAGCATTTTTTGAGCAAGTTTGCCTTCACTGGAACTAAGGGGCCTAGACCAGATGATTAAAAATAGCCCCGGAGCAAAGGGTTAGAGTTAGATATTTTTGGTCATATAGTGTATGAAGTGAGGGTGTTTTTTTTAGTTGTGTCTAGGTTTTGGAGGCATTCCTCTTTGCACCAACTTGTGGACAAGCTTGATAAGCCTGAAGCCTTTTTTGAAGGGGATAGCCTACATCTTGTCGAAGTGATGGTGAATCTAGAATTTTTCTAGTAGTCATTGTTCCACATGAGTAAAGTGTTCTGTATGCAGTGCAGAAGGCTGTACAGCAGCTAAACAAATAAGTAATTTATGCATAACATGGGGAAGATTGTTGTCGATTATTGTTTGGATAAAGGTGAGGAATGGTTGGCGGGTATATCAGCATGGTGAACAGTTCAGTAGTTTGTTGGCTTTCATGGTCGGGGTTGTTGGGGTCTGTAATGATGCTGTTGGCTCTTCTGAGGGCACATGCGATTTAAATGGCTTCTGTATAAACGGTTAAATAATATCTCTTTTTTCTCAGCAGTCCCATGGTTGCTTAGTTGGCTTTTGTGCTCTCAGTCACCAAATCCTCAGCCATCAGTGAGCCAGGGACTTCCTCCACACCAGCCCTGTCATGCGGGTCTTCCTGTGAAGAGGTCACACGGGCAGGGTGCTGGCTAGAGGATTGTCAAACAGTGCTCTGGTGCTTTGGGGGCCGTACGGTGTCCCCAGCTCCATCTGTGTGTGCTGTACCAGTTATTGTTCCTCCTGGTGCCTTGCCTGGTGCTGCTCTCTGTGCTTCCGGTCCTGCTGCTGCTGCTCCTGCTGCTGTGGGCCCAGCTGATGGATTTAGTTACCTCCCAGTCCCTATCTGTGACCCTATCACAGTGGATTGCTCGCAGAAAGCAACAGCAAACAAGTATTGCACCGCTAATGGTGAGCATAATCAGACACTGTGGAAATGTTCCCAGTGTAAAGAACCTCTATGCCTGATTCTGGACCGGAACTGCTTTCAATCATGGCTCACAGACTGGGCAAAGAGGCTGTATCAACTGCACCCCTGATCCCTTGCCTTTTTTAAACATTAGGTCATTTCTTCTAGTCTTTTGGGACCCTGTTATTTTGTTTGATTTTGACTTCTTTTCTTAGTACAGTAACTTGAGCACTTACAAAGGGAAAGGATCTTTTTATTTGTTACAGCAGGGGTGCTTCTATTTTATCTCAGGATAGTGGGGGACATTTGATTTCATATCTACTGCAGTTTTATTCGTCCACCTTCGCGCACTTGTATAAAGTTTTGCCTCCTAAAACCAAACCCTCCACTGTAAGAGGTGGAAACAGAATAAAGGACATGTCAAGCAGTAATGTGTAGGGAACTTTGATACCATACCATTTTTTTTATTTGAAGACCTGTTTCCTTATACCTGAACTCATTGCTGGGTAATGGGGCTGTATTGTACTGTAACATCAGTTTGGAGAGATTTTTGGGGACTTTGGGTAGGAAGCTGTGTGACATGAAACACATCAAAAACATTAAAATTTTGTTATTGCCAATACTAACAAAATATCTCATTTATTGCAAAAACGAAATAAAAAAATCATATCGAGGCTTTTCCAGAACAATTTGACACAGTCCAGTACAGTTTGGTAACCAAAAGGCCTCGCCTAAAATAACCATTGTAGAATTTGAATGGTTTTACATATTGATACTAAATCTTAACCACAGCTAGTCAGTATATAGAGGAATCACAAATTAGTTATTTCCTGCATTTAGGAGCTCATCAGGGAAAAATTATAAAACTTAAATGTAGGTATCTATTTTTTTCTGTACATAAATTGCTGTAATTAAGTATCAGAAACTGTATTTATGTAAATTCTGACTGCTGTGAATGGTATTTGTACCCTTTATAGTTTTGTGAGATATAAAGCTTTGTTTGACACTAGTGAAACAGGCCTATTGGCCTATTTTGCTCTTTGCAGAAAGTGGTTAAGAGTTCCCAATGTTTATCATAATCATTATTTACTGCAGCAATATTCCAGTATGCTTTCAATAAGATATATTTGATATCAAATCTCAATTTTTATTTTTTTTCCCTGACAATTTACATTTCTTCTTCCTCCTTTAAGTTCATTACTGAGGTTCAATTTAATAAAAGTTTAAATGCTTTATGATCTGTCATACTAACAAGAGATATTTATGCCTCATCACCTTTTGGTTGAAGCCCAAACATTCTCTATTCTCCAGAATATTTGGACCAACCCACATTAGAATCACTTCCCAATACCAGCTTGGTTAAGGGATATTTTTCTCTGTAAAGGAATTATTCCACTCCTCCAGTTCTTCACATAGAATAACAATCAATGCAGATGAGTTACAGTAAAGTTAACTGATTTCCTGTTACTTATCATAAGGAAAATCCAGAGGCCATTTCAATTGCTCCTTGTTTCTAGAATGTTACCTTTAAAGTATATTTGAGTGTGTCTACCCCAGCAGAGTGATTTGGGCCATGTGGCTTCCATATTTCATTACCCCATTGAATTTTCCAGAAATCATCTAGCTTTACCTCAACTATCTATATACACTGCCTGGCCAAAAAAAAAGTTGCACACTAATATTTTGTTGGACCGCCTTTAGCATTGATTACGGCACGCATTCATCGTGGCATTGTTTTGACAACCTTATGCAACATCACAACATTTATTTCCATCCAGAATTGCATTGCATCTTGTATTGAGGACAGGAGAGTCGAACCACTCCGTAAAGTCTTCTCCAGCACATCCCAAAGACTTTCAATGGAGTTAAAGTCAGGACTCTGTGGTGACCAATTCATGTGTGAAAATTATTCCTCATGCTCCCAGAACCATTCTTTCACAATTTGAGCCTGATGAATCTTGGCATTGTCATCCTGGAATATGCCCATGCCGTCAGGAAAGAAAAAATCCATAGATGGGATGACCTGGTCATTCAGTACATTCAGGTACTCAGCTGACTTCATTTTATTTCCGCATAACGTTGCTGAGCCTAGACCTGACCAATTGAAGCAACCCCAGATCATAACACTGCCTCCAGAGGCTTGTACAGTGGGCACTGTCCAAAAAAATCTAAACGGTGACTTTTTTTTGGCCAGGCAGTGTATATGCCTGGCATTGTTTTCTAGCCTATCTTTAGCTCATCAGTTTGGCTCACTGTCAAATTTGCAAGTAGCCTAAACTACAGCTGTCACAATAATGACATTTGGGTTAACTTTTTATTTTAGGAATAACCACAATAAATGGCATGCAGACTGTGCTGCACCTAGTTAAATTGTTTGTAATGCCTGAAATGTGATTGAACTTTTATACAGGGGATGCATGATTGCATAAATGTTCACAGTAATGGTTACGATGGCTCACAGATTAATTGTACAGGCTAGTAATTAAAAGTTTTTTAAAAGTTCACAAAACAAAATGCTTGGTGTTCTTTTTTTTAATGCTGCAAAATAATTACATTCAAATGGTTTGAGGAAGTGTTCCCTATTGCATTTTCCTTGCCAAAGCTATGTTATGGTCATGTGATCATAAGTGAGGCCTTTCTTTTACTCCATCAGTACTTTATAGCAGTGGCGTAGCCAGAAATGAAATTGCAGGTGGGCCTGAATAAAAATGGGTGGGCCACACAATTCATTCCATAAATAGCTCAAAAGCATTTACAGTACATTGCAAGCGTGAAAGTGTTCTGCTATACGTTGGCCTGCTGTGTTACACTGCTGTTGTTCATCTATTTAGTTTTTCCAACTTATGTGGATGTTTTTTTCGTCAGGTTTATTTGCAGTAATACTGATTTGTCATTACTATTAGACTTAAAGAACTAATCGACGTCTTCAAAACATATTGGCTTGAGAAAGTCTCATAAATCAGCTGCTGAAAATGAATGAAAATTTGAGTCGAAATATAAATGTACATGTTGCTATTTGATAGGCTATATAGGCTACTGAAATTGTTACCAGAATTCCTTACCTGAAAGTTAGTTTTTTTCTTGGATCAGATAAAAGAACGTTTAAAGCCACGAGAATCAATCAAAGCTCGTCGGCATTTTCATCCCTTTCATTCAGTCTTATAGTCCGAATAGATGAAAATGCTTTCACTAGGCTAAGTAGGGGTATAGTATCAGCAGGGAAATTACGCTCTCAAAGTAACGACAGTGACAAGTCTGCGTGTCTTTTTTTCTTTTTTTGCTATTATCGCTAAAAGACGAGATGCGAGTTGCACCCTAGGATGGGCGTAGGCAAGAAGTGGGTAGGCCTAGGCCCAGCCAGGCCCACCCATAGCTTTATAGATTTAAGCATGGGATTGCTTATTTTGATTAAAAATGAAAAACACTGGGCCTCACGAAACATGTGTACAATTACATTTGATTGTAACCTGTATGTATGTACATTTCCACAAATATTTCATAATTTTTTTCTTACCTGTACCTATTTGTGGCTGTTTCCTTATGCTAATGACATGAACAGGACTGTGCATTTACAAACACTCAGTATTCATCATTTCATACACTTGGGATATGCACAGAAACAATGATCTCAAAACTAATTTAAGAAATTTTTTGTGAATGAATTGTCTTTATTTAAATTACAATGGATAGTTGTATACTCATATTTCAAGGTAGTTTGAGATTGGAAAAAAAACAGAATTTGCCATTTTTGTTTTAGGAGCCCTACAACTAAATCACCCAGATTCAATATAAAGGGTGTGTGTTCTCCCCTTACCTTTTTATCGGTTGCCCAAATTCTTAAATTGTCCATAATCCAGGATTTATTCAAAGCTATTGACTTGTATGGCACGGCAAATAAAAGTATAATAAAATAAAATAAATAACTGACACAGAAATATGTAGTATGTACTGTAATATGTAACAGTAAAAGGTACTGTGACATATTTGGGAAATAAAGAGATTGGTGGATGATAACTCTAATCCAATAACTGCCGCTTTTAAAAATAAATTCAACACTTGGTTAGCCCAATATTTATCTTTCAATGGTAGGGTAATACTAAGCAAGGCAGAGGGCTTGGCAAGAGATTCCAATGTTTTTTCTTCCCTTGATATTACTAAACGTATAACCTCCCAATTTGGTATGCTTCCTTTTAACTTTGTTTGGAAACACACAATGTTGTGGTTATGACTAACTATTTAGTAAATGCAGGGCTTAATGTATTGGGCGTCATGTTTAACCAAATTATTAAAATAAATTGGATCAAGAGATATTTTTTAAAATCCAGACAGCATGTGGAGTATTATTCTAAATTTTCTGTTTAAAAAAGTAGGTGGTCTTAATGTTCTGTTCACGCTGTCAGAAAAGTTCCTGTCAAACTTTCATAAGCAAGTCCCGATGTGTTGGGCCCTCTTATATAAGCATAATTACTCTGCTTATAAATATTTATTGTGGAATAATGTAAATATCATTCACAAAAACAAAACATTATTTTTAGAGAACTGGTTTAGTAACAATAGTTTGATTGTAAAGCACTTGCTTATGTTGAGGCTTTTCTATTAAATTATAAAGATTTTCTCGAGAAATACTGTGTTCCTGTCTCTCAAAGACAGGTATTGTAACTGATGCAATACTGACTGGTATTGTGTCCTTGGTACGAAGCAGCCCAAATGTTATGATGCTGTTGCCCTGGGCAGTTACAACACTATCATTGACAAATAATTACCATCCTAGATAACAATTCAACAATTTCATCAAACTAATTTTCTCTCAGTACAACACCTACAATTACATATATATGGATAACTCTGGATGGAAGAAAATGGAACACGACAGTGGACATAAATAGTGTACGCACTCTTTTTGAAATTGTAGGTTTTTGCCATGTGAAGTCTGAAAGCAAGATAATGTTAGCCCTTTCCCCACCTTTTATGTGACCTTGCAACCAACAAAATCCAAGGAAAACAAATAGATCATTTTTAGGAAAAATTATTGAAAATATCAGACCTACCATACCCTGGTTACATAAGTGTGCTTTTATTACAGGAGTAAGTCTTTTTGAATAAGTCTCTATCAACTTCACACACTTGGACTTTACAATTTTATCCTTGGATTGCTCTTCATCTTCAGCTTTCTGACAGAGGCCAGGTTTTGAGGCAAAATATATTCTGATACTTAGAGCTACTCATTATCTAAGCCCAGATATTGAGTAGTTGGAGAGAACAGTTGAAGAGAAGCCATCCCAAAGCATGATGCCGCCACCACCATGCTTCACAGTAGGTATGGTGTTTTTTGGGTGATGTGTTGTCTTTGGGCCAAAGCCTTTTAGAACTAAGGCCAAAAAGTTCAATCGTTGTCTTTTCAGAGCATTAGACATATTCCTACGTGGTTTGGGGTCATTGACTGTACTTCTTTTCCAAAATTTAGATGGACTTGGATGTTCTTTTTAGTAAGTTAAGGATTTCCTTCTTGCAACCATACCTCATAGGCCAGACACGTACCAGAGGCCAGAGATTGTTGTCACATGCAGAGGGTGACCAGCTTCTGCCAAAATTTCCATAGGCTATGCCAAAGTTGCCATAGGCCTCTTGGTAGCCTCCATGATGAGTAATTTTGTTCTGTCAACAACTTGGAGAGACCCCCCAGCTGATTATGTGGGTGGGGTCCCAAGTGAAATGTGGCCTGTGTATTCTCCTGTTGGTATTGACTCTATTGTTTTGAGTTGTTTGGGGGATTGGATGATTGAACTCTCTATCAGTAACAAGGAACAAACAAGACATATTGGTAATTTTAGACTTTATTCATTGAGCAAACAATCAGGAGCCTTAATAGCGGGTGGAAGAACTATACGCAGCCACAACAGCCTGGCACCTCCTCCTCATGCTGGTCACCAGCCTGGTCATGCGTTGCTGTGGGATGGCATTCCATTCCTCAACCAAGATTCGTCGCAGGTCAGCCAACGTGGTTGTGTTGGTCACTCTAGCACATACAGCACGCCCGAGCTGATCCCACAAGTGTTCAATTGGGTTGAGGTCTGGGCTGTTGGCAGGCCATTCCATTCAACCACGTTGGCTGACCTGCGACGAATCCTGGTTGAGGAATGGAATGCAATCCCATAGCAACGCGTGACCAGGCTGGTGACCAGCATGAGGAGGAGGTGTCAGGCTGTTGTGGCTGCGTATGGTTCTTCCTCTTTTTTTGAAGAGCAATTCCAAATCTCTGAAAGCAATATTCTCCAGCCTTTTGCTGCTACTTGAACACCCACAATGCACTGCTGTACAGCTTGATTTGTTAGGCATTCCCTGGGGTGGGACAGTAAAAGTTTTGTGCTCTTGAGATGTGCAGAAAGAAAGATGTGGTGCGTCGTGCCAGACTGCAGAACAAGGAAAGTAGAGGAAGTTGTTGAATATCATTGTTTGACCTCAAAGAACATCAGCAAATGTAAAGAATGACTGGCAGCAATACGAAATGAGTAATGCAGGAATTGTCCAGTAGAAAAATACTGTCATGTTCGTTTATGTAGTCGTCATTTCACACCTGATGATTACAGTGGTTTCTGGTTTCAGTTGGATCTTCCCAGCAGAGGCAAATTTGCATATATTTTCTTTGTATTTCCACAGAAACTACTTTTTTTCCCAAAACCACCACCAGGTGGCAAATGTGAGCACTGAAAACCATATCTGACAGATGAACAGGACCTCCGTTGCAAACTGATGGGGACAACCGGGAGTACCATCTGTGTTACCGTGGAGTGCTAATCTGAAAAGAAGATAACTTAGTTAGATAACTTAGAAGATAACTCACAACTTGGCTGCTTTCAACTAAGCTGCTTTTAACTTAATATGATAGCCGCTTTTATTATCTAACGTTATTATGATAGCATAATAACGATAGTAAAAAGCAGCTTAGTTTAAAGCAACTAAGTTATCACAGCATTACCTTCCTAGCTAATGTTGTTTTTTTAAGATGTGATGTGTAATGTTGCTAGCTATGCAGCTGTACGTCATATTACATCCTGAAGAAACAAACATACAAATTCTGACACAGGCTCTTACTGCTAATGAAAGTTGTAAGTAACCTACTTACTGGTGACAAAATGGCTAATTTACTACAAATATAGATGTGGCTTGATCCAGGATCCCAAGTTTTCCAGCTTTCCCCTCACGTTTACTGGCCTGAATCCACTTTTTCCTCCCCCTTGGCTCGGTGTTTTTGCATGTGAGGACATCAGGATTCTTAGCTTTGTTATTTGTACAACCCAACACACAACAACATTTCAGCATTTTTATAATCTTGGTAATCCACTGACTGCTAGTACTAAAATTTACGGAGCACAACGGAGGGGGTGTGGCCTTTTCTTGCCCTGTTTCTATGCTTGTGTGAGCATAGACAGGGACAGCAGATGGAAGGTATTTTCCTCCCTTCCTTCTCAAAAAGGCAAAGGGGATGTAATTTCAAAAACTGCGGTGGCTTTTGGGCTTTTGGGTATGCTCAAAACGCATAATCTGGTTAGTCGCAATATGCAGTGGTTCTGTTCTATAGGATGGACTTTGAATTTCGTAACCAGATATGACCAAATAACACGGGAAAATCTAAAAAAGTAGTTTTTTGGTGCAGTTCCCCTTTAACGTAGCCTATACAGTGTTATTTGTAGGCCTACATATTTTAACAGTAGCCTATTACCAAAAGATTCATACCTTGAAATAACCTTGTAAAACTTACTGTACCAAAATAAACTGTTAAGAATTAAATACTGACATGGCAACCTTCTTTTATTTTAGTGATGCATATTAAGCATGCTCTATTTCTAACAACTTTTAAATAAAGCATTCTCTTTTTTTCCGCGATGGTCCGAATGAAGTAAGTAACCAACCTATTAATTTGTTTCATTTCTAGGCTGTTCCTTGTAGCCAGCCCATTTATTTTTTGAAACTTTTGCTATACTGTTATTACAGTTGCACGTTATTTCAATAATTCTCCACTGAGAGATTTATGCATTTAATGAATGTTAAAAATCTCTTCCACTTTTTTCCAGTTTTTCTTTATTTAACAACTTAGCCGTGACTGCTTTGCAAAATGCCCAGCCTTACTGATCAGTAATTTGAAGTATTTTCCCCTTAGAATTCACCAAAACCGATCATTTCCCACATTATTTAAATTTTTTTCTTACAAATCCCTGTCATTTTATGTGATTTTCTGTTAGTGCCTTGCTCACATTGGCTATCCCAGTAGGATGCAAACAAGAAAACTTCAAGGAAATCCTACATGAACAACTGATCTTTAATTAAGGTTAATCAGAATCACTTTTATTATCAGACATGAATCTGATCATCTTGAACATTTATGGGCTTTGTAAAATGATAATAAAAATAAATACAATCCTGAAATTAAACCCAAGTGTCTGGTTCAGTATTTCCAGATCTGGATGTCGACGTCTCTCTGTTAATTCCTAAAATTATAGAAGTGATCTAAAAAGCATGAACACGTCAGAGCTGGCAGTATACTTCACATAGTTAAATTCTACGAGGGCAGGGATGTGAGTGACAGGGATGAAATTGGTATTGATCTTATCGCCTATTTATGGGAAAGACAGCCAAAAAGTACATTTTCAAAAAAAATGGACTACCCCTTTAAAATGTACATTAGATCATTAGTTCCACTAAAATAAAACTGCATACCCAGACATGTCTAATACAGCAGCATGCAAGATAATGCATAAACTGTGTATACCCAGGGGTGCAACCCTAACACTTGGGAACAAGATATGTTGCCTGTCTCCTTCATGTAAAACAATTATCACCTTTATTTAAATTATTTTGCCTTTTTCATTGTTGATTGGGCCTAGTTGGAAGCTTTTTGCTTTAATTGCATTCAGAAAACATCTAGAAATTTTGTTAATTTGAATTGACAGCAATGCACTGATGATTATAGGCCACCCAGTAGAAATGGCTCAATCATTGGGTCTCATTCATTAAAATGTTCAAAGAAATGCATTTATATTGTTCTAGGGAAATGTTCAAGATTACAGGGTGCCTGATAATGTATGAACTACTCCTAATTACAAAAATAATAACAAAAATAATTATACATGAAATAATATGGCAGCATTATTTGATCCTACATGTTATGGTGTAACCTTATTAAAGTATACTAAATTACCAATTAATTATTGTACAATGCATGCCTAATTACCATAGTAATATAGTTATTGCAAGTAATTTACATAATACCAGACCCGTAAAATGAAATTGGTCTGTTCAGAAATAATTATACAATAACCTGTAAATTGAAGTGAGTATGTTCTTTAAATGACTATTTTCAGAAAACAGGCAGCAATATCCATATTTATTACCATAAGTTATTGGAGATGAAAATTCAGTTCATGAGATTTCCAATGTGGCTTATACCTTTGCACTCTAGCACCCCTTTGAGTGACAAAATGTCTAGTTGGTTTATTCTTTTTCCCTTCATGTAAATCAAACTGATTCTTGTCATATGCATAATCTGAACTTTAAAAATGAAACTGAATTTACAGAAAACCTATCAAACAAATAAATTATTACACAAACAAGATCTGTCTACTTATTTCCACATTGTAACATCATTATATGGATCAGGGAATTAAAACAATAATTAAAGATGAACACAGGTATATTTTCTGTCAATCTCATGAAGACATTTATAATGTGTTAGAGCAAATTCCATGCCAGAGGCTACAGGCATATCGCCTGCAAGTCACTATTAGCTTGTAAAAATAAATATAACTAATTTGGTGAACAGAAGAGAACCACCAGCACATGGTCTGTAACCTTTTGACCATGAGTAGAACTGTTTTGCCTATCTTGCTGGTTGTGTTTATTGATCTTAGTTTTCTAACAGTTTACAGAGCCAAGGTCTGGTTCTGGTGTGCATTTCCCAGTTTTCACAGATGGGCAAACACGTGGGACAGTTATCTCATGTTCTTTGCTACTTTTACAATTTACTGATGACTGCCTATCAAGAGCCAACAGCAGTCAGAGCATGTCACTTATATTCCTACCAATACGGCAACAGCATGAATCTGAAAACTTACAACTTATTTACTTCTGACTTAATTATGTTTCTTTTGAGAACATTTTTTTGAGTTTCTTTTTAATTTTATGTGGAAACACAGCAGCCATCCACAGTTGTCATCGGAGACTTAGCGATGCCCCTCTGCTCCATGTCATATTGTATGAAATGTTGGCTGTGTTGATATGTACAAGTTAACTTGATATGTACATTAACTTGATTAGCACTGTTGCCTATGCAAAATTCAATTGCATATTTGTCCCTTAATTAGATGTTGGGCCACCACATGTGGCCAGTACAGCCAGTGTTGTGCCAAGACATGGAATCTACCAGCATCTGGAATTCTGAAGGAGGAATAGACAGCAGTCTTCCATGAGAAAGTCAGTCTGCTCGCATTTAATTAATGGAAATGGAAAACTTAAAGTCTCAAGTGTCATTCCAGAACACCTCACAAGTGCTTGCATGTGTTCAGATCTGGTGGAATAAAATGCTGTGAGTTATGGATATAGTGTTATGCTTCCCAAAACATTAGGTGACTACTTTGCTCTGTGCATGGGGGAATTTTCATCTTGAAAGACACTTTTCTCTGCATGAAATAAATGCTTTGCCATGGGGTGAAGATCATCATACAATGAAAGAGTACATAAGTGCTTCACCAGAGTTATGTGAGCAACAGTGCAAAGCTAAAAACATTCCCAAACCAACATCAATAAAGCACAGATTGTTTCTTATACCAACCTAGAACCATAATTCATGGTGTAAGTAAAACACCATAATTATATATTACATAATATGCAATACACAGGGTAATACATAGGTCCTCCCTTGATGTACTCCCACAGAAAGACTCCCTTGTTTTAGTCTGACCGAGTCTCCCACAGATAGATTCCCTTGTCTTATTCTGACCGACCTCCTTGCCATATTTGACATGTATTTCAAACACGCATCTTAACCCATAAATGTTCTGACCATTTTATGTCTCAATGTCATTTGTGAACAAGAGCAGGAGGTTTCATGTAAGACGTTCCTCCAATTTTCCAGGTCGTTTCCACTGCTCCAAAGTCCAATGGTGGTGTATTTTACATCTCTCCAGCTGACGCTTGGCATTGCACATGGTGATCTTAGGCTTGTGTGCAGCTGCTCGGCCATGGAAACCCATTTCATGAAGCTTCCTGGTTGCTTCCAGAGGCAGTCAGAAACTTGTTAGTGAGTGTTGCAACCAAGGGCAGATGATTTTGGTGCTATGCACTTAGCCTCCCCGTTCTGTGAGCCTGTGTGGTCTGCCACTTTGTGGCTGACCTGCTGTTGCTCCTAGATGTTTCCACTTCACAATAGCAGCACTTACAGTTGACCAGGGCAGCTCTAGCAGGGCAGAAATTTGATTAACTGACTAGTTGGAAAGGTGGCATCATATGACAGTGCCACATTGAATTTATCCACCTGATAGCAATGGGTGTGAATTAGCCAAACCAACTAATTAGAAGGGGTGTCCACATACTTTGGCTATGTAGTGTATTTTTGTGAATCAAGTATGCTACACAAAAACATCTGTTTAGAAAATGCACTCTCGTACATTATGCGACATCATACCTTTATACGTAATACATACTGTCTTGCCTAATCTATCCGGAATGGTCTTGTCATTTGTTAGCAAACTCAACCTTGATTTTTTTCCATTCAGGGGATCTATGTGTGTGTGGTAGGGTGGGCGTGGTTTTGCATTGACTGCAGAGAGAGAGTGGGCGGGGCGGCTCTCGGACTCTGCGCCACAGCTGTTGGGGATTACTAATCAGCACCGATGTTTAATTGTTTGATTAATTGACAATGTGCTGATTACCTCGACAGTGAGCCTGGACGCTTAAAAGGCGGTCTACGGAGGCAGACGGGGGGCTGACTGGAGACGGAGGAAGTGCTGCAAGAACCTGCAACACAGCTTTGTGTTTGTTACAAAACATTCGCGTCCTGGAAATAAATCCCGTCTCTCTCCTCTGTTAAACCGAGCGGTGGCACTCAGCTTGCCACAGTGTGAACAGGGGAAATGTGAAAGGGGTTTAATAAACACCACTGCTACGGTATCTAAACCATCAATGCTATGGAGACATGCCGGGCTAATTAGCAAAATCATTTGAAGTGAATGTGCACTAATGACACACACTAAGGACATAACATTACAACTACCCTTTAAAACAGTGGTTCTCAAACTAGGCCCAGAATACCCCTGTGTATGATAGTATTCTAGATAGTATTGTAATCTCCTGTTTAATTAAGGTTGTTTAACACATGATTTAAAGTAATATTTTTCCCCTTAAACTTTAACATTAACACTATGTAGATTTGGCTCATTGTCTAAGGTTTCTGTGAATTCTTTCCCACAATTAATCATAAATGGTTAATGGAACGCCCAATGTGAGTATGATATGCATATAAATCAGCTTGACATTCCAAATAATTGTGAAGGAGAACGGTCAGTCAGAACGTAATGCAAAAAAGAGAAACTTGATGGATTGTGAAATGAGATGCCCGTTATGGAGGAAGAGGCCAGACGGGCTATATTGTTTTGTGGAAATAGTTGTGGCATGATCAGTAAAAGAACATAGCAGAATAGCAGCATGCCACAGCAGCTGAACCATTACAGAAATTTACAAAAAGTGTTTGTACATGAATGTGCATGCAAATTCAAATTCAACATTCTAGCTTGGAAAACAAAATCCCAAGGGTTAACTGTCAGAAGACACCAGCACTTGTTTTGGGTATGTAATTTTCAGTCTTGTGTTAAAAATGGGGGATGCTACAGAAGGGGTTAAACAACCATATAAAATTAATAGCATCATCAGCTGTGTTTTGTACTTGAAAAGATTTAAAGAATTAGCTCAAATAAATCTATATTTTTAAAACAACCTCCCAACAGCCTGATAAACAACAAATATGTATAGTCTCCATGTTGGTTTGGATATGAATGTCATATGTAATGTCATATGTTTTTGAAGAAACACAGGTTGGAGCAACTAGCAGAATATGAGTGTTTTTGAGAGATTTTTTTGGCTAGGGTATGTTTCTCTGAAAACCTTATTGTGCCAAGTCTCATAGTGTGGACATGTAAGAAATTATATTAATGGTATTATTAGTGAATAAAACAAACCAGAAGGGTTTCAAAAAGCCAGCCAAAAATATAAGACAGAGTTTGGATGGGTTACTGTTATAACCATCTGCTCTCTGCAAGCTCCTCCACATTTTGCAGTAGCCCGTGATACGGCAGGGCATTTTACGAATGGACTGCTTTTAAATTAAAACATTAAAGGCATACCCCATAGATTTATTTGCGAACAAATATTTTACTTAAAAGTGGTCTTTGTTGGTTCATGGTGGTGGCTATTATGTTTAAAAAATGTGTCTTCTCTTCTGTCTATAATATCAACAAAATGGCCATGAGCAGGCCCTTTAATCCACTACTGGACAATATTGATCCATTATTTTCACTGCGTTGTGACTGCAGTTTATTTTTGTTTGAAAAAAAAAGTAATGTCATTGTTTAATTTACATACCACTATTGTGTTAAGTTTATTTTATTTTATTTTTATGATTTGTTTCCTGGACAACAATGTGGTGGTACTTTGCTCAGTGCTGCTCAAGAACTTGAATTTCAAATGGGACTGAATAACTATTTACATTGCCATCCTCTAACCCTAAGAATGATAAGCCAATGTGAGTATGCTACAGGCATTGTAAGTGGACTATTTAGGGGATCAGCAGATGTTTTCAGTTTTGAATTCGAGGGCTCATTCTACAGGTCACCACCTGAGAAGTCAAAATGATTTCAGAGTTATACAATACCACTCTGCGGTCACTGATGCTGCCATATCCTCCAGAGACCTGGCAGAAAATAAGATTGAGTATTTAGATTTCTGACATAATACAAGTGACGATGTTGCAATGAAAATATTTCAAAAATATAATTTATTTCATATTTATTGAATGTCGGTTTGTGTATAGTATATACCATATGGTTCTTGAGATTAAAGACCAGAGATTCATGTCCCCTACAGTGGGGGAAAAATTCATTGCAAGGTCTTAGGAGGCTATAAGTTTGTAAAGCACTGGCTATTATTTTAGGACATAAAAAGTCACCTTCCGTTTTCATCAGACTACTCAGTTGTACATATTAATCATGCATCTGTTGTTTGTAGTGGAATCGCCAGGTTAAATACACTCCTATGTTCTAGTCACAGCTCAGTAAAAAAAAAAATTGTTATTTTTTTTAGTGTGCTCCACAGGAAACACAGCATTTCACAATTCACAATCAGTTTTTTTTTTGTGTGTTGGAAACTTACCTTGTTTATTTATTTTCCATTGGCATTTGGCTTTTCCTCATATCAAACGCTGAAAAAGATCAGTGTACATTTCAAAACTGCTTTATATCCACCTTCACTACAGAAGACACGTGAGATTAATTATCTTTGCCCATAAGGCCAGGCATTGCATGATGCAAAGTGTTAAAACAAAGTGTGAATTTCAGGATGCAGATCATCTTCACAAGGAATCATAGAAAGAAATCATAGAAAGCTGCACATTATTCTTTGAACAAAGTGTGCCATGGCGCGTTCCTATTGGCAGATTTTAACATTGATGCACTTGCTGTTCTTGATAATCTAACCACAGATATAAATTGATTTGTTTTAAATGATCTTAGCTGTTGCATAGTATTTCAATGATACATTCCTAGTTGCATATACTGTAGATCTACTTACCACGTAATTACATTTTCATATTGCCCAGTTGGATAACAATTAATGCTGCAAGGCCTTTGTGTAAACTTTTTGTTATATTTTGAATTCCCTGTTAAAACTTTACACTTGTCCCATTTTGCTATCCTGTGGCTAATCAAACATATAGTGGTTTTCCAGCACATGTAGCTGATCAGCAATGTGAGGAACTGAGGCAGTCTCTTCTGCTTTAAAGGGCAACGAGGGATAAAAATGACTAATAGCAGACAGTGTCGTAAAGTCTGGGAACAGAGCTTCTCTCTTTCTTTTCTTAAGGAAAAGAAAACTGTTGGTTGAGGAAGAGAGAAAAGATGTTTTTTTTTTTCTAACAAAATGACTTGCGGGACAGAGGTCACAGGTGACGTCTTTCTAAATAAAACAATAATAAAAAGACACATGGTCCGCACCACTGAGTTTGTCTGCATGTCATTCCTCCGTCCGTCCCGGGAATAAGACAAGGCAAGGTTGCCTTTCATGAAAAGGAAACATTTGTGGATTTCCTCGGAATCTCAGAAATGTGACACTGTGTATTTTCTTCCTCAGCAGAAATTGTCAACTGGTTGAAAAATGGCCCGGGTTAGTTTGCTTAACAGTTCACTTTCCAATGGTTTGGATGGGATATTGATGAACGTTCTGGGCTCCTGAAAAAAAGACAATTGTGTGTTAATAAATATTGTCACAGGCATCTGGTACCAAGGCCTGCATTTCTATGGCTCCATTTGAATGGGAAGCCATAATGACACAGGAAACAGCCCAGAGGGCATTTTTTTTGGTTTGAACATAATATTTTGATTGTCACATGCAATTTATTTGGACTTTGTTTCAGGTTGGCTAAAATATCTCTCCATGATGTTATTGTGACAGATGAAAATATATGCACATAGACTGTTCTAGATTGAGAATAAACAGAGAGCCTAAGTACACAAAGGTTGTATTAAAACAGCGTAACTTTAAATCCATGGACAAACCTCTCAGTGGCCAGAACACAGGTTTTTCTCAGTCATTTTAAATTAGGCATCTGCTCCTAAATACCTTCATATGTCAAAATGTTGCCAAGAAAGCTCTCAACACATGGAGCGAAGCCCAGAAAGACGATGCTGTCTCATAAGTCTGCCATTGCTACTTTGTTTGTTTCTCCTTTGTCGTAGCACCTTTGTCTATTAGTGTAGAACTGAGTGGCTCAAACAGCACACCTGCGAGAATGAATGAGAATTGTCTCAGAACTCTGTTCAAGTTCTGCAAGGTTATGTTATTTGGCAGTGCCATTTAGGGAAATTACTGAAAGCCATAAATCAAAGGCCTTATAATTGGAGGGGGGGTCTTTCTCCCAAGACTTTTTTCTGTGATTACTGTAATAAAATACTCTTTGGGGGAATCCAGTACTAAATCACTGTAAACCTGATAGTAAACACTGTCGGCAAGATCTAAAATAGCCTTGATGACTGGTTGTTCAGTAGTGTCCCTTCATTGGAATGCTTGGTCAAGGAGAAGGATTGTGTACTGGCTGTACCTTCAGTTGCACTTTTATTGGCATATGCCAAAACATGGCAATCATTTAAAAGGCACCAATATTATACTAACAAATACAGACCATCAAAATGGTTACTGTGGGTGTTTTTCTCAAATAACATGGCCTGAACCAGTACTATTAAGGGACAATTTAAACACCCAGTTCTCAGTGAATGGGAGCTAATGTAGATGCAATTACAAAAGGTGGACTAATGAAATATATTCATGTTATATCAAAGTTAACTATCACTTAAAAGTCCCATCTAGTAAGAGCCCTTCTTTGTGTAACATTTTTCCCTCTGTAATTAATCAAAACCATATAAAATAAACAATTTAAAAAACTTTCATTCAATGTCTAAACTTTAAAGATAAGTTTTAGTTGCCCATTGAGCAGGTAACAAGCTAGCTAGTGAACAGCTACAGCTTATTTGCACCTCAAATCATAGCTGTTAAATGATGATAATGGGATACCTTCTTTTGCATGTTTCTCCTCTTGCTCTTTTTTCTTTTTAAATTGGGAAACAGGTGGATTTGATCTCTTCATGTTGATGCAGAATTAGTTAACTTTCTAATTTCACATTTTGTCTATGCTCTTGACCCTTGCTTGTCCCCACACCTACGGTGGCTCAAAAAAACAATCAAGCTTCAAAAGCATAAGCACAAACATTAAGGGAAACATGCTTCAAATCCAGAAACTGTGCAAATTTCAAAACACATACTGTACAAAAAGCTAAAACAATGTGCTGCAAGAGAAGAAACATACTTAAAAATGTCAAAGCAAATGTAAAGAATAAAGTTCCAATACAATGCGAATTAAAAAAAGAAAAGAAAAGTAAAATACAAAAATGAAAATGAATGTGTCCGGAGTTGCATGTGTGCTGAAAATGGCATAGTAGTAAGGGAATAGTAGTATGGAAGCATGTTAATTGAGGGTTAGTCATTCTTTTGTTTTCTGTTAGTAATTCCTGTTCTATTAAATTTTTTGTGTGAATGCATGTGTTTTTTTTAGTCTATGTGTATGGGATGGCATTGTTTTGTCTCTGCATATTGGACAGTAGTGCACCTGGTAGATGGGAGAGCGTGTGAGCACTGAAGGTGAGAAGGCCGCGGAGCTTGTGGGCCAGAAGTGATGTGCAGAGGGCAGCGAGTTCCCTGGTGACATAAGGAATGTGCACATAGTGTTAACTGATGTGCATGAGTCCAGCAAAGGACAGGGTTCAGAGGCTGAGTAGCTGTGTTCTTCCAGCAGTCCGGGGACAGTGTGTTGTGGGGACAGGGCAGTTCCGGGGACAGTGTGTTGTGGGGACAGGGCAGTTCCGGGGACAGTGTGTTGTGGGGACAGGGCAGTTCCGGGGACAGTGTGTTGTGGGGACAGGGCAGTCTGGGGACGTTGTGTTGTGGGGACAGGGCAGTCTGGGGACAATGTGTTGTGGGGACGGGAATATGCTGCTGCGAATGCCGGCAGATTTTGTTTGGCTTTTCTTTTTTTCAATATAGGTAAACCCTGTAGGCCAAACTACATCCCACCTTGCGTGTGTGTGCATGTGCGCTCAGTTTACCAAGAGGGATTTCTTCCCCCTTTAGAAAGTGCCGTGCTTAGCAATTGCCTATATTGCCAATGCCTAAGACTGCTACTGCCAGTCGCCACTGGCATAGTCTAGATTTGATACCAGACTCTGGGGCTAGCTGAATAGTATTCAAAATAGTAATCCAATGGCTGTTGGGCGATTCAGCTAAAAACACTAGCCCATGGTGCAGTGAGACACCCCCCTTGTTTTGAATCTAATCCTGACCGTGTCATTTTTTAAGAATGTCCAGACTATTCTGTCACCAAGCTGTGCATTTGCACTTGAAAAGAAGTCCATCTGTCCATTCAACCTAACTAATCCATTTTGGACCACTTGTCCAGATTCTTTAAAAATAGTATTCAAGCTCTGATCTACATCCTCTGGCCTTTGTTGTGAGTAATTGTGGACACTTGGATAAAGCTTCCTTCATCGGATATTTCATTTAGTTCTAATGCTGGCATTAGTCACAGTCCAAAAGTTTAAAAGGTTACTGGTACATGGTAGCAATGCCAACGCTCGAAAATACCGTTCATATGAATGGTGGCCCAATGCCCAAGGTCAGAATTCTATTAATATTTCAGTGTATTATTAGCTGTGAGGGTGAAAGTGGGAAAAGGTGTGCTTGTCTGCTGAGTGTCTTTCTGTCTGTCTATGGCTTACATCCCTTCCAGGTGTCTGGGTCTATATGTTTGGCGTGTGTTTGTCCACATCTCAATATTTCACCTAGGTCTGTAAATGTCAGACTCTCTTTGTCAGACCCTGTAAAATGCATACACGCACTGAACACCCAGTCATTTTGTGCATACTCATTATTCTTAACTGGAAGTACGGGAGACAGACAGTTGAACACAGGCAGTGTTGTCCCAGCCAGCCAGTTTACATATTTAGAAGAAGAAACAAAAACAGTGTGTGTATGAAACCTAGAGAATGTGTTTGCTCCCTATTGATTTACCATATGGGGAATGTGAATCGAAGAAACAGATTTTCATCACAGTTAGTGCATGCTTGGTGTTGGTGGCCAGCAGAGCTGGGGCCGTGCTCTTATTATTCACCGTGTTGCAGGGTGCTCTGAAATATTCTGTCAACTAATTCCCTGCACCCCACGCCGCCCCCGTCCCCGCTCTTTCACCCATTTGGCACTCTGAACTGGTTCCCTCCTCTCGCCAGCCCTGCTGGGAGCTAGGACAAAGTAGCAGGGCTCAAAGTCATGGCTCAGGCCATTGGCTGGTTTTCCTTCCAGGACAGTAAAGAATGAGGCAGAGGAGGAGTGAAGCAGGGGGAGGGATCAAGGCACTGGGGAGGTTAGGTTCTTTCACTTCAGACGAGCGAGTGCTAAAGAGACAAAGTCACATTCAAGGACAGCCACCAAAGCAGTTTCAAGTATGTCTGGTCGGGTACACAGGCCAGAGGTTTAAACTTTGCCTATTGCCCGTAATTAGAGAAGCAGCGCCAAGGGTGGCAGTTTAGGAGTCTATATAAGGCCTGGGCAAGTGTGGCAGCCAAGTGCCGATGGAGCTAACACCCTCTCCTGCTGTCATATCAACTCTGCTTTGCCCTCTGGCCCCAGATAAACAGTCACACCATGAATGCATGCACCACCCTGTCTTGAAAGGGCTTGATCTGTAATTCGCCACAGAACTGTTTTCTCATCGGCCACAGGGACTTCCTGTTGAGTTTCAAAAGCACTCGCAGTATCACCCATGGCAACAAAACAATATATATGAATGATATAGTGTATATCAACACATTCCTTCATTCCACACCAACAGGCAATTTTCATGATTAAGAAAACTAAAAATATATCAAGGCTTTCTTGACCTGGCAAATAAGTAACATGGAGAAAGTGTGGCATATGTTTATTAAATAAGAATGCTTTTAGCATTGCTTCTTTTTCCCTTCACTAGGATGTTTTGTCATTTCATTACAGTAAACTGTATTCTGCTCTACCCCCAGCAAAGTTTTCCTCTCTGTGAAAATGCCTCCTGCCTAGTGTGGTACCCAGCCAATAGCCTCATCCAAATTCTGGCCCAAAATCATGCGCTCAGTGCAACTGCACAAAGGTATCATACATTGCTGCTGATGGCAGGCATTGGTTTTGGACCCATGAACGGTTCTCAGCTAGCTGGAAACAGGAGGGGACTTCAGCATTGTAGTACTAGGTATCTGCCTTTCTGCTAAAATACACACAAAAATAGCAAGCTTCTCTGGGGTCAGTTTAAATGTGTGCCCTGTAGACAGTGTCTCCGGAGGTGATAAAACGAACATCCCACTCACTTTCAGAGGTTAATTCCATTATGGGAGAGAGCATCTATTAATTGTGAGTGCTTCACTTCTGCTGAAAGGTGTTGGATGAGATACAGTGTGCATTTCCCCTCTTGGCAAGGGTCTGTATCACACCCTCTATTTTAATCTCTTAACAGCTGCGTATTACATATGGGACCATTTTCACAGGTGGGAACAACCAGATGTCAGTCAGTTCCTCTAATCCCAACCTACGTGGAAAATTATGATTAAACATTGATACAGTTTGGTGCCTCATATATCATATAGAGGTTTCACTACATTTATGTCCCTCTGTCCTTGAATTCATATTAAACCCAGGAGATTCATTACATTATTACATTACAGGCATTTGGCAGACACTCTTATACAGAGCGACGTACAACACATCTTTTAATATGTGACATACTATTTGCAGTGATGCAGGATGTTCAAATGTTCCTCTCACTTATTTTGAAAAATACACAGTCCATTTATAACAAATAAGGGTATCACTGGTATTACTCTATGTTAATGGAATCCTTCCTTGGCTAGCCACATTTAAATAATAAAAATTTGACCAAATAAAAATGTCTTCATACACCTCTTATTTAGCAATCTCATTTGCAACTGTATTCAATCACAAATTCAAATCAATTCATTAAAGTCCACTCCCCCTTACATCAATACTGCAGTGAAATCCTATAATGATGTGCTTGTGTTGGCACAGGTTTGAACATGACCATCATCCTGAGATGTTTAATAAAACAAGGAATCCTAAACAATTACAGCAGGTCTCACCACATGTGATAAATGATTTCTCTCCATTCCGTCCTAAATGTTTCAGATTTTAATTGGGTATTACTGGGATAAAGTATGCACAATACACGTGTTCACATGATGTATCTTCTTTAATAGAGCGCAGTTTATGAAATCCTCATTTTATGATTTTTAGATGTAAATGACCTGAATTAAGAATTTAGAGATGCACAATGGCATTTTTTTGTTGTATTTTTTTTAATATGCGCACGTACAGCTGAACATATAAGATATTTAGTTGAGTCGTATTCTCATTCTGCTGAGTGAATGGGCTCATTGTGTACATCAGAACCTGTGCTCCTGTGACATGCCAATGAAATGTTGCTGATATTGTTATCTGAAAGCTGGCAGGAATGGTTTCCAGACTCTCACAGGGATGTAAGGAGAAGTGATTTGCAAACACGTTCAAATGCAAAGTGTATCTTTAGCTATTTATTTGCACTTCACGAGTGATGAAATGCCCTGGCGTATTAAGGAGTTTCACACTTTGTCGCAGGGAACAAGAGGAAATGGATGCATTTGGGGCTGTGTTCCTCAGCTTTCACGTGTTTATTTTAGTAAGGAGGAGATGGAAAAGAGACACTAATTTAGTGCAAAAACAGAACCGACAGCCATGTCTGTGAGTTAAGCAGCAGTTCAGGTTGTAATTTCTGTCAGTGTTGCTCTCATGAGGGAATAAACCTCTGTGTTGCTAGGTGACCTTAACAGGGGCGTTGTGGAAATCAGTACGATGTTTCCCATGCAGGAATTTGACTACGCCCCTGCACCATGAAATGAGGCAGGCCACCGGCCCTGTCAGGCCTGCCCCCCTTGCACACAGCTGATAACTGGTTATCACCGTCGTCCCTGATTAAGGTTTTCAATAACAAAGGTATCAAACCATGTCTCGAACATGGTCCACCCACATCTCACCCTCTTAGCCCTTTATAACCATGTTCAGAGTACTTAGCTCCCACTTAAACAATTGACAGGAATGTCCTTGTAGATACAGGGTTCATGAGTTCATCTCACGGGGGTCAGGTCACCACTTCACTTCCTACAGAACCTCATATGCTGGGTGATGCATGTGAAGAATGCCAAACAAAAGCCATGATAAGTAACATTACAACCCTTATATTTGCAACCCTAAAATCTTCATGATTTGGGTGGTACTGTTCTGGCCTGGCATTTATCCATTTTCTTTGCGCTCCTTTGAGTCTTGTCCTGACTTATCTCACCAGAAAGCTTCATCAGGATGTTGGACAGCCCTTATCTTTTTTTATCTAGTCTCAGAAGACATTGTTCACATTGTGTCTCTGCCAGGGTGTTGAATTCCTTTACTGTGTGTCACAGCCAACACAGGAGAGGGTCTTGTATAAGAGTCTTTTCTTATACAAAACTCAGGCTTGGGCTTAAAGCACTTGTAGACCGTGGCACTCATGTCCAGACGTCTGCAGTGAGAACGAGAGGAAAATAAATGGGCCAGCCAACATGGTAAATCCTGTAATTTCACGGTTATTTTATCACTGTCTGTTCATCTGTTTTCACAAATAGGTCTCTTCACCCTTCAGCTGGGAAGCACTGCAGAGTGAAAATTGTGTAAATGCATCGATATGAAAACACTAATCACTTTGTGAAACAAGTTGATGACATTTTATTTGCTTCACATGAAAGAGCAGCTTCTCTTCACTGACCTGCTAGTAAATGTGCACACACTGAAAACATATACATATGTACACAGGCGTAAAGAAATATACACACTTTCACACACACACACACACACACCTGCACATGAAACAGGTACACAAACTTGCTCGTCAAATTCAAAAATGTGCACAAATGCATTCTGCCTTGGAATAATGAAGCAGAAGTAAAATGTAAAATTATGGAGAATAAATCATTATAGCAGCATAAACTACTTCCATTAAATGTCAAAATGATGGATAATGAATCCACACCTGCATAAGCAGTGGCAGACAGTTGAGCTATTGGTATTTTTCAATGCTAGGCCACTGCTTTTCCCCCAGGTGGGTCAAATATTCAAGAAAGGGAGTTTTGTACAGATGGTTAACATTGCTTCTGCACCCCTATTCCAAGTAACCTTTGGATATATTATTTTTATAAATAATAATAAGACAAAAAACCCAGTTTCAATAATGATAACAAGACCAGTAGTTTGACAAATTAAGATGGGAGTGCAAAAAACATGGTTGCTATTTCATCAACTAGATGACACATTGTCTCACTGAAGCCATTCCTCCCTCTGACACCACTGGCCAATTATGAGTCACCCTATGGAATTCCTGATCCAAGACAGCAAAAGCACAATACATTATCCAGAACAACACTAAACTAAGAACAAGCTTTCAAATTGGTTTTTCAATTTAGGAGCACAAGTAAAGTTACTTTAGAACTGATTTTGCTCTTGAGTTTGCCTTATCTGTATATCTTGACAGTTTTCTTCTTGACTTATCCATGCACTTAAATTTTAATATTGACTCTGATGGCAAATGACAGCACATGTGAGCTAATTTAACCTCTTGACATGTGATTAGTAGGGTTATTCCTGATGGCAGGAAATGGTTGTTTTCCGTGGAAAAAGACCAAAAAATAATTAAATGGTATTGAATATCGATAAGTATGAACAAATAAATGGCGGGGGCCTGTAGCTATGACTGATTAAGTGCAATATCCTTGTGGGCCTGTTTAAGGACTAAGCTTCAGATTCTTAGGTAATGGTCTAAGCGATATGTTTTATCTGCATCGCAGTGTCTTGGGCACCAGAGTGAGTCATTCCTGTCCGTAATTTGAAACTTCCAACCTCAAAGCCGATTCATCAGTGCAGCACGCGACCGGAAGAGGACGCCGGGGGAGGATGAAAGGAACTCCATATCTGTAATAGGTTGACCCCACAAACAGTTTAGTAAACGAAACAATGCAAATGAGCCTGTATCTAATCAGAGTCCAAGTCCACAAGTGTTCTACAGCGCAGATCAAAGTATGTGTGCGCGGGTATGTGTGTGCTTGCGTGTGTCTGGCTTTTCTGTTGTCTCCCCTGGAAAGCATGCCTCGAGGAGACCGATAGCTGCGATCGTTTGAAAGCCTATCGATCAAACTTGCCTTATCTGCACTGGTGGGCTGGTGGAACATAAAGCCAAAAGTCCCTGACAACCCGAAATAATTCCAGACATTAAGGAAAGTGTATTGAGCGCGGACACAGTCCCACGGACGGCCTACCCACGCATGGCTCTCCCTCATCAGGGTGGATGGTCAGGGGAACGCCATTGATTTACTTATTTCTCCCACATACAGTGTTTTGCAAGATGACCCTTGCTGGGACATTCCACAGCACAACAATAAGCTACAGAGCACTCTTCTTGATATATATTTTAAATTGCTCCTTTGATTGGTTACAGATGTGGTTCAGAATGGAAACGTGCTCATTTGAGAGAACTGGTCACCCACGAGCTGAAGAATATGGACACCATGATACCTGTGTGGTCTACTGTTGTGGTTCACAGCCTTTAGTGTGTCACAGACAAGCGGACAGATATCCACTTTTTTTGCAGACTTCTGGTGTCAATTTTAATATTAATTTGCCTGATGCTATGCCTAGTAAATACTGAAAGTGTATTATGTTTTTGGCCTCATATATGCACAAATGGTGTCATTTTAGGTAAATGACACCAGCATTTAAAGATGTTGATTGGACAAAGGTTGCTTTTACAGCAGCCTAGTAAGACGTTTGTATCATTTTAAAATCTAAATATGTAGCTATATGTAAACATGCTGATCTCTGGATAGTGTAAACACGTAGTTATCAGTCTAGTCTTTACAAACTTCTTGTGAGCACCGATTTACCAGAATGTGAGTTAGTGTGGCCACTGGGCTTGTTCGTCTGCCAGAAGAAAGTCATATCTAGGCGAAACGGATTACAGAGACACACGCAACATGATTCTCACATCCAGTTTACTTCTTAGTCTGATCATTGCGGTGATCATTGCAGAAAAACCTTACTCGCAAAGGAAAGTGGTTGAGAATGTTAGCAATGTCTTTAAAGCTAATGTGCCAATCTCTGGACATTCTTCCTTCACTTTAATCCAGAAGGATGGCAATTTGCTCATCTTACAATATTTTCACTGTACCTGTATAGTTTTATAATCTCCCCTTTCAAAATCTGAGACTCTGTGTTAATGAATTCTCTATTCAGTAAATAAATTGGCATTGAATTGAAGTCCATAATCGTCTATGGAGATTTTTGCATTCATTCATTTCCTGAATTGGCAGAATGAAATTGAGCCCAACCCAGGAATATAATTCTGGCCATGCCAGTGGCATCTGTAGGGTTCTAGTGGGGTGGTAAATAATGGGGAGGGAGGGTTTCAGTTAGCATGACGTTCCCCACCATTATAGCAGCATCACCTGCCTTTGCTAGCTGCACTGATCAACAAGGCAGGAATATTACACACCTTACCTGATACCTTTTCGGGTAGGAAGGAGGTACACCTGTAGGTATGGCAATAAATAATCATTTTTAGGGTAGGATGAATCATATGGCACCAATCAAAAGCAGTTTAAGAGCTGGAGAGGAGCAAATCCACTGCTATTGGATTACAATGTCTCACTGCCCTCTGCTGGAAAAAGGGTGCAATCACAGGGGCCAAATCAGGGCCTGGATAGACTCAAACTGTGAAAGGTTTGACCTTCAATTTGGATGAGACTTTTAATTTCAGCAAATGTTACTTTTAGTGTGGCTAATTGCCAACAACAGTATGTTCCTGGTGTTCCTCTGAAATTAATGAAAAATGACTATGTAACAAAATAGTGGCGATTGTTTTAATTTGGAGAAACAATGGCAAGATGAAATCCAGGCCCTAATTAGGCTGATACTCACTCCAGTAAAAATCCAGCTGTACAAATGGTAGCAGTGAGTGAAAGAATACGTAACATTATAAGTCACCTTGGAAAAGGGTTCCCACCAAGCAAACACATTAATAGAAATATGTGAGTAGTACCTGTGGTCTGGAGTCCTGCTGTCAGTCAAACACGTGAGCAATGAGCAAAGGGGTAATGTGGGAAAGAACATTACCTTGGCAACAGCACACTCTTATGCCACTGGAACTTTAAGGGGCACAGTGAACCAGAGCATGAGAAATCTCATCTGAAGTACTACACCGAGTCCGGAGTACGTTGACATCTACGCTGTACATTATTGATCCTGCTTGTCTAGTCTCTGCAAGCCTTTCAAACTGGGTTAACCTTTGTAGTATCATTTTTGAATGGTGTTCCAATATCTTTGGTCAGCACCCCCTGTACCACACCGTCAAAGACACCAACTTAATGCTTACAAAATTCTGATCCAATAGGATGCTTATCAAACCCTCCTGACTCCCTCTCCCCACTGTGAACACAGTCTGTTTTTGCTTAGGGGATCTGATAAGGGGCGCACGTCTGTAAACCACCCTAAACTATTGTGATTGAGCATTGGATTTAAATGGGTGGAGAGGAAAGAGTGCCCCCTGCTGGCCACTAACACAAACTTCTTTGTGCATTTTGACATGAGGTGGTATAGCTGCAGGCTCCATAAAGCTCCATAAGGCTGAGTTTAATGTACAGGGGTGCTAATGGGCTTCTGCTGCTATCTGTGCTGTGTAAACTGCTAAATCTTTTAAGAGAATGTTATATATATATATATATATATATATAATATGTATATATAAAGAAAAAGAAAAGCAGTTCTGCATTCTTGTGGGAAACTGGTCACACTGCAGACAGGCTCTTCAGTCATGACACGGTTGAAGGAGTGTGAATTGAGACGTTCTGTCTGGAACACTGGCTGTCCTCAGTGACTGCTGTCGCCTTGGCTCAGATGGGAGGGGGAACAGCAGCCTCTGCTTTTGCACTTGCTGGTAGACACAACTTCGCTATTTTGCGCTGGCCCACAGACACTCCTCTGAAAGAAACTGGAGCACATCTGCGACTATTCACTGCTGAGACCAATGACCCATGAACTCTGCTTTTAGAATTACTGGAGAAACTGAAGAACTGAATAGCATGAAAAAAATGCAGCATTTACCTTAAGTGAAATAAAAAATAAACTTGTTTTGATACTCGAGTAACCTATTTGCAGCTGACTGGAAATTGTGCTTGAATACATTGAAATAGTTACAGGAGTGAAGAGGTCATTTGTGTATGCCTGGGGACTTGATGTGATTATGAACCTGGTGCTCATGGCAATCATATCCCTGCTGTTATGGGGGGGGAATCAATCGAAACATTAAAATACCTATCACATTACTTGTGATAGGTACATGTGACAAACAATGGCACAATATGGATTCCACAACAAAATTAAACACCTACACCTCTAGTCAAGCCTAGGTGTCATTTCAGCTAAATATAAACTGTGATACACAGCCACAAAATCTAATCTAAAATACCTGTGAAAACCGATTTTATGATGGTGGACAATGCTATTGAGAATACTCACATTTACTTCAACAACAGTGATGGTACAAAGCAATGAAGCTTTCAGTGTTGTCCTGGCCTTTAACGAAGGATCTCACTTTTCAGTCAGAATCTTATGTCACTGTTTTTAGAGACTCCCTCATGCTCTGTATTTGATGGCAAGAATTTTGTGATTGGTTGTGTATATGGCCCACATAATACTAAAATAGCTATTTTTATTAAAAGCATTGCTCCCATATTGGAGCAAATTATCAAGGAAGGTAAAATGTTTACTCCTAGGGATATCAATCTGCTCAAAATAGAAAGAAAAACTTGTTCTGACAGGTATTTTATGAATAAGCTCTATTATAATTATCTCTTCCCCTACAAGACGAAACCTGTGAGAATCACCTCTTCATCTGCTACTCTCACTGATAATATCTTTCAAATTCACTGAATAATCACTCAAAATGTAGTTTGTCTGTCACAAATATTTTAGACCATTTTCTATTTGTAATTTATCCCTTGGAAATAAAAAAATCCTTGAAAAATTTGTATACAATAGAATGCCTAAAAATCTAGACAATCATGACCTTATATATGACCATCAGTATGGTTTTCACAAGAATCCCTCTACTGACTTAGCTTCCTAATTTTACTCAGCCTGAAATAATCATGAATATGCGCTTGGAATTTTTTAGATCTATCCAAAGCCTTTGGTACTGTCAATCATAACATTCTACTTGACAAATTGAAATTACAGCTTTCATGGCAACACAGATTGTTGTCCAATTATGATTCTGTAAATGTTTCTATAAATGGATGGATATTATGTGGGGTCCCACAAGGTTTCATTTTGAGACCCCTGCTATTTCTTGAATATATATATATACTACTAGTCAAAAGTTTTAGAACACCTCCATTTTTCCAGTTTTTATTGAAATTCTACGCAGTTGTCTCAATGTACTCTGAAATTAAAGCATAGAACAAATAAACAATTGGAGATAAATACAGAAATCATGGAATCGTTTTGTTTAACACAATTTAATCTAAATTTTTGACTCATCAAAGTAGCCACCATATGCAGATATATCAGCTGAACACACACGTGACATTCTTTCTACAGTGGAAATCAAATTGTTCAGAAAGTTCTTCCCAACACTGTTGTAGAGGTTACCACAAATGTGCTGCACTTGTAGTTTGCTTTACTTTCACCCTTCTGTCCAGTTCATCCCAAACTAGTTTGACAGGGTTTAAGTTTGGAGACTGTGCTGGCCATTCCATGATTTGAAGTCTACCATCTTGTTCTTTTCTTCTAAGGTAGTTCTGACATTGCCTGGAGGTATGTTTTGGGTCATTATCTTGTTGTAGGATGAACCCTGACCAACTAGGCGTAGACCAGGGGGTATTGCATGGCGCTGCAAAATGCTGTGGTAGCCCTTTTGTTTCAGGGCAGGGCCGGCCCTAGGATTTTGGTGGCCCTAAACAAATCTGTTCGAGCCGGGGCGGGGCCGGGGGTGGGGGGGGGGGGACTTGGTAAAATCCTTCCTACATTACATTGTTATGACATGTTCTGTTGCCATTCCATTTAAAATTTATACCGCTAGATAGGGGATCAATAGCGCAATTACAAAAATAACGTTATTTACCTTAGATAAACATTGGACTGTGTGGCCCCCCCTCGTGGTCGTGTGGCCCCCCCCCTAACGATTGTGGCCCTAAACAACCGCATAGAGCGTTTATGCCACGGATCGGCCCTGGTTCAGGGTGCCAGTCACTCTGTGAAAGTAGCCAATCTGGATTCAGCAACAAAGCCCCAGACCATCACGCTTCCTCCTCCATACTTGAAAGTTGGTGTCACACACTGAGGAACCATCCACTCACCTACTCGACGGCATACAAAAACCTTGCGTGATCAACCAAAGATTTAAATTTTGATTCATCGGTACAAAAGACCTTCCAGTCTTCAGTAGTCCACTGCCGGTGCTTCATGGCCCAGACAAGCCTCTTTTTCTTATTTTGCCGTTTTAGCAATGGCCTTCGTACTGCCACTCGACCTGTCAATCCTGCGGCTCAAAGTCATCCCTTCACAGTTGAAACTGAGACTTGCTTACTTCGACCACTGTTAAGTTGTGCTTGAAGCTGTTGTCCTGTGAGCCACTTATCACGCAAGCTGTTGACTCTCAGAAACTTGTCTTATGATTCTGTTGTGGCTTTGGGTCTGCCGGACCTCTTCCTTCCTTTTTATTGCCATTATGATAGCAATATACTACTTCCTGCAGGGCAATATTGTCCAAATAATGCTTCAGAGGGTGTAGTAACACAGTCTGTTCCAACACTGATTTTATACAGACAGAGGGTTTGTAAGTAATCAACAAAGGTTGGGACACCTGTTGTAATTGTTTGCATCAACATTCAAGGTTTAATTTACTTCCATTGCTGCAGAAAAGCAGTAAGTTGTTGACCCATTACTTGTTCCCTGAAAAAAAAAGTTCCCTAATTTTTATAAGGCCTCTGAAATTGACATTATTTTTCAGTTTTTGGTAACCTAAACTTTTTTATTTTTATTTTATTTTTTTACCTCTGGCAGTTTACCACTTTCCTTTGTACCTTTCCAGGTCATTCACTGGACTTGAACTGCTTAAATTTCAATAAAAATGGAAAAATGGTTGTTCTAAAACATTTGACTGGTAGTGTATACATACATACACATACACTCACCGGCCACTTCATTAGGTGACAGGAGTGGCACCCGGTGCCCTGTGGATGGGGGCACTGAATGGTCACCCTGGAAAACACCCCTCCAATTGGGAAAGACATGTTTCATCATAGGATAAAGGTGATCACTCAGAATAACTTTTTATTCATTTGCTGTGAATCTTCCATCTAAGGGGACAAGTGGACCCAAACCATGCCAGGAAAATGCCTCCCACAGCATAACAGAGCCACGAGACCCCCTCACTGTAGGGGTCATTCAGACTATACCGCTAAGATAACACTAGAGAGACTGCTTTAAAAATTTGGTCGCAGGTTCGATTCCCCGGTAGGACGAACCCGCCGTTGTACCCTTGACCAAGGTACTTTATATGCATTGCTTCAGGTATATCCAGCTGTATAATTGGATAGAATGTACAGTTGAGGCCAAAAGTTTACATACACCTAGGCTAAAGACATTCAAACTCAATTTTTCACAACTCCACACATTTCATGTTACCATACATTTCCTGTGTTAAGTCAATTAGGGTATCTATTTTATTTCCATAAGAGGTCATTTCAAATTAATAGCTAAGAGACAGATTTATATCAGTTTTTATGTACTATATCAGATTTTCAGTGGGTCAAACGTTTACATACACTTTGTTGGTATTTGGTCGCATTGCCTTTTAATTGCTTAGGCCGAGTTGCTTGGATTTTGGCTCTGAGGGTAGGCCCTTAAATACAGCCACAGGTGCCAATTAACTCCCAATTAACTCCTAATTATGACAATTGGCCAATCAGAAGCTTCTAAAAAGTCATTACATCAATTTCTGGAATCTTCCAGACTGTTTAAAGAGACAGTCAACTTGGTGTATGTAAACTTTTGACCCACTGGAATTCTGATATCGTGAATTAAAGCTGAAATGAATCTGTCTCTAATCGATTGTTCTAAAATTACTTCTGATGTGAACCAAGTAGATGCCCTGACTTGCCAAAAGAAAAGTATGGTAACATGAAATGTGCGGAGTTGTAAAAAATTGAGTTTGGATATTTTTAGCCTAGGTGTATGTAAACTTTAGACCTCAACTGTACATGTAAAAAGTTGTGAAAGTCGCTCTGGATAAGAGTGTCTGCTAAAAATGCCTGGAATTAATCTAATAGGCAGCTTGCTGTTTTCATCTGAGAAAATGTTTTTATGAAGATTTTCTGCATTGGTTACATACAAGGTTATTTACAGGGAGTATAACATTATCATATAGAAGATATGGTAGTACAAAGTTAAGAGACAGAACTGGTCAACCATATGTTACCGATGATGCCAATTGAATATGATCTTGTTTAACTTTTCTGGAAAAATCATATTCAATTGGTATCATCGGTAAAATCTGTTTACATGTCCACACACACTCACACACACACACATATACTTTTTGAATTACTACATTTTTTTTACTATATCTGATTTTTCTTATTATGTACTTTTAATTATTTTTGTTTATTTATTTATTTATTTATTTATTGTTTATTTACTTAATTAGCACAGAGGACATAACATGAAGCAAAAAAATAATAACAACAATAAAACAAATATGAGCATTGACAGTTCAGGAACATAACCCAAGCTTGTCTTCTCTTCTGTTATTACATCCAATAGCACAACCACTGAACGGCATTTTGTAAGAAGATTTTGTGGTGTGATACCGTGAGTTGTCAATAGCCATCGATAGAACTTAACAACCAAGTTAACCAGACCAGTTCTATTTACACAGTCAAATAAATTAAAGGGGAATTTCACTTTATAACACATCTGGGGTCATTTTCACACCTACCCAGGCTTTTGTGTGCACCCCAGGCAGTTTTTAGGTTGCTTGCTTCAATATTTAGATATTTGATACCCATGTGAGCAACGCCCCCCCCCCCCCCATCCAATAGAAGCCCATTCAACATCAAACTCCACGTTACACTCATTGTAAACACACGTCCCTGCTTCTCATGACTGATTTTGTCCTTCTAATAAATGTGTCACCCTTCATTTTTCGATGAGTTATTTCATTTGAAATGTCTAACGTTAGAAACAAAGACCTATTTTTTTTTTAGCGCAAGTCCACATAGTAGTATGGTTTCCGGTTTTTGGCTGTCCGTTAACTTAGCGTTGAAATTGAACAAACTAACGTCTGCTAGCTTTTGTTTGATGCGATATCGGTGTAATAATGAGGTTCATTGTACCCGGTTGTTATAATGCCCCCCGTTAAACTTGCCTTAAAAGCACATTTTCATAGTTTTCCACGCGATGCAACTTTGTGCCAGTCATGGCTGGATGTAACCAGACACCCCAACATAACAGCGGAAGAAGTTCGCAAACGAGGACTACGGGTATGCAGTGACCACTTTGAAGCCACCGACTACCAAGGCGACCGTCTGAAGATTGGAGCTGTACCCACCATTTTCCCATCGTTGGTCGAACTGCTTGAGGTAGGTACTAAGCGGGCTGGCTATCGCTTCTGTCTGTGATACATATGATGTCTATGGTAACAGACAGCTTGCTGGCTGTTGTTATAGGGTTGCCACCATCCATTTATTTGACCCCCTATCACTAATGTTATTATTGAGTTGTCCAAGTGTAATCCCATGATCAAAAACAATATCTCCTTCATCCTCAGATATTTTCGGTTTCACTAGCTAGTAGTAATACAACACTATTTCTACGACCAACCTAACGTTATTGTCTGCAGGTATGGCCACATCAGAAGTTGCACAATGATATGCATCCTCGAGTTCGACACTAAACTGCCTGGGTCTATTTCTTGCATTTGCAAAGGAAAGCAACACAACAGCGTAAAATATTAACATAATGGAAATAACTAATCGAAAAATGATGGGCGACACATTCATTAGAAGGACAAGATCAGTCACGATATGCAGGGATGTGTGTTTACAATGAGTCTAACGGGGAGTTTGATGTTGAATGGGCTTCTGTTGGATGGGGGGGGGGGGTTGCTTACATCAAATATCTAAATATTGAAGTAAGTAACCTAAAAACTGTCTGGGGTGCACACAAAAGTCTGGGTAGACGTGAAAATGACCCCAGAAGTGTTATAAAGTGAAATTCCCCTTTAAATACCCAGATTTGAAATTTTGCAGTAGGAGACACCCATAAAAAGGGTCAGAAACAATATGGAATGCTTACATGTCCAGATTACAAGGCACTAAGAAATGGGTACAGAGAAACGAGGTACAAAGTGAGAGAACCACCAGGAAAATAAAACATAAATTCCGGTAATGGACAATGAGGTACGGCTTCACAATGCCATATTACAGCATAGGAATACAATATCATTGGAGAGGACAAAAATTAGGAGTGACTCCAAATACTAAATGAATTCATTAGGCATAATAAAATGAACAGTAGAGGATGCATAGGAAAAAGGCATGATGTTACAAAGGAAAAAAACAAAAAGACAATGGTGGTGAACCAACTAAGGAAATAATCTGAACACCAACAGAACAACAGGGGGATAAATCCCTGCAAAAGGAGCAAATCGTGAGGGTGGCAGGAATAGACACAGATGAACTTGTGATCGGAGAAGGCCAACAACATCAAAGGGTAAAATTGTATTCACAATTCATTATATACCCTATACTGAATTCATATGCAGAACACTTGTTTAAATTGTTTAAATTCAGAACTGAGTTTTTATACTAACTGCTAGCCGATGACTTCAATAGAAGTATTGCATCCTTTCAATGAAACAGATATCATTTAATATTATATTGTAAATAAGTGAGAAGTGATTAGTAGAAATGCTACTTTCCATTTGAGAGTATTACGCATCAGAGAATGTCTTTGTCATGTCCATACCCATGCAGGGAAACTGTTCTAAAAAGTTCAAAAAATTCCCACTCAAAGAGGGCAGTCACAATTATGGCATGCTTTAGTTAATTAGATGGAATTAATTGACCTTATTTACATAATCTCCACCCTGTTTTTGTGCGTTCAGGTATACATATGCATGAACACATTTAACGAAGTATCAAATACATCCTACTAGTGATTTTGACCTATTGTGACCACTTAGTAAATCAAACATATGGTAGATATTGTGAGCTTGTAGCAACTGTTTTGCATTGGAAAAACATTCGCAATCCTTTAGTAAATTTGGCCCTGTGGCTTCTGTGAATTTTCATCAGTGAAGTCACTTGATCATTTCGGACAAATGACATTACGATGCACTGTGGTATAGATATAGACACATTGTTACAGGGCTCTATTGGTTTTTTATTGCAATTTTTGTTTTCCCAAAAATCATTGCTACACATAATTAAATTTATGATCACAAAAAATTGACTGACAAGGTTTTATTTGGTTGTCAGTTTGGTGTTCTACCCTGAGTTTGAAGGGCACCAAGCTCTTTTGCACTCAGCATGTATGATAGAGGCTGTTTCTGTCACTCCTGATGCTCTTGCCCACTCCAGTTCCTATATACTATACGCTCTCTGTGTGCAGCCAGCTGATTTCAACTCTGATTACAGCAACACAGTAGCTTTTTTCTTCATAGTCATCGCCTTGTCCCTGAGGTGCATCAGTGTTGATTACGCTACAGCACCACTCTAGAGCAGTGCTGCTTTTGCATGCTCAAATGATAGAAATCCACAGTGCGCAATGTTTTTGAGATTGGTTTTATTATTGCCGATACCAGTCACATTTTTGTCAAGGAGGCACAGAAAATGATTGAGGTGGTTGCCTTGAAATTCTCTGTGTAATGTTACCTCTGCTCTGCTCTTATCTGTGTAGCGCTAGCTCCCTGTGTAAGCATATAGCAGCAAGCACGTTGTTTGTTATAGCAACTCATAGGTGACATAACCATAACAGCTGTTACATTTATGCAGACGGGAACATCATGTTTTTATGGTCACCTAGCACCCAGTTTCCGCTAAAATACACTCCAGATTAACTTTTCAAGGACAGATAACTTCTTTAAATTATGTATTATTTATTGTAAATAAAAATAAAGCCTCACACCTGAAATTTTTTTCAGAACAGATTTTTACTTGGCTCGCTCAAAAACAGTTTTCTGCAAATATTTCCTGCAAAGGTTATCACGTTCCTTTCGCACATTGAATTGAATTGTATTTCATTGAATTGTACAAACCTGAAATGGCTATGGTAGTCGCAATGTACATGAAATTGTCAGCCGTGTTACATTTATCAAGTGTTACATTTATGGTGACCATCCCCTACTTTTTGTTGCGATACAAATTCTTGTTTGTTCGATTACTATTATTGATTATAAATGGCCCTCTGTACCTTCCTGGTGATAACACTGTGGTGGGGTGGACGTGGTTTGAGCGTCGGCTGCAGAGAGAGAGAGAGTGGGAGGAGCGGCTCTCGGATCCGTCGTCACAACTGTCAGGTGGAGGTAATCAGCGCCGATAATTATCAATTGTTTAATTGCGTTGATTGCCTCTGATTGTTTTCAACAGTGAGCCTGGGGTTTTTAAAAGCGGAGACCGGGAGTCTTCGGGAGCGAATGCCGGAGAGAAGGACGCAGAGTAAACGGAACGAAAGGAAAAAACCCTGTGTTATGTTGTGTCCAAGAAAAGCCGTGGGCTTTAATAAAGAGCACGAAAGTGCTAAAACTGTTGTGTCACGTGAGTGTGTTGGAAGGCAGGAGGGGTGGCACTCACTGCCACAAACACGTTTTTGTATTCCTGATACACCTGATACAATGTTTTTGTAACACTGATGTTCTCCGGTATTGTCCCTCTTGATAACAGTATCTGCCAAGTGATTGTAATTGCAATTGTATTGACATACTGAACATTCCTTAGTATTTTAGTGATTAGTGTTTTAGTCTTAGTACTGAGACTTAAAATCTTATTTTATTCTATCAAGTAGACAATATTAGCTTGTTTTAAGTTGCTGTTTGCTTGACCTGTGGAATTTTCTTAGCCCATTTTCAAATCTTGAAGTAAGTCAAACTTCATCTCACTTCATCTCACTTCATTATGTAGCAAAAAAGTAATAGAAATAAAATTCATATACTTGTTGAGATTGTTGATTTTTGCAGTGCATGCTTGCTATCAAGTAGAGGTATGTTCTCTGTCTCTCCTGTGTCGAGCTGCCTGTAGTGCCATTATATAAATAGATGCCAATGTATGGTATGGTCATGTTTACAGGAACGTTTTATAAAATTCGCATTTGGCATTTCAGTGAATTATTTCCACTGAGGGGATCAACAGCAGAGGATGAGCAAGAGATTTATCATAGCCTATAAAGTAACATTCCCTTTTCTTTTTCGTAAGAGTTATGCACAGGAGTAATAAACACATAGGACCCTTTTTATTTTTGGATAATTGTACAGTCCTAAAACATTCTTTTTTGTAAACTACACTAGATGGCACTATAGCAACAGAAATAGTTACCTCAAACTTGGTCCTGGGGCCCCCATGTTTATGCTGGTTTCATTCCAAACACAATTGCAACCCCGAAATAATGTAATGTAACAAAATGTTAATTATTCATAAACACCTTTCATGTCGTTTGTGTGATGAATTACCTTTATGTCACACATAGTTATGCATGGCAGGAATACACATGCTCACAATCAGTGAAATGAACTACTGCTTCCATCTGATATGATAAACGGTAAATGATTCCAGTGTAATGAGGTTTTCAATTGATTAAATTGTAGAATGATATATTTGACCACTTTGATGGCATTAGGGCTATGTCTATAAATAAATCACAATACTATCATATGAAGCATCTTGATATATGATACTATGCCCATTCTTTTTTCAGTTGAAATTATGGAGTTTTAAGATAAGTCAACAATGTTATAAATAAAAATGCACAAGTGAACATGACAAGACTGTCCGCTTCATTAATTTTGTTTTATTAATATATAATAATGATAATAATAATAATAACTTTATTTATATAGCACCTTTCATACAGAGTATGTAGCTCAAAGTGCTTTGGCAGATCAACACAGTCATATAAAATGTGTGTGTGTGTGTGTGTGTAATTTATTTTATTTTATGGGTGGACCCGTGTTATAATAAAATAGCTTATTATGCCTGAATATATTCATATTCTTCTAGTCTCTGTAATAGCATAGTCATCCAACAAATCTATGATGCATGATTATTATCAGCAGGATATAGGTATTACAAAAAGTGGTGTACCATTTCCATGCGCCACAATGCATTCCACTATGCAGGACTATGCTCTTTCAAGATTTCAGCGCCTGCATGTGGAAGTGAAGTTAGCAAAGTACACTACATATCATTCTATCCAGCTCCCATCGAGATAGCTGCCAATCATAAATGATATCCAATGCTTCATCAAATCGTCCAGCCCTACATGGCATCTCAGTGCCATGAAAGTGGTCGAATACAACTGAGGATCTCTAAAATTATTTATCTTAAAGTTTATACTCAAGGTATCGCCAACATCTTCCTGCTCTTAATTTGGAAAGATATAGAAAAATGAATGAGAAAGCCTTTTCCAATATGTGTGATCTCAGAGTATCAAGATATAGGCAATATTTCAAGGATCGCAAAGGGTGATGTGATGACTCATATTTTTTGCATATAAAAGGCTCAACAGAATATAGAAATATATTGTTGTTTCTCAAAGGTTTCACGTGGGTGAAAGTGTGTTGAGCATGTAAAATTTAATGTTGCAATGAGAAAATGAAATGCATCTCCTGGGCAGCCTTGTATAAGTATGATGTATAAAAGTCTTGTGCAGATTAAAGTGCAGTAGCAAAACCTTTAAATTCAAGCTCCCCATTATACATGTCATTACAGTTATCTACATAATCACAGTATTTATTTTTCCTAGCAGACAAGCTTTTCAGAGTGATTTACATTGCACAGATTACATTTGTTTGGGGTATTATCCATCTATACAGTTGGATATTTACTGAAGGAATTAAGGGTAATTACCTGGCTCAAGATCACAATAGCAGTGCACAATAACACCTGTGATTTGAGCCTGAGTTACAACCCAACGACCGCACAATGTGCAATCACTGTTACAATGACAACTGTTTGTTTTCTTGGCATAGCAGCATGACTTATTGTAATTTCCTAACTAACCCTAAATGTTATTCGTAACCAAAGTATAACTTGTGTACTCTAAATGGCAGATGATGTTGTTAACAAAGTGACATACCAGCATTTTCATTATGCGTTGTACTGAACAGTTCCAATATAAACATATAAACATTAAGAAATTCCCTTGTGAATATGGAACTGAAGCTTTTTTTATGTGTTTTATCCATGTCAGTTACTGAGCAGTGTGGTCTGTTTCAAGACAGAAATGTTTCGCACACCATTTTACAGAGTAACATTCAAATGTTACATCCCTCATAAGACTTGCATTTTAGCTGCCAGGCTACGGAAACACAAATTAACACTCTAGATGTTTTTTATGGTCATCTATTTTCTATTTTTTTTTTTTGCTATTATTTTTCCTTAAATGGAATTCTGGAAGCGGCAGAAGGTAGGACCCTGCAGGCTGAGCACTTTGAAAATATTTGTTCCGTGCCACAGCCAAGTTGACTTAATGGGGGAAGCCTGCAGTTCCTGGCATTCTGATAGACGAGCTCTGAAAGGTACGGTTTCACCAGCACTGAACGGCTCTTGTCCCATCTTCCATCCGTGGTGTAATTCTAAACTAACTTCAATGCAGACAGCCCACGAAGAGAAATAACCACATGAGAGCAGCACTGCATTTTTTCCCAGGAAGCAGACACTGGCAGGGACTCCAGTCTTAGAGACAGTATTATAAATATTTACTCCCAAGGATCTGCAGGGTTTAGATGAAAGGTGGTGGGATCCAGGTGGCCAGTGAATTTATTCAGAAGAGACATTTTCTAATGAGTTTTTCCTGCCGTTATAAATTTTCTGTACACAACAGAAAATTAATTTTGGCTCTCAAATGTGGAAACTGCTCTACCCATTTAGTTTCAAACTACTATATATTGCTTTAGTAGGTGTCCAAGCAACAGGTGCTGATACCTTATAGATTCTGTGTTGATTTTCATTTCAGTCCTTTAGTATTCTTTAGTCTAAAGAGATACTAAAGGACTCAACAACAGACCATGTCAATAAAATGATCAGATAATATCCCTCCAGTTGGTGGTATAAAACTGATGAAGAGTCATAACAAGAGCCCACATGTCCCTTCACAAAGAAAAAGACTGCCTCAAGTTTCCATGAAGCATGTTGGATTTCTCTGCATTATTATGTTTTTCAAACTGTTGAAAATCACATCTTCTGAGGTAAAAACATGCAGTAGGCCAAAGAACTTACGCAAGCCTTCTTAGTCCAATGTTTATAAATTGTTCAATGTAAAAGAATATACACTATATGACCAAAGGTATCTGGACACCCCTTGGTCTGGGGCTGTTTTTCATGGTTTGGACGAGACCTCTTAGTTCAAGGAAAATCTTAATGCTACAGCATACAATCACATTCTGGATGATTCTGTGATTCCCCAACAGTTTGGGGAAGGCCTTTTCCTGTTTTAGCATGACAAATGTCCCTGGGCACATAGTGAGGTCCATAGAGAAATGTTTTTGTCCATAATGGTGAGGAAGGACATGATTGGCCTGCACAGAGCCCTGACCTGAACTCCATCCAACACCTTTGGGATCAAGTTATGTCTATGTGTGATATGTTGTTTTTATCTGCTGCTGTAACACCCAAATTTCCCACCTGGGGATTAACAAAGTCTATCTTATCTTATCTTATTTGAAAGCTAACTGCATGCCAGGCCTAATCACCGAATCAGTGCACAACCTCACAAATGGTCTTCTGGCTGAAAAGAAACAAAGCCCAGCAGCAGTGCTACAAAATCTAGTATAAAGCTTTACCTGAAGAGTGGAGGTTGTTATAGCAGCAACAGGTAGACCAACTCCATATTAATTCCCATAATTTTGGATGATGTTGGATGTCAGGTGTCTACACACTTTTGGCTATGTAGTGTAGTTTGGTAGACATACTGGGCCTCATTCACGAAACGTGTCACATTCTCCTATGACTGTCATATTTGATCATAAACTGTGTGTAAGAACATTTCCAAGAACATTTCAGCATTCATCATTTTTTTCTTATCTGTATTTGTTTATGGCTGTTTCATACACCTGAGATATGCACAAAAATGAAGGTCAGCACATCACAAATGTCATAATGTTTTTTTGTAAGAACATTTTTAAGAACAAAAGTAAGAATAATTTAAGAAAGGTTTTGTGAATGAGTCCCACTGAAATCCTGGGTATCGTCCCCCACAGAAACCCATCCATTTGTCCATTATTGAACCCGCTTAATCCAAGTCAGGGTCGCGGGGAGAGCTAGAGCCTATCCCAACATGTATTGGGTGAGAGGCAGGAATTCACTCTGGGCAGGTCCCACAGAAACCAGTATACATAAACAGTGGATACACCTGTGATATAGGCTAATGGATTAGGAATTTTTCCTTGCTCTGCTTGTAGAATACTATGTTTAGAACACTGAGCCTGAGTATCTTAAAGTAGTATATCACATCCTCAGGTTAACATCCACCACAAAAAAACAAAACAAAAAAAAAAACAGTTTGACCTATCTTAGGTTTAATGATACTTGCCATTTTAATTTGTCAAATCACTAAATTTTATGAGTAGTTCCCCTACTGACCAGTTTCTGAGACCTCACTGTTTTTCAGAATATATTTGAGTAGTGAATCCAGGTTTCTATGAAACCTTTCTTCAAATATTCATTATCACCTTTTGGGATAGTATGCACTGATGTGCCTGAGAACACACACACACACCTGTTACGATCTATGTGCTCAGAATGGAAATCTAGTAATTACTCTGAGCTACGTACCACATAGTGTGTGGCAAGCTCTGCTGAAAGAGTGATGAAGGTAAGTGATCCTAAATAGGACACAAGCATGTTGGAAATGAAGCATGCTTTGTAAAAGTGAAAATATGTAAGTATGTTGCCTCTGGCTTTAATGTCCATAATTGTCAATACACTATACAGAGCACTACTCTAAGAGAGAAGCAATCTGTCCTGTGGTGAGCTTGTTTGAAAATACCTTAGACATACAGGTACATTCAGGGTTGTAGCAGTTGTCTAAGCACTGTGTTGATATACCTTAATGGTGAGAGCAGGCTGATGTTAGTGTTAGGGCTGATCCGTTTAATTTCCTGTCTCTTGAGGCTTTTGGCAAACACAAACATTTCACTTAAAACTTGGTTTTCCGTGATTAATTGACTTTTGCAAGTGTAGATAGAGAGAGAGAGAGAGAGAGAGAGAGAGAAACTCATTGCTGAGGGAGACTTATTTGCATTGTCTGTAGCTCGCTGACATTTTATCTCTTGTCTTTTTTTCCTTCACTATTGTTGCTTAGAACACTGTTTGTGATATTTTTCAAACTCATTAACAAAGATATAGGGTTGTCATCACAACACAAAGGAAGACAAAATTCATAATAATCCTAAGAGCCACAGATTTAATTCCATGAAACAAAAAAATAAACATTTCCATTTGTTTTTTTTTCTTGTTGTATACACGTTGTACACTTGTTGTAAACTAAAATTCAAAGTTGTAGACAGGGTTTATATATATGCCAAACAGGGTTTCCACACATCCTGGAAAACCTTGAAATTAACAAAACCATTCTACAATCATGGAAAACCAACGGGAATTAACAAAACCATTCTCCAGTCATGGAAAACGACTGTGAATTAACAAAACCATTCTCCAGTCACAGAAAACCATTGGAAATTAAAAAAACCATTCTTCAGTCATGAAAAACAACTGTAAATTGAGAAGAAATGTCAAATATCTTGAAAAACACTTGAAAATTATTGAACATAAAAACTGTTGTTTCTATAAACATTTTGCCGGACGCCACAAAATATATCAGAAGATTGTGCTGACATACCAAAAACACTGGTTTGGTTATCAACACCTAATAGACAGTAGATAGACATTTTTATTTATGTCAGGCTGATAACCTAATCTAGGCATACAATCTATGGGTCGCCCCTACAGCAGAGTTCATTAATCTCTGAAGAAACACCCGAACACAAAGCTAGTTAAGAGTGTCAGGGGCCAGCGTGGTCACACATGCTATGGCCTCTTTTCAGTGATAGTGTAAAGAGATAAATGTATTAATTAATGAGACTCCTGGAAAGGAAAATGGTCATTTATTCCTGCTTATGATGTACATAAGACATTGCATAAAGAGTAAACAAATACATTGTGAGGCACTTTTGGAACATGACACCTTGTGATCTTTCATTAATTGTATTTGTATGAAAATCACTAGCAAATTTTTTTTTTTTTTTAAAGTGCAATATTGATTATGCAACAATTGAAAATGCAACAATGACAGTGAAAACTGTGAAAAAATAATATATAGCAGTTAAATATTCACTGTGTTTCTGTGTTACCCATAACTCACCTGCGTTACAATAACCAGATGCAATCCGTATCACTTAAGTTTACAAGAAAACAAAATCAAATCAGTATGTCATTATAGGCTCACCAATTGTAATTAATCAGTCCACACCAGCAAAGATATAGGGGTTTGAATAGGTCTTCCGCTTCTACCATGAGGGTCCTTTTCTGTTGTTGTGAAATGAGAAATGCAAATGAGAAAAGTGGAAGACTAGAATTAGTGAACTGAATTAAATTACAGTACAGAACTTTTAAAAATAAAATGTGCATATCATTATCATGTTTATATAAATATCAACCGTGCCCAATAGCTATACTGTATAGTAGACATAGCTTACAAAACATAATTTTCATCGGACAAGTTAATGAAATGTGCACCATCATTGATTTGCTTGCTAGTGAGCTACACTGTTTGCGTAGCCTAGTAATTTGGGACATTTAAAGATGAGCAATTGTGGTTCACTTTACCACTGTACCATTTTACCAGCTAGATGATGAGTGCAAGTGCTCTGCAGCTGCTTCTTTTGCTGTGACAAGTAAAGGCACAGAAAAAAGCAGCCAAGGTGTGCAAGTGAAGTGCACAGTGCCCTCACTAAAAAAGGTTTTGAACCTTGCACTTTATCCAGGGCACAGTGGACACTCCCATTCAGCAGTGTCTCATTACAGCCCCCCCTTGTTTGTTTCAAGTTTAATTGAATGCTTGCATTGTCTTATGTGTCCCAATTGGGCTGGTAAAATATGAAACATGGAAAACACGGTATTTCACCCCTGAAAAAAATATAATACAATGGACAAAACAAGTCAGTTAGATTTGGCTCTAGGCAGTTCAGGATTTCAATCAGCTTTGCCCTACTATTTGCATAAATACTCCCTGCAACATATATTTTCCTGTTCAGTGAATATTCCTGAACATTGGCACAGGTTCACCTGCTGAGATTCACAGATGAATCGATCAGTCACATATTCAGAACAAATGCATGGTTGATTTAGAGGATAATTACTTCGATAGGGTTTTAAAAATCTTCTCAGCTGCAATTATAATCAGCTACAATAGTAAGAGCTTGGATGTAAGCTCTCAATGCCTTTTACAGCTCTCTAGCTAAGTAGCCTGGTATGCTATAGGTAACCTATAGTTTGTGATTAAATGTTATCAATAAAATAGTTACCATTTGGAAATGTATGGTAGGGTTTTCACACATTCCTTATGATACAGAATTGTCCTGTATCAAAGAATAAAGTGTTGCAATATGCAATATGGGAGGCAATTTGTTTTGCATTTTACTACTCAGTTACTCTACTGAGAATAAGATAGTTAAAATAGTTAGGATGCTAAATCAGAGTGGCAGCAAGCAATGCTGCAAGCACTGCTCCATTGTTTGTGTACATGTGTGTGTGTGTGTGGGCATGTATTACTATCTTTGTGAGAACCAAATGTCCCCACAAGGATAAAAAGATGAGGAAAACTACACAAGGTAGGGACCTTTTGCTGGCCCCCACAAGTTCAAGAGTTTTAGGCTTAGGACTTAGGGTTAGGGTTAGGTTTACAATTAGGTTAAGGTCAGGGTTAAGGTTAGGCATGTAGTGGTTGGGGTTAGGGTTAGGGTTAGAGGTTACGGAATGAATGTAAGTCAATGGGAAGTCCTCACAAGTATAGCAATACGAACATGTGCATGTGTGTGTGTGTGTGTATGCGTGTGTTTGACAGTGCGTGTCAGAGGTGAAAATGTTGTCTATACTTATGCAGTAACCTTGAAACATGTCTGAAAATTTGGTGTTCCTTATTTTCCTGCATTGAAAGTGGCAACCATAATGTATCCCTGCCAGATAACTTCGGAACACCACACTCACTTTCAGAGGAGAGTTGTGTTGGCAAGACATGGGAGGGGAGCTCCAGTCAGTCTCCGTCAGATAACAAATCAAGACAGACATTGTGAAAATAACGTGTAACACCAACCCAAAATGGCCTGTTTAGCTCAATGGGAGAGAGATTCACCAGCTATATTTTTTATGTTTTGTTTTTTTTTTTTCTTTTAAAAACATTATCAACATGCTTGGTAACCTTGTGGAATAATATTAAATTGGCATTTTTTTGGATTATGCAAAAAGGGGAGTGCTCTAGTTTCATTCTATCCAGCAAATGTTTGTTTCACAAATCTGTAAAGGAAAATCTAGCCCAAAACATGAAATTATTAGGTTTACGTTAACCTTATTTTCGGCAGAAAACAAAATCCCTATGGGAAAAAAAGCATTGTAAATCTGACAAGGGAACCCATGGCTCAAAAGTGTGAATTTACAGGTTTTAGGACTACAAACTGTAACACTCTATTTGATATAATCTGCTTAACAGTCCTTGGGCACTTTGCAGTCCTCAGTTACATGAGAGAACTTCACCATTGGAGCCTTTATATTCTGGCCAGCATATGACGTGTTTCAAGCCATCGCACAGGCAAAGTGGTATTTTCGTCATGGATTTTTACACACCTGAGCCATATGGCAATTTCGTGACTCTCCATGTGCTGAAATGGGAGGAGGGCTGCTGGTGGGGGTGTGTCCGTCAAGATCAAGCAAAGGACTGTAATTTTGGTGCAGCTCATTGCAGTTCAGGGGTCAGCTTAGTCTGCAATTCACGCCTGCGCCCCCCCTTGCTCAGACAAGGGCTACTGCACAAATTGTAGCCCAGTGTACATTGTTTTGCTGATTTTGGTGCTTTCCAATGTAATCCACATAACCATAGCCTATTCAAAATCAAAGGTTTTTGTGGATCATATGTTTTCCAATTTGACTTTGATATAAGTCTCACACTGGCATCTGCAATAGCTAGATAGTGCCTAAATGTCAAATGGAGGTGTGTTGACTAATGTATCAAAAGCAATGTTGAAGTGGCTGTTTCTTTTCGCCAATCTGTAATATTTTTCTGGAATTGGCTTTACATTGTATCATGTTGGTCTGGCATTCACTCATATTGTATGAGCTAGCTAGTTACTTATTGATGGCATAACTGTCATGGTTCTGTGTTTCACTGTTATGTTTCTGTTCTTTTCGTCACCTTTTAGTTAACTATCTGTTTTTCTCCTGCACAATCTTTGTTTCGGTTTTTGTGTGGGCGTGGTTTTTCCTCTAACTCTCTCTTCCCTCAGCTGATCACTCTCACCTGTTCTCGTCGCATTCTCACACAATGGTTAATCAGTCATTTCATTCACCTGTTCCCTGTTTGCATGTTCCTTTTGTGTCAGAGTTTAGTCCAGTCGCTTTCCTGTCTGAGTCAAGTCCCTTTCCTGTCAGAGTCCAGTCCCTGTGTAGAGTCCAGTGTCTTGAGTCCGTGCCTGTGTCTTAGCCCTTTCCCAGTCTCTGTGTCAGTCCGTTTCAGTGTCTTTCTGAGCCCAGTCCAGTGTCGAGTCCCTTCCCCTCCGGGACAACGGGCGGAGCAGGCGGAGGCCCGTTGTCCCGGAGGGGAACCGGGCGGAACGGAACAGGACTGGACTAGACAGGACAGGGACTCAAACACGACACTGGACTGGGCTCAGACACGACACTGGACTGGACTCACAGACGACACTGAAACGGACTGAGACAGACACTGAAACGGACTGACACAGAGACTGGGAACGGGCTAAGACACAGGCACGGACTCAAGACACTGGACTCTACAAAGGGACTGGACTCAGACAGGAAAGAGACTGGACGAAACTCTGACACATAAGGAACATGCCAACAGGGAACAGGTGAATGAAATGACTGATTAACCAGTGTGTGAGAATGCGGCCAGAACAGGTAAGAGTGATCAGCTGAGGGGAGAGAGAGTTAGAGGAAAAACCAAAACAAAGATCGTGCAGGAGAAAAGCAGATAGTTAACTAAAAGGTGACGAAAAAAACAGAAACATAACAGTAAAACACAGAACCATGACAATAACATGACTGTTGGGACAGATACATGCCATAACACTATTTAATCTCATATCAATGTTTCAGTGCCAGTGGCAGAATCAGATTACAGTTTTTCTCAATTGTTTAAACGCATTTCCTGAAACTATAGCTCAATTTCTCAAAACTCTACACACAAAGCACAGCAACAGTTAACATTTTGCCAAAACTATGCAAATCTCTTGTAAAATGCATTCATGCATTCAAAACCATGTTCTCTGTTCTCAAAACTGACTTTTTCCATCAAAATGATTCACACAGGCCTCACGTGAATAGGTCTTATTGAGCATTGATTTTACACTGGTGTGATAAATTTAAAAAACACAACAATCAAAATACTGTATATATTTTTTGGCCTCATGAGGCATATTCATTACATATTAAAGTGTATAAAATTGTGTAAAAATGGCTTAGTTTTTTCCTTTTTTGAAGTTTTAGTTTTCTTTTCAAGGGGTCCCGAAATAGGCTGCAATTTTACAGTAAATATAAAGACTGTTGCTATGATACAATACAGTAGATATATCATCATATAAAGAGTGCATTTGCTAGGTAAACCTAATTCTAATTCAGAACTGTTATCACTTTGAGTGTTGTTGTTATTGTGTATGATACAATGCACATTCACTGTATTGCCCTGCCAGTGAGGTCCAGTTGGGCTGCACTCACAACCCAGGTTCCATCATGAGTCATACTGAACATTGTTAGAAGTGTTTTTTCATTTTCCTTATCAGTGCAATTATGAGTTTTGCCAAAATAGATAACATGTGTGTCTTCTCAAAACTAGAACATGCTTAGACTGTGTCAATCTGGACAATGGCTGTAATGATCTGTTATCATATATGAAATTAATGAACAAATTCAAAAAGGTAACAAAGCAAATCTTTATTTGTTACTGTAAAATAAATCTTTGTTCAGCAGACTGCAAAAAAAAAAAAAATCATAGTTTGTAGGCCTGCTGTAAAAAAAACAAAAAACAAATATGTGATCAACCAAAGTTGCACGTATTTCATTTGAAATATTAGCTTGTCTCCCTCTTCTTCGTCCACCTCGTGCATGTACACCACCACCTCCACCTCCACCTCCACCTCCACCTCCACCTCCACCTCCACCTCTCTGTGCTGCGTGTTGCTCCATTGTTTTCCAACACAATAGAGGTCACCTGAGGTCTCTTTTATGCTCTGACAGATAATTGAAAAGTTTAGCCAATTGGGTTTGAGCAGGTGTGGCGTGAGTGAGATCAATTGGTACTTAGAGTTTGGCATTTGAAGGCCAGCATTTTCCATGTGAACAAACAAGGCTTGATTATGAAAATTGTGCTAAATAATGAGATTTTGTGTGTAGAATTGTGCAAAAATGTGATTTAGAATTGCTATTTGAGTGAAAACAAAGGAATTGTGCTTAGAGTTTTGCAGAAAGAGTCTTTGTTGTTGGCACATGAGCTTCAAGTTTTCATTATCGTGTGCATAGTTCCAGTTTTAGCGTGTAAACATTTGAGAAAAACTGTAACACACGTTCCTATGTGGTCACGTCGAAGAGAGGCCCAAAAAACTGGGTCCGCTGGAATGCAAACCTGCTACGAGTACCGAACTGAAATAATCGTCGCTCTGTTTTGCTTTCTTTTGTCTTTGTTATTTTAATTTGTTGTATTTGTTTATTGTTTTTGGCCAGAACCTGTGAGGGGAGAAGGGTGAAGATGGTAATTTATTTTATTTTGTGTGTGGGTGCGCTCTCTCTCTCTACATGTGGCAATCAACGGTGTTTCCCGAAACTGCTACATCTCCCTCCGAGGGGTGTCACGCTGGCGTGTGACAGTAATCAAATAATTCACATTTGGTTAGCCTTTCTCAGCTTGGTTTCACAATGTAGAAATTGCAGCACTTTTTATACAATCAACTAGTTCTAGGCTTTTGATTGCCTTTGCGGCGTTATTGGTGTTTGGAAACATAAGGACCAGAGTTGAGCTTCCAGTATTTAGTTTTGATTCTAGCCTTTTGATTGGCTTTGGAGTCTATTATTGGTGTTTGTCAACATGAGGATAGTTGTGCCAATGAAAGTCATTATGATGTTGAGAAATAACAAAAAAATGCAATCAGTGATATATGCCAAACCTTAAGCTAACTGTTTGGCTTCCTCCGGGTACCCCAACTTCCATCTACAGTCCAAAGACATGCAGGATAGGTAAATTGGATAGTTTAAATTGCCCCTAGGTATGAGTGTGTGAGTGTAAGAGTGATGTGTGTACCCTGTGATGGACTGGTGACCTGTCCAGGGTGTATTCCTGCCTCTCACCCAATGCATGCTGGGATAGGCTCCACGACCCTGACCAGGGAGAAGCAGGTTAAATCATGGATGGAAAAAAACAAACAAACAAAAAAAAAACATTGAAATAACAAAAGCACAAGCTCTCCGTAGTTATAACTGTCAACATATGCATTTTGATCATTTGCATGCCAGATAATGGGATGTCAGTTAGACACACATTCATTACACTTTAATTAAACAGTGTATTTTCATACCCAGTTGTATTAACAACATGCTATTTTAACAGATAACAGTTTAATTGCACAGGTGACTTGATAATAAATACTTGATGGGGATAAAGTGAATGTCTAATGCAAATTGTCCTCATAAACCAAGAATAAGTCAGTTTTAATCTGAATGCAAAGTACAATCTTTACAACAAAAAAACCTTCTGATTGACTACTACTTATCTACATTCACTACTTAGATGGAAGCAACTCAATAATGTGAATTTTTAGAACAATGTTTTCCTTAATATGACACGTGTCTGTGAAGTAAATGGATTGACAAGCACTCCCACTGGCTCTTTCAAGATGAACAATGAGTATAGCCTTTAATGCATCACATGCTGGGGATGGGCTTTTGCCTCTGAAATCAAGATAACACATTATTTTGGTTATAAAGTGAAGCATGATTTTAATGCTTACAAGTCCCTATGAGTGTTTCAGACACTTTCTTCTTGCTGAAAGTTTTATGTCTGATGACCAATCAAATTTCTCGATAAACGTATCCTTAAAATGTCACCTTTTTCAAAAAATGAAGTTGGCATTGTGTGGTTCTTCTGGTAATCTAGCCCAAGAGAAACATGAAAAAAAAACAAAAAAACAAAAACAAATGACATCTTATATGACAGTAGACATGGAGATTTCATCTCATGTCATCACTCTGCAAGAACTAACAGGAAGGAATCATTTTAAGGCAAAACCTTGACTGACTCACTGTAGTTCAGAATATATCCCTCATTAACTGTGTATACTGTGACAGAGCTGGGTAGGGCCTTTGCATCAACTGATGAACAGACAATGGGACATGAAGAATAATTGGATATCTGTCTGTTTGGAAAATTGAACAATCTGTATAAATCCTAACAAATCAAGGGAAAGAAAAAACTAGCAACCAAAACTTCACAGTAAAAAGCTGGCAAGAGAACTACAAAACCAAAAACAACATCTTTTTTCGGCTGTTCCCGTTAGGGGTCGCCACAGCGGATCAGATCCGCATATTTGATTTGGCATATGTTTTTATGCCGGATGCCCTTCCTGACGTAACCCTCCCCATTTTATCCAGGCTTGGGACCGGCACTAGGAATGCACTGGCTTGTGCATCCCCAGTGGCTGGTTTACAAAACCAAAAACATAAAAACCACAAAAGGAAATAATATCCACTGTCTAAGGAACAGTCCTCAAACAGTGCTCCAAAAAGTCTTCCTTTAGGCCTGACAACCAGACCTTTTATTAGGTCCAATGATTAGGTAATTGGCAGCAGCCATAGTAATTACAATGAATCATACTTTCTGCCATACCTGTGAGTAGGGCCAGTACTGCCCTCTATTGGACAGCACCCCAACTCTCTTCCTGGCACCACAATGTTTAATGCCAAATAAAACACATGTACACAGTCACATTTCCTGTGGTGATTAATCTAACTGTTGGAGCCACTGTCTTTTTGCTCCTTTGTGTAATTTGTTTTTGTGCGCTTATATTTTTGAACACTGGGTGATGTATTGGTGAGTAGGTGCACTTAAGGTGAGCAAACGGGAAGCAGAAATGGGTGTTGCTTACTGGGGGAAGGAAACACTTTTTCTGTGCCTACGTGCCTATGGGCGACCATATTTTGTACATGAATTGTTTGGCACGATAACTTTCATACATGGATTACTCAAAACAAAACATGATATGGTATTGTGATGAGAAAATAAATGAACTGTTTAGAATATAAGCAAATCGATGCAATGGACATCTTTGTCTTGCATTTTTCTCATGGTTCAACAAAAAAACATGATTTTGCTATTTTTGCTACCTTACAAAAATACATTAGATAAGAGTGAGATATAGCAAAGGCTCTTATCAGTCTCCTTGTGGTTGATATGGACAGTGCAGTCCATAAGTATTAGGAAAATGATACAGTTTTTGTCGTTTTGGTTCTGTACTGCAACACATTGAATTTGAAATGAAACAATCAAAGTTCAAGTGCAGACAGTAAGCCTTAGTTTAAAGGCATTTACATCCATATCAGCTGATCCACGTAGGAATTATAGCTATTTTTTTCCATGCCACCCCCTTTTGTGATTTCTGAGCTCACCAGTGCTCACTTTCTTCTTAATGATTTTCCAAACAGTTGATTTCGGATAGCCTAAGGTTTGGCCTATGTTTGTAAGGTTTGACCTATGTTTGTGAGTGTTTTTTTCTTATTCCTCTGCATCATAATGGTTTCCTAGACCTTCATTGGCACAACTCTGGTCCTTGTGCTCCTTCTATATATGGTCCTTATATATATATGTATATATATATATATGTAATGATAACCTATTGGCCTTCAAGTGATATTCTGTTTTTGTGTACATTTTATTGTTGTCAGATCTGATCCTGCACAATAAGCCTGTGACTGGAGGAGGAGGATGTTCAGCCCACAGAATAAGATGCTTCCCTGCCTCTCAGCTCCACCAGTAATTTTCTATGTGTGAAGGACTAAACAGCCTCTGGGTCTGGGCTATGAATAGGAGGTTATATGTTCTCAGAGGTTTGAATTTAACTTTGCACAATTGCTACATATTCAGAACCTTTTGGGAATTTTCTTTGTATCATATGATGGCTGCTGCATGTTTTTTTTTTTAATAAACTGTATATAGACATTATGTAAGTTTAGTCCAACTTGGATAGAAAATGTGTTCATTTAGGTGTTAGATTTTAGGTTATTTCTGCTTTGGACAAAGATAATTTTTTAACTGGGATTACCAAATTTCACTCAACTTTAGCCCTTGTCTGTGTTTATCACACCCCCTTTTTTTTGTTTTCCTGATCGCAAATTACAACTGTGATAAAATATATAGGTGTAGACACTAGATTGCATATGTTTTTGATAATCTGAAGTGTTATGTACTATAAATTTTAAAGAATAAAGGAAATCATGGATGGTTATAGTTTATAAAAAACAGAGACTTGAAGCCCGAAATTTCAGATTTCAACTTGACTTAAGCTAAATGACTTGGGACTTGAGACTAACCTAAAAATACTTGAGACGTATTTCATATTTATAGCAAAAGTCTTGTGACTTGCAAAATGATGCTTGCTGACAACTCTGATACCTACCATACTGGGTTCTGTAAATAATCCTTTTATCTGAGTGTGGTGGTCGTAGGGGACTGTGCTCACAATTCTGATTTGAATTTCAGAGCAAGACAGAATGACAGTGGGAGTGAGCAGTGACATTCACACATGCGGGAATGCCACACAGGCTGTCGCAGAGCTACTGCCAAAGCAGTCAGATAGACACTGGGGTGGCCTTGGCCTAGCCTTGGTCTGACCATCAGGAACTAGTCACTGACTGACGGGTACTTGTGGCCACAGTCTTGTGCGACACACAGTTACGCAACTAAATGCAGTCTGCGGGAGGCAGGCAGAAGAGGAGAGGGCAGTTTTTCACAGTCTGGCCCCTGCAGAGGAAGCCCACACACATGACCCTCTCTTAGGTCAGATAATTAAACTATTTTGAAATGGAATCCCCCTTACAGGGCCTTGTGTTTTCAGAGAGAGCCTTCAGGGAGGTAGCCCATCACTTGTGGTCCCCTTCCCTCCTCACAGCCTCTGTTGACGAACGGGCAGTGTTCATCATTGTGACTGATGAGGGGGCTTCCCCAAAAAGAAATCCCCTGAATAAAAAAGATTTTGGGTGGGGAGGGGCGGGGGTTGGGTTGGGTTGGCGGATTGTTAGTGGGAACCGCAAAAAACTGAAATACTACATAAAATAGGAAAATGGAACCTAGCTTGGAATTTACATCACCAATATGCAAATTCTAACAATGTGTTTCAGGCTGGGTCTATCCTTTATAGTATATTTCTTCTTAATTTATTTTTTAAATTAATTTTCATATTTATTTTCCCATTTATTTATTGATCTCCATTTTCATATATTTTTTGAATATATTTACTAATTTATGTCCATATATTGTTTTCTCTATTTATTATATATATTTTCACATTTATCTATAACTTTATTTCTGTATATATTTCCCTGTTTATTTATGCTTTTCCTGACAACCACAATCTGGCAACTTGCTCTGGTCCACACATGAAGTCCAGCTAATTACTCCCAGATGTATTCGTTCCAAGTTTTCAACCTTCCATGTGTTCAGCCAGGTTCAGCGCTAGTAATAGAGAAGTCAATTTCTCAGATACTGAGAGTAACACTGGTGTAACGGAACTTGCTGCATCCATAACACTGGCCACATCCATCTGTTTCGAGTTTAGGTGTCATTGTAATGTTTGACCCCTTATTGGACACAACACTATCACATGATTTAGTACTTTTGCACATTGGGCTCTTACACCCGGCGCAAAGCGGCGCCAAGCGCAATGCAAGTATCTTTGCTAGTTTCAGCATCTCACCATCTGAGATGAGGAGTGGTCAGGCGCATTGTTGACGCATTGCAATCTTGAGGAAGTGGAAAGCAATTGCGCGATTGACCAACAAACACCTGGTGTTAAGTCAATGGCGCAGTATTTTACTATTATTTTAAGGGCGCATTATTAAGATAGTAATATGTACCTACATAGGTGGGTGCACAACGCGCAATATTTAAAAAAAATACATGTCATAATGGTTTGTCATAATATTTATCAGAATTAGCTAATCGCAGTAATGACGAATTAAATTGGCTAATTATTTAACAAATCGTGGCAATACACATAGGTATTTAAACAGACCCGTCAGGTTGAGGGTGTCTGTCAAGACCCAGCAAACGGATATCGACAATGGATCAGACACGGATCGACTTTTCTGCTACATCAATTCAAGACCATGTAAGTTGAACAAAACATCACTCGTTGAACTCCTCAGTTAAAAATCGGTGCATTTGCTCATAAATTCTCGATTCGCACAGCCAAATGGAGTACTTAATGGGACAGAGGATTGGGAGACGGTGGAGGCAGAGGGTCCACCGGCCAAGGACCACATATCTGTCCCTCAGCGCAGAAGAATGCCGCCGTAAACTATGCTTATCCCACCAGGCTGTAACAGACATCTGCAATCTCCTGGAAGATGAGCTAGAGACTAATGCCTGCTGTTCCTATGCACTCCAGGTGATTCATGGCGCAACGCTTAAGGTTCACATGTATTGAAATTATCTGGATACACAGTTACATCCTATCTATGCCAACTCTGTAATTCCTGCAGTCCCTTCCAGGGGATACCCTGAGGGTGCTGTTAGGACAATGGGGCGGGGCGACTAGCTCAGATGCAGCACTGATTCGGCAGTCGAGGGTTGCCGGTTCAAACCGCCGGGCATGCGAAGGTCCTGAGCAAGACACTCCTAACCTAACCTCTAACTGCTCTGGCTTAATGGAGGCAGTGTGCTGTTGGAACAAGCGCTATTAAAGACATCATTTACCATTTACCATTTACCTACAACAGTGCGTGAATTTTCTTTCAATCGAAAACACACAAAAACACGAACTGTAATAGAAAGAATGTTTGGAGTGCTGAAAATGCACTTCAGATGTTTGGATAAGTCAGGTGGAACATTACAATACAGCCCTCAGCAGGTCAGAGCATTCTTTGTGGCATGTTGTGTGTTGCATAACATTGCCATGCGTCATGGATGTCTCTTGGACATAAATGAGGACACAGTACAGGACTTTAGAAGGCGTGACGCTGAACGGCATGTGCCGATGCCAATGAACCCAAATACGCCAGCAGCAGCATGGGCAAGGAGAGATCAGCTGGTAGAAGAGCTGCGTCATCTGTAGCCTGGTAAGCAATTAAAACCCCGCTGATTTTACCTGTTACCTGTTAGCTGTTACTCCATGATGGAACAAAACGATTTTAAAGAGAACCAAAGCTGTAATTAAGAAAAAGAAACCTTTTCAAAAAAACAAACGAAAACAAATTTGCACCAAACTAGTGAACAGAATCTTAAACTGGTGGTCTTCTTCCTCCTCAGGTTCCCAGGCAGGGAGCACCACGATGAGGATGGCCATGGGAGGGTCCAGGAGCAGTAGGGGGCAGTGTGCGCGTAATGGATCGGGTGGATGGAGGAGATCGGGTGGTCGGAGGAGGAGGTGTTGCAGGAACGAGGCGCTCAACTGCTTCAGCGAGCCGTCCCAGATTGTCCGCGATGCATCCGAGGGGCCGTAGCAACATCTCAATGTGGCTCAGGTGGGTGCTCACACGTTGAACACTCCGATTGATTCCACCCAATTCCCTCTCCAGCATGTTGAATCTGGCCTGCTGGATTCCAGGAATGGGTGGACCTCCTGCCGGATGATGTTCCCGCGTCGTGATCTGGGTCGGCTCGTCTCTCCTCTCGACCTCAATGATGGTTGTTCCACCGTCTCTTCTCCCTCCACAACTACCCTCTGCTCCTGCCTACTGGGTCCGGCCTCAGGATCTTCATCCATTGGAGCTGCATGACATTTACGGTTCATTTATTGTATGGCTTTGTTGCAGGTGTTAATGTAAAATAAACGATTTTTGCAAGAATCCTGCATGGTTTGTACACATTGATTTATTGTTATTGCATTACCTTTGACGCCCACCTCTAGCCCCCCAAATCCCTCAATGCTTTTGGCACTGAAGGTAGAGGCAGCGATGTCTTCCGCTGACGTCAGATCCTCAGTGGTCGTAGGTGGTCCTCCTCCCATTTCCAGTAGCTGTTTTCGGTGAGCGGCGAGCTTTTGTTTTCCCCGTCTCCTGACATCATTGTACCGCTTTCGGCATTGTGCGGCCGTTCTGGTCATGCCAAAAGACGAGGACACGCTCACCGCTACCTCCTCCCACGCCTGCTTCACCTCAGGGAGCTTTGGTGGAATCCTGCTGTTGCCATAGATGGTCTGCTTGCACGCTTTCACTTCGTGAACAAGCAGATCCGTTTCCTCCGCACATAAGCGTTCTTTCCTGCTACTTGGCAAATCCGCCAAGGTGCAAGCACAGCTGGCTTTTAAAGGTAATGGGAGATGACACTCTGCTTTATTTCATGTTACACCCAAAACACACCTATGATTAATTAAGTGACTAAGTGCAACCCCTTTGAACCATGCACCTTACTTTGCGCTCAGATTATCCGCTGTTAAACTAGCAAAAGTGGATTTGGACACGCCCTAAATGCACTTGTGCCATGCGCTTTAATACTGTGCGCTTATATCATTAAAATATAGCCCATTGTTTTGCCCTCGTGTGCATACAAATGACTGGTGCATTAGTTAACTTAGTAGCTTTGTAAATAACTTTGTTAGCCATAAAGGCAGCTAACAAGGCCATCCACCCAACTAGCTAGCAGTAGTGAATATTCAATAGATAGCTAATATTAGCTACATACCTAGTAGTTAAAGCCATGTTAAATTCAGATCATATAGAGGTATTTTTGAAGCAGAAGTCACAAATCTGTAGAATGGATTCACAAATTTGTAAATGGGTTCACAAATCTGTAGAATGGATTCACAAATCTGAAAATTATTGTGAGAATACACATAATAGCAGTTTCAACTTGTACAAAGTCAACTCAGTAATAACAACCTCTCAAATAAATTAGAGCAAGGACAGCTCAGTAATTACAACCCCTCAAATCAACCTGTTGCAACCTCTCGACTTTCGCATCAAATTTTGCAGAGTACCGATTTGTAAACTGGGGATTCAAATTTTATGAATCGGCATACAAAGTTATTTCTGCCATAACATATTGTAGTTTAACAGGATAAATAATCCCTAGAATGAAAGCCAGTGTACACAGTGCCCCAGAACCAAGGTTCAGAATCACAGATATATTGGTTACAAAGCTTATTCATGGAATTTATATAATGTCTTAAGCCATATTCACACTGGATTAGTATTACCTGGTGATCTTGTGTGATTTTGTAAGAAATTGTGAAGGTCAACAGCGACCTTAAACCTGTGCAAATCTGCCATGTCTGTAATTTGTAAAGTAAAAATTCCACTGCAAATTACCTAGCATATTTTGTAAAACACAGAGGTCATCTAAATATTTTAGTCTTGTACGAATCGTTATCTCAATAATTTGGGAGTCACATTTTTTCTGTAAGGATTCTTTGTTTTGTCTGCACTTTTTTCTACATCTTTCAAGGTCAAGAATTGAGTATTACAGTAAGAATTACATTACATTTATTTCAAATTTTGATGGCATTACCTATGTGAAAATTCAGGAGGCTCCTCAGCAGCATGGAGATCTATTTGGTGAAGAAGCAAGCTCAAATGCAGAAGAAAAAAACTCTAAATAATTAGATGAATGACCTTCACGGCACCATTTGGTAAGAAATATTTTTCTATTTTTTTGGGATCTGCTCAAGTGTATCTACTTGTCCCCACCAGGCATGAGAATCCTCCTTGGGCACAACTGGTGTAAGGTTTACTTGATACAGTCCTACTTTGATCGGAGCAGGTAAACTACATGATCAAAAGTATACGGATACCCAAACATCACACCCATACTGTATGTGCTTGTTGAACATCTCATTCCAAAACCATAGAGTCGGCACCCCCTTTACAGCTTCCACTCTTCTGGGAAGGCTAGATTTCGGAACTACTATTTCTACTAGATTTTGGAACATGGCTGCAGGGATTCACTTCCATTCAGCCACAAGAGCATTAGTGACATCGGGCACTGGTGTAAGGCAATACGGCCTGTCTTGCAGTTGGCGTTCCAACTGATCCCAAAGGTGTTTGATGGGGTTGAGGTCCAGGTTCTGTGCAGGTCAGTCAAGTTCTTCTACACCAAACTCAGCATATCATTTTTTTATGGACCTCACTTTGTGCACAGGGGCATTGTCATGCTGAAACAGGAAAGGGCCTTCCCCAAACTGCTGCAATGAAGTTGGAAGCACAAAATTCTCTAGAATGTCATTGTATGCTCTAGCATTAAGATTATCCCTTCACTGGAACTAAGGGCCTTCGCCCAAACCATGAAAAACAACCCCAGACCATTATTCCTCCTCTACCAAACTTTACAGTTGGCACTATGCATTCAGGCAGATAGCGTTTTCCTGGCATTCGCCAAACATAAATTCGTCCGTCAATCTGCCAGATAATGAAGTGCGATTAATCACTCCAGAGAACACATTTCCCTTTCTCCGTTATATTATACCACTCCAGCCGATGCTTGGCATTGAGCTTGGTGACCTTAGGCTTGTGTGCAGCTGCTCACTCCATGGAAACCCATTTCTGGAAGCTCCCGAAGAACAGTTCTTGTGTTGATGTTTCTTCCAGAGGCAGCCTGGAACTTGGTAGTGAGTGTTGCAACCAAGGACAGGCTCTAGCATGGCCCAAATTTGAATTGATGGAAAGATGGCATCCTATGACTGTGCCATGTTGAAAGTCACTGAGCACTTGAGTACAACCCATTCTACTGCTAATGTTTTTTTTGTCTATGGAGACTGCATGGCTGTATACATGCTTTTATACACCTGTTAGCAATGGGCTTCCTTCCAAGGTTTCTTCCCATCTGCCACAGGTTTTTCCTTGCCACTGTTGCCTTAGGCTTGCTCCTGTGGGATTTTAGGCCAGGGTTGTCTGTAAAGCGTATTGTGACAACTGCTGTAAAATACACTATGCAAATAAAATTTGATTGATTGAGTGATTGAAGTAGCCAAACCCACTAACTAGAAGGGATGTCCACATACTTTTGGCCATGTAGTGTACTTTATAAGTCTTGTGTGACTGCACAGTTTTGTATTTACTGAGTTTTATTTTCACTCCCCAAATTGAAAAATCAAATACCTATTTACTAAGTTACGATGTTGTTGTCCAGGGCCCTGTTTTACGTATGTGGTGAACTCAGTTAACCCGATTAGTTTGGGATAAACTAAGGATTTTCGGTTTCACAAAAATATTTCACATTTTAGCCAGTATTGTAAATGGGGCAACACAGGCTTAAGCCCAAACCTGCAAAACTGCAGGTTTATGCTTAAGTTAGCTGGATGACATGAACAGTGGAATCACGCACACACCAACTGCAGAAATGCATGCGAGAACCTTGTCAATGAACGAGCTATCAAAGTGAGAAGCGCATTTAGAAGGTACATGTTTTTAGAGACCGACAAGATCCTTTAAAGCAAATACACAATTATCTGTTTTAGTCATGACAGAATTAGGGCTATTTACCTCCAGCAATTAATAGCTGTGCATGTTGGCAACTCTGAGCAAATCAAGCCCAAACAGTGATAGACAGAGTATTGAGGTACATATTTATATTCTGTTGGCGACACTGGAAATATAATGAAATGTTATTTGTACATTTGCTTCATACATAAAATGGAACACAAATTCCTTCACATTCGAGCACAAGAATAAAAGAAAAAGAAAATAACAAACAGGATACAAGATTACACAATGAATACATTAGTACAATGAGGTAAAGAAAGCAATGCAGAGACAAAAATGTAATGAATAAAAGGTGAACACAATCATTTGCAAGAGGGTCTCACATTGGTAATATTTAACCTGCATAATCACAAAAACATTTTCATAGCATTTACAAATGTTTTGTTAACCCTAACTATTAAGTTTAATTTAATGTTTCAGTGTGGTGACATTATCAGAACACAAGTGGATGCATATAATGAATAGTTTTTTTATCTACAACCCCAAAACTAAATAAAAAAGCAACATAGGTTACGCTTTGAGAGTTAAAAAATATATTGCTTTTGTCGATTTCTAAATGTTAGGGGATCTTGCAAATGTCAGCGCCACCTCCCTTTGTGTCCATATCTGGAGTATTATCCTGTTTTTGGTGTGCAATTCATCTCTCTTTTATAACAGAGCAGGTGTGTGCAGTTAACTGGAGTGATTAAATCCTGGACTAACTAATAAAACCGTAATTCATGTGTGTGAAATGTTAATTCATGAGATAATTTTATATGATAGCCAGTAAATTATCCCAAATTGTTTAAGCAACATACGTGAAATAGGGTTATATTTCACTGCACCACACTAAATTATTTTTGTTCAGATTTTTAAAGGTTTCAGACAGAGTATGTTGAGCAATATTGGAATTTACATCCAGATGAGTAAAGACATTTAAGCATACCTTTAGCACAGATTCTATTCATTGTTACTTATACTGCAAATATTTTAAATAAATCAGCACTATTTGATGTGAGCTATGTTCTGGTCACTCCAAGAAGGCCTAGACTTTTGTTTTTTCATGTTTGTGAAATGTGTAACGACAGATTATTTAAATGTATAGAGGCTCACCATGAAGCATCCCACTGCATTCTATAAAGCAAGGAACCTGAACCTGAACATGTAAGCAAATCCAGAATGAAAACTTGCATCTTTACTTATTTTCCCAAGCTGGCAAAATAATTGTATCTACGATGCAATGGTTAGTATTTCAACCAATCAGTTTTCATCGGAACAGTAGTCACAGGAGTTCTGCCAATAACCTATTTATTCTCTCACCTAGACATTTAAGGTTAGGGGAATATTATCCCTCCTAAACCAAAAAAAAATTAAATAAATAAAGACAATTTTAAGATCAATTGTAAATTTCACTGGTACTGCATGGTGCCACAGTTGACCTGGAACTCCCTGGTTTTGCCTGCAGCTGGTGTAATCCCCTTTTTATGTGGCCTCGTTAACAGTTGGGAATATTTGAGATGAATTTAATCTTGAGTTCTGGCCATCTGTGTCTCCTCCTGAATGAACAGGAATTATTCCCATGCTCACTGAGGATCTGCATTTGAGAAAGACAAATACCAGTGTGCCACATTCTTTTCCTGGAACTATGGGGACTCTAATGATTTATAGTCCATTACTACCAGATGTACCAGGTGAGGCTAATAATGGAATATTTTTTTTGCTTTAAAGGAGATATAATTTCAAGCGGCTAGAAAAAAGAGTTTTGGTGTTCAAACATTAGAAAGAATGTTGATATAAATTACATTCACATTTAGAGTAATTGACATTCTATTAAAGCTGCTGTTGGTAAGTTTTTTAAGAAAGATATTGGGGAACGTTCATGCTTGACTCACTTGATAGTAATCGCAGATAGAGCTGATGCGAGAGAAATCCAGTACCATACAATGTTTATGCCCGCAAATCTAAAACTAGGGATTCAGCTTAACTTTTTGTTTACAAAACAAAATGGGTAACAACATAACTCAAAGAGATGGTGAACCAATGTGATTGACCTTGTGGGGTCACAAGACCAGTGCACACAGCTAGATGCATTGAAAGAGTTTCACTATTTGGGGGCAATCACCTGCTCTGGCGCTATGTAATGCCAAAAAGAAGAAAATGAAATTGGATAAAGCTAGCCCTAAAACCAGAATTAACATGGGAGCACAATTTGGAATGTGGCTAGAGCTTTGGGTGCAGGTGGAACTGAAGATGGGAGCGGAGCTCTCATGGTTTCTGCTGGACAGGTAGATCTAAATTTAAGCATTAATTTACTATGATTTTCCATAAAATCATTTTGTTACCAAATGTCCTTTTGGAGTCCTTTTTTAGCAAAAAAAAAAACCGAATGCTCATTTTTGGAGGTATTTTCAGCAAATGTGAACCAGGATTTGTCCAGCGTTGTCCTGTGGCTGTGTCTGCATTGTGTTTCTAAGCCCACCAGACACAGGCTCGAGAATCTGTATCCACTAAAAAAAATATTTGATAAAAAATACTTCCACTGTGCTTGAGCTTCTGCTAATTTGTTTGAATAATATTTATAGTAATTCTGAGGTTTTCACAAGTGTTACCTTTCAGAAGAAACCAGGATTATGCCTGTAGTCAAAAGGCTTCAAGAATAGTAACCATTTTATTTTTTTGGGTATGTGATTTTCAGGCTTATGTTAAAAAGGGGGTGATACATATGGGGTGAAATAGAAAGCCTACGTTATCATCTCATTTCATTGAGCAGCCTACAGCATATTGTGTTTTTGAAAAGTGTAGGAAGTAATTAGGCAAATTCTTACCGAAACTTTAATATAGGGTATTTGTTAAGGGTACAGTGGACAAGGAAAGCTATTCAAAAGAGCAAGCTTCATGGAAACAATTATAACTAAAGAGTTTTGTGTTTTTGTTTACATTGGGTAATTCTGTTGGCTGGCAGGCAGAGAGTCTCTTGATTAATGACCAATATATTTATTTATTTATTTATTTGTATCATGCATCTAAGCTTCATTTGTACAGCATTTAGAAAATATTGCTAAATAATGTTAGATAGTTATGCCTGTCAATTGTATTTCATACAAATTAATTGATTGTGATTGTTTAGATGTAACAATTAAACTGTCCAGCTAATGGGCTATACGTGCTTGGCATTTCAATTTGTAGGGTAACATGGAACATAGCCATTCATTAGCATAATTGTAAACCCTTTTTGATTGCAGGTACAGCTTACAGTTGTCTGAACATCTTTTCAATTAGCATGGCTTTCTCTACCATTAGTTCAGATCAGGGCTTAAGCAATATTGGCTCAGTCAAGACCAGGTCAAGACTGAGAACAAGGAAGCTGGAGACTATATGCAACCGAGGCCAACGTGATTTGATTGCAATTTGAGGCGGAGACGATAAGATTACAAAACATATTAAAATGACATATACATTTTAGTGTGGTTACTTTGAAGACAAAAATATTTTAGACCACAGTCACCATGTTTGGAAACAAAACTTCATGTTATCCAATTATGTCCCAGCCTCAAAAGAACTAACCATATGCCAGCAAGTATTTAGATGGACACAAAGGTTATGGATCTACACATGTAACATTACACAGTACAATGTGTTTTATTTTTTCATGGTCTGATATCATTGAAATATTTCCATGCATCCATGTGAGCATATTTGTTTTATGGCTTCCATCGGAATTAATGTCTGAAATGTTCATCAAACGATATGGAGACCATTACTAGTCTCCATACATTTAAAGATAAATAGGACATCCAGAAAACCAGACAAATGTACTTGCTGGGAATATTTACCCAAAAATTCCCAGAATGTGAATGAAATATGCCACTGTATTTAATACCCCACTAGGAAAAACATGTTTTAAAACTAGCTTTGAATAAAACCATAAAAACAGAGGGGTATTCATCATATTTGACCACTGCATGTGAAATAAACAAAAATGAACCCATTTAGAGAAAAGGGAAGATTTGGATGATTAAGAGTATATTTAGGACAATCCCTTCATAGAACTTTGGCTAAAAATGTTTCTGCTGTAACCAAAGCAACAGCAGTGTTATTTAGAGCCCAGAAAAACATTGGGTTATCCCACAACTCTAATATAATGACAGCTTGACCACACTGCTAATGGTGATCTTTGCATTTTCATATTCCTCTCTCATGAAGACGTCAGACAGAACAACTCTTTGCAAGAGAGAATGTCCTCAACCACATGATTTGACAAGTATCTGAACATGTTTTATCTACCCAAACATTTTCTCTGATTCTTAAGAATATGATATTTGAATAGCCTTGGCAGCGGTTTATGCTCACTCCTGTTTGCACATCCTGTGTATGTCTGTTCCCAGTGAAGCACCATCAGTGCTACACTGATTGGGATAAAAAGCTCTCGAAGTTCATCACTGCAATTAGTCTGTTCTTGGTTGAAAGACTGCAGTCGTTACATCCCTGATATTAACCGTAGAATATTAGTAAAAGAATATCTAAATCAGCGCTGTGTTTGGATACATAAATATGTATAATAATCACTACTGATTTTGATTATTGTAGCTGTTTTTGGACAATGGCTTGCTCTGGATTCTAGTGATTCCGGGTTGTATCCTTGTTTACGGCTGTGTTTGTTTACAATTAATAATTTCCCCACACACCTAAAGAAGGGTCTAAGGCAGACCCACATTATCTGGAAAGCTGAGAGCACTTTTACAGGAATAAAATTTGCTGATGTATAACATGTCCATTTTTTTTTTTTTTTGATAAATTTGGCACCCAACATGAGGCTGAACATGTCCAATTCCCACACTAATTTTAAATACCCAATTATCAGCAACTACAGCTGCTTACATGCTCTAACCCCACTGCCTTTCTGGAGAGTCCATGAGAACATGTGGCTTCTTCAGCTGCTTCTTTTCACACCATAGACTACAGTTAAGCATGCAGTGAAGTTGGAGGAAGACAGGCAGTCCACAGGTGCCCAACTGAGTAGCAGGGGTCACTGGAGAGTGATTAAATTCAGATCTGTAACCGACTGAACCCTCCCGTACCCCAGGTGACGCAATTGTTAGTTGTGCATTGCCATATGGCGCTACTGGCCACAGGTAACACTGGCACAGTCTGGATTTAGTCCACAATCATGGGGCTCGCCCTTGCGCACCTTGTCCATTTTTTAATTAAGAGGAATTCTCAGTACACATATTTGAAAAATGTTTTCTTTCCTGGTGATGAGTGTTACGTCCCCGTTGTGGTCTAGGGGTACAGGGGAGTAACAAAATGACTGATTATTAAAGATTAAAGTTTATTTACACAATTATCTACACAGTGAACAAACGGGAGGGGAAACACAAACAAAAGAAGATAACAAACAGAAATATAAGCTATTATCAATTCTAGAAATAAAAGAAACTGACTAACTGAAACCCGAAAATCTTCCGAACCTAACTAACTACTCTAACTATTCTAAACTGAACAAAAACATACAAGGGTGGTACACGCCCGTATCTATATATATACACAAGTGAAACTAACAGTGACAGTGAAGAAAACAAACACCTACTTAAATCCCACTCCCAATATATATATACAAAACCAGCAACCAAACCAGAGACGCAAATCCAAACTCAAAGTCTTTTCAGAAATTCGATCGTTTACACAAGTCAAAAATAGCACTAAGTCACAAGAGTATTACCGAAGAGAACTAACGTTCAAATCCAAGACGCACCGAGGTGTAACTGACAGTGTTAGGTTTTTATAGGTGTGGGTCTGTTCCTCATTGGCCGCCAGGCAGGTCCGCAGAAGAGGATTTGGGGGGAAACGGCGCACTCTTCCTTCTTCTTCACCAATGGCGGAGTGATCCGTAACAGACCTCACGGGATAATGAGTCCGACAGAAAAAAGACAAACCTGGCACGTAACATGAGAAACAAAGCAAAAGCTATGTGCAAGAATGTGGTAAAGGAAGGATGCATCTATAGAAAATAGTGGGATGGGGAGGGGTCTGAGCCAAGATGTTAAACAATGAATCATAGACCCAGCTGTTCAAACAGCTTGAATTCCCACAACTGTCGAAGGAATTACACATCATGCTTGTTATCAAACTTCTCCTGAAGGGGATGAAAAAAACGTGTAATTCCTTTTAATTACAGAGCCTTTGGACACATCTGCACCACTGGGCGGCACTTCTCCAAGTGATTTCACAGTCCGCAGCCATGTTCTCACTGCCTGAAAACAAACAAACAAATAAATAAATAATCAGTATCAAGATCTGGAAAAGAGCGATGATGATTCCATCGCCCATGAAGTGTAAAGGTCACTGACCAGCACAGGTGGGCCTTTTATTTACAGTACAGAAACCGCAGCCATGAATTCTCAGGCCCAAGACAAAGTGTCCCAGTTGCACCCCCCCACCCCATCTACGGACCTGCACAGAAATATTAGGGAAAGTTAGGGTTGGGCTGCTAGAACATGTGCTCTGCCAAATTCATATCCCTAACTATAACCAGATGCACAATTAATCTGTTCTGAACCCCATGTTTCAGCTAGAAAGACATAAATTACTTGACGATAATGATCTTTTCTCCAAAATAGACATTTATTTTCCATTTCAGCTTGCTTTTAATTGTGCACAATATATCAACATAAGTCTGCCACACCACAACTCTCTCTCTTTCTTTCATACACACACACACACACACACATTAACAGACAAATAAAGGGCGAATAGTGCTCCATAACTAGTTCAGCATTGTCTAACTCAACCCTAATCTTTGATACATCCTTGAAGGAGAAAATGGTCAAAAACTGACCTGGGATCTGTGCTAAAGAACACTTAGCATATATGACAGGAAATACTTCAAATGAAAAGAACCTTGTACTTGGAGTTATGCCATTTTATTGTCTGCATCATTGCTGACACTATAGGGTCCACTCCCAGACAAATACAGACTAACAGCTGTTTCTGTTTATTAGATTTTTTCTCTCTTTGTGAGAAATAAGATGCTTAATGACAGTTGCATAGGATTTAAAGTTGTGTCAAAAAAGACTTTTCTGTGATTTATTTCAACCCTTTCATGTGGATGCCAATCTTCAGGCTTTATAACTGCAGATGCAAGCATCACGGAGACTTGAAAAATGGCCTAAATGAACCAAGACACGTGTACAATTTGCAATACTTAGATGAGCTTATATTTATAATTTATGTCGAAATAAATTTTCACAAATGCAATTATCTTGGCAAAAATGTAGTTGTTCTTCAGTTTGAAATGAGATACTAAGAAATTACATATATAAAACAGGTAAAACTATACATGTCCTGAATCATAAACTCCTTGACCACAAGTGTGCAAAATCTGAGAGTGATTTGTTTAACCACTAAAGAGTGTACCCAGGCATCCTGACACGGATAGCCCATGGAGATTCTAATACCTCACATTATGTACAATAAGATTACAATAAAATAGTATTTCACCATCAGAAAATGTTGGTAGTGTTCTAGCTTCATGGTAAACTGGTGCATCAAACATAACACATGACTTAGCCACCTATCAATGCTTACACTGCAGTATGTGAAATGCCTGCATTAGAGAATAACGCAAACCTCTTGACAGACACTTAATTTCAAGTGAGAGTGGTATGAATTGTAACAAAGCAGGCCCCTACAAGCGACGGGGCTAAAACTGCCCAGGCTACACTAACAATGCACTAGACCTATTAGTTAGCCTCCAATGCAAATATGCTGAGCATTATTAGCAAAGGCTGTTGTCTCTGCTGAAGCAACCATGTTTGCTGTTTGTGCAGGGCTTTCAGTGGTTCTTATAAACTTCCAATGATACATGTCATACATCATTGGAAAGCTGACAGTATACTGTCCTCTATGGGATAAAAGAGTTATCAGTAAAATCAGACTGAACTGAAAGGAGTTACTATGGCATAACAATCAAGTGGGGCCGATATACATGCCTACACCTGCTTTCTATTTGCGTGTTTATTTCTCAAACTGATTTTTCAAGACAATAAATGACCACTGAATCTTAGAAGGGATATCTTTACATCTAAAACCAATGTTAGGTTTATATATTTATAACATATGTAGTTGCAGATATTCATTAATAATTACCAAATTAAATCAAAAAAATATATTTTATTTGCTGGGCAAGTGAGAAGTTTTAACTGTTGATGCACTTAGTCCAGTATTCATATTGTCGAATGTTAAACACGGGTGTTGAACAGGCCAATGGATTGCACCTTACCAAACCAGACTGTTTACCCTGGGTTCATTTTTGAAGTTATATGACTGTTTTCATGTAAGTGATCTAGGTGCAAGTTAGCATCTTTTTTCTGAAAATGGTTTGTGAATTTGCAGTCGAAGAGTATGACTTCCTGTCCTCCAACAAAGAGGAAGAGATGGGGAAACTGAACAATAATGACTTCCTTTGCTGAAACTAATTCTCCTTCAATTCACATTGAATTAGCTGTTAATCTATGAGGGTGGGGGAAAATAGGCTTGGTTTTCAAACTGTTTTTCAATGGAGTTCTTTTGTTTCCATGAAAACATGTAATTATAATGAAGATTAAAGGATAGAATAATTGGAGATAAATTATAATGAAATGTAAAGTATGGTTTAGGACTTCTAGCTCATCACATTATATTATGAAATTGTGGAAAACAAGATTGGGTCAAGTGGGGGTCCATATCTGGTCTCGGGGATGCTTTTTAATTAAACCCCACAGCATTTTCTATTTTTCGTTGTCATGTCTGGCCTGTTTAATGCATTGCTGGAATTCCTTATTTTGACATGTTGATATAGTAATAGTGGGCTTCAGGTTTAAATAATAAGGTCTGGAGATAACCTCTGCTTTTTGTTCAACAGGAGGGAATTGAAGATTTTTTATCAACTTAGTGGTATGTGTCGTCATTGTACAATGTTATGTTTGTATTTTTGTGTTTTTTTTTTTTTTTTTACTAAATCACTGGTACGAGAGGAAGAAAAGAATGCTGCACATTTGCATATACATGCGCATTTAATGGTATTTTCTGCATATATATTATTATAATTAGTTTGTTTATTCACATTATTTCACATTGCTATTATTTCCCACACATTTGTCTTTTCTTTAACACAATATGCTTAGAACAACTTGGCAATTGACTTGTGTTCTGTTGTGCTTTTTTATTTTTGTTTGTGTCCCTGTAACTGTCCCTTGTGTAGGCATTTCTAAAAAATAAAAAATCTTTGGATACAACGGGCAAAGCATTGAAATATTCCGCCATGTAATAATACTGTCATATCTCAGATTCTCATATATCAGATTGTTAAAGTTGCTTTCACGCAAGATTTTCAACAAGACGTTCCAAAAATGAACATTTCATTTTGTAGGGGAAATGACTCTATAGCCTTATACTGGCCACAAATATACCTCATTATTCTCACACTGCCTCCACTTATGTAGGCGTAGCGGTATAACCATAATTAGAAAAGTCTCATAAAATTACTGTTATCTAGAATATCTAATCATGCATTTGGAACTTATAATTTAAATTACAATTATCAAAGATCAAATATCATTAAATCAAAGATTTAATCATTAATCTGAAGGATGTAGGCTAGGTCTTGGATAAACTATTTTGGCACATTTTTGTAACATCAGTGTTTTGTTATTATTGTCTTGTTAATGTAATTATTTTAAGTAAATTCAATAGTTTAGCTTTAAGTATTACAGGAAACTGGCAACAGGAAAAAACCTCTGACCTCCCATGTGATATAGACAGTCAGGAAGTAAGTGTTCATGGGATAGAGAACAGCTCTTTTCAGTTCATCTGCTTAAATCAGCAAACATCTGAAACATCTTATTCTCTTTGGTTGCATTGCTGGTATGTAATCACATGTTTTATTCTCATCGACAATTATAATGCATTATATTCTACAAAAATAATGTGTTTTAGGAATTTTGATGCAAGGAATCAACCAAGCTATTTTCAGTTGTTCTAATGAATAGCAAAAGTTATTTCTACAGTTATTGAGAGTTCATAGTAATATAAATTTACATAATAATTACAACATAGTAAAATAAGATGGTTATTTGCAGCACTAATAAATAAGTATGTGATAAAGACATAAAAGTGTAAAAGGAAAGAAAGGCAATTTAACTGATATTAAAAGTATATTTACAGTTGCAGTATTTCTTAAGTATTTTCAAAAGCATAATTTTGATTATGCTCATTTGTCTGTTTTCAGTTTCACCCTTTTATAATCAATAATAAACTTGACTCACACTGACTGGGTAGCTAAAATGTTTCTTGGGATTGTGTCTCCCATGTTCTCCACTATGAACCCATTTCTTGTGGACTGCTTGCTCGCAACGTGCATCTTGTCAAAAATGAGCTGTGTCAGATTTCATATTACAGTGCTGTAATAAAATCCGGAAAACTTTTTCATAGGCCAGGTAATGTGGTATGTTGCTACTGAGTTTTTCGAATGTACAGTACATACACAAATGAATTAGCTTTAGCTAAATGAATTTCATTAATTATCTTGTCTATGCTATCTGTTCAGGGAACTCAGCAATTGTACTTCAAACATGAGTGACATTAGAAAACCTTTCATTATGTAAAGACATCCATAATCAGGTTTATGAGTGAGTACATCACATTATCCTGCAATTCAGTTTATGGGGAGCTCAAGATGATCATTGGTGATATCTGCCAGGGTGTTTAGCTACTCTCAAGACAGCCAAATACACCAGCCCACATTAGCCTTCCCATAGCACAGATGCAATCCCACTGCCATAGAGATGCATTGTAAATTTAACTGTCCCTAAATTGAAATGGGCTAATCTTTCCTTTCCTGCTGCATGGGGCTTTCAAATGTAAATCCAGAAAATCTTCCATAACAAAAAAAAATATCCCACATTGAGCTGAGAGATTTATCACCCCCCCCCAACTACTCTCTTTAGAATTGAAGGGAAAGAATCACCACCACACTGTGTCATTCCTTTCATAGCTCTCATGTGACTTATATGTGGCGTTCACAATAAATCTCTTCAAAAGTATTCTTCCTATCTAAAACTCTCGAACGTGCTGCGTCTAACCAACTTTCCTCTTTTCTTTCTAAACATAACCTCCAAGACCCTCAGCAGTCTGGTTTCAGACCCGGTCACTCGACGGAGACTGCCCTGCTCTCCGTCACTGAGTCTCTCCACGCAGCACACGCAGCATCCCGTTCATCTGTCCTAATTCTTCTTGACCTCTCAGCTGCCTTCGACACCGTTGACCATCCTACACTTCTGTCTTCCCTGACAAAATTGGGAATTTGCGGACCAGCCCTCAACTGGATTGCGTCCTATCTCTCCGGCCGCTCCTTCCAGGTTGCCTGGGCCGGTGCAGTATCAGCTCCTCGTCCCCTCACAACTGGGGTCCCTCAGGGCTCTGTCCTTGGTCCCCTCCTCTTTTCTCTGTATACTAGGTCCCTTGGCCCTGTTATTGCCGCCCATGGCATGTCATATCATCTCTATGCAGATGATATTCAACTTTTCTACTCTTTCTCTCCCACAGACACTCAGGTCTCCGATCGCATATCCGCCTGCCTGAGTGACATCCAGAGCTGGATGACCAAACACCAGCTCAAGCTCAACACAAACAAAACGGAACTTCTCCATATTCCTTCTCTTACCTCTCCCACTTCTCATCTCCCCATTTCTTTAGGAGACACTCCCCTACACCCTTCACAGAGTGCCCGAAATCTTGGAGTTGTGCTCGACAACAGGCTGTCACTCTCTGAGAATATCGCGGCAACCACCCGGTCGTGCAGGTTCATCCTGTACAATATCCGCAGAATAAGACCACTCCTCACCATTATTCCACACAGCTCCTGGTCCAGGCCATGATACTGTCACGTCTGGACTACTGCAACTCCCTCCTGGCTGGCCTCCCAGCATCAGCCACCAGACCCCTTCAGCTCATCCAGAATGCAGCAGCACGTCTGGTTTACAACCTCCCTCGTGACTCCCACGTCACTCCCCTCCTCATCTCCCTCCACTGGCTACCAGTGCAAGCTCGCATCCGGTTTAAGACACTGGTGCTTGCTTTCCAAGCAGTCAAGGGGTCAGCTCCTGGTTATCTGCAGAAGATGATCAGACCCTACAAGCCGGCCAGATCGCTCCGATCGGCTACTACAGGGCGGCTGATTCCTCCCCCTACACGAGCAGCAACAAGGTCTCGACTCTTTGCAGTTCTGGCCCCACGATGGTGGAACGATCTTCCAGTGGAGGTCAGAACAGCAGAGTGTCTGAGCACCTTCAAACGGAAACTCAAGACGCACCTCTTCTCTGTATACCTCTCTCCTCTTCCCTAAACCCCCTCCCATAACTATAAAAAAAAAAAAAAAAAAAAAAAAAATTTGTTCAGACTATCTTGTTTCTCCGTATTGTATGCATCATAGTAAAGGCTTTTTATCTACATGTTGTTCAATGGACTTAAGCGGACTTGATCCTGAGTTTGGTTACTCTGTTGTAAGTCGCTCTGGATAAGAGCGTCAGCTAAATACCTATAATGTAATGTAATGTAATGATAAAATATAAATAGACCACCCAGGTACGGTTGCATGTTGCCCACTGCATTCTTGAATTTACAGCACACACACACAAATTAAATTTCCATTAACTGAAACAGTAAGGTGTAAATTCTATCTGACATTTTAATTCCTGCTTTGCTTAATTAGGGTGCTAAGTACCAAAGGTTCAACTGATCCTATTGTTATTGTATGTTTTATTATTATTTTGCATCTGTGGCAGCACCCATTTTGTCTTGGTTGCTTTTTCTGAAACTTGGCATACTGATAGAGGCCAAGCCATTATCCCTTTCCCCCAATTTTGGGTGGATTAGACCTTGCATCTAGCTCCACCGTCAGGATAAATATGCAATTTTCAAAAGCCTAGTTCAACCACATCACATGACATACAGTCGTGAAGCTGATATCAGAAAATGTGGATGGGCCTGGAGAACAAATCTGCTCTAGGACCCATAACTTCCACCATGATAGATTTTCTGCTATGTTGAATTTTCCTGAAAAATGCTTGCTTTGCTGGATTACTCTAACCTTAATAATTATTTTTTTAATCTGAAAACCATTATGGCCAAGACAGACCCAAATGTGGCAGTGAAAATTGCTATGCAAACATGAAGTAAGCATAGCTCCTAAACACTTCATGTGATTACCACAGCACTTCTTGTGCTTGTACAGTCATCTACTTTGGGGTTACACTCACTTGTTCGTACACTTTCACCTAATAGGAATGTTATATTATTTAAAAACAGACTTTGCGCAATGCTACAGTAATTTAACAAACACTACAATATTCATTTTTTTATTGAGTCAAGTCATCAAACTGCTACCATATGATGTGTCTATCTATCCTGAAGGGACGGAGTCATAGTTGCCTGATGTCAGCCATATTGGATTTCCACCATATTGAATTAACTGGGGATGGGTAGCAAGAAGGTCATGGGTTCCATTTTGGGCCAGGGCCTTTCTGTGTGGAGTTTGCATGTTCTCCCCGTGTCCGCATTGGTTTCCTCAAGGTATTTTGGTTTCCTCCCACATACAGGTTAGGCTAACTGGAGACTCTAAACTTCCCATAGATATGAGTGTGTGAGGGAATGGTGTGTGTGCCCTGTGATGGATTGGCAACCTGTCCAGGGTGTATTCCTTTTGCCCCATACATGCTGGGTTAGTCTCCAGCCCTCCCGTGAACCTGACCAGGAGTAATTCAGTTAGATAATGGTTGGATGGATTAACTTGAAAACCTATTCTTTCAAATTAATCTGAGCCCGTCTGTCTGATTTAAACTAAAATGAAGGGCAGAAGATGTCAATGCAAGCTGTGATCTCAGTGTAGGCCATATCTCCTTAATGCAATTTTGATTTTGTTCAATCTGGACTGCAGTGTAATTATATTGCATGATACAGAACACTTCTCAAGAGTGAACGGTCATCCCTTTTTTTTTTTGAGCTTTAACCTGGAACAGAATTTTTTAGGAAAATAAACTGAATATAGTATGCAATTATAAGAAAACTGGCACTGTTGTTCTGACATGACTGTGAGGTTTCCCCCCAAGTATTTGTGCACTATTCAGCACCATATCCAAATGGGATATCTGTTAAGTATTGAACACAGAACATCTAGTCATGTCTTCCTGTAGCACATTCTGAACATTTTCAAACAAAATGGCTGCTGGAAGTCAAAACTCAGGTGAGAACCTTTGTGTCAACATGAAGTTTGGTTTATCTCTAAAATGCTATGTCCAGTTTGAACAAAATTACTTCTGAAGTTTGAATGGTCATCCCTTGTTTGCAACTTAATATCAAAACAAAAAATGAGCTTTGCATTATTCAAGCTCCGCTTGAAATCCTTTGGGTTGGAAGGTATCGCCTGCATCCTTTTAAATTAACCAGGGTTTGAAAACAAAATCTGTTCATTCCGTGCAGAAGCTGAATTTGAACGTTTTGTTCTTTTGTTCATCCTGCAACATAACATTCTTGAACTAGTTAGAATGGAATGAAAAAATGGCTCATTTTTTTTCCTTTATCTCGCCTCCCAAACATTAAAACCAGCCTAGTAGCCTGTCTCAAAACCTATTATCTTTGTGACCATGTGTCCGGAAATAATAATAAATGTAAAAGTGAAGTTATTTCTTACCTGTGCAGCAGTCATTCTCTGACATGCACATGGCTTTTAACTTTTGCATTAATCATGACTGCCTACATGAAGCCCCCATCACCACTCACCCCAGTTTAGAAGCACTGCATTCTCTGGATGGTTTATTGCATGAAAAAGCTGTGTAACCTTATTATAATTATAATTAAGACTCCACAACTGCATACAGAGCATCTTTAACAAATATTTTTTTAGAACATTCAATAAAATATATTTGATCTAATTAATTTACAACAGATTAAATTAAAGTGCCAGGGAGTTGTTGGGGTCATATATTTCAGAAGCCTTGTTATTGGAGGAAAGAATATGGACACACGTGGCATTACTTTACACATTTACCAAGGTTTCAAACACAATGTACATTAAGGTTAACAATCCTCTAACCTTTGATTACCACATCATGAATACAGAAGAAAAATGTTAACAGTCCAAGAAACTTAAATCTGTGAAATCTTTGCTGATGTGTTGTTTTAAAACTTTTTTTGCATTCACAAACGGCCGGTAAATATTTTTTAAAACGATTCTTGCAACAAAAAAATAATAATAATTACATGTAAAAGCCTGTGTTGAAATTGGCTTCCATTCTCCCTCGGCTAAACTCCAGGTTTTCAGTGGCTAGGATTAACTGGGTAAACCTTAAGTCCAATTAAATCTTTTCTACATGTAATATGTAAATGACACTTGCCACTTTTGCGCAGGTAAGGCAGGCTAAGTTGAAAATGACAAGCAGTGCCCCTTCTCTGGATGCGGAGAAAGCAATACTCTTTTTTCTTTTCACAAAAATGAAGAGACCTACAAGAAATGGGTTTTATTTCTGGAGCCGACAGGCACTGTGATATTACAGTAGCCCATAAAATTAGTATTTGCAGTGCCCATTTTCGCCTGGAACTTGTCGCAGAATGCGGTGTATTGGTAAGTAGGCCTTCGGTTAGCTAGCCACAATTAAATTGCTTTCAAGCAGACTGTCTTTATTCAGAGTTTGAGACTACTATAGTGTCTAATGTTAGTGTACGGTAGCTCAGTGTTACAACATTATTACACATTGAATGTTCAGGTTTAACAATTCAGTGGTGAAGCCTAGTTTCTGTTGCTTTATTTTGTTTTGTTTGGTAATGTGAGGTTACTTCTCGAACCAGCTCTAACCAAGCCAGCGATGAGGAATGGTTAATATATGACATGCCTTATGGATATAAATGTTCATGAGTTCAGGATATATGCCCACCCTGTCCTTGTCTGCTGAACAGGTCACAATAATCTGATAGTGTTTATTACAATTTAATGGTTATAATTAGGTTAAAAACTTGAATTAAATTTAGAGAACTATATGGGGAATATAACCTCAATTTGAATCCAGTTTCCTGGACCTTTAATATTTGGTTTTTGCTCGTTTTAAATGGTGCCATGCTCACGTTTGATTCTAGTACTTTACCTCAGTAGGAAATTGCTTTTGGGAGACTCATTCAAACTGATCAATCACTGACAGCTAATGTTTGCATGCTAGCTATGAGAGGCAGTATCCGTGGTCTTTCTGCGTAGATTTTTCTCTGAGTAATCTGGTTTCCTCCCACAGTCCAAAGACATGCAGGTAGGGTAACTGGAGACTCCAAATTGCCCATAGGTGTGAGTGAGTGGTGTGTGCGCCCTTCGATAGAATGGTGGCCTGTCTCATGTCCAATGCACGCTGGGATAGGCTCCAGCACCCCCCGCGACCCACACCATGATAAGTGGGTATAGATAATGGATGGAAGGATGGATGATGCAGTATTATGCTGGATTACAGAGGACACATTCAACCATATCAATACAATGTGGTAATGTTAGGTTGTACTATTGACAATGCAAACTAAATCCATACAGTGCCATTGCGGTTCCACAAGAAAATATTAAACATCAGAAACTTACTTTCACTTGGAGAAGAAAGATAAACAGAGCCAGGATGTCTCTGGTCTTGTCGCGTCCAGTTTCCCTGGCAACAACATAGAGGTTGATTTACGTTTCAGAACAGTGCTGTGCAGAGGCTCCCAAACACAAATGATTATTGATTTCCAAATGAATAGATATTTGGGTTATTTTGTCATTTTAAAAAAGTCAGTCTGGCAGCAATTGTAGAGGAAACAATGAATATGGAAAACAACATACAATTATTTTGTATCTGACAGGCAAATGAAAACCAACCAACCAACTTGGATTACAAATAAACAATTGATTTTTTTCCCTTTCGATTGACAGGACATAATTGCAGCTGACCATCAGTCCATCAGTTTTTTTAAAAATTGGCTGATGACCGATTGTTAATTTATCGGCAGATACTGATTGTAAGCCGATACATCAATGCATCCCTAAATGATACCATTAGCTTTATCATTTGAGCACAATGACACAATTGAGCAACCATGTGGCGGTGGCAATAATGTGCACTGACTGACCTACTAATTTTCAGTAAGCATTACCAATAATATAGTGGGCTATTCAAAATTCCACCATTACCGTGACATAAATAAAATGTGTACCCTCCAACATCTTCTTCCTCGCTTCTAGCAAAGGCAGTGACAATTGCTATCCTCTAATTCCCGGTTCTTGCAAAGGTCCGACTCGATTATCAATAAAGCGCACGCTTGCTGTCCCATGTGGTGTGCATAGGCCTAATAGCAGAAGTGGTGTGGCTGGTAGTAGGGTTAACAGGTAGCAGTAGCAGCTCAAAAAAATAAAAATAAAAACAGCTGATTCAGGGTTGTGTTGCCTTATGCAGAGCTGCTGCCAAGTCGAAACTCTCTGATATCCATCTTGTGCAAGCTCGAAAGTTGATCTTGCCAAATCAAACTGTCTACCAATCTGGAAGTTCAACTTGGGAAATGCCCCCATCACAATTTTGCGCCACCACACAGGAAAGCATGATGTAAGAATTTCTGAAATTGCAGGATGAATTCTTACCTATATTTTTACTTAAAAGCTTTTGCTCATGAACAGTAATGTTGATTTTGTCCCAGTTTTTGTTGCTGTAAAAATCACTTTTGTCCTTTCAAATGTTCTCAGTTCTAGTGGAACCTCATTTCAACTTGAATTGCTGCAACTTGCTCAGATTTGAGTGTTACTGCATGGTACAGAACACTGCTGAAGGGCATCCCTCTTTTGCAACTTCTTACCCAAACAGGAAATAAGCATATCTCCTTTGTTGGATGGATAAATAAATAAATAAATAAATAAAACTTCAGTTATGTGTTACGGATCAAACACAGCACATCTCAGCAAGCTCTATCAGACCCTTCCATTAGAACAGTGGTTTTCCACCTCGGTCCTGGGGGCCCACTGTGTGTGCTGGTTTTTGTTCCAACCACAATTGCAATCCCGGAATTGTAACAAGCTTTTTTCCTTAATTAGGTGCTTCTCATGTCAGTGGAATTATTTGCCCACTTAAGCCACCTTGTGTCAGAAATAGCTATGCATGACATAAAGAATAAAAGTCCCATATTCACATTGTGCTATACTGTAGACGATTACGTAAAGAGGTTAAAAAAACTTTTTAACTAATCAAAATAAAGACTAAAATAAAGAGGCAAATCAACAGATTCCTAATTGGGGAAAGTGTGGACACCTGGCCATTAAATCTAATCATTTGATAGATAACGAAGAATACAAAAACAAAGAAAATGATAATGAGTCATACCTGTATTGTGCTAATTAGTTTAAGGGAAATATTATGCACTTAAACACATGAGTTCAGCAACCTAATTAGGAGCCTATTAATTCCCCTCGTTAATTTGATCTGTTAAAAATGTTACCTCTTTTTAAGTGATTGTTTGCAATCACTTAAAAAGCAACACAATAACACAATGTGATTTTATTCTTCATGCCATGCATAGCAATTTCTGACATAACGTGGCTTAAGAGGGTAAAAAATTACTCTTAACATGAAAAACACCTAATTAAGAAAAATGAACAGCTTGTTAAAATTCTGAGATTTCAATTGTGGTTGGAACAAAAACCAGCATACACAGTGGGCCCCCAGGACCGAGGTTTAGAACCACTGCATTAGAGCGACCATGCGGCCGTATTTAAAACGTGTACCGCCTTTGCTAATGCTTCACTGCCACTTCACCCAAGGTCCAACGCTTGCAGAACTTGGCCCTGCAGGGGCGCTGTTGTGACTGGCACCTGTAGTCACTGCTTGCAGCTATATTTCAAACAATATTTAACTTATGTTAGAAAATTGGTTACAATTGCCATGCATGGGATGACCTTTGAACAAATTGAATTCAGGTAGTGGCAGTGTGATAACAGATTGGTCATGGACTGATAATTTTGCAAAATAACTAGTTAACTATGATAAAACACTTTGTATTGAATAAATTAGGTCATTCCACATGAACCCTAATTTCACACTTTTGGGTCAAACTGACCTGTTTTTTTTTTTTTTGTTTTTTTTTGCTCTTTTAAAATGTTTATTAAAAGAAGAATGACACTTTTTGAAAATTTTATTTCATAACTAGTGACTAAATCTGTGTATATATGCTTCTTGTTTAGTGGTTGTACTTTTCTGTATTTGCTTTGTGTCTTTTTGCCTGTTTGGTTTATTTGAGTATAATGATATAAACATGAAAAATAATGAAGAATGTCAGTTCAGAACAAAAATATCCATAATCTACTGCATGAAAACATTGTTCAATTTAGATTTTCCACAGATAAACATTATTCATGTCCCCCATGCCTTCATTACAGAGCATTATTTACATAACATCTATATCACAAAACATGAATTACACTTTTATTGTTAAATGTGATCTAGCAGAGGTAAATGTCAACCATTACGCACACACACACAAATATAAACGGTACTAAAGAACAATTTGAAGCGGCAGTAAGTATACACACGTTTGTATGCGGCACTGTGTTCTTCAGCTGTAGTTCAATTTCAGGCCGAGTTCGCCGCTTATCCAGCATTGGCTACACTCAGCTTGACTGAGGAGGCAATATATACGGGAGGGCGAAGTGGATGGGCCAATGGGATGAGCATGTAGTGTACACCCAGTGTTCACGGGAGCTCTAGTATCATGTAGTATTCGGTTAAATGGAGTTAATTATTTCAGATTCCTTTTGTAAACTAAAATTATTTTTGTATAGTAAATGCTACCAAAAGGTCACCGGCCAAAGTGGCTAGTTTGAGTAATAGAGTTACACACCACTGCCAAATTCTACCCACATTTGGCGGGTTGCGGGTGTTAATGTGAAGCACTGCACATATTTATGAGTTCATCGAGTTCAGGTGGCTCAAAATGATAATTTGTGATATCTGCCAGGGCCTTCAGCTGCTCCAAAGACAGCCAAATACACCAACCCACTACTGGACTTCCCATAGCACAGATGTAATCCCACTGCCATAGAGATGCATTGTAAATTTAACTCTCCCTAAATTAAAATGGGCCAATCTTTATTTCCTGCTGCCTGGGGCTTTCAAATGTAAATCCAGAAAATCTTTCATAACAAAAAATAAATCCCACATTGAGCCTAGAGATTTATCATCCATACTCCCACTCGTACAGAGGAAGCCAAAAATAAAACGACAGCCTTCTGGTTAGTCAGCTTGTTTAAAAGGGCTCTCTGCATAGCTTCAGAGTTGCCATCGCAGGAAATCCAAAACTGTACACCCCCCCCTCCCCCCCCCCCCCCCACCTCCCCACCACCACCACACTGTGTCATCCATTTCATTGCTCTCATGTTACTTAATTCACTGTTTCCAATAAATCACATCAAATGGAATCTTAAATTACAAATATGATAATGCTCTGGCTTTCCATCTTGTCCTTAGTATGTCTCTCTCTATGTTTCTCTGTAATCATAATTATAAAATTAAGGTTTCTTCAGAGACTTCAAATTGAAACACACCATTGTGTCTTTTTCATTACATCATGACTCCCAGATGATCTGTTAGTTTCCTATACTTCACCATTACGACAAAATCTTCCTGATACAGTTAATATTGTAAGGCAGTTCACAGAAGTCTAGATACTATCCATTTTTCAGATTAACATATTCCAAATGTGCACTTTTATATACAAATACACTTATATTCCGAATTCTTTTCCCAAACCCTTCACTGATTATTTCCAAGTTAACTCACAATTTCATATGTACAATACTAGAAATTCAATCTTCGCTCTCCTTACTATCGCAGCACCCATGGTCAATTATCATTTAGGTACAAAGGTACAATACATTGGAACAATTATCTCAACAGTGCCATAGAATTTTCTTCTCTCAATATTTATAAGAACTGTCTAAGGACTCTTCTGACTAACCAAGTTACAAAGTAGGTCACACGTCCATGTGTACACAGATACACACAGGCACACACGAACACAGGTAAACTTGCTCGCTCGCTTGGTTGTATGCACATGCATATGCACGCACACACAAACACAACCACACATTTTCACACTCTTCCAGTGAGGTAATGAAGCTAACATACACATACACACTCACATGTATTTTATTATTTTTCTTTTGTTTGTTGTACCTTATCCTATATTTAGCAAACATCATTTCTTACTTATTTATGCTCTATCTATTTTTGTATGTTTTTGTTGAGTTGTCGTTTTATTTAGGGTGAGACCATGTATAAGCCCCTTGGGTTTCTTGCCTCTCCCTGCACCATTTCACTGTTTTTAAATCTCTTCTGTTTCTGTTTCATATTTTAATTGTGTTAAACAAAATCAAATCAAATAAAATCAAGTCAAATCAAATCAAATCAAGTCTGCCTCTTATCAGACCCTCAAAGTAAAACTGATTGTTTACTGTGCTGACAGGTCATACAAATCACACAAAACATGTGAAATGTTTGATCATACAAAAAATGTGAATCATCAAATAGGAAGAGGTTTTTTGGGGTGCTCGGGCCCACCTTTGTTAAAACACATCAACTTTTACTGCTTTGTTCAATCCCACTCTTTTATCCTGGTGTTGTAGACATCCTGGGGTACTACTGGAAAAAGAAATGTGGGTTTGTCAGAAGCAATCACTGTATGTAATTGCTACAGAATAAAGAAACCACATTTTTTCAGAATAAATATGTCCTGTATGCTTATTCCCGTAGGATCCGATTTTGACATTTTGGTACAAATGTGCTCTTTATTTCAAGCTTTCAACCATGTCGGTACTGTATATGGTTTTGGAGATAATGGAGTTTATTTCAGATGGGGGAGGGGGTTATACAAAATGCCCTGGGTTTTAAGTGGGTTTTAAGGGGTTAATATCAATAGTACATGCTAAATATATGGTCCCTACCTATGTGGGAATTTAACGATAATATGATATGGTATTGAAGTTAGGCCCACTCCTTTTGAGACTGCTGATCCACTTGTCTGTTTACAGTATGGATATTTCAAGAACCCAGTCATTTGTAATGTGGCACTCTTGCCAATGGCCCTTCCAAAAGACCAAAAATACTTAGAATAAATGTTTTTACTTAACACAGGCTAGTGATTTTATGTATTTGGCTGCAAGGTTGAATACAAAGTGAAACTGTGTGAGAACATTTTAAGCAATGTCAGAGGACACAAAAATTTGGGGGTATGACAAACCATTTCTACTCATCCAAAACAATTTAAACAGAATCAAAAAGAGGACAGAAACCTGGCAAATGGCATTCAATATAATTGAATGTAAAGTCCTGCATGTGGAAATAAATGTAAGACATGGCTATTTTACAGGAGGAGAATATTTTTAATGTATCAGGACCTAGGCAAAAATGAGAAAAACCACAAAAAATTTGAAGTAGGAAATTTAAAAAAAAATGAAGTGGAAGACTCCCTTACTGCTTTCATTCACTTTTGTAGTTTGGCTCTATTTTCAAACCGGCGGAAAGCGGCGCTAAGCGCAACGCAAGTGTCTTTGCTAGTTTCAGACCGACGCAGTTGTCATTTTCCCGTCCAGCGCCCACGTTGTTTAAATAGCAAATGTACTTGTGCCCATCTGAGCACCCGTGGGCGTGTTGGTCTTAAAATGAGGTGTGGTCAGGCGCATTGTTGGCGCATTTCTCTTTTGAGGTAGCGGAAAGCGACTGCGCAATTGACCAACAAAAACCTGGTCTTCAGTCAATGGCGCAGTGTTTTACTGTTATTTTAAGGGCGCATTATTAAGATAGTAATATGCGCCTACAAAGGCGGGTTCACAACGCGCGATATTCAGAAAAAAAATAATGGTTATAATGGTTAGTCATAATATTGGTAATATAATATTAATATTATATATATTAAGATTAATATTCATAATATAATATTTGGTGGAATCCTGCTGCTACTGTAGATGGTCTGCTCGCGTGCTTTCACTTACCACATGAGCAGAGAAGCATTCCTACTACTTGGCGAATCCGCCATTATAATTGCAATCCGCCAAGGTGCAAGCACACCTGGCTTTTAAAGGGAATGAGAGATGACACTCTGATTGGTTTATTTCATGTTACGTCCAAAACACACCTATGATTAATTAAGAAACTAAGTACAACCCCTTTGATCCATGCGCCTTACTTTGCGCTCAGATTATCCGCAGTTAAACTAGGAAAAGTTCATTTGGACACGCCCTAAATGCATTTGTGCCATGCGCTTTAAACCGTGCGCTTAGATCGTTAAAATAGATCCTCATTGTTTAATGGTGATTTCCCTAGTCGGGCTGACCCCTGCAGTCTGCCTGCACCAACAGCAGCAGCTTCAGTTCCACAATGGTAAAGTGCAAACTGAGCAGTAGTAAGGATGGAGTGTGCAAGATTTAGAGGGCAAGCACACCTGTGTGCATTCCCAAAATGACAGATGACACTGCAGTGATTGGGGGGCGCGGGTGGCAGAGATGATGATGATCAAGTGTCACTGCGTTATCAAATACTGGATGCTAATTCTAAAAATGTAAATCTGCTGCCAGTAACATATAATGGTTTACATCTTCCCAATTCCATTCTACTTTCCCTTTACCCATAAAGGTCACTTTTAACAAACACAAGGTCAGATCTCCACACATGATGTAATTTTTATATCTTAATTACTAAAATACTGAATAGAGCACCAAAAAAGGCCGATGTGGGTACAGGATATTGTTATAACCCAGCACTAAAACACCTGATTATACTTATCAAGGTCTTAATTAAAAGAAACTATGAGTTAATCAGCTGTCGTATTGCTGGGTTAAAACAAAAACTTGTACCCACATTGGCCCTTTTTGGATAAGATTGGACACCCTTGCTCTATTCAGTATTTTTGGAATTAACTTAATGTAAAAGGATGACCTCAGCTGACCATAAATCAGTCATGTTCTCAGGCAGCCATCCTTATTTCACCATATGTACTGTAACTTCACGTTTTATGTATTTTCCCATGGGGTGAATTAACCCTGCAGATCTCATTCCATTTTTTTCTGAGTATAGTCATTGCTTCACATCTTGTTTCCAACACCACAAAAGGGGACGCACCCCTGATGTCAGTTTCTGTTCTCATGACTGATGATGCTGTTTTTCTCTGAGATTAGATCTCCTCCACAGACCAAAGACTTAGTTACATATTTGCTTTACTTTCTGTTTTTTGTCAGCATACTGTAACCAGCCTGTGGCCTGTAGTATGCTCCAAGGACAACCCCTTCTATATAATTTTGTGGCAATGTGAACTGAAGCTCGCCTCCCAATCTATATTTGTGGAGCGTCTTCATGGATTGGTCATCACAAAGTGCAAGCTTCTTAAGACCCATTTCCTGAGTCTTAAAAATTATTTTCTTCTGTGCTGTTCAGGAAAGAAAATCAGGATGACATGACTGGAAAAGAGGAATTCGTTGTCATAGCAAATATCTCCTGACGGATCATCTCAGAAAAAAAGAAAAATTAGGGCCATGTATTTATTCAGCTCATAGGCTGCTAAGGGTTGCAGCTGGGCACTGACATCATACATGCTGCGTTTACAAAGAGCTGTTGTCAGCTGCTGGGAGGAGTTGTAAATACAGCATATAAACATTAACCACCTACAAGAAAATGAAAACATGGAAAATTAAGACACTGTAGGAACAGTGAGGTTTGAGTAAAACGTTTACGTTCTGAACCTAGCGGCTTTAACCAGTTAACACCCTCATTTCAACGTACAGCACTGAACACAAGTGTATCAAAACAGTTAAAACTTCTCACTTTTCCAACATATTAAAAATATTTAGTCGATTTTATTTGGTAATACTTGTCAAAGATATTAATTAAATGGATTTGCAACCTGTCCAGGGTGTATTCCTGCCTCTCGCCCAATGCACACTGGTATAGGCTCCAGCACCCCCCATGACACTGCCCAGAGTAAGCGTGTATAGAAAATGGATGGATGGATATTAATTATGAATAAAACCTCAGAATTTGCTTGATAGGCAGAGCAACCTGTTGGATCAACCTTCATCAAAATGTGCAACTCACAACCAGATTAAAATGTATCAAATTGCAACAATGATCTAAAGATGAAGGTCAACTACCTTAACCCCTTTGCGCAGATGCCAAATCTGCCCAATCCTTTTCCATTTAGGGGGTACCTTATTTAAAGCTTTATAACTCCAGTTTGGAGCATCACAGAGAGATGTGTTTATATTCATAATTTAGGAAGAAATAAAGGAAAAAGTTTGTGTGTTGCGTTTGGTTTCAGAGCCTGGAAGAAGAATAGTTTTCCTCTTTTTATTTTTGTGGTGGTTCCTAGGTTGTGTGTTTTTAGCTGGTTTCCTTGTGGCGCTTATACTGGAAGTGGGTGATACTTTGGCAAGGTCTGGCCAAACCGTTTGTCTCTCTCTCTCTCTTATCCGTCTCTCTCTCTCTATTTTCTGGTATTTCTAGATTAGTTGATTAATGTTTTGCTGTATGTCTTCTGTTGTGTAATTTAGAAGTAGTGTGCCTGCATTCAATAAAGAATGTATGTTTTCAATTCACTAATATAATTGACTGCTTCTTATTGAATTCAATTATTTAATCTGAAAACCTGATATACAGCTTGTTTTGACTTGTTGGTTGATTCCACCAGTTTTCTGTAGAATGACCTATCAAAGAATTTGGCGATTTAATTGATAATTCTAATTTTATACATAATTAATACATTAAATCTAATAAAATATATTTTACATGTAGGTTAAGTGAGGGGTTCAAGCATGCAATATCACTTGGTTCAGTATTCAGAGTGCTGGACATTTTAACAAGGGCATTGACTGTTGGAACCGCTGGATTAAAAAAAAAAACATATTTTTAATTAATCCTTGCTTGTCCAACAGGTTATAAGTTAATTTGTCAGTGCATAATAAACCAGATCACCTGTTAAACTCAGGTATTTTTATATTCAATTAGTTTATTCTTAGGGAACATGACTTCTTAGCTGAAAAATGTCTTTTTAACCCTCCTGTTATGTTGCGGGTCAAATTGACCCTTTTTAAAGTTTGAAAATCTAGGAAAAATACTTAAAATTATTTTTTCAGTATGAAACTTCTTCTACTGGCCTTAATTAGTGTAATCAACATTTTAAATGAAAATGGTTCATTTCATGTATTTGCAAACCCCCCCTGTATGGGGATTGACCCGGGAACATTTTTGCTGTACCTAAAAAATGAACAGAACAGGAGGGTTAATGAAATTTTAATGTAGTCGTGTAAATACAAACGTTGAAATATTTTATTTGTTTACTGCCAGGGAAGGTGATTTGCCTGGACCTATTTGTGTAGGCTCAGACAAATACCAATGGCAATTTTGCAGCAAGGTGGGAGACAACCCTGCTCTGGTAGCACATATGCAGACCCATGAGAAATCTGTTAAACATGTAGGTAATTGTCAGAGTCAAAGTAAATGTTATATTTTGTCACACACAATCTGTATTTACAACTTGTTTCTTAGTGATGGTAAGCTTTTTATTTATAAACTAATTTACAGATCATTGTCTTTGTGAACACAGAAATTATGAGTAGTTTGTAATGTAAATTTCTCTCTTTGTTTGCAGGGTATAACATTTATAAATGCCACCTAAAACGTGTGAAAAGCAACCACTATCACTGTTGCTATTTTCCATGAGCACAACTATGGGTCATGTGTTGTCCACATTCCAACAACAGAGCCCACCACAGCATCTTCAGTTCTCAGTCCATCCACTGGCCTGAGCTTGACTACACCGTCTACCATTCCATCAGCTGACAATACCTCAGCAGTCTCTGACTCCTCTGTAGCTTTCTGCATAAAAGCTTCCAGTTCCTTGTCTGATCCCAGTCCCTCCCTGGCCCTCAAGACCTGTACAGATTCGAAATCAACAAAAACCCCCAAGTTCTTCATCTCCCCCCAGCCCTTCAGCAGGACTCAGTGCCTCTGTAGCGCCCGTTGGATTGTTGGGACCCAGCACCTCAGTGAGCCAGAGTTCCTTTAACATTGAAGCCCCCTGTGCTCCAACTTCACCTAGCTCCTTGACAGCCCCCAAGACATGTTGGCCTATTGATTGTAATTTCAAAAGGTACTTTAATACCTAAAGATTAGAGTCTTCATGTGCATGCTGTATTTACCGTTTAGATACTACAAGCATTGTTTCTCCTGAATATTTTTTCCATTGAGTTCAACAGGAAAATTAATCAGGAGAAACACTTCTTGTAGTATCTACTGCATATCTGGCAGCAGCATGATGGTTTGAAGCTCATTTGATACCTTGGACCCTTGATGACTTAAAGCCATTTAGCCAACAAATGTGTTCCATACTGTATCAGCATAATTTACAGCTGAATCTAGTCCCACCCCCCAATTCCCATAGAGATCCATTCAAATGCAAAGAGTTTTTCTATCGCTTGTAGGACAACCTGACAATATGATATCTGGACTCCGATGATGTTGATAGGTCACAGACATCAGGAAGTCATGGCATGCAAAGGATATGCAACCAAATACAAAACATGACTCTTTTATTTGACTGATTATGTTAATTTGTCTAAAACACTGAAATGGGGGACTACGTATAAAAAGTGCTGTAATTACTACATGGTGAAACCAAAATGTATAAGAATACCCTTTAATAAAAGCTCTGAGTCTGCACTTTGACCATGTGTGAATTGTTTGATTATAAAAAGAGAAAATAAAATATTAAATCAGAAAAATGCAGGTGGTTTTAATGTTGTGGCTGATCGGTGTGTGTATATATATATATATATATATTCCAAGAAGCTTATTTTAAAAATTGTTAATTCAATTCAATCAAGATTTCATCATTCCCTCCATACAATGTTTTTCACTACAGCTTGTATCATTCACAATGCTGTTCCTGTGCTTTTGCATTGACATTGGAGTGTGAGCATCGTTCCATGGCATCCATGTGTGAACCTGTGTGCCAACTAAGAGAGGACTCAGTCTTTCTATAATGTAAAGTTAATTGTGGACCCCCTTATTAAATTTAATAACAGACCGTAACCCTGGTTAGGATGTACTGTAGATTTTTGGAAACTTAAATACAGTGCAGAGCCAAGTAATTATAGCTATTTTATACTGGATACCTACAAATTAATTCAATTGCTTAGATAATTTCTTTGTACTGCCACATATTAAAAGTACAGTGTGTACCCCTCCACCAGAACGTTCAATAGCAGCCAGCCAGCAGGCATGAATATATGACATTGGGGTGGTTATGATACACTACTTTCAGGACTCTGATCTTGTATTTTAACTTAAATAACATAAAAAGATTATGTGAACAATATCTGCAACAAATGCATGTGTTGCCTCATAAACATTTTATTACAAAACATCCAAAAAATTTACTACGTGGAACAAATGATCAACTGTCTGAATCTCTCATTGGTAAAACAATGTTAAATGGTATGCTGTCTACTTTTACCTTTGGCTAAAACTGTAAAATGTGAACCTTATGAGGCGATAGAACAAATTAAATAAACCCAAAAGTGCCTGTGCACCTGAGAGGACACTCTTAATCATTTTAACAAATTAAACCACAAAATAAAAGCCGTTAGGGAGATGATAACAAATGGCACCTGTGAATGTAATACACGGGAAACCTGGGGAATCAAATGTAGGGGAGAAAGAGGACAGCTGAAAAATGTGACTGTTGTTCACAGCTGTCTCTTGGTCTATCACTGCTTTCTGGAAAATTATAGGCTGATGGGATGCTTACCTTTACCCAGAGAGCTGCCATCATCATCAAGGACTCTAAAGCTTCTAATGCACTCTTTGATTTGTCACAAGGGTAAGCACCCAATAACTGGTTAAAGGTCCAGGAAATTGATATCTGTGAATTCTTCACTGATGTGTTATTTTAATATTGGTTTGCATTCACATACAGCCAATACATATGTTTAAATGATTCTTGCAGCAACAACAAAAAATTAACCTATAAAAGCCTGTGCCAAAATTGACTTGCTTTCCCCCTAGGCCAAATGCCAGGGCCTGTATCGACCACCTGGAAATATGGTTAATGGTAAAGGGACATGCATACAAATTGTCTAAATGAAAACATATATACATATACATTTCAGTATATTAATATGTCCTATTTTACAATATCAATTTTAAGACTAGGAACACATTCGGAATTCCTTAATCGCGATCATTAGGTGCAATTGTGCAAACATTGCTTCAGTTTCCAACAGTTTCCAAGGGCTATTTTTCTTCCTGCGACTTGGTAATATGTACGGATTGCTAGAAATGCTGACAGGGACCACCCATTCTCATATTAACCTCAAATACACAAGACGAGACTTTTGTACAATATGATCTTGGGTAAAGAAAAGGTCTATCCCTTAACGGCTAATGCTAGCCTTCGGCAACTTCTGACATATTTTCCGGCAAATAGAAAACATTTTTTTTTAAAACCCCAGAGGATAGCAAGGATATTTTTTTCCCCGACATACCTATGTATAGGTTGTTACCAATATTTCACCTATTTTATATACGGTTGCAAATATATTTGTTTTGCAGTCTATTGCACAAACTTGGTCGATAATAGGTGCTCTCGTGCTAAAGCCTAGCTTATGTTGCTTTCTTTCATTATGTCTGGTTGTGTAAGGTTATTGCTCTATGGTTCTAACCAACTTAGCGATGAGGAATGGTATGTCTTACGGATACAAATGTTAATGAGTCTAGGATACACGTCCACCCTATCCTTGTCAGGTGAACCACTGAACCGGTCACAATAATCTAATAGTATTTATTACTGTTTAATGGTTATTACTGGGTTCAAAACTTGAAGGAAATATTAAGAAGACAACCAATTGTCACTTCTGGGGAATATAACCACATATTCCCCAGAATCCAGTTGCCTGGACCTTTACCTGCTGGACTACAGATAATAGGACTAAAGAATAGTTCTGCAGTCAATGTTGTTTTGTCTCAATCTGTCATCGTTTCATAAATACAAAAATAAAGCAAACAAAAATCAATAAGCCTTACAGTACTTTTTGTTGCTTACTCTGCACTGTTGATGAAAGCCTTATTTTGACTCATCGACTGGGCGGCTTCCAATGCGAGGCATTGGCTGTAATACAAAAACAGATTGAAAGAGTACAAATAAATGGCTTTGATATACAGGTGACCAATAAGAACATAGTCATAGTATAGTATTATCTCATAAAAAACACGTTTTCAACGTACAAAAATGCCAAGTTACTAAAATGTATTGATATCAAAATGACGCCAAGTTACGATACTACAAACAATATAGGCTATCTTGCCTCACCGAAATGACATAAGATGTATCTCAAAGCAATGCTACCCAATATTTCCTCAGTTCTTTCAAGTCACTTGGCCCTGTGTATAAGCATGCACTACATGAACAGGCCAAATATATGTGTGGATGGCTCTCTCACAGTCAAGATTGATTGAATAGGTGTGTGTATGTCCAATTTGTATTGGTATGTAGGCCTATGTATTTCGCTGCCCAGGCTTTCTGTTGCGTGGATGATAGTATGTTTCTTGGTACAAGTGTGTTCGTGAATGTGAATGTAAGATGCTGCCAGGGAAATGTCCCCATGCGGATAAAGAAGTTCTCTATGTATGTATGTACAATATGTGTTTTACATGCAGTATTTATTGTACGTAGCAAATATACAATAACTTGCACATGTACTCAAATTCAGTTCAGAAGCAAGTATAAACATGTTTTCTGGAGAAATGTGCTTCCTGTCGTTGCTCAGCAGCAGTTCTGTACATTAATGAATTTATACATTAATTTCAATGTACAATGTTCAATGTGTTCCATGAGGCAATTCGAAATATTTGTCTCTTTGATCTGACAGAAAGTTTGCATGACATTGTGAAATGGTAAGATTAGAAAACACAGGGCCAAGTGACTCGAAAGAACTGAGGAAATATTGGGTAGCATTGCTTTGAGATACATCTTATGTCATTTCGGTGAGGCAAGATAGCCTATATTGTTTGTAGTATCGTAACTTGGCGTCATTTTGATATCAATACATTTTAGTAACTAGGCATTTTTTTACGTTGAAAACGTGTTTTTTATGAGATATCAGTTCTTTTTGCAAAGCGTTTTATTATGAGAGTGAGAAATGCGACCCTGCAAGAAACGGTTGTGGATTATGGCTATCGTTGTGTGAATCTGTACAGTCTGATGAGCGTGTACCGTTCAGCAGTTTCGGTTTGCTATATATGTAAAACAGTGGCTGTGAGAAAGAATGCAGTGCCGTAAGCGTAAACGCATCAGAAACGCAGATGGAATATGGTATGTACTCACGGATTTGACGTCCATCCAACGAGCCTTGACTGACAAAGTAATCAACAGGCCCGTAGAATTATAACTCCCTAGGTCGCAACTTGTGTAGCCTTCTGTCCTGCTCCGTTGTCTGTTATTTCGTGGAGATGCACTATTAGTGTTTGTAAGGTTTATCCTTCTGTCCTGCTCCATTGTCTGTTATTTCGTGGAGATGCACTTTTAGTGTTTGTAAGGTTTATAAGGCATTTTGATAGGCTAATCTGCAGGTAGGAATCCTCTTCGCCGTTTTGCTAAACTAGAACCGGAAAACATGATAGTGGAGAATAGGAGCAGACGCATATGTCCCAGCAGGCTTTGCATATGAGAGAATAACAACAGTGTGAGAGAAATTAAAATGAAATTACGAAATTCCGTAGTTGAAACAATATGTTTTTAGCAGAATGGGCATGTAGGTGAAGGTTGACATGATCACGGAGTATAGTGCGAAGTAAATGGAGTGACCATGAGCGAGCTTATATTCCTTATCAAATGGTATGTATAACAGTCGGTATTGAACGTTAGCTGTTGAAGTGGAGGGTCAAATAACATTGCACACATTATTTGCCTGTAATGTAATGTAATCTATCGCACGAATGTGTTTTTCTCATGTTCAGTGCTAGTAGGTATACTTATGAGTGAATCATTATTTTAAATGTAATGTTTTAATGTGGAGTTGCAGAACGTACATGTACGTTACGTACGTATACGTAGTAATTGTGTGTAGCCTATGTGGCTAGATAGAGAACAGGGCGAGGTAACATGAATGTAGAAACGTGGCGTTTGCTGATATTAAGGTTTTGTACGGTAGCCAAGTGAAGAAATATAGTTAGTAGAAATGGCACAGTGGTGAACTGGTGTAACTTTTAAATAAAAGGAATACATTTGCGTCATGAAATGCATATGGGTGGCCGTGAGTGAGTGAGGTTTACCAGTGTGTGACTTCGTTAGCTAATGCCATAGCTATGCAATGCGTGAAATATCATTAGAGAACCTGCAGGTGGTTTTAAAGAAGAACACAAGCCAGTAAGCACAGAAGAGCTTCCGTTGAATCCATATGGATTAGCAATATTGTAGCCGGTCAATAACTGAACGTACAGACGGTAAGTCATAATGCATATATCTTAGCAATATTGTAGCTGGTTAATAACTGAACGGTGAACGGCGGGTAGAAATGGTGCAAAAGCAATAATTAAGAAGTAGTAGACAATTATTAGTGAGGGTCGAAGCAAGTTAAAGAAACGTGTTCCAAGCTGGGCTTGAACATACGACCCAGTGTTCCCAAGCCTGTAACCTTACCCACTAGGCCACGGAAGGATTAGCTGTTCATACTGCGGAGTTGCAGAATGTACATAAGTAGTAATTGTTTGTAGCGTATGTGGCTAGATAGAGAACAGAGCGAGGTAACATTAATGTAGAAATAGAAACGTGGTGTTTGCTGATATGAAAGTTTTGTACGGTAGCCAAGTGAAGAAATATAGTTAATAGAAATGGCACAGTGGTGAACTGGTGTAACTTTTTAATGAAAGGAATACATTTGCCGTGACTACGTTAGCTAATGTCATAGCTATGCAATGCGTGAAATATTATTAGCAAACCTGCCGGTGGTTTTAAAGAACACAGGCCAGTAAGCACAGAAGAGCTCCCGTTGAATCCATGTGGCTTAGCAATATTGTAGCCGGTTAATAACTGAACGGTGAACGGCGGGTAAATATGGTGCAAAAGCAATAATTGATAAGTAGGCTAGTAGACAATTATTAGTGAGTGTTGAAGCCGGTTAAAGAAACGTGTTCCAAGCTGGGCTTGAACCTACGACCCCATGTTCCCAAGACTGTAACCTTACCCACTAGGCCACAGGCGGACTAGCTGTTTGAATGGGAAATGTTTCAGAATAAAAATGTATGGGTATTTTGCGTGTGTATGCGCGTTTTTGATTGGGTCGTGCAGGTGCAGATTTGGCTGGTGTCAGTGAAATGTCCAATGGGGAGACATGTTGTTAGTGGGATAGGCGGCAGGAAAAATAAGAATGAGAAGAAGAAGAAGAAGAAAGAGAAGAAGAAGAAGAAGAAGAAGAAGGAGAAAACGCAAAATCCCCTTAGTTTGGGGCTTTATTGTGTGGACATGTGAAGTTGTTTATGAATTCTGTCTGTTGAAATGGGGTCAGAATGTACAGAATTTAATGTTTTTAAGGGCTGAGTGTCTGTGGCTGTTGTGGTTATTTCTGTGGGGAACCCTGAAAAGTGCCAAACTCTCGGTGCTGTATAGGTATGGGGCATGCCCCCGCCAAGGCGTAACTTGGCGGGATGGCATACCTGCCATCCCAATAAGTAAACAGGGTATACCTAATATACAAGTGGTACATTTACGAGACTGTTGGACAATTTAGTTATACCATATATTTATCTGGTCAAATTAAAAAAGTTTTTGTTCTTCTTCTGGTTCTGGGGTAGTATAACCAGGGGTTAAATTGGGAGTGGACGTGGGTGGACGGCGTCCACCCACCTTTGGTAAATACATCAATAATTTTGACCGGCAGTTTTATAAATAACTATGACAATCCAGTCCATTTTTCGTATGCTCCAGTCCATGTGTTCCCTCTAGCCAGTTACTTGCTCAACCAATCAAAAATCTGAAGAAAAAAAACTCAGGAGGAACAGTCGTTTATATAGACAGGCACAGAAAGAAAAATATCGTTGATTGTTTAAAGCGGATGCGGTAGGCAATTTCATTAACATGTAATTTCATCTATGCAACATTTTAAAGAGAGATGAATAAACAGCCCCCATGAACGCTGGTTATTATTAACGGCAACTTTGATTGCTTGAGCAAATTCAGCAGGTTGCTGGTCAGAAGCTAAGCTAGGATTGAATATTTCCCACATAGCCTACATAACATTTTATTCAGTGGCGACTGAATACTAATCATTGATCACAATCTGTTTTCATTAGTAATTTTCCTTTATAATCAAGCGTGCCAAAGATCGGATTAATCAAATGGCAAGTAGCCTAACACACAGTGTCTTCATACCGTGTTAGGGGGATTAAATCATAAATTCAATTTATCCATTAAAAATCCATTTTAATCATCAAGTAGTCTACACTTAACAAACAAGATACACCAGTCTGTTATCTACCGTGTTAGCTTTCAGAATAACCAGCAAAAACAAAACCTGCACTTCAATTTTGTTTACAATCTACGCATTGCAGATATTTGCCATGAATTCGAGTGCGGAGAAAGAAGTGCATGTATCCACAAATAATGTTGATTAAAAATGTGCACGATTTCGTAATGCAAATGAAAATAAATGTACGCTATAAGGCCGAGGCTACTCGCTGCCTATTTGGGGAGAGATGGTTATGATAGTATTGCTATTGAGTAGCCTATTTTATGGATTAATTGCACTGATACTCAAAGAAAATCAGGGGAAGATTTCGCTACTGCTTCTGACTAAACTGATTTTTCTAAATCGCATTTATTATTTAATCTCCCTAACACAATGCAAAGAAGCTGTGTGTCCCTTTCCAATTGCTTAGTCAGATCGTTTGCATGCTTGTTAATCACTGAAAATTAATGAAACAGTTTGAGATCAATGATTAGTTTAAAGGAAAGTTTTGCGCATTTTCAGCTCACCCTGCTGGTTTTATTTTGTTTCAGTTTGACAGTTTAAGAATGATGGATGAAGGAGGAAGAAAGGGAAGACAAAAGAGGAGGATGACCAATTATTTCTGTGGGTAAAAAAATTCTCAGCATTAATGACACTCAATAAACTTGAAATATTTTATGTAAAAGCTTGCATCAATAGTATACATTCTTTTTAAAACATTGTTTTCCTTAATTACAATCAGGTGCACAATATATTAAAGATACAACTATTTTGAGCTGAGACATTCATTGGTTTGTACCTTTTTTCACCCACCTCGCACCGGATCTCAGGGTCCACCCACCTCCCAAATCCCAATTTAACCCCTGGTTACCTTGTATTTTCCCTTCAAGTTGTTCCACTTCTTCATGGTCTGTTTGGCTGTGATAGCCAGGCCCGACTTGTTCACGAAGACAAAAAAAAAAAAAAAAGAGGACAACTTAAACACCATTACTAATACTACTACTAACAATAACAATAATAATAACTTATTTGAAGACTGTCACTCAACTACTCCCTGCATGCATGTACTGCCATGCACACCGCACACAAGTGCAATACTGCCTTCATACTAACTTTCTGCATTGTCATACCATAACTACATCATAACTGTCACCTGTACTATTTCTTTTACCTGTCACTAATACTTTGTTTGATACCACACTATAGCCCACTTTAAGTCATATCTATTCACCAGATTACAATTTACACAAATTCTTTGATTCTTATTTTATAATATTTGCTTTCTTAGCTTTATAGTATCTATTTGTTTTCTTTCATTTTTGGTGCATCAAACTCTTCCAAGAGCCTGGCAAGTTTGACACAACCAAACACACCAATCGACCACCACCCCTGGCATACAAACACACAAAAAGCATACTCACTTCCTCCTCTTGGAGGAATTCCTCCGACCAGTGAAGAGGGTCTCATTGGCGGCTCGCCATTCAATAAGTGCCCTGGTTTTCTCAGATGTCCCTTGATTTACGTTAAAATGTTACAACATTACTCTGAATGTAATTACAGAATAACAGCAGTACGAAAATTAAAAATATCTTACAGTTGTGGGCCTGGCTTTCCTCTGCCATTGTTGCTGAAGTCGTCTGCTGCATTGGCTGCAGTGGTCTGTGTGATTGTGGGGCAAAAAGGGTCTGTGAGCGTGACTGGTCGGCTGGCTAGCTAGCTACCCCCGCAGGCGCTTGTGGAGCTTCTCAACTCTGAAAATGTTGAAGCACATTTTCGATTCGACATCAATTTTCATAAAACTGCCAATATTCAAAATCTACACAGTTGATTTCTCGCCTCAAAAATTCTCAGAAGTGAATTTAGTGATGAAATAGCATACGTAAATTGTAAAAAAAAAAAAAAAAAAATTGCATCCTAGGTAAAATTGGCGTGTCAATTTGCTTAATGGCAAATTGTCAATTTGCTTAATAAATGATCAATGGCAGGAAAGCAAACAGCAATCATCTTTTTGCGTTTTTCCTTGGATTTGAAAACTTGAGTTCAAACATGGTGGCTCATTCAAAATATACTTGTCAACAGTACACTGAACCAGCACCGGTGTGGATTATTACATAAAACCAGGTATGTGTATATATATATACACTCACCGGCCACTTCATTAGGTGGCAAGAATGGCACCCGGTGTGGTCCTCTGCTGCTGTAGCCCATCTGCTTCAAGGTTTGATGTGGTGTGCATTTAGAGATGCTTTTCTGCATACCTCGGTTGTAACGAGTGGTTATTTGAGTTACTGTTGCCTTTCTATCAGCTCGAACCAGTCTGGCTATTCTCCTCTGACCTCTGGCATCAACAAGGCATTTTCACCTAAAGAACTGCCGCTCACTGAATATTTTCTCTTTTTCGGACCATTCTCTGTAAACCTTAGAGATGGTTGTGCATGAAAATCCCAGTAGATCAGTAGTTTCTGAAATACTCAAACCAGCCTGTCTCGCACCAACAACCATGCCACGTTCAAAGTCACTTAAATCACCTTTCTTCCCCATTCTGATGATTGGTTTGAACATCAGCAGATAGTCTTGACCATGTCTACATGCCTAAATGCATTGAGTTGCTGCCACATGATTGGCTGATTAGATATTTGCGTTAACGGGTGCAGTTCGCAGTTGAACCTAATTACCTAATGAAGTGGCCGGTGAGTGTATATATATATATATATATATATACACAGCAGCTCATAAATGTTGATATTATTTCTTGTGTGCACATTTCTTATGTTTGTTTATTTTCCATTTTTTGCAATGGCCATGGATTAAGAAGCAGTGCTTTTCTCTTGAGACCCAAGTTTGATGTGGGCAGTGGCTCCAAGCGATTAAAAATTAATATTTTAAAAACCTCTCTGAGGTGGGAAGAAAGTAGCCCCTCTGTCTTCTGCACAAGACGGTCAGTCACCCTGGCTTGAGCCACACTCAAATATCTCATAAAAGCAAATGCAAATTGCTAACCACTGTAGAAGCCCTGTATTTTTGCAAACGGGAATTAAAAAGTAAATTGGAGTTATTTTTAAAACTCTTGCTCGTGTCTGCTTGACTTCTGAGGGCCACGGTGTTCAGCACTTTTCATAGCCTGTGAGCACATGCCCCTCATCTGGAATTCATTAAGTTGTACTTTGGAAGACAGCCTCCCTTTTAAGTGCAGATTAGGAGTTTCCACTTCATCATGCCAAAAAAGTGAAAGTACAGATTGTAGCAAATCACCTGGAGCACAGCTTAAGTTTGGAGGCAGCTCCTGTCATTTTCCAACCACCCCCACCTCTCTAAAGATAATCATCCAAAGAGTATAGCAGGGGGTGATGCAGGATCATCATGTAGAGGTGTTGCAGTAGGGAATAAACAAAACAGGGTGACTGGTTTTTCATACTGGGTGTGACAAGCAAGTTTTTAAAGAGTAAATGTACCCTTAAAAATAAACAAAAATGCATTTACATGGGTTACGAATATGAATCCAAACAGCTTTTTGTCTGTTTAAAATAGAAGAAAGTGAATCCTTCTCCAGATACCAGGGACACTCTAAGATGGAGGTCTTATCAGTTGAAGGAGGTCCCGATCTAGAATTGCTCTTATCATTTGTATCCTTCTAATTTGTTCCTGTAGCACTTTCATTTTACACTTGTACCTCCATCCAGCACTTATATTACACTTGTATAGTTATCTTGATGTTGTAGCTCATTGTCATGCCACCTAGTTTGACTTACCATAACTTTCTGACCTAGCCTATGATTACTGTGTGAACTGGACTTAGTGTGTTCATGGCTATGAATAACTTACATAATGAATATTGTACCTTATAGGACCTGTGTTTTGTAGTTGCATGTACTTATTGTACGGTACTTTGGATAAAAGCGCCTGCCAAATTCATGTAAAAGGGGAGGCAGAAAGCCCAAACTGTCTTGAAGTGATATTTGATGAAACTCATGGTGTGTAAACACATGCATTTTGCATATTTACGTATTGCTCTTATGTCACAGTTGGCATAGGAAACTCCACCTGGAAGAGCTGGTAAACCACAAGTCCAATATCAACATGACAATGTGGACCAAAAACTTGGCATCCCTCCCACAATTAACTTTTGAAATGAATAGTGAGCAAGTGAAGACCTCATTGTTCTATAGCAATTGGATAGAAGGATATATCCATAGTGTTCCAGGTAGGACTTTTCCAGGATTGTCATTAGTGTGTAGCTTACATAGCACTGTCAATGCTAAAATGAACTATATGCAAATCTGTGATTGCAGATGAAGTCTTTTTGTTTGACTTGACTGTGAAACCTCAATTAATGGAAGCAGACACAAGGAGGCTTTTGAAATGGGCGCACGGTTTACTTTCCTGACATTCAGAACATGCCACATACCACTGGTAGACATCACCACATATACCTTAATCCACACAATTGTGTAATAATTAACATCCCTGCACACACACCAGTTACCCACCTCCGTGAGCCTGTCATTAGCCCCTGATGGAACCCCTTTCATACTCTCTGATGTGAGATATGTCTCTGCTGGAGCAGAATAATGAATGAATGGTGCGTGGACTGTGGTTACCGATGTCAGCTTCCTTCAGGGGACTATCCTTTTCGGAGATGTTTCTTATTACCTGTCATGGTTCTGTGTTTTCCTGTCTGTGTTTCCCTTGTTGGGCCGCCAGATGGCGGCACTTCTGTTTTGTGTCCTGCTCCCCCCTGTTAATTGTATTATTGTTGTCTCGTTATTCTATCATTGTTCCCACCTGTGTCTTGTTATCCCCTCCTTTTCTGGGTTGATTGTTTTTTGAGTTCACCTGTGTCTTGTTACCCCCTGTCTATTTAAGTTCTTTGTTCCCTTGACTCGGGTGCTGGTTCCTTGTGTTTGTTTCCGACGTGTGTTTCAGACCGTATGTACCTGCCTGCGTTTTTGACCTGTTTGTGTTTGTTCCTACGTATGTTTGCTCAGACCGTTTGTACCTGCCCTTGTGCTCTGCCTGCCTGTGTTCTGCCCTGCCCGTGATTGTGAGTTCCTCTTGTTTTCTGTTTTATTTAGATATTTTTTGAGTTTGTGTTTTTGCCCATCGTGGCCTTTTCTGTTCCCTGTTTGTTTGCCTTTTTTGTCAGTAAAGTCTTTTGTTCCCCTCCCATTTTGGATTTGTGAGTTTTGTCCCTCTGCTTTTGGGTCCGTACCCCCCACGAGTCCTGACAATTACCAATGTCTGCATTACCAATACCCCTGCCCCGATATTTCTGACGTGCATATCTGACCTCATCTGGCCAAGGGTAAACCCCTGGGTGGAGTAGGGCTTCAGGAAAGTGAAGACCTGGGCAAAGGGAGAGGGTTAATGTTAGAATCGGGGGGGCTCAAAGGCTCAAAGAGCCTTGCTCAAAGGCTTGTTCTACTGCAGTTTCCGCCCTGTATCCTTTCCAGTGGACAGATGGTTCTCTGCTAGTTGGATAGCCACAGTCAAGGGGAGGGGTTAGTGACAATGGAGCCTGTTGGAAGTCCCTTTTGGGAGTCCCACAATAAACAGCTCCAGTGCCACCTGCTCCACAATATCACGCAGCACCCACTCTTTGACCAGCTAGTTGCATACCCAAGCCATTCTCAAAGGATTTTATGAATGCTCAGGGTCGTACCCTGTCCCATTTTTTCCATCTTGACATTTTTGAGGATGGGGATTGGGGTTGGACTTGATCCTTGCATATCTGTGAAAACCTTGATCCACAACCTGCAAAAACCTTGATCCACAACCTGCAAAACTGTTGCAGCTACAAGCCCCTTCTGTAGTGACCCCTTTTTTACACAAGCCTGAAAATAGTATACCTACAATAAACTGGTTACTATTTTTAACCTTTTTACTACCTCTGAAAGGTAACCCTTAGGATTTTGTTTTCCAGGAGTTACTCTGAAACAAAATTAATCTAAATATTACTAAAACAAAGTAGCAGAAGCTCAAACACAGTGGAAGTTTTTTCTCACATAAAAGATTTTCTTTGAGTGGTTTGTGCCTCTTGATGTTAGAAACAATGGCACCACAGTGCTGGACATATCCTAGTGCACATTGTATGGCAATATCATCAAAAATGTGCATTCTGCATCATTTTTCTAAAGCTATAGTATTTCTGGACGGGTTTCCAAAAAGGCCATTCCAAAAGGACTCCAAAGGATACTTCAACCAAACGACCAAATTATGGGTCTTTAGAGGTGTGAAATATTTATATTGAAATTAGTTTCCTGGCAGTTTAAACATTTTGGGTTTGCTGTATTTTGGCAGTTATTTCCTTTGGTAATAGAAGTATATACTGTACATACAGATATTGTATGTACTATATGCTTGTGGAAGAAGTTGAAATTAGTTCCCTTCCCCCCTGCCTGTCACCTTCCCCCTCTCTCTCCCTCATTTTTTTTTTTTTTTTTGGTTCATAACATTTGCAGTGTGCTTACTGAATAAATTATGGTTGGTTTATGCAGGAAAAACAATGCATGTGATTTTATGGAAGCCTAATAACCTGTAAACTGTTGGCGGCTAGCCGTGCACTGTGCAGAGGTTATACTGTCCATGTTGAGACATGGCTTGTGCACGGCAAGTCTCGTTGGCTAATATGAGGGACTGCTTGGTCATTACAGTCATAGAATCTTGTAGGTGGTCCCATCTTGTTTTTGAGAGTATGCAAACCAGAGAGAATAAAATTCCTGTGTACACAATACTTTCTGCATGTATATAATGGCAAAACAGACAAAAATAATTCCTCTGGATAATTGGCAAGTAATCAATGAACAATCTTTTGATATTTTCTCAGGGCTCAGTACTGGGATGTTGAGAGGGTGATGGAGACCCAGATGAGTGTATAGAGGCGGGCATAGAGGATTGTTGTACTGGAGCAGGAGGTACTAGTGGAGGAGGTGAAGGGGATGAGGAAACTGGTGGAACCAAACTCTGAACAGTTTGAGCTAGCTGCCGTAGGACTTAGTCATGGCGAGCTAGTATCTCCTGCTGATTGGTTAGGGCTTAGGTTAGGGTTAGGGCCATAGTTGAGCCAAAGGCAGCCATTGTCCGTTCAAACTCCATAGCTGAGATCTTTACAGAGAGTGTTGCTTCTGCTGAGTCAGTCATGGCTAAGTCTTCTGTCAGACTTGGGGCTTGAACCCCAGTCCCCGGCATGGTAATCAAACATCTAGTCCACTAAGCTTCCAGAGACTGGAGATGACTCAAGTGCAGAGCAACACAAGCAGGAGTTCAGTCGGTTTTATTCCACACAAAAAACACAAGAATTCAAAAACTCATAACTAGGCAAAAAACAAAACAACAATCCTAAGCAGGGGGAGAAGCTGCAAGTAGTCAGAACAAGTCCAGTTCGTAATCCAAAAAATCAGAATCCAAAAAACAGAGTCCAATATAGCAGATCAGTCCATGAAACAAGCACACACACAAGCAAGGGAAAATTCAAAAGAGATTACCGATAACAATCCGAGTAGAATCAGGCAAACAATTCAGAGGGGTCAAAAGTGGCTTGGGCTTGGGATACACAGAGGAATCACAAAGACATAGACAGAGGACTGGGCTTAAATACACTGAGAAAATGAGCAAACAAGGCACATGACAGAGACAATGAGGTACAGGTGGGTTAGTTAACAAGAGGGCTGGGTCAACATAAGGGAGGCTAACCAGTGTCAAGAACAACAAAGAGTCTTTGGCACCCTCTGGTGGTCAAATGTAGTCCAACCCGTGACAGAAAGGTTACAATTCCTGAAGGAATTATGTGGGCTCTCTTCAAATTCCAACTGGCACTGTCCTCAAGCCTCAATGCATTTCAATGAGGGCGCATAGCTCGGAAGAAGCACAAAACCATCCAGACTCACGGCGCACCATAGCGTTACATATACAGCCGGGGATCAGCAAGTAGCGATTATGTTCCAGGAATTAGTCATATCCTAAAAGTGTCATGAGTAAAACTTGGCTAACTACATAGCTAGCTAGCTATGGCATGTCCTCACCTCTGTAACGTTATTTGTTGTCCTCCGTGTGTCCATACATCTGTATCGGTGGTGGTAGCTGTGTGTCATTAGCTCCTACTCATGCATGCAGGATGGCATCTGTACGTGGGTTGTAGCTGTGTGTCTGTAGCTCCTACTCATGCGTGCAGGATAGCATCCATACATGCTAAGTTAACTAAAGTAGGCGAAACGCTAACATGTTAGGGTTAGCTAAAGTAATGTTAGGCGATAAAGCTGTGCTTAAAAATCTTGTGCCGACCACCTGCACATGCATCCAACTAAAGCATTTCAATAAACGTCCATGAAAGTCCCCCTATGGAGTGACCACAGAAAAATTTGAATATTTCAAAAATCTGAATACAAGAAACAATGTCTGGAACTAGCCACCCATTTTGGTGTAAAAAGTTTGAATGTAGTGCAAAAGCTGTAGGACTATTTAGAGCTAGAAAAATGCAGAAAGTGCAGATAAGACAGAAATATGAAAGATAGCAAGAGTGGGCTTGCCCAGAAGCAAGCCCACTAAATATCCTGTTTAATAGCTTGACTTATAGCCTAGCCTACAATTTTCCAGGACCTCACAAATATTTCGAGGACATTTTGTAAATTTTCTCATTTTCCAGGTGTTTTCCATGACTGGAAAACTAGTCGATAAATTTCCAGGTTTTCAAGGTTTTCCAGGGCGAGTGGGAACCCTGATTTTGTGGTCGGTAATCTGTCTACCATTTAGCAAATCTCTGAGAATGAGCAGGGCTTCATAACCCAAAGGAGGGTTCAGGATGACAGTTTTTTGCATTGCCTTTTTTGAACTGCTCATCTGCTGAAATTCAACATTTAGGTTTTTTGTAAAAGTGCTCATTGTAAAATTTGTTGCTGTAAGCTAGAATGCACAAAATTTGAGCATGCTGACAGACCATCTGAATTGTACAATATTTGTATGATTTCTCTGTACATGACTTATAATTCTGTATTGTATAATAGATACATACCTCTAATTGGATTTCAAAGTTATTTTTCCTTGTAAACAAAGTGCATGAGACACCACTGGAGCTGAGCAATGTTCTTACTAACCCAAGCAGGTACACATTTGTAATGGTTTTGCTGAATGAGTCAAAATACTGCACTTGACATAAATTGACATATTTACTGTCAGCAGCATATTCCTCATCTGGCTGAGCTCTATTTGCACAGCGTAGTCTAAAAGAAGTCTCCACCCTACAGATGTTCAGAGTTTACATTTGTACGGCAAAGGCAGTTCGGTTTTCTGACATTCCAATAACACACACAAAGAGTGGTGTAAGCATGTGAGAAGGAGAAACTTCCTAAATAGCCAAAGGAATGAGAAAATGATTACTGGCAGTCAGATGATTACTGGCAGAGATCTAACTTAAAGGGGAATTCCACTGTAAAAGGAACATTAATACTACAATGGGCAGGCACTTACACTCCATGGGCAGACATCAGACAATGCCAGTCACAGGTTGCCACTGCTACTGAATACAAATGTAGGGGGTGGACATTACTACTTCACCTATAGAGAAGGTAACATTTCTTAGTAGCAAGCTAGCCACTAAAGAAAGAAAATTTAGCTTTATGTGTTCAATTCAGACAATTGTCCAATTACTTTTGGTTTGCTAAATGAGGGGGCATTTGCCCCACTGAAGCAGGATTTTCTTTTTAGTATAAAATTCAGCTTCAGTGGGGAAATGTCCTCCCATTTTAGGGGACCAAAAGTAATTGGACAATTGGCTGGTCAGTTGTTTTCTTGTGTGTTGTTGCATCATTAGTTCACACACAAGAATGGCAACAAAATATGTAGAGTTCTAGGTGTGGAATTTGTATTTGGAGTCTGTTACTGTTGCCTCTCAACATGAAGAACAAAGACGTGTCAATAGTAAAGCAGGCAATCATTCAATTCAATTCAGTTCTATTTCTATAGTATTTTTTTACAAAGGTAATTATGGGGTGGAAAAGTCTGAATAGATCGATCACAGACATAGCCAAAACATTGGATGTGTCAAAATCAGCTGCTTGATTCAATGTTAAGAAGCTGGAATGCACTGGTCAGCAGTAGCAAACAACCTGGTAGACCATGGAAGACCACTGTTGTGGATGGATGAAGAATACTTTCAGTTCTGAAGAAAAACCTCTTTTCAACTGTTGAACAGATCAAGAACACTCTGCATGATGTTGGCATAGATGTGCAAGACTAAAGTAAAGAGAATGGCTTGGGCATGTATGGCTGCCACTGGAACTGGCTTGCTTGTCTTTATTGATGATATGACTGCTGAGGACAGCAGCAGGATGAATTCTGAAGTGAGCAGAAATGTCTGCTCAGATCCAACCAAATGCCTCAAAACTCACTGGACAGCGTTTCACCTTGCAGCAGGATAATGAATCCAAACACAGTGCTAAAGCAACCAAGGAGTTTTTCAGGGGCAAAGAGAGGAAACAAAGTTCTTGACTGGCTAAGTCAATCACCCGACCTGAGTCCAATTGAACATGCATTTCACTCGCTGAAGGCAAAAACTGAAGATGGCAGGGCTGGCAGAGCATCACCAGGGAAGATACCAAGCATCTGGTGATGTCTGTGGGTCACCAACTTCAGTCAGTCATTGAATGCAAAGGATTTTCAACCAAGTACTAAATATGATGATTTAAGATTATGTTAATTTGTCCAATTACACTTGGTCAAAACAGAGCCAAAACAACTACGGCCTGAACTGTACATAGCTTTATATCTGTACATAAAATGTATCAATTTTTACAGATTGATACATTCAATAAAAATACGTTTGGGGTCTGCTCATGTGTCCATCAGCAGTATTATTTAACAGAGGACAGGAAAATAGAATTGTAGAGGGTTTTTTTGCAATATTTAGTGAGCAAATGTATAATAAGGGTGGTATGGTGGTGCAGGGGGCAGCACTGTCACCTCACAGCAAGATGGTCTTGGGTTCGAATCCTAGCCTGGGCCTTTCTGTGTGTCCATGTGTGTTTCCTTTCGGTACTCTAATAGGTATGATTTCCCAAAGGTATGAGTGTTATAGATTGGCAGCCTGTCCAGAGTGTATTCCTACCTCTCGTCCAAAGCATGCTGTGATACACTCCAGCATGCCCATGACCCTGCCCAGGATAAGCAGGTATATATAATGGATGGATGGATGTAAATTCATAATACAAAACAGTTTTCAACATGCAGAAAACTACAGATAATAGGTTAGTATATATTGTACACACTCACCATTTTGTGGATGGTGATTTAAAAGTTTTAAGAAAGTAAACTTTTCAAAGATGCCAGTGTAAAAACAGAAAAGCTCTTGTAACTGTTAACTAAAAATTGTGGAAACCCTGCTGATATATTAAAACAGCCCCCTCGTTTGCTCTCTCAGCCTGGTGAGCAAGCTGCGAACAAGGAGAGACTTGCAGGGAGCTGAGAGAAATGTCTGATGCAATAAGAGAGGCAGCAGCTAGCCTACGTGTTGTGTGAGAAAACAGTGCTTAAAGTAAACACTCGTGCTGACAAGGCAAGCGCTTGTCCATGAGAGGGGGAGTGCTGGTGGAGCAGGTCCTCACAGCTTGGTGTGAGAGTAGAAGGGTCGCGGGAACAGCCTGCAAAGCCCACACACCCTCTGAGGCTTGGCCCACATTCTTCAATCTGGATTCACTCAGCAAGCTAAAAGAAATACATACACATATAATGTATTTTCCTTGGCTGCAGAATTATGAGACTTTGACAGAAATAGTGATTTAGTTATTCTTAGTCAGCAAACAAGCTAGCTTCAACAGAAAAGATGGCATCCAAGTCATTTTAATCTTTTTTTTTTTTGTTTGCCTATGTGTTCTACAAATGGCCACCATGTACAGATATTGTTATTGGTTAATGTAGATATGAGAAGATGTTATTGGCTGAATAGAACAGGGGAATTAATTGGGGGGGCTGTAGTATTTCTGAGGATATAAGAAAATAAGAAACATAAAGGAAAAGAAGCAGAGGATGACAAAGTAGAACATAAGCACACAAAGTAACCCAACCTTTGGGCTTTATTTATGCTTACATGGGTACAGAAGTTAACATTTGTAAGAGTCTGTGGTTAGTGTAATTATTTATGTGGGAAACCCAAACTATTAAACCATTATTTGCCAGTAGTTCATAAACAGATTGTAACCATGTGGTAGAAATGTGATTTCCATATTGTTCTTTGGGCTTTGTTTTCAATTTCAAAAAGGTTATGCATTTCATAATCGTTTATCACAAGTCGATCAAGTTGAGAAATAGCTATTATGTTGCCCACTGGTACTGAAAAATTCCAGATTGCATACAGTATTATAATGTGTCCCAATAATTACTTTATGCCATTGATAACTGACTAGCTAACTAGTAAAACAGGAGTGAATGCCAGACCAACATGGTACAATGTGAAGACAATTCAAGCAAATATTACTCATTATCCAGAAGAAACATAACTACTTCAGCATCACTTTTGATGCGTTTGACAAAATACCTGCATCGTTTGGCATACAGGAGCTAGCTTGCAAGGAAAGACATCAATGTAATTGAGTTTCCTTATTGATAACTAGTTAGGTATACAAGAGAGAATATGTGTGCCAAGTTTACGCACAATATTGTATTTATGCACATAGTTGACACTGCAGGCATAACAGGGACAGGATCCGATTGTCTTGATACTTTTCTCCTGTGTCACCAAATAATTTGCATCACAGATTACCTGAATGTCAATGGAGTGTACTCCCTTTTGATTCACAGTAATGAGCGGTTGGATAGAAGGAGCATGCAACTACACGTCTGCAATCGATGGTACCCAGAACCCAGGGAAATCCGCATCTGCTCAGACATTCTTGTTTAGTTCTGAGCTGGCGATCGGGTGATGAAGGAAACACAACGTACTCACTGGCATGTTGGACAAAACTTGAACAAACAGCAGGAACTGCTGAACTGCCAGCACTCTGGCTCACCCCAGCTACCAGCCGGATGGTAAGCTGGAATGAACCAATGGCTAGAAAGGCAAGGACAGTTGTTACTATAAGCACAAATGTGAGCGTACAGGAATGCCCTCGATGTCTGGAAGATTTACCTGTAAGGTAGAGGGGGGGAACGAGAAGAAGAGTCGCGTGTCATCTGCATAACAGTGATAGGAGATGCCATGTGAATTAATAACTGAACCAAGAGATTTAGTGTATATGGAGAACAGCAGAGGACCCAGTACAGATCCCTGTGGGACACCTGTAACAAGGGGGTGAAGAGCAGAGGCAGACCCCATCCAGGAGACCTGGTCAGACCTGTCTGCAAGATAGGAAGCAAACCAAGACAGGGTAGTCCCAGAAATGCCCATCTCAGCCAAGGTGGAGAGGAGTAGTTTGTGGTTGACTGTTTCAAATTCTGCAGACAGGTCTAGAAGGATCAAGTTGTGTGTGATGTTTTGACACTGTGGGTATTTATTCATTTGACTTTGGCTGTGTCTGTTGAGCCAGTGTTTGATTTCATCCATCCATCCATCCATCAATCCATTATCTTTTCCGGCTTATCCTGGTCAGGGTTGCGGGCGGTGCTGGAGCCTATCCCAGCATGCATTGGGCGAGAGGCAGGAATACACCCTGGACAGGCTGCCAATCTATGGCAGGGCACACACACCATTCTCTCACACACTCATACCTATGGGCAATTTAGTGTCTCCAATCGGCCTACCTGCATGTCTTTAGTCTCTCCAATCAGCCTACCTGCATGTCTTTGGTGGGAGGAAAACCACGCGGACACGGGGAGAACATGCAAACCCCAGACAGAAAGACCTCAAGCCGAGATTTGTACCCATGACCTTCTTGCTGTGAGACGGCAGTGCTACCCACTGCACCACCGTGCCGCCCCCAATGTTTGATTTTCATTTATTAAATTGTTTGACGTTATTGTAAGTTTCATGTGTTATGATCCCATTACCCTCAAACCATCAGATCATTTCAACCAGACGTTTGCCATAATTTGTGCTAAAAACTTACGCGGTGCCCCTAAACCATTGGTGTGCAACAGCTCTCACGGCGCTGTGATGTCTATTTCCAGGACCATAAATCTGGAGTAGAAAATGACGTACTGCTAATGGGACAGTACAGCAGAATACCAGCTGTGCCACAATGTGCTGACTTGACCAGCTCTGTCTTTTTAAAAAATGCAGGTAATTTAGGATCTGTCAACTATTTCCAAGTAAAATGTTTGCACAAAAAATGCATCAATGAAATCAGGAATGACACCTTTCCATTGCACAATTGTTTTTTTTTTGGACTGACAGAGGATTGGGAGGGAGAGTACAGTGACTGGGGGAGGGGAGAAAGTACAGCAATTGGGGGGGGGAAAGTACAGCGATTGGGTAGGGGAGAGTACAGTGTTTGGGGGCTGGGGTGACTACGAAACTCTGGTTGAACCTCTCATTTCTTAGCTCATTTAATCTCTGGTGTCGCCTGGCTCATTTTGCTTCTAATGTTATATCCCAGGGTCTACCTTTCGCATTTTTATCTTTGCATACACTTGTCCTGCTAAGGACAGCAGTATTTGCCAGTGGCTCTATTTTAATATTGCCCTGTCCTGCTGCCTGTTGGCCTTTTTGCACAGTTTTCGCTATGCTTCTTACTCAGTAGTTATTTCTGCACATCTTTTTTTAAAGAAGCAAGGCCACTAATAAAAGAATGCACTGGTCAGATATGTGGGAGATGATAAATTAATTGGCTCACGTAACACTTTTTTATAATGGGGTTTGGTTTTTGTTGACGTTTACTCACTGACATTTCACAAAATAAAGTTGAAAACGTTATCAAAAATATCAAAAAAGTAAAAGTGAAAGTATATTTCAGTATATTCAAAAAAGTCCCTTTGCTGGGAAAAAAAAACTCCTTGTACTGTAGCGTGAGTAAATGTAGTTTGTTATGTTACACCCCTGCATACTGTAGAGATCTGTCAGCCAAGGGAATATCATGTGGAATGGAATTGTAGCCTGCAGTGGTGATTTTACAGTACAATGTGTGTACATCTGGATCTCTCGGTGTTGTGTGATGGGGTCAGCAGCTTTTCGCCCCCATGCAGATGTCGTATGAACTGTATGAACACAAGCAGAAAAATCCTCCCTTGCTTGCCAAGTCGGAAAATTTATGTTGAGCTTGGGGCACAATTAAATGAAAGCATTACTGTAGTGGAGATTTTGCCTAGCAACTGGGTATTAAAGACATAATAGAGGTGATGCCAGTTAATGGCCATTGGAGGAAAAACTTGAGATTAAACTTTGTATGTTAGGCATGGATTTAGTTTGGCTTTTTAGCCTCTGCCTTTTTGTGCTACATTTTTTGTATTTGTTACATTGTGTACGTGTGCGTGTATCTATGTGCATGTATGTGTGCATGCTTGAAAATATTAAAATATTCAGGTAAATCTTGATACCTGTAGGTGTCTGTCATGGCTTGAAAAATATATTATAGCAGGTGCCGCTGTCTTAGTGCAGCGTTTCCCAACCAGTGTGCCGTGGCACTCTGGTGTGCCGTCAGGTGAGGTCAGGTGCGCCGTGTGAAAAATCCTTTAAAATGAATTAAAAAAACTTAAATGAACAAATCCCATTCACAAAAGCCAAAATAAATGTCATTAAAATGCATATCGCTTAATTAAAACCCCAAAAGAACATTGTTGGCACGTCACATCAACCTCGCTCACGTACGTCGCTCACAGTTTTTTTCTGTCGGCGTGGTGTGCCATGAGATTCTGTAAATTTGGAAAGTGTGCCACAGAAGGGAAAAGGTTGGGAAACGCTGTCTTAGTGGAAGGTAGATTTAAAAAAAACATTTTTACAGTTGATATTTTTCAGGCCTTTCAAGGCCTGCAGGTATTTGTGCATATTGGAGTGTTTATTCCATAGGCCTGTGATCTCTCTACTTATAATTTCTCATTCATAAAGCACCAGTTGCCAACACTTTAATGATTGCTTCAGTTTCAAACATATTCTTGACATTTTTCTCTCTCTCAGAAAATTAAATCCTTGTAGCTAGTAAATAGTTTGATTAAATGAGTTTATGTTCTTGCTCAAGTGCATTTTCACTGCTCAGGTATGCTAATTGTATAGTACTTTTCCCGAGCCTGGATCAGTTCATTCGGGTCTGGTGTTGTGTGTGTTGGTTCTCCTGAAAGAAAAAATGTACCCATTTTAATTGTTGCAATGGAACACACTGCAGAGAGAGATTGAGTATGTTTATTTTGCCTATGACCTCAATATAAGGTTTGCATTATATTGAAACATTTCACAAAGGCAAAACCATAAAGGGCAATTAGATATTTACCATTTAATCATCAGTGATGGGCCCTAGTGTTTAAGTGAGCTGTCAGACTCTAGCTGAAGTTCAGAATTAAGCAGCAATAGTAGCTTGGGGTCTCATGCTCGTTCCAAAAGCAAAGTGTGGGCCAGTAGCTGGGTGTACGAGTCCCAGTTGCACCATTGCCATCTATAGCTGGAGGTCCGCATTAGTGAGGCCTAGCTTTTCCAGAGACTAATAGGGGGTAAGCTGGCTAGTTCCGTAGGTTTTTTTGCTCTCTAGCATCCACTACTGGTCAGGCCCGGTGCCAGCGAATGCACAAACTGACCTTGTATTCCGACGACAACACGTGCAGTATGTAATTGGTGGTACGTCTGCAGTATAGAAAGAAGTGAGAATAAGTGTCACCTGAGTCAGAGGAGTCAAGTATCTACAGCTCTCTCCTCCTGAAGTCAACAGGAACGGTTTCTTGTGGTAGATCAACAAGTTCGGTTGAGTTTAGGTTGGGGGAGGGAGAACCAGGATAAAATATATATTGCAAAAAAAAAAAAAAACAATAGTAGCTTGGCATAAGTCTACATTTTATTTTTCACCTTTTCATTTTCATACTGTTATCATTTCAACACTGTTATCCTGTAAGGTACCGTACCTTAACACAGGGCATTGCTAATAAACTCTGCACTGCTTTCTGATGTAAGAACAGCATAAAATCAGTTTATAGAAGAAACAAAATAGGTGGGTTCCTAAAAAAGACATGCATGTTTGGAATGCAGATGAAAAAATAATTCCATTCCAGGATGAAATTAGCAATTGCACTAGCACACAGGTGTGCTACTATTCCACGTCACCAAAATAGGGTGCTCAATGTGTAAAAAGCAGTCTCGCTTTAGCCATTAACTTCAATCAGGATCTAAGATCTGAGTTTATAATTTGACTGATTTTTTTTTGTTTTAATTCTCAGGAAAAATTGAATCACCATGTCACAAGTTTAGTAAAAATATTACAGCCAAGAAAATGCCATGAAAATGGTAATCAAAGCTTTGTTATGGAAGAGATGGCCATACGTGTAATTGTGTCAGGAGCCTGCTGAGGCTAACCCCTCACCTCACAGGAATCCACCGAACACAAGGAGACCAGGTTCCAATAAGGCAAGTTCATAAAAAACCACGAGACAGCCACTTCCCCACAGCACCCTTCACAGAGTGCGTCTGATCCCCCCACCAGTCTACAAGGACGTCACTTTGACCCCACGCCAAGTAAGGTAACCCACTACAAATCTACACCTCACGCACATACTCCTCACAAGTTTTTCTGCGCTTGAGAGAACCCTTCTCAGGGGAACCCATCTGGGGGAAAGAGAAACACTGCCAGGGAGGTTCCCACACACCCACTCACCTCATACGACAGACAAACAGAAAAAAGAACAGAGGGATGTAGTTAGGCCCACGCCTCCGTGCCAGGCTGCCCTATATCCCAAAATAAAAACCGAACAGCCACAGCACAGTCCATAAAGTCAGCCATCTCAGGGGCCGTTCCAGCAGTTGTCACTTCTGACAGCAGCCTGGACCGACTCCTGCTCCAACTGCTGCAGTCCAGAGAACCGCAGCAATGAGGGCTCAGCCTTGGAAGGAAGCACAGAAACTGGATCAATTCCCCCAGACCCACCACACACACACACAAATTACAAACTGTATGCACATTCCTTTCGGTACTGGTATTTGAATTCTCACTGCACATTCAGATCCAGCTCAGCCCCCCACCCCACACCCTCTGATTTATAACCAGCCACACACTTTTATTGTATCATAGAGCCACCCACAACCCCCACCCCTGATCCCTGGTCCCTATTAAGTTTGACATTCACTGCTTTGTGGTTAGATTGAATTACATTCTGATTTTTTTATTTTTTTTTGCTCCCATCTCCCCATCTTTGTTTAGATAAGAAATAAGGCTGTGGTATCAATGAGTTCACAAAGGGTCAAAGACGCCATTCCAAGCCATGCTACACATAAATCTAATGCAAACTGTATATACAACAGTAGTGCAGGCTAGTTGCACATCTAGGATAGATTATTGGCAGATTTTTAGTTCTTAAGTGGAAACAATATCATACAAAAAACAAACCTAATAACAAACCTCAGTAGGATTAGGGGGGACAGGCAGGGGGTATGGGGAGTCCTCAGCCTTTTTAGAAATCTTAACCTCCCTCTCCCTCCTACTTGTGTTTGATGGACCCAGTCTGCTTTACAGTGCTCACATCTGGAAATATTTTTGAGGCTTTTATCTCAGGGTTGCTATTCTTTAATAATGCAGAGAAAAATGACCTAATGTGTGTCTTTATCTACATGTTTGTTTGTGTGAGTGTGTGTGTGTGTGTGTGTGTGAGAGAGAGAGAGAGAGAGAGAGAGAGAGAAATGGTGGGATGGGGGATACCGGGTTGTGTGTATGCTTTTAGGGATATTTGCCTGGTCTATACCACTTGGCTTTCCAACAATAAGCATTAGGATAATTTGGCTGCTGTCATCAAGTAATCGGATAATTATTACTGTCATTAATATTGTGTAGGTATGTGCTGGAATTATAAACCTGGCTACAGCCACACTATAAATAACTTCAGCAACTGCTTATTCAACCCAAGATGAACTAAGCTAGCTGGTTAATGTTAGCTTGCTGTTATTATCCAAGCAGGAATGTGTTTGCTGCTGCTATCTGTAACCATGAAAATATTTTTTGAATAGAGATTCCCTTGTGATTTGCTACGATACATTTAGCTAATTATAATTAAAGTTAGTCTAGTGATTGCCTTTAACATACAGCACATGCATTGATGACCATACGTTTATTAAACTTACAGTAGCGCAAACATTAACTAGCTAAAGGTTGTGACAACACCAGGCAATCTCAGCTAACATTAGCTAGTTAAAATTATGTTAGCATTAAGTGTGTGTGGACTCAATAAAGGAATTCAAACATGCCTACCCCTTTTTTCAACTGGCAATGTGGCACCTTATGTCTTAACACTCTACAGAGATGTTAAATGTTGTATAAAATGGTCTGGGTTTTTTTTTTTTTTTAATGCAAAATGTTTTTTCAAATTGTACTTTTGAAAACTTTACAAACAGTACAAAACCCAGATACTTGGAGACCTTGACTCAAATATGTTTTTAAATAGATCATTTAATGGTTGTATCTTTAATTTAACTCAAGTATGATATTTGAGTACTTTTACCACCACTGCCAAGAAGTGTATGTTTGTTCTATTGGTCATTGCTTCAGAAGAGACTGGAAATGCCACTTCACCTTTGTCATCGGTAATTGAATAACTGCAATGCACTCTTAACCTGATGAAACATGCACAGTAAGAAATTGGTGTAAAATATACAGTAAGATTATGCAGAAACACACTGTCTTACATTTCTTACAATTTTAGAGCATAATTGGTCTCTTGTCCAGCATAGGTGTGTTATTCTATTACAGGTTATCTTCTGTATGCAATGCTAATGTGTAATTAATTTTTTATGCTAATGTTTTAGGGGGTATCCACAATGCAGTAATGGTGTAATGTAGCTACGCCAAAATAATTAGGCATTTAGTACGTCAAAAATAACCAAAATTATTAACATTAACAATATTCAAGTGTGTGTGTTCAACAGTTTTTACAGCCCACTCTACTACTCCTGTCAATGTATCTGATTTGTCTGTTTACTTTTTCCATCTTTCTCTCAAGGCCTCCCCTCTACTTGCAAGGTTGGCTTTAATAATCTTGATGTATTTCCTCATTCTCTCTGCACTTCACATGTTTCTGCAGAGTCTGTCTCAAGGTGACAAAACAGAAGCGGAGGTGTAAGAATGACTGGTAGAGGGTGAACTATGCATTAATAGAAATCTCTATGGAGCATGCTTGCACAAAACTCATTTGTTTTAATGAGCTAATGTTAAGAAAAATATTACAATTTTGACCAAAGCCTTAATGATTATGAGGGAAATTAAACTGAAGAAAAAAAAAAAAAAAAACAATTAATTTAAGTGAAAAATTCTAAAATTCTACCAGCAGGTGGCAGTGACATGAACAAATGTTTGCTGTGTGGTCATACATCACACATTAGAGGTTTGCATATTTTTTTACAGATGATAATAGGCTTACTTGCTTACACTCAATATCATAGAAAAAACAACTTTCAGTGTATGAAATATTCAAAATTTTATGAGCAATACAGAACACAAATCAGAACAGATCATTTTCTGTTCAAAGATACACGTCAGATGGGTGTGTGGAAAAATGTTTCTAAACCGCTTTAAGACATTGGTGACATCTCACATTGCCTCCAGTCTTTACTGCCCTACTACCAACTACTAGAAATTTCTGATTGTATTATAAATTTAAAAAGACACACACACTGAAATATACAGGGAGTGGGTTGTCATCCTCATCCTCTTCCTCCTCCACTTCCTGCTGCTGTTCACCAATGAGTTGAGCCCTATTCAACTCTGCATCCAGATGGTCAGCCTCTGCAAAGTCCCTGCCCTGATGGTCCTCCTCCTCCACAATTTGGTCGGCAAAGAGCCTGAGCTCATTTGCATTCAGCTGCCACCTCCTCTTGAGGGACCACATCAGATCGCTGAACTGGTCTTCCATCACTGAACAAAACAAAAAACGGATACACACAGCGTAATGTGGTGTAATTACATGTTTGGGTTTGGGTGCCATCTTGAATCAATAGGTCAAACTCACGTCATCAGGCCGGAAAGACTGATCATGCAGTGACTGGGTACAGTACATCATGTCCTGTACTATAAATGTGCATTCTATTCTGCACGATCTTGAAGAGTACAAAGGCCTGCAGGCAAAAACGAACGCGCGAAGAGACAGGTTATAGCCACAATCAGTGGTTCTAACTCTAAGTAAACGCATTATCCTGCAAGTTAGCTAATGTTACTGAATTCACCACTGGATCACTTTCCAAAAGCTCGCAACAATGTCTGCTGTACCAGCAACAAGGAAAATCATGCAAAGATCGAAAACAACCCGACCCAAGGATGCCAAGCCTTTGGAGAAGCCTGCCACGTAACCTGTCACACTGTCCTTTCTGCACTCCAATAGTAAGACAAGCACCCAGGCATTAGCTTAGGAAACTTCAGTTTGTGACTGTGCAGTCACAAATTATGATCTATACTCCCACAGTGCAATGTGATATACAGTAATGAGTAATGTAGCGTAAAAATGTATAACAGTACATTTCTGTATAATTTTGCTGTATATTTTACACCAATTTCTTACCGTGCATGTTTCGTTTAGTTAAGAGTGCATTTCAGTCAATTCAGTTACCAATGACAAAGGTAAAGTGGCATTCCTCCCAGTCTCTTCTGAAGCAATGACCAATAGCTTTGTCTAAATTCTTTGCCAAGGCACAGTAACTTTGTAAGACTGACGAGAAAAAAGGCCATTACAGCAAAGACGTTATGGTTTTTGTTCTTGGACAGCTCACACCTGCTGCATGTCAATGTAGACTTACAAAAATAAATATTTTTCTCAGCTGGATGACTCTCCCAGTTGCTTGGCTTTAATTTTGAAAAAAAACCACAAGATAAACAATAATCCAAGCACAAAGCCAAAGCATTAAAACAAAATCCAATTTTAAATTTCAAGATGTAGTGATGTGGAGAATTCTGGCAGAGCAACAAAGGCCGTCCTGCATCAGTTCTGTCTGGGGTGGAAATTGCTGTTGTCTTTGCAGGTTTTTTAAACTGTTTGTCTTCCAAGCCTGCAGTGTTAGTCCAAAAACTTATTCAACCACAGAGTCTGCCAGTGCATTCATTTTAAAAGCAAGGCTTCTCATCAGCCTTTCCCCATTCATAACACCGTTTGATGTGACAGAATTATGCTGTTATTCAGCAGGGACATTGCGATTGAATACATGAATGACCAGCTGACAGCTGACAAATGGAAGAACAGCATATATCTGATTAAATGAGCCCTGTGCAGAGGGAGATGAAAGAAAAGTATTCTCAAATGGGAAAAATGGCAGGGCACTGAAACTGTACTGCAAATTCCATCATTCTTATATTTCTTTAATAAGAATTATGGAAGAGTAAGAAATTAATGCTATTAGTATCAAGCAAAAACCGCGTATTTCCAAAAAAAACTTAATTCTCAGGGGGAAAAAAAGAAAAGTATTGACATTTGACACTTTTTGACATGTGTTTTTCCATGACAATGGTGCTTTTTCCAAGTGGGAGAAAAAAAAGGTAAGAAATAACAGAAACTGTTATTTCAGTCATTCTTCAAGGGAATCAAGGGTTGTCCTCTTTCAAAAAACAAACAACAAAAAAAAAAAACCAGGAAGCTATTTAGATATACCGAACATACCCCTAGGTCCAATAAACAGAACTTAACCTCTGTAACAGCATATGCACATCAATAAAGGAAGGCATTCTATGGATTCAAAAACAAATGCTCGTAAGGAACAGCCTTATCCCCAAGGACTGAAAATCCAGAAAACAGGTGTGGCCTGAAGTCTGTGGTGCCCAGACCAGAGGAAAGAGCTTTTAAAAGGGAAAGTGAGCTTCTCTATATAATTATTTGTACACCTGTTGATGACATTACAATCACCACTTTTTTGATAAAGCATGACATACTCCAAGAAAGAACAGATGAAATAAGGAAACAACATCAATATGCATGGCATATTCAGAGGGGAATTTACAGGATTGTGATGATTTTGCACATCGCAGATACACAGCGGGTGTAAAGCACATGTGACTTCACTACCAGGGAAACAGTGACACGGGGCACCATCTGGGTCATGCATATTGAAAGATGCAAGTTTTACAAAGATGATCACAAATTTCCATTCACAATAAGCAAGTGGTAATGAATCATCATCTTAAAATAAAACCTGAAACTGGCCAGTGATCCATTTAAAAGCCATGAAATGTGTAAACTAGTCAATGATCATTGCAGCTATCAAGGCTGCAATAGGAAGATGCCACATGTTAAGTGTTTAAGACTAGAATTGCTTGACAACAAAGACTTCATTGAATGTGCCTCTTTAATTTGTTTTCTGCTAAGTAGGCTATACATTATATGGGGACGAATATTTATAAACACCAGTAACCACTTCATTCATTTAAAATATACCGATTCTCTGAATTATAGTCATTATTTTTCTTCCGCTATTATTTGTGTGCCACATTAAAATAAATTCCATGTAAAATTACAGGAAATTCAGTTGCTAAATAAAGTTGTTATATCAATGCTTGCTCAACTTCAGAAATAGGTGTGAGCGAAACCAGCCTTTTACTTTATTTGTGTATATAGAGATAACTTTGTGTATATAGAGGTACTAAGACATGCCTTTCCATCAAAAAAAGAAGTAAAGCTCAACTGAGGTGAGGCACAGCCTCACCATGGAACTTTGCATGACCCTCACTAAAATATATTATAATATCTTGTAATATCTTATAAATGTCATATTGTATTTCACAACTACTAACATTATTTTACTTGCTAACTGTGTTTGCTAACTATTTGGCCATGGCTGTGGAGTTAATAGATTTTAATACATAGTTAATATGGAACAGATTATATTTGTAGGTTCTGCACATAGTATTTTTTCTTAGCAGATCTACCCCCTAGTTTTTTATAGATATTGTAATCAATGTAGTTATCTCATTGGGGCATAAAATAATTATTTTTATGCAGTAGAGATTAGGAGGGTGATAAAAACTTGTAATTCAAAATATGATATTCAGAGAAAATGTTATTTAGCTATAAATAAGCTATAAATAAAAATATACATCTGTATTTTGGTGTTTTTCATGATGTTTGCCAATGGCATACAGTATATATTTGTGCCTGGTTATAATGGTAAGTATTGGAGCACCGTTTCTGTCCCCACAGTATTGTACAGTATGCGGTCTGCATATGTAGACTGTACAACGCTTAGTGTTTATTCTTTCATTGAACATCTGTTTGATCATCTTTTATGCCATGCCTAGCATCACATAGTAAACAAACACCCAATAGGGGTTTGCTTACTTTTTGTGTAGCATTATGGCAAAGCAGGCATGCAATGCAGTGAGTTTGGACAGAAATTCCTTGCAATGCTTATGAATAATTAACATGTCTTTTATAATAATACTGCAATGATGGGACAGTTTTTGGCCACCTGTTCTCAATTACATGAATTGAACATTATGCTCCCTTGTCTTTAAAGCAGGTGTGTTTATATACAATCACATAGAAGATGCTCTTATCTGGAGCAACATAAAGAAGTGAAGAACATCAGTCTTAGTCTAAAGAATACGAAAGTGTCATATGACCGATTAATGTGGGCGTTGCAAGTGTCAGATTTCTTGTAGATTCATTTATTTATTTTTATTTTTATTTTTTTTACTGTGAATAGGAGTACATTGATAATAAATAAATTCAATGTTAATGTTCGTATATGTGCAACCTAAAGACAGTGGTATGAATTGGTATGAGTGGTATGAATTGGCAAAAATATATTTTGTTAATAGGCAAATATTAATATTAATAGGCAAATCAGTGCAAATATTATAAATGACAATCGTACATATCTGTTGTCATTTATGTAATTTATACCATTTATAACAGTAATAGTACTTAGATCTGCTGCATGCTTTACTTTTTTTTCTGAAGCATCAAAACAAAAAACACAAAGCAAAATGTAACCTTTATTTTTGCATGAGCAATTCTCTATTCTTGTATCAGTAGTAACAAAAAGTTTTCATTCAAAGAACCAAACATGTTTCCAGAGGCAGCGCATTGAATCATGAGAATTGCAGTTGCTCAAAGATGTCAACAGGGACATTTTTCTATCTTAAGCTGAGAATACACTTACGGACTCTCGATAGTCGGCTGGTCAGGAGTGATCTGTCCCAACTCTCGGATGAAGCGTTCCACACTGCACTGACGGTCACCTCCTCATTTGCACCTATTCGCATTCTTTGCTCATCTTAGGTCATTTTAGGGCGGAGCCCTACTGGGTTCTGACTGGGTCCAGACGGCACGCCAACGACACGCACACCGGGCAGACTGTACCCCAACGCTCAGCCCCCCGCTATTCCCAGCTTTAAATTGGACAGATCTGCTCAGTTCTCTGATACGTTTCAAAAGAACCAAAAAGTACAATCTCTGACTGTTAGCTTGTGAGCTAAGTCCATTACTGATCATACAGTATACTGTAGACTATGCACTGATCTGAATGGACCTAACTAGTTAGCTGTATTATTAGCTATGTGGGATACACATGGGTAGCCCACTAAGATAACAATAATATAAGACAATTGGGGCACTGCATCCGGGGTGTAGATAGCCACCCACACAGATAAAGGAGCGATGAAAAAGACAGAGAATTTTATCATATTGCATTAAATTGCAATTACAAAATAAGAAAGCTTTTCTATAAATGTATCTCAGGAATACAATATTGTTGGCTTACCTTTCTTGTTTCACTGGTGAAAGGAAAATGACAGATTTTCATTCTGGTTTGTATTGATTTGGTGAAACTTGTCAGGTCATGTGATGTGAGGAGTCCTTCATGTGTAGGATAAGTGCAAATGTTTCAGCACTGGAAATTTGTTGAAAAGATACAAATGGGTGGTGAGACCAGGTTGTTAAGTGACACACCTAAAATAATTATTTGAAAAGTTTGGTCAGACATATGTTGCAGTTTGAACAACGGAAGGACCAATCTTTGACAGATATGTTTTAAATCAGTTGAACAGAAAAGGAAGACTTTTCATTTTCACCATCCTTCTATCTATGCTGCCCCTGCAGCCGCAGGCATTCGCACAGTAAGAGGTTCTCCACATCCTGCATTTTACCCTAATTGGCAAATCTCTGTGCTACTGGAACAACAGTCATGTGTGAGTCTATTGTTCCATTCCTGTTCATAAGACATCACATGTTCAGTGGAAAATTCCCCAATTTGATAAATTCAGACTAATAGGATTTCTTTTTCCAATAGGAAATGAAATTCTGCTTTAGTTTGCTGCAGGCTGATCCCAGGAGCCATGGCTCTTCTGTTCTCTGGAATGCCTGAACATTGAATTTGCCTGCCTGTGAAAGTGACTTAACTCACTGTACTCAAGCAATTGCACATTGTTTAGAGGAGAAGGTGCAGTATACTGAAACGCCACCTGATGGCTGATTGGGCAGAAGTGGGCCTGCTGGGGACAATAAAATATCAGCTTTCTCAACATTTAAAAATGAATAAAATGGATTTATGCAGCAAAGTTATGGTTGCAACTTGCAAAACTGAGTAACTGCATAACTGCATGTTACTTTCAGGACCAGTGTTGCCAGGTTTGAAAACAGTGAACCTGCCCAAAGGCATTTTTTCCTGCACAGCAACATAAAAAACTATCCCAATTGTCAATTGTCACATTATGAGAATCTCCGTTACGAGTCTCTCAATGAACCATTGCTTATGATATCAAAACAAGGTAAAACTGAATACTGTTAATTCAAAATAAAATTTTTGTTTGTTTTTCACATTTTAAAGTAAACAAGGAAATCACCACTTCAACTAAGTTTCATTCATTTCAGACTTGATAATATTAGGGTACGCTCACTAGAGAAACAGCCCCTGCTCTCATGAATTTTTTTGCATCCATTTATACAGCTAGTCCAGTACAATGGTAGCGCCCTACCTTGGAACTGAACCTAGGTTACAAGCCCTGTTCCCTAATCACTATACTACACTGCTACCCCTATGCTGTGTAGAGTACAACACAACAAAGAATACACTGACTTTCTTAGGGCTATACTGTAATGTACCACCCGATAAGTCCAAACATCTGAAATGCATTTTTTAACATTCAATAGCTCCGCTCAAATCATTGACCAAGCCCGCCCAGATCCACTAACAAGAGCAAGTTATGCGTTTTGGGCTCAGTTTATGGAGTAAGTAGTCATAATTATAATGGATAGCCACTGTGCCCCAACAGCACTGTAAATGTGCTCCCTTTCGTGCTGCCTCATACGGCATCTCATTATGTATTCTATTTAACTGTTGAGAGTTTTAAAAAATTAACATAACAAGAACCAGTGCACCAACACACATTTAACAAATGCGTATTTTGTACTATTTGATGGGTGTAGAGACAGTCTCCCATGTTCCTTTTGTCTCTTATAGAAGTATCTTACATTGATCTATGCAGGTGAAATGCATAAATGCCTGACATTGGATTGCATATCAAATATTCTAATCGAAAAATATAGATATATATTTCCCTCATCTGTGTTATAAAAACATCAGTCTCAATCGATTAGACTACAAGCTTATGGACAGTGTAAATCATATTCTTACCTCCGCCAACAAAGTTGACAGGGATCAAGTTTATGCCCCATTCTGTCTGTCTGCTTGTCTGCCTGTCTGTCTTAGCAGGATATCACTAGAAGTTATAAATGGATTTGCACAAAGCTGTGGAAAGCTTGGCCATAGGGCAAGTAAGCTCTTATTAAGTTTTTTACTCTGATTGGCCAAAGGGGGGCATGGCAGCGGGCGTGGGTTTTTATAAATAGGCAGATAACTTCCAAACAGATTCACATAACACCACAAAATCTTGTGGAAAGGTTGATCAGGGGGCAAGGAAGAACTAACGTTTCACACCAGTTGGGCTAAGGGGGATGCGGCAGTGGGCAAGGCTTCTCACAAAAGGCATTACACTTCTGAATGGATTCATGTAATACCACAAAACGTGGAAGGAAGAACTGATCAACTTTTTACACTGATTGCGCAAAGGGGGTGTGCCTGTGGGTGTGGCTTCTCACAAAGGCCTCTGAACGGATTCACAGGAACACCATGAAACTCTGCGTGCCTCTGAGCAGACATAAGAGGCAAACCCTACATTATTGGCCTCATCAAACAAATTGAGCTTCTGGAGACCTCAGTGGTCAGAATTGAGCTCTCTAGGTCATGTGACATTATTAGGTCAATTAAACAAAAAGGGGGTGGTGGAGAGCTCATTTCTGGCCACTGAACAAATATAGCGCTGATTGGCCATGTGGTGTCGCTATAACTGACTGAAATGCTTAAAGGAGTAACATGGTGGTTGAACGTGACACTTCCCAGTTGTCTTTAGGCAACAACAAAACAAATGTGCATAATTTTTTTATTATTCAGCCATTTCAATGTACTTTAAAACGTATTTTTCTAAGCCTAAATTTCCCACTATAAAAGTTCACCCGAACCATCTGGGCGTGGTAATGAGAACTGTCAGTTAGCTATGATTGACAGACCGTGCCCCGTTACCATAGCTACCCCCATGATACGCGCTCTTTTTGGGAGACTTTTCACAAGCTAGCTAGCTTAGTAGTATATCAAGTATCGATAGATAGCTAAGGTAAGGACGTTGACTTATATCCAATTATAATTTTTACTATCTAGCTAGCCAAGTTAAGATAAAAGCACAACTATAACGTCCTCATAAAAGCAAACTAGCTAGCTAACGTTATCGATAACATTGCCTTATGAAAGCAAACTACCTAGCTAGCTAACGTTAGCTAGCTAGCTAAATGAATATAACCAGAAATAATCTAATAGTCCTTAAAAGGCACTCTAATTTAAGTGAACCTAACGTTAGTCAAATATTTGCATTGTCTTGCCTGTAACCCAGCGGCGCAAACTATGGGTCGAGTTATCCATGGGTTTACGGGGCGTGGAAAGGGGAGTGGTTACTGTGTTCGTGACGCACCAAGTTGACAACTTTCTCAACCGGTTGAAAATAGGACGATAAATTTAAAACGCATATTTCTCCAAAAATACAGAACGGACATATTTAATACTTTACTCATTGTGTTTCTTCAATGCCTCTTGTGCAAATAGCACATAAAACCGAGAAAGTGTGAAAATCACCATGGTACTCCTTTAAGAACAGCTTGGTTTTATACAGGTGTATCTCATGCCCAATTTGAGGTACAGTCATGCAAATGTGAACATCTTCTGATGTGAAGGGTATGGAAGAAATTAATTACATTTTAGTGAATGTCCAACATGTGTAACAGGCATATCTGGACAATTGCATAGTGTTGACGAAGGTATGCCTTCTACTGAGTGCCTTCTAGAAAATGTTACTGCGTGTTGAAAGAAATTCTGAAAATGGCAAGACTACTTGTTTTACAATACTCTGTTCAGTTTGCAGTTTCCATGTGTATGGTCTCAACATTAAACCTCACATGTTAGTTAAATGTGACTCAAATCAACTCAAAGAAGTTGATTTTAAAAAAGAAAAAGAAAATACATGCACCTCCATTTAAATAATGCAGGTCCAAGACCAAGTTAACCTGTGAAAATGGGAATTAAGTTGAGTAGAGTAAATCTTGTTTCATTGACATAGAGGGTTGCTCTAAATATTAAAATTCTAACATTTTCAAGTTTAATTCATGAAAAGGTTACCTTAAGGCAGATCTACATCCTACAAAAATCAACTCAATTACTTAAAAAATATGTTAGTCACATACTTTTTGTGATATACCTTTCATTATTCATCAAGTCACTTCTACAGACAACTCTGCACAGATATGCCCTGCACAGATAGACTGTTAAAATAACAGTGTTCTGAGGCATTCTCCACAGTCTGTCAGCTTGTGATTTTAGATCTAACACCAATAAATCATTTTGTGCAGTTGACAAGCTAAACCTTGAAAATTTCTTAGTGACTTTGGTTTAAATTTGTGAACAATGTTTCGTTTCAAGGTGAGATTTCTAGCTGATTGTTGTTTGTTCCTTGAATGTCCCTCTCCTATATGAACACTGTGTTTCAGGGGTTTAGCGACTTTAAATATCTCCATTTTTAATCTCACCTGTATGGCAGTAAATTTCTTAATTAATGAAAAAAAATGTAAGAATTGAAAGAATTTTAAATGCACAAAAAAAATCTAACAGAAAGAAACTTAAAGAATTTTTTAAATAAGTATTTAATTCAATATTAACATGAATCGTTCATTCTCAAGCTCATACTGAGATTGAACAACTGCCCCTTTTGCCCCTACAGTTCCAACACCGTTTTGTTAAAGTTCACGGAACATGGCTTTCCCTTCCACTTTTTTCAGTCGCATTATTTTGAGACAAATTTCACACATAGAGCTCTGAGAAGAGGGTGTATACCAAAAATTTCCCAAAAACTGTCACCACGGCCACTCAATTATTTAGTGTACATGGGGCATAATCACAATGTAACCAGCAGAACGGTCTGGACCAAATGCTACCCAGAAAGCCTATGGATCTGAGCCTGGACTCACTCTCACTCTAAGGAGATTGGCTAAGTTTCTGCCGGCAAATACATTTGCTATGTCCAATTTTAATTTTCTAATCGATTTAAGATATACTTGCTGGTTGTCTTCTCTCTCTCTCTCTCTCTCTCTCTGAGGTAGAGGGTGTTTCGGGTGGAGTGCTGGCTGTGTATATTTTTTCTACTAATATCTTGGTTTCTTATAACCTTTTTTTTTTTATGATTCTTACTGTCCTTTACTTGTTTCATATTGGTGTTACTTAGGGATTATATTTAGGGTTGGGGTGAGGAGTTTTGGGTGGGGGGGTGGGGTTAATTGTTTTTTTGAGACACCGTTATGGTGTCTCAGTCAGACGGTGAGACTGTGCCTTTCCGTCATAGGATCAGGTGTGTTTCAGGGAGTGATAAGTCTGTAGAAGACATGAAAGTCATGGTTGCAGAGCAGGTAGGAGGTGGAGATATTGATTCAGCTTCAGGCATGAATAAAGCGGTGGTGGTTTGTGGGTGAGGGCTGTTTTTGTGCATGTAACCCCACTTGCAGCACCTGCAATGAAAGTAATCATTTCAAATGTTCCCCTGGAAGATGGTTCCCCTGGGCTGTAAGAATACTGAGTTGGAACATGTTTTTAAGCACTGCATTGCAAACTTTGGATGCGTCTTTTCGTTTGAGGCACGGGGAAAGTTATTTTGTTGTATTCGCAAATACTGATAGCTTGCGATGTCGTGACTGTGGGCACATTGGCCATATGAAGCAAATTGCCCCCATAAGGAAGTGGCTTCTGCCATGCCTCTCAAAGAGGCCAAATCTGTGAAGTCCAGAACAGACTGTTGATCTTTGAACAGTTCCTCAAGCAGTTCCTTCATTACAAAGTTGGTGATATTTCTTCTGCAGTGTGGAGTCAAAAATCAACATAGGTGGACCTCATTAACATATATAATAATGGAATGGAAAACACTAGGCAAAAGTTAGCTTGTTAATACAAAGAGGCTGAATTTATTGTCAGGTTTTATTTTTAATATAACTCTGCATACATGAAAATACATGTAACATATTTTAATTAGACTTTACAACACAGCAAAGGGGTGCGTGTTAAATGAACGACCGGAGCGACAATGGTGGGGCTGCGAAACTCCGTTTTCGGCATAGTTGTCATGTATCGTCTACTAATGAAACTGAAACAACGCGTTTCTGTTTTCATCTCACACGTTGGTTGCAGTAGCACCGAATGTTTGACTTTAGTAATCTAGGCACGCGGGCGTGCCCACCACTAGGGGCCGAGCGCTAAGAGGTTAATAACATGGTGACATCCTCCCTGTGGCATTGACTTATGGCACGGAACCCGCCTTGTGGGCTGCTGGTGGAGATCCAGCGAAAGCTGTTAGACTTTTTTTGGTCAGGCCGTTACTGCCTGCGGGCAACAATTCTGTATCTTCCTGTACAGGAAGGAGGGCAAGGGCTGATTGACCTGGAGAGCAGGGTGGCGGCCTTTAGGCTGCAAACGGTTCAGAGGTTCCTCTATCAGTGGGCGACATGCTGGAAGGAGCAGGCATGCACACTGCTGAGAAGATCAGGTGGCATGGGGCTGGATCTACAGCTTTTAATGAGACCAGATGGCCTGAACACTACAGGGCTCACAGAGTTCTATGCAGCAGTACTGAAGGCATAGCAGGTGCTGAGGCACTCTTGTGAGGAGCCCATTCTACACAACCCTATGATTGAGTCTGAGCCATTGGGGTCAGTTGCCCTGCAGCGGGGATTTGTGGCGGCAGGCTTATGCAAAGCTGGCTCACTTGTGTCAACCAGGGGGGTGCAGTTTGGTTACGGCCCAGAAACTGGCAGATTGCAAAGGGGTGCACACTATTAGGGTCCTGGATAGGATTCTGAGATATGTACAAGAGGCTGTGCCTGGGCTAGAGACGGGGGCAACGAAGTAGGCACCTGAAGGGGAGCCTTCCCAGTTCCCCGCCGTTACCATGACAGCAACAGTAGAGGAGTGGCAAGAGGGGGAGGGGAAGCTTTTATTACGGTGGCTCTGAAGTGCAAAACACAAAAACAAAAACTTTCAGCTCTGAGGTGCAGATGCAACATACAAAAACAAAAAGGAGTGGTCCTGAGGTGCAGATGCAATATACAAAAACAAAAACGTGCAGCCCTGAGTGCGAAACACAAATACAAAAAGAAAATGCAAAAACAAAAAGGAGCAGCCCTGAGGTGCAAAACACAAACATAAAAAAACTAGCAGCCCTGAGGTGCAGATGCAACATACAAAAACAAAAACTGTTGCACTTCAGGGCTACTAGTTTTTGTTTTTGCATGTTGAAAAACTAGGATTACAGGCAGGAACATACTGCATGGTGGTGGTTGCACAGATGTACTGCAGGTGTTTAGTGGTTATGTCTCTGCACACCAGAAGAAGAGGAGATGGAGATATGCTTCGATTGACTGTGGTGGTTGGGCATTGTATTGGTTTTCTTTTTGTGTTATATTTATTTTTTGGGGGGTGGGGTGGTGGGTAGGGGTGGGTAGTGGGTTTGTAAATAGGGGGCTGGGATAGGTTTTAAGATACTTGTGGAAAATTGAGTGTCTCAATAAAGGAACATTAAAAGTCAAGTCTCTCTCTCTCTGTTTTTCAGAGTGTATGTGTCAGGAGTCTCTTTTGTAGTTCATTTGTTCATTTTTCCTGTGTTTAACTGGATCATTGCTTTCTATTATTCTATCATTGTTTTCTGTTTGCTTCTCGTTATCCCCTTCCTGTCTGGTGTTTGTGAATTGTGAATTGTTCTCAGCTGTGTCTGTTTAGTTTTCTGTCTATTTAAGTTCTTTGCTTCCCTGACTCGGGTGCTGGATCCTTGTGTTTTCGCTTGTGCTTCCACATGTTTTTCTGCTGCGGTGTCTCTGCCCGTGAGTTCCTGCCCTGCCCGAGTTCTGTTCTGCGTGTTTGTCTTTTTGGGATTTTTGGATTCTGCTGTTTTCTTTTTTGAAGAACATTTGTGTTTTTGGGATTTGCCCTGCAAGGCGTTTTTTGGGTTCCTGCATTTGTTCCTGAGTTCTTGTAATTAAAGTCTTTGTGTGAACTTTCCTTTTGGAGTTCTTGAGTTTTTTACTCTGCATTTGGGTCCGTTCCCTCGCCAGTCCTGACAGTATGGGGCTATAGGGGAGCAGTATGCTCAGTGAAGGAAAGAGAGCTTCTGTTTGCTCAGAGCATTGGGTGACTGAGGTAGGGGTGTTTTTTTGTGTTTTTGCTTTTGTTCATTTAAGTGAATTTACTGTTATTGATGCATAAAAATTGTGTTTTGAACTCGCCATTGCATAGTGAAGGATGGTCTCTCTCTTTCTCTCTGTCTCTCTCTCTCTCTCAAATTCAAATTCAAATGCTTTATTGGCATGACTTATTTAAAAATACATATTTCCAAAGCATAGTGATAACAATAATCAACCACAATAAGAATATATAATTAAAAAGAAAAAAGAAAATAAGCAGCAACAACAATAACAGCATAAATGACAGTAACATAATATTTATTATCTTTTAAATGAGCTAAATTAAATTAATTTAAAGTATTTTCTCAATAAGAGTATTATATATATATATATATATATATATATATATATATATATATATATATATATATATATATATACTCATACATATACATACACACAAACATATATATATATATGTATGCACATACACACACACACACACACACACACACGCACATACACATACATATGTTTGTTAGATGCTCACCCACTGTCCCTCAGGCTGTGACAGGCAAAAACGTATTTGGCTGTGAGTGAGGCTGTCGGTCCTTCTTCTAATAGGACTCGCACCTTTTGATCATTTGTTAGGGAGGGAAATTTGTTTTGGAATTTGGAATTTTGGATCTTATTAAAATATGTTTTCCTTATCTGTGAATATTTTTCACAATGTTCAGGTACAATGATTAAGACATTCCACATTCTTTTGAACAAGTAACAGCTGCCTTTCATTAGGGCTGCTGGCCAATTATTATGAGACAATTCATTAAGGCTGCTAGCCAATCATAGTGAGACAATTAGATAAATTGTTAAATTGGTTAAGAAGAGCAGTAGAGGGGTGAATGTTTTTGAATACACCAGATAAAATGTTAGACGTATCCTTACATGTTGTTAATGGGGAAGGCTTGTTTATAGTTTCCGCGAGTGCAGAGAATATTAAATGTTTTGAGTGCAGTGATATTGGTAACAAGCGGTTCGCGTGTCCTCACAGGAAGGGAGCGGAGGGCAAGGGGAGATCGGGTCCACCATCATCCGATGCTCAGGCAGGTGGGAGCAGGAGAAATTAAACTGTTCACGGGGATGTAGAGGGTGCTGCAGGTGGGCCTCAGACACGGGTCTTTGAACCTGTGCAGGCTGCGTTGCAGTCCCAGGGTAAAAGCGGGCCAGTGTCTGAGGATGAAATGGAGGCAGGCAATACAGGAGAGGAGGTTCAGGTTGAGTCGGAGGTGAGTGAGGCAACTGTTTTTCAGTTAGCAATTGAAGGATTTTCATCAGAGGCAAATATTGTTCTTGGTGAGGAACTGTGTATTGAGAATGAAGCACAACTTGGAAGTAGGCAGCAAGGTAGCGTGAGGAATGATGGTGAGGGGAATCTCGTGGCTACATGAGACTGTGGCTGTGGTCAAATCAGAAGGGGAGGGGGTGTCAGGTCTCTCAATGGGTAGAGTAGGCGAAACTGCAATAGATTACAATGGGATGTTGGATGTCTCTGATGCGTCATGTAATCAGGATATTGAAGGGAATCTGTACTCCCTAGAGTAGTTAGATACGTTTTTAAATGAGAAGAAAGGGCAAACTGTGTCACTAAAGATTTTTTTCCTGATCTGGACCAGTTTGTGGCGTCAGCGCTGTGGGTGCAAAGAAGGGTGGGTTTTGATGATCTAAGCAGAAGCATTTTTGGTTAAAAAAGTATGACGCCAGTACGGAAAAAAAAACATTCAAAAAAGTTTAAATTGCGCAAATAATTTAATAAATGAATACAATGGCTGTTATTCACCATATTGTGTATGGCTTCATTCTTTTGCTGGAGTTCCTGTCTCTCCTCTCCATTTATATCTTCATGGAGGTGCTTAGAATGGGGTCACTTAATGTAAATGATTTAAGGGATGATTTTTGGGTAAACGCAGCGCACTATCCCACCTGATTAGGTTCAAAGAACTAAATGTATATATGCTTATTAGTATGTATGCTCCCAATAAAGGTTCAGAGAGAACTGAGGTTTTTTCACAAACTGGGTGATGCTTTAAAAAACTTTATAGATGTTGTTGGAATCAGTTTACTCCAGATCAAAATGGTGAGGAGCCTCACCCTGCATCTGCTGCACTGTTAACTGGAATTCTGAGGCAGCATAAGCTAGCCGATGTGTGGAGGGAAAGAAATACAGACGTTAAACAGTATACGTGGATGCATGTTACAGCTGAAAGAGTTATTGCAGCACGTTTAGATAAAATATATGCGTCAAGGGGTGTTAATAACAGGGTGCTGCTCACATCTATCCTTCCTTTTAGTTTCTCTAACCACCACTTAATTACTGTGAACCTGATCTAAACAAGACAGTATCTCGGGGTTCTTACTGACATTTTAATACCAAATTGCTACTTGACATTGGTTACGCTAAAAAATGTAGAGCTTTTTGGGAGGAATGCAGGGAACAAAAGGGGGCATTCGAAAACCTGCGGCAGTGGTGGGAGGTTGGAAAGACAGAAATACAGGTTTTTACCCAGCAGTACACAACACATTGTTGCACTGCATAGGCTAGAGCAAGAAATTGGGAAAATTGCAAGGGGAAGACCCTGGCCTGCACAGCACCTTGCAGGGAAAAGACGCTGGGAGATTTGTTGCAAGAGCAGTCTGAGGGGGCCATGGTGAGGTCAAGTTTTATGACCACACGTGACATGGACACTTCAACTGCTTCATTTTTCAATTTGGAGTGAAACAATGCTCAGAAGAAAGTAATGCACTGTCTGCGTTCTTTGGAAGAAGTCAACACATCAGATCACATCAGAGAATTGCTGTAAAATTTTATTTGTCGGAGAGGATTCGGATAGAGACAGCACGGAAGACCTCTTACAGAATCTTCCTTGTCTTTTTGGATAGCGATTTGTCCTTTCAAGAGGCAATTCAGGCTGTTAAATAGTTACCCTTCGGCCATGCACCCGGAGATGCACAGTCGAGATGCTGTAAGGCAGGTGCTCCCGTCTCATCTTTCCTTAAATATCATGGAATTTTGACATCTACCACCGAATTGCTCAAACGCTGAATAACACCCATCAAATGGTAACATAACGGAAATGATCAAATGCCTTTTGCTCATAACGTACATGCTGATTGTTGTAACCCTATCCACGCACGGCTGCTGGTCCAAGGGCGATTACCCAATGCTACCTGTAAACAAGGTGAAGTTCGACAAAACCCCGGCTTCCTTTAACTCCTGGGGACACTATACATTGTACAGTGTGATTTTGGATAATGGTCCCCACCAAAATGGAAATGTTCGGGAAATGAATTCAGGAGACGATTGCCATCTCGGAGAGCATGGAAGCCACCTTGCTATCTCTGTGCTATTCTCCTACTTTCCGGAGACGTACACCTTAACCCTGGATCCGAAACCCCTTTCACTGGAATACAACCGGCAACTAGCCCCGACATCGCTCCACAAAGCCGGCTCCCTGAGGCTAATGGATTTCCACCGGTGAGTACCTCGGATATTTTTGCTGGCAATCGCTACAATGCATTAGCAATGGTAAAAGATAAACTGGGGCTCACAGTATCAAACCTTGCCAATAGATGCGATTCACTTACCTCCACTCGGCTCTCCAATACTCTCTCTATCCCCAAAACTGTAGGAACCCCGCAATTATTTGTGACGGGAGCCAGAAAACCAGGCTTAAGTACAGGAAAGTTGATTTTGAGTTTTATATAGCATATGCAAGCTGAGAAACAGAGCTTCAAATAGATGTATCATACATGGAGATTTGGACAATTATTGAGGAAGTTGTGCTGTTTTGAAATTAGACATTTATGCTGAATGGACTGACAGAAAACCAGAAATTTTCACTGCCAAAGATTGACAAGGGATTCCCACACTTTTGTGACATATTTCCTTAGCAACCATGTGTTTAAATAGACACCAGTTAGACCAAATGACACATAATGCATTGTGGTGGTATATTCTACCTATTTGATGTTGAAAGCATGGAATACAAATATTTAAACTGCTTAGAATCCTCACTGCCTCTTGTTCACACCCACTCAGACTTTGAATTAATTTATGCAACCTTAGTCACACACTTTCCTTGAAAAACAATAATGCTTTTGACAAGCTGTCAATAGCTGCTCTCCTACTACTCACTAGTGAAAAGAATAGTAGCCTACTTTACATCATTCTGAAAGTAAATAAGCTACCACAAGCCACTGGGAAATGTAGCTACTAGAGCTTAAATAGGCTAGATACCAAATTACACCTAATGCATTGTGGTGGTATAGTCTACCTATTTGATGTTGAATTCATGGAATATGTAAGGAAAAACCACGACGGACTGTCCAGTTATTGGAAAATAATGTACGACGGGGGTGGTGATGCCTTAACCACCACCGAAGTACATTATTTTCCAATAACGGGACAGCCCGGAGGGGTTTATTCCACTTATACAATGGGTTACCAACAATGACTATAAATGGTTACTTTAAGTCTATAAAAAAATCAATAAATATTAATCACCTGAAATTGAAATATTCTTCCACGGCCGTTTGGGAATTTTACCGTTGTCAAGCAAAACTCTCGTTGGTAGTTCTATTCGCACCATTGTTAAGCAAAAACCTCTTATTAATTCTATGAAAACAACGATTCTATCGAGAAAAAATAGATCCTTCTTGTATTATACCATACAATTAGCACCAATTTTGGTCATTTTTATAATTACATTATTTAAGAAAACTGCATGAAACCGTAACTCAATCAGATTAATCTCCCTAGCTCTGTCTTGCTTTTTAAAATGGTGCGGTCACGCATTGTAGACAGCGTTTTTCCAAGACCCTCAGAAACCGGGTTTGAATGCCAGCTAGCTTTATGAAAGGTTCGCCGTCATTTGTTACCTAGCCAATATTAAAATTCAGCTGGGTTTTAGCTCAAAATGGTCTCACGGCATGGTTTTTATCCCGGTTAGCTAGCTAGCTAAATATTGAATTATATTAAAAACAGTGGTTACTATAAACGCAGTCGTTAACAAAGATACAGAAGAAAATGCATCCCGTAACCATGAGTTAAATACGGAACGCCTGTTCTACTGTCCAAAGAAGATTCAGTATTTTGCGGGATGGTTGGCAACCCTAAATGAAGCTAGTAACTAGAACCGTGATTCAACGTTGCCACCTATTGATAGAATCTCCCGAGACACTTGTAAAAGAGTAGACTAGATTATAAACAACACATGGTATTGCCTGACTACTTATGCAGGCATGTCATGTGGAATGGTCATTAATATGCATGTCCCGCCCATTGTCCTGTCCCTCGCAACAAGCAGACGGACAGAGGGACGAGAGAGAAACACAGTTTAATTATTTAACTTTTTTGCATGTTTACCGATCAAATACGAGTTTGATATTAAGGTATTAGAAAGTATACATGTTTAAGAAGTCATTTCTGCAAAAAATGGAATTTTGGTCAAAAAAAGTTTTCAACTAAAACGCGATTTTCTGGAGAATCACCTTGTGTGACTTACGCCTGGGTTCAGTGGCTCCTGTCATATTTTAGATTCTACGCTGACTTTTAAAGCGCACATAAAGATGACCAACATAATCAAATTTAGTCGAATTTCAGATACATAAGGAAGTATTTATCAATGGACGCATCCAAGATCTATATGCATGCCATGGTCTTTGTACATATGGCCTATTGTATCACAAGTTAGTCACAAGCTGGGGAAACCGCAATAAGACCTCCTCTAACGCTTTACAAACAATCTGTTAAGATACTGGACAAAAAGTCATTGCAATACCATCACTGCCCTATCCTCTCCAAATACAAAAATACTCTGATGTATGTCTTGTGTTTAAAATCGTACATGACTTGGCTCCCCCACCACATATAGATTTCATCATGCTCTGTGCAGACCATAACACCAGGGTCACTCGAACCTCAACTAGAGGTGATTGTGTCACTCCCAGGCGTCGCACTAAATTCAGACAATCTTCTTTTTGAAATAAAGCAATTTCTCTTCGGAATTCCCTTTCGTCTGACATTAAAAACAACAGTAACTTGCAAGCTTTTACATCTCAAGTCAAAGCATGGATTAAGGCAAACAAAACCTGCCAACATTAACTCAAAGCAACTCGCACACGCGCACAGACGGATTGTAACTGAACTCATGTACTTCCTTTTCTCCTTTTCACCATTACAGGATGTTCCTCTCATGTCCACATGAGGATAAAGTCCTCTGTGTTTTTATATCATGGTGTAAATTGTTATATACTGATGCTGAATGCATGGTGAAAGTTGGGGGTGGGTTGAGTGTGCCGATCAAGATCCAGAAGGGGATCAGGCAGGGGTGCCTTTTATCAGGGCAACTGTACGCTTTATCCATAGAACCATTGCTATGCATGGTAAGGAGGAACCTCACAGGCAGTGGCGTAGGTTTCATTTGAACAATGGGGGGGCGGGACATTAAGTGGGGGACTGGGGGAGGAAATTTTGACCGTCACACACTTAATTTCCTGCATTCTGGTGAATTTTTATGCACCAATTTGTGCCTTTTCTACATCAATTTATGGTGGAAATGCTTCTTTCATGTTTTTATGGGAGGGGACAAATGCACAAATGTTCTAAATATTGAGAGGGACATATTCCCTGCATCCTCCCCATGGCAAGAGGAGGAGGGGGAGATTCTCTCTTTCAGCACACCAGAGCTGAGCAGGTTCAGTGTACTTGGAAAAAAGGCCCTTTACATTATTTGTGTGAAGGTGCAACGAACTTCCAGCATTTACAGCATCGAACTGGCAACCCTCCGACTGCCAGACAACCGCTCTTACCTCCTGAGCTACGTGGCCCCTCCATTTAAATGGAGCTCTTTTTTAGGGCCAGACACTTCCCTGAAAGGTAGCTGGCAGTTCTTGTATAAGTTGCCCATTGACAAAAGATCAGGTGATCTTCAGTGGAGGATTGTGCATGGGACTTTAGCCACGAACAGACACAAGACACACCTGGATCCAGCAGTGGGCAAGGGGTGCACTTTTTGTGGGTGTCAGAAACATATTTTCTGAGTGTGCACATCTGGAGGATGTCTTGCGTTTAGTTAGGGAGTGGTGTATGGTTTGGATGGTGGGTATTTTCATGCATTATTTATCGATGGGCCCAGGTACAGTTTCTCCAAAAGAAAGGAAGTGGTGTTACTGAACTTTCTTTCGGGTAAGGCAAAGTCATTTCGCTGACTCGAAAGAACTAAGTGGGTTGTATGGGCTCATTGGAGCCTGTACATGGCTTAAGAAGGCTTGTTCTCAAGCGCCTTCTTACTGAGTTAGCGTTTTTCACTTTGGTGGTTAATTTTCAGGGTTTTTGGGACGTGTGGGGAGTGGGGGGTTGTTTATGTGCAGTGAATGACGAGGGGGGGACTTAGAATCAGAGGCGTCACTAGGGGGGTGCGGACCGCACCGGGGGATACCATAAGAGGGCGGTGACAACGAAATGACTACCAATAGTTTTTTGTACGTTGTTTTGTGTAGTGACGAGTTGAATTTCTCCAAAGCAGTTTACTTCTGGTTGGTTTAATTAGTGGTATTAATGTGACAAGAAGCGATTTGTCATTTGAATGCATAACACGCAATTCCTTGAGCCCACACCCGCCAGCAACCCCCCCCCCCCCTCCTGTCGACAAATTTCCAACAGTGACTCCCCCCCTCCCCGGTCGCCAACAACGGTCCACCGCACAGGGTGTCACCAACTGTTATGACGCCACTGCTTAGAATTTCTCTTCTGAAGTCATGGTAGTATCTTTTCTCTTTTATTGTGTACTTTTGGTTTTCTAATTATGCAGTTTTGTTCAATATCTTGTCTTGTGTTTCTTCAGGTTTTTGTTTTTTGTAATGGTCTCCCATTATGTGTCTACACGTAATGTGTATTTATGTTTGTATATTCTTTTTTACTTGTTGTTTCTCATTAATTTTTTCTTTTTAAAAATATATTTTGCTCTGTATGTGTCTGAGTGGATTTGTTAATGTGTTTCTTTAGGTTTGTCTTTGCAATAGGACACCTAAGTCAGTCTTCTACAATGACTAACTGATTAGCATCACTAAGTCATTCATGCTATATCATTTTTTATAATATTTCTTCAATTTTGATGTCAAAGATTTGTGATGATGTATGTGAAGCACAAAGTAATCTCTTAAATGTGTTCCTCTTTGTTAAGCACAAAATATTGCAATTCAGTGGTTAACTCTTCAGTGTCAAATGGGTTTTAACACACATTCTTAAATTTTTTTTTACCGTTAATTCTGGGAATGCTAATGTTCAGATCAGTCATTAAGGCGATTATAAACTACTGTTAAAGATCACACTGAAAACATTAAATAAAGGCATACTATGCAGGATTTTTAACTTGATACACTGGCCGAATTTGTGCACAAGTTTTAAAATTATTTGTAAATGTCCGGTTTGTGGTTCTGACTGGACAATGTAGCCTAATGTTCAATCCAAATAATTTATGTGAGAATGTAAAGTAGTTTATAATGCATATGCATGTCTGTAACTCTGACAGGTACTCAGGGGTAGAGTGGACAGGGCTGAAGATGGAGGAGGAGACTTCTATGATTGTAAACAGAAGAAAATGGTGTGTTCCACCAGATGCTGTTTGGAAATCCCTACCCAACCCTGGCCCCTGTAGGCCAAGCTTATTAATATGACCTGCACATCACCAGAACGCATGTCACTGGTAGAAAGCCACGTCTACCCAAGGCTTAGAAATCAGAACTGATATGTACACTGGACAAATGAGTTCTTGTTGGAATCAACTGCCACAGTTGCTCATTGATCCAGATACAGCAGCACTGCACCTGAATCAATCAAGCAGCACTGCACCTGAATCAATCAAACTTTGTCCTGAACTGTGATTGTGTTATTACGGTGTTACTTTTCAGTAAGTTCAGCAATCAGCAGTCTGAAATATAAAAAGTGTTTGAAGTTAAAAAAAATTAATAACACTTGCATGTACTTGTAAGTCAAACTTAAGGACAAATGCTGATTGAATCCAAGAACTGCTGACTTCTCAACGAAGTGCGGGCAGAAATCCCTTTCAAGGGAAGGGCAGACTTCATTTCCCTGCTTTTGACCAAGAAAGTGAGTGAACTAGAGGCTGCATGGAAGTTAATGAGAAAAGCCATGACATTTCTGGATTTTGACCAAAGAAAAACATTTGCACATCAAACATAGAAACCTATTGAAGCTCATTTTCCTATTGATGGAAATGAAATGTGATCTCATAAGCAACATACAGTATTTTTGAGTCAGGTGTTTGTGGAACAGTACACTATGCTGTACATGTATATTAATATACAGGACACTGCTAGGAAATTTAAGAGTATGTCCTTTCAAATAGTTACTTTAAAATCAGGGGTGCCCAATACGTAAATCGCACTCCGTCGCAGAGGCCATGCTGGTAGATCACGTGTCATTTTAAAAAATAGTCACTGTCCAACCCTTTTTTCAGTAGATCCCCCCATGGTAATTCTGTCACCAGTACCAATTTGTTATGTTGGTTACATCACATGTCACTTAAAACTACAATGTGATAAAAACAAATTATTAAAACACGTATTAAAATCAAGGAACCAACTCTCAATAAGCTATTGATCTCTCCTTGTTTATATACAAGATAGATGATTCAAAAAATGATTTGAGCTTAGATAATTACTGCAATACACTGCTTATGTGAAACTCTAATCTTTATAATATCACTAGAGTGGTTATTACAGTAGTAGTTATTGTGATTAAATCAACGTGTCAGTTTGCAGGTGAAATAAGACTACCATACACTGTGCAACAGCATTTCAGAAATCCATTTACTAGTGAAATGAAAAATAGTGATACAATCTCATAAGAGAAGGAATACATATATATATATATATTTTAAGCACATAACAGTCCAGGATTTCAGTGGCTTATCCCAGGACACCGTATTAATATAAACTGATCTATAAATTGAACCTGCCATTGACTTCTACCTGTTAGCAAAAAGATTGCCAGTCTTGTGTAATGTTTTAACAGGCATGTTATAAAAATGCATGGCTTCAAATCAAATTGAGCTGGTGCTAGAGGGATGGACATAAAGTAGTGGAATCTTCTATTAACTAAAGTTGGGTACATGGTGCACATTTCTGCTGCACAGTGTGTGCACTAACACACAGCAAGTTCTAGTGAAGTATAAGATTTGTATTAAATAATTGTATTGGATAACATTACATGCTATTACTTCCTGTATCTTATATTTACACTACAGTATGCTTTGCCTGAAAAATAATACTGTTCATTTTATCATTGCGATCCATGAAGTGGAAGATACTGAGCTATGAATCCTCCTGACATACAGCCAATGGCTTCACATTCACAACAAGCATGGTTGTCAAGTGACATCTTGCTGTAACACTGAAATGTTAAACATTTTCAGATTCAGGGGAGCAGAACCATAATGATAATGACTCTTCCACTCCAGGTGGGCTGAGAGGATGAAGGATAAATTTTGGGACAGCTGTAGAACACACAGACAGCATTGTGACAGAGCTCATTCAGTAAGACGCAGTTTGCAGAGGAAGGAGATTAATGTGACACATGGGGAAATACATAACTATAGACATGAACACAGAGGAAATACAAACACACACACACATATACAGAAAACCCAAATATTGTCTGTATCTTTCCAAATAAAGTATAATTTCCTTTACGTTTTTTTAAAAACTTGTTTGTCATTGTTGGTTATGACTCATGGAGCCAAGATTTCATCAGCCCTCCACCTGGGTGAGCCTCTATGTTTGCCCATGCGTGTCACACCACAGCAGCACACTTTTCTTCAGCTCCCAGGTCCCCTGCTCCTTGTGCAGACACACTGCTGTTTCCCTTTCAGAATTAAGCTGGGCTATTAAAGCCAATTTGCCTCCCACTCCACATTCCACATGGCTGGTGCGCAGGTGTCAGGTGGAGTGGGGATTTGTACCCCCCTTTCCCCACACCCGCGCCCCTGTCCTTTCAGGAAGTAATCACCAACGATAATGCAGGTGCTGCCATGCTTCAGTACCACAGACAGAGCCAGGGAGTTCTCTGGCAACAGCAAGAGCTCTGTTATGGATCACCTTCTCTCCCTTTCTGACAGGAAGAAGACAGAGATTTTTTTTAAAACCTCTTGCTCAGTTAAACCTTTTGCTCAATTGCCTGAGCTTAGTGCAACAAGATTTAAAGAAAACAAGTCCTTTTGAGGCACAGTTTCTTATGCTTCTTATTTCTGTTTATTTATCTTGCAGGTAATATCCCTTCATTTGCAAAATCTAAATGTCCATTCAGAAAAAAACCTTTATATTCACAACATAAGTTAACATTGCATTAACTTTAACTTTAACTTGCAAAATATGTATTTTCCTGGTGGCCCTGTAGGTCACAAAGATCAACATTAATATAGCAGGACACAAACATGGCAGGGAATATTAATTACTAAAACAGCATGAGATTTAATGACAACATCACCATTATAGTAATTTGGAGGTCACTCATCAAGATCCATCTCTGTCTCTGTTAGTGAGCGGTATAGCTGGCTAGTTAGTTAATTTCATAATTCATATAGCTAAACACTGCAAAGCTAATAGTCAGATCAGCTTGATTGTGCATCTGGTTGGTTAGTAAATGTTGGGATAGTATGCAAACAAATTAAATGAAGTCATAGATGTGTAACATCTGAGGCTTCAAATATGAAGCTTGTGTCAAATGTTACAGTGTGTCCAGTTTTGAACATCAACCAGTATTATTTACTTGAAATTTTCTATCTATCTTTCTTAAAGCTCTTAGTTTTAGCCTGTCCTATTGACTTGATCACTCATCCCCGTTTCTCCCAAATAATTTACAATGACATCCTTAAGAATTGTCAATTAGTCAGTAAATGAGTCATTTTCTTTTCTTCCAGGACCTAATGGAGGTCTAATGCGCTTAATGAGCTTCATTCATTACACTGATAGGTACCACTCATACAAACTCACAACTCCAGCTTGTGGTAAAACTGTAAATGATTAAGCAGCCTGGCAGTGTTGGGTAAAAGATGTGAGAAACCAGGATGAGGGTGAGAGGGAAGAAATTTCACTTTAATTTATCCCCCTCATTTATTTATTTATTTTTTTAGTTTTTTTCCCCATTCCAAAGTTATTTAACATAACATAAAGTAATATAAAATAACATAACATAGATGCTCACCATTTTCCAGACTAAATTCTACCTAGTGCTTTGTTTACCTACAGACTTACCTAGATTGTATCTAACACCGTATCAAGCCTGGTCTTGAAAATCCCCAGACTTTCTTCTTCCTCCTTTAAATCACCTTTCAGAAACTCAAGTGCAGAGAGCAAATAGGAAAATCTGCATTAGTGTCTCTTCCTTGGGACAAGGTTATTTGCATTATTTAACCAGCAAAAACAGAAACTAGCAAAAAAACAGACACTAGCAAACCCGCTTTTAAAACAAACTAAAATAAAAATATGCATGAAAAGTTTTTGTCTTTTTGACCATTTATGTACCAGGTAAGAAAGAGAGAATTTTAGGTGGATTATTTTTCTCCCTTTTTGTTGAACGTTACTTCACAAGATGGTGTCATGGTGATGAAATCCTACAGACCAGCAGATCAGACAGCTCTAACCATGGGCACCTTGGTTTATTTGTCCAGAGAGAAGATTGCTCCCCATTGTCCCACCAACACCACTTCCACCAGCAACTTAGTTTCCCAGGATGAAACCACACCTCACACCAATTAAGCTTACTGATGCTAACCCAAGTAAATTATTACCATCCCTAAATGGAAAGATCTACCCAACCCAAAACCCCAAAAAAAAACTAAAAAAACTAGCAAATCCACAATTAAACTGAACTGAACTGAAAATGAAAACTAAAATCAAAATTGAAAAAGTCCAAGAAAATCTTGCATTACAAGATGCTAAGGGGTGTGACAGAAAGGTTCAAACTTTACCATAAAACATTCGAACAACTCAGTGTCACACACTGCGACACACCCCTTTTTTGAACAGAAGAGTTGGACACAGGGAGATACGAGAATCCGGGAATATTCCGGTCTTTATTAGGCAATTTAGAGAGAGAGAGAATCCAGTCACTACAAAACAACCAAAACAGCTTCGCCCTGCACCCTCATGAGATCAGGGTAAAAATAATAAAGCAACACAGCAAACTAAAATAACAAAGACAAAATAACGAAACTACAAAACACTTTCCAGCCTTTTTCATGCTGGTACGTTCCTCTCTCTCTCTCGGTTTGTGTCTTCCTCGGTCACAGACACCTACTGGGAAGAAAGCACACTTTAAACACCTAGATTAATTATGATAATTACTGTTAAGTGTGCCTACTTAACCATTAGGCGTGGTCCTCAGACTGCCCCAAACCTCTCCCACAAACCGCGCCCTGCCACACTCAACAATATCTCTTTCCAAATATAATGACTTGGTTACTCATGAAAATCCACAGACCTTATTGTGCCCAGTTTCTGCTTTTCACAGTAGTCAAATCTCAGTGCGAAAGTATCTGGATGGATACATAGCACTCTGGGTAAGTGGAAATATAGCTTTATTTTATTTTTGAGTGAACTACCCCTTTAACTAGACAGTTTAAATTGTCATTTTGGTATGAATGTGTGAGTGAATGGTGTGTGGACCCTGTGATGGATTAGTGACCTGTCCAGGGTGTATTCCTGCCTTTCACCCAATGTATGATATGACCCCAGTACACAGTGACCTTAACCAGAAGTAAGCGGTTTAGAAAATGGATGGATAGTGTTCAGGTAAAAGAACTGAAAAATGAATACTAGACACATGGTGCAGGCAAATGAATAAATAGTGTCAAAACATTTGAAAAAGTTCTTGAGAAACTGACCAACACACACTAAAACAAAATTATTGCAGCACAAGCATGGCACTGCATTGATTGAGAGAGTTTTGGGACAGAGGTGAACAAATGATTCCAAATGTTGTGCAGAAGGAAAATGATACTTATCGATTTCAACCAACTGAATTTCTGCAGAAAAATGTCTCTTCTAAAGAACACGTTTAGCACCACCAAAGAATGAGAGAGGAAACTGTGAACAATAACCACAATTCAATTTTATCACAAAGTTTAAAACGTGCATTTGATTTTCATTTGAGTTCATTATCCTAAAAGTTTTTGAGACTATATTGATGAAAACTATATTGCTGTTTATTGTTATCATTAGTCTTATTTAATTATTGTGCAGGTGATATAATTGTACTTTTTATGCACAGAAACACTTCCTATTGCTTAGGGGGGGAAAAAACATTAGCACTCAACACCATAGAAAAACATTTCCTTCATGCTTGTGGTTCTGTGCACTGAAAGCACCATGTGATAGCTGTCAATCATGATTTGTGCTTAATTAGTGTCAATTAATGTAGATTACAGGGGAAGGACAATGTGATAATTGACTGACCAGAAGGTTCTCTTGATCTCTTACTGAGGGATGACTGAATTAGAACTTGAAACGGACCCAAAAATTTCAGCCCAACCCTACATGAACCCACATTTTTTTCAGCCTGAGTCTGACCAGAGCCTGCGTGTTACAGCATTTTGAAAGCTCAACCTGGTTTGAACCCGACTTTAATAAGTTCATCAATATGATAGATGCACTCTGGTTTGGGGTATCATCGATGTTCTATTTGGAAAAGATGCAATTGATGTCTTGGTCAGATTAGCGGATGGGCATCACATTAGCATATATGCATTTGCAAAACCAAGTGAAGATTTCTCCAGACCACAGATTTGACTTTTGACAGCTGCTGCCTGACATCATGCTCCCCTGAGAATTACTCTTTTTAATGGCAATGAGGCATCCTTTCTGTCACTCGCGTTGCTTAATTTAGACTAGCTTGCCTACAACTGCCATGCAGCTTGCACGGTGCTTTGCGCTCATATTTTAAGGGCCCAACCTGAACTGAGCCCAATATAAAATGACAGAACTTGGACCTAAACCATTGTTCTGCTTGGGTTTTATCAGGCTTGGGTGAAAGTGACAGGCTCTAGACTGAATTGCAGGTGACAAGAATCTACTCAACTACTGCCTGCAGATTCCTCCTAAGGCCTGGCATTTTCTTCCATTCCACACAGGTTAGAGATGATGGCTGGCAATATTATCTCCAGAATTAGATTTCAGTAAAATTCCTCCATTTTCAGGTGTGTAGCCTTCAGCATCCAGCATGTTTTGAGGAGCTGGGTTATCTGAAGATTCTACTTGATACAGACTTACATTAAATTTACAGCAGAAACTGACCACAAACAAGGCATTTCAATGTTCTCAAATAATGAATCAAAGAAGAAAGAGGGCTCTGCACTAGTCATTATCTGTATCTGTATCTGTTGAACCAACAAAATGATCTGTATTTGTATCTGTATTCGGATAGAAGACCGAAACAAAAGCAAAAAACAAGCTTTCTTCAGTGTAAATTAGATTAGCAGACCATCACCCCAGTAGGAGGGAACCCATCAGTGCTGTTGTAGGCCATAGAATATGTCTGCACAATCCAGTAGACAAAGCATTGTTTAGATAAGGCCCCCCTGCATATTCCCATTACAGCTACACAACAAACAAAAAGATTGTCCTCCTCTCAGCACCTGTGAGAGACACAGAATGCCACTGGGCCCAACAGGACACAGTGAACGAGTCTGGCCTTTTTGAGGGGACTCATGAAGGAGAGGATGAAAAGCCTTCCTGCGAGAGGGGCTTGTCCCGGAAGGCAGGTTTGGGAAGCATAGAATCTGTAAAGAAACCCGACCGCATACGAGAGGTGAGCAGAATAGCAGTAGTTTTCAAGGTTCTAGGGCTCAAAGGGCAACTCAGCAAGGGCATTTAAAACCAGGTGTAAATCCCAAGAGGGGAGCAAGATAGACTTAGCCGGATGAAGCTGCCTGATTTCCCGGAGGAACCGGCTGGTGAAAGGGAGTGATCCCACTGCTAAGCTATCGATATGCTCATAGCTATGAGAGATTGCTGCCAAGTAACCTCTCAGTGTGGACTCCACTAATTCTTCAAGGAGGGACCGCAGGATGCTCGGACCACTGGAATGCCACATAAGGTCGGGTCAGACCATTTGGCGTGGCACCCTCGATTGAACCTGTCCCACCTTTCTGTGTAGAGGGACCGAGTTCCGTAATATTTTGATGCTTTCAGTGCCCCTTCACTGCCAGATCTAGACCTTGCGACAGTCTCTGTCCAGGGACCAAATGTGCAGGTTCAGGTTCAGTACGGGCGAAAGCCTTCACATTGCGACAGATATCGATAAAACATAAGCTCTAAGAAAATAAATCCAGTCTCTCTGACTGCCCCAGGCTCCAAAATCAGTCATTTTTCGGATTTTCGGATCAGTCAATTTCATGAATTGCACCATGCCAGAAATCTTAAATTTAAAATCAAAATTTATTTATGTAACGCATTTCACTAACAATTTCAGTAACAATTTTCACTCTTCACATGCGCTTCACAGACAACCCTGGCCTAAACCCCCACTGGAGCAAGCGTAAAGCAACAGTGGCAAGGAAAAACGTCATGTAGAAGATAGTGTTATAGCAAGCAAGTAACCCAGAAAACAAAAGAATGGCAGAGAAAAATTTATCAAAATGACCAGTTCTGCCTTTGACTGGGATGGCATATACTGATTTTTTTTTTTTTTTTTTTTAAACAACAAGAAAAAAACAAACACTGTTTAAGAAAAGATGATGACCAAAAAGGGATTGAACCAAGCGAGGGACAAACTTGAGTAATCGGTTCGGCTTTTCAGCAATGGCGAGAGTTCAGGAATTTGAAGGGCTTCAAAAGTGAGCTTGCAGTATTTTTGCTGGACAGGTAATTATCCTGCTTGTTCTATTTTGGTGGAAATTTGTTATTGCTCTGAACTGTGTAGCCGACATAGCTATAAAATGTTTATTTGTTAGCTGATGTATTTTGAACACTGTTTACATTAAAGCTATGATGTACGTTAAGTGTTATCTTATAGCTTATCTGTAGCTAGCTAGCTATGTTTATAGCTGCGTATGCTGTTCAAGTGAAAACAAAAAAACGAATTGAACACTCCAGTTTCAGATATGTTTCGTAATGTTCATTTGGCCACTGTTTCACCCATACCTTTTTCTGGGTCTCATACATATAAAACCAATGGTGTCTACATTTATTGATTGTTGTTGGCCCCATTACTGTAAAGTAAATAAAATACTGTTCATTGTGATGTTATGTTTTATTTTCCACCTGTGAATGAGACACGATACACTGCATTGTTCCTACTTTACTTTTCAATGCTCTTGTCCTCTGTCCAGTGCTCAGATGTCAGGCAGCGCTTGTTGGCTGGACCACAACAGCGGGACCAGCCCTACAAACGCGAATGTCTGTGACTGACTGAGTGACTGAGTGATGAAGTTACACCATTGCTCGGCCGAGTTATGGAGTTACACCATAACTCGGCCGGAGAGGTCCAGCCATTTACTAGGTTTTGACATGGTCTTGTTTGGAGTGTTTGGAGGACAGGGCATTGGATGGAGGGGGTGGAATTGTTTTTTTTTTTTTCAAAATCTCTAGCTTGGTTTTTCCAAGGTTACATACTGATACTTCGAGAAGAAATAAAAAATGAACATGAACATTCAAGATGGCTTTTAATATCTACATATAGTGCACTTTTTAATGCTTTTGTTTAAGGCACACAATTTCAATAAATGTGAAGAATTTTGATCCTGGGGGATCATTTACAATAAAGTCAGTGGTTATGCTAACCCATGGGATGCTGCATCTTTAGAATGCAGGACATTTCAACATCTGCATTTTACTCACTAGCATTGTGAAAAAATTACAATTTTTGCCATAATATGCCAATTAACATTAAAAACACAACAAATGTTTGGCATTTAAATGCTATGTGAAAAGTTGTGTAAGTTCCTCTGGATAAAAGTGCCTGCTAAATGCCTGTAATGTGATATAAGACCTCCAAATATCTATGTTTATAGACCACAGTGTATTTTTTCCCTACATCTTGGCTTTTTTCCCCTGCAGAATCCTGCATTATTACAAGCACTGAAGGGTGCTATTAAAGGCTGAAAAGTAAAAGTAAAGCGGATATTTTGAAAAGGGGCATTAGATAAGCAGTTTTAACATTATCCTCCAAAAATGCTACACTCCCTAGAGTGGAAAAAGGTCAAATTAACTTAACTAATTATGAAATTTATGCCACTGTCAGGTCTACAGGTTATTTGCCAAAAATGCCAGATGGTCCACATGTGAAGAAGAGGCCAGAAGAGGCTAATGTCTTTTTATTCACTATGTTCCCAGTGGAGAAGACCGATCACACTGAGGTATCAGAGATGAAATGAAAGTTCTGTGTCATCAAGTAACAGCAATGCAATGCAAACCTGTGACCCAGTATTTTCTGTTTTCAACATAGGAGGTGCTCAAATGCAATATTTATTTTTGGTTTAAAACAACCAAAGTTGTGAAAGGAAGGCAGCAACAGGCTGCCTTTTTTCTTTCACATTCAAATGTTAATTTTCATGCTCAAATGTATTTTTTTTTTTTAAACAATATGAATAGCCTTTGTATATCAAAACATTGTTTGACAGCCATATTTCATAAAGTATTTAGGTTTCTTAAGCATTACATGGGCTGATTAAAAAATAAAAATAAAAAAACACTCAACAGTGCTCAAGAGGTGTAGCCAAAATGATGCAACATTCTCTTGAAAAGGACCACAAGTTTTTTTAAAATTAATTACAGATGAAATACCACAAGTAAATATTGGACTTTCACCCAATTTGAAACCAGTGATACTGGGACCTTTCTTACTGGAAGACACATTCTCATAATATCTTGAATGGAAAAATATCACAGTGAGTGAGTCCATATAAAACATTTTTATTTTAATATGAAGTATTAAAATGAATTCAACTAATGCATATTACAAAGAGTTTCTAATGCATGAAATACCAGGACTCACTGGACTGTGGTGTCCTCATACAGTGCAGACACCCCTTAAAACCGTGTATAAAAAGTATTGGCAACGGTAACCATACTGTCTGAATAATTGCCGAATGTGTCCTTCCTGGCTGTAACCCTTACCACATGTTGCCTCATTGCTACGGAACATTACTAAGGCTGTCATGCATGGCTTCTTCTGCTTCACAGCTTGACAACCAGTAATAGCATACCGTCTGAGTCATGTGGGCACAGTGCCAAAGCTCTCCCCAGCATCAGTCAGGGAGGAAAGAATTATATCTGGCACGTGATGGGTGGAAACTCTGCACATCTTTATGCTCATCACAGTCACATATGCTCATCACATAAAATGCTGTGTGCTGATTTAAAAAAATAAATAAATAAATGGATCTTAATTATTTTCCACATTTTAAAAGCCTTTTTGAAAGCAGACTGAGAATAGTTTGTAACCAATAATAATCGTTTTATTTAGGTAATTAGGTACTGTGCATATACCTTTTGGCAAAGAACAACTTAAACAATATAAATGAACAGAACTCTATACTCTGACTTGGGCAACCATGCAAATAAATGTATGCTTGCTACTGCAGGCAATATTGGTCTGCTGTGAATACGCCTTTTGAAAGTGCAATAAACATGAAAAAAATATTTATATTCTTAGAGAATATAGACTTACTGTACTGCCAGTGTGTGGTGGAAGAACATGTTGGGCAGCAATTTACATAGGGTTTTGCACGTCTCTTCTGTGATAGAAATACAGGTTGCCTCTGTTGGATGCTCGTTTGATCTGGACGTGAGGCTGTTTGGGTCCCAGCACTGGTATTTTCTCTGGTAGTGTTCTCCTTTCAAAGGGTGTTCTTCAGCAGCATTTTCACAGTCTTCTGTTTCAGAGCCGGGGGTGTACTTTGAAGGAAGGTTAACATACCCAGGGTTTCTTAGCATGAGCTGGCATCACAAAACGTAATAACCGCAATCAACCCGGTATCACAAAGGTGGCTATCAACATGTTAAGTGAACACGGGTTTTGTTAATGAGCCATGTGAGCTTTCTCGTAAAAGTGGCCGTGTCTGAAAAAATAGGAGTAGCACATGGACTGTACTTAAGCAGCTTCACCTGAGAGAAAAGACTTGATACGGATGGATATAATGGATGGATACAAAGCACAGAAAACAATCATAAAAAGTAGCATTGTTACTACCAGCAAAGCCAAGGACGAGGGTTGGCAATTGCTAATAGTGTTTGTTAAGTTAGTTAACAAACTAAAGTTTGTTAGTTAATACCTTATTTACCTTACCAAGTCTAAATAAGAAGTCTATACTCTCACTAACTGTCATACAGTTTATATCTAATGTGAAACTGCATATTCTAGAGCTTCTAAACTTTAAACTTGATACAAGAAATTTTAAATACCGTCTGAAACAATCACACCAAAGTTTATTCACAAACTCTTAGGCCATTGTCCCATAATTAAGGGAAATAGATATGGATGCATTGGGTTCAAAAAGCTTGCATATGTATTTTTCCTTTCGTAGAGAAACAATTTTTCATATAGTGTATCCTCTGAGAAAACCAGCTAAATAATTTGATCTCTAAACTATCTTCACCTGCGAAGAGACCCCTGAGCTCTATAGGATTCTCCAGGAATGGAAACACCTTTTTTCAAGGAGCTGATTGGTCAAAGGGTGGTGCTTTTATATATGTTTTGATCTGCTTGGCAGAACATGCCCTGCCCTGAACCAGGTTAGCTGTGCATACTAAGTTACCATGGCAATGTACCCTGATTAAAAGTGAGTTATTTTTTTTATACGGAAAACCCAGGGTTAAAGCTTAAGTTAGCTTGCAAACCCTGTTTATTCTTGCTTCGTGGTATACCCCCCCTGGCAGTTCCCACCTTGGCTATGGTTGTAAACAATTAAAACTAACTAGCTAAGTTCTATGTAAAACAAAAGAAGAATTTTCACACATGGTCACAAACTCCATCCACATCCAGATGACCAGGAAGGCCGTTACCATGAGCAAAACCGCTCACTTCACTGCAATACACAGATAGAACCACAATCTGGTAATGTACATTCCAGTCGTCCAGCACTGGAGCATCAATTGGTCTCCACTTGCGCATCAAAACCCTTTCTCAAAGTACCCTTTCAGCATCAAAGCTATTTCCTCCTCAGGAACTACATTTTCAATGATAGAAGAAATGTCTGAGTCATTAATCTAGCTCATTAATCAGCTGTTCTCGTGCCAGAGACAACCTCTCAAAACCCTCAACACTATCAACCATAATGCCCTCCTTCGCAAGCATGGTGTTATCCCCACCTGCAGCAGTAGAGGGAGACTGTAAATCAGCATCAAGCATTGCGAAGGAGTCACTCAAGTCATAAGCGTCATTTGACTTGGGAACATCGCAAGCCTTCGCAGTGTTGAAGCTAGTCACAAGTGCTTTGGACGTAGCATGTGTGACAACACAAGCAGAAAATATGTCAGAGTATTTCTGCATAAGTTCATCAGGGCATCTGACAAGAGGGACAAGCGTCACCTCCAGCCAAAATTCTCGCCCCAGCAAAGTTGTCTGGGTTGCACGCCCACCGCAACACAACCCATCACGAGGTCAGACTTGAACAGAACAAAATAAAAGATTGTAGCGCCGGTGTCTCTCAGTATTTTGACTAGTTTTTGCAAGCCAGCCTCGTCAGTCCATGACACAAACCCTCCTGCTTTCCACCAGAAGCGGGAGTACTGGTCTTTGACCGACCAGCTGAGTCTTTATGGGGTTTCCTCCAGGGAGTGACATCACATTGACATGATTGGGATTTCTCCTTAAATGCATTTCTATGTGTGAGGGCATACTAACACCACTGCTTGTGCGATCTGAGTTACTTTATGTTCATCCAAATAGGTGGTAACACGCTCAGGTACACAGTTTAAATTAAATCAAGGGCTGCGTCCGAACAGTCTTTTTTGTTTAGGAAGGTTCCTAACTGAGTGAAAATACCCAGAAGTATTTAAGTGGCAGCCATGATAAGAGCTGGTACAATTCTCTAAAAGCTAAGGAAAGGTGCTTCAATGCTTTCTTTCTTATCTCCTTTAGCATAGGGTACACTGGACTGTTCTTTACGAAAGGAAAGGAGATAATGCCGTCCCACAATTCCTTGCGGCAGCAACATTTAAAGCAACGCACCATTCGGCTGTTCACAAAAAAAAACGATCAACACGACCGACAAGGGACGTAGATCATCACGTAAGTTACCGTTGCTTATTAAGCATTTTCCATCTTATGCCATAACTTGCTAATATGCTCCCTATATGTTTTGAACTTTCAACAGTATGTTCAACCCATAGGCAAACTATGAACATTACGCTACTGTTGTAAAATGATCAAAGTGAAGTTAACATTGTAGTGTAACCTATACTCAGTTTGCATGAGTTATTTTTTTCATTTTGAGCATTGTTGTATTGCCAGCCTTTAGGAATATCATTAATTAATTTTACTTCAGTAATAAAGGCAAGGGTTAAACTGGATCATCTCTTCATCAGGAAGAGAAATGCAGCCAAATCAGGCTGGGAGTAAGTATATTTGTGGATTAAAACGGGTATGGCGAATTAAGCTAATTCGGACCTACAGGCAGGTGGTGAAGGAAATGGGGCTGGAGGGGCAGGTGACTGCCACACAGGCCTCCAGAAAGTGGGACAACTTAAAAACCAAATACAAGGTAAAGCAAATCATATGGCTGGGCACTGTGGTGGGCTAGTTTTTGTGGATATTATGTTGTACAATTAAACCAGGCTTACATTGGCTACCCCAGCCTTCTATATGTAAATGTAATGTGCCTATTAATTAGTCATCTACACATTTGATTAACTTTTCAACATTTGATGCGAAAGCAATTATGAGTAGCCTCAAAGTTGAATGGCTAGTAACAGTTAGACTATTCCATTATTGGTCACTGTGTGCATTCTGCCCCAACTGCCCTTTCAGTAACATTCTGTTATCCATGGTGTTAATAGGAGTTGAAGAATCCCCCCACCGGCACAGGCACGAACAGTGGTGAGGCAACAGCAGCTACTTGGCCGTGGTTTGATGCCATGCATAAGGCACTTGGGGAAAGGCCATCCATTCAGCCTCCCACCCTCATTGCCTCATGCTCGGTGCCAAACCATGGCCAGACTGCTGCTGATGCCTCATCCTCTGGATGTGAAGAGCCTTCCCAAATGTCCCTCCCACCTGGTACAGATGGTGAGGAGGAGTCCATGCCCTCCACCTGCTCCCAGCCACCCACTAAAAGGCCAAAGAGGGGTGGGGGCATGTTGGCCTTCCCCAAAAGCAGGCTGAAAAAGAGGAAGCAAGGGATGCTGCTCTATACACCCAAAATGAACGATTCCTTGCCCTTTTTGCTGAACTTGTTAAAAAAAAGAAACTTATATGGAGTCCTGTTGTGTTAATTGAAAGAAGTCAAATAAAAAGCTCTTCAGTTGCTGGATGAATGGAATAGTATTGAGCAACACATTGCTTCAATCCACAAACAAAAACCTAGCCCACCTGTCAGAGCTGTCCCCGACCACTGCGCTCACCACTGCCTAACTCACTGTACTGCACAAGCCCCTTCTTCCCACCTCTTACAAGATGACCAATGGCAATAGATGTCAGGAGCTCCTTTTTCAGAACTGTAACCACAAACACATGAGATTTCTACTGTACATGCAACATAACGTATGTTCTTTACTGTGATGTGCATTGAAATTCTCAACACCAGGGCGTACCTGGTGAGTAAAGGTAGAATGCAATGTGACCGACTGTTACGTCCCCAATGGAGGTTGAGGCGAAGGCTACAGCTACCTTGCCTCGCTTTGATCCGTACTCGCCGGAAACCTCAGGTTCCAAAGTGGGGGGCCCGTGTGAAAATTTGGTTGGCATGACTCCAAATGGAAGCGCAAGAAAAGGCAGACGCACGGCAGGCAGAGATACAGTTGCAGAGAAGGAGATTAAACTGCGACAGCTTGAATTGGAAGCAATGAAGGTTGCGCAGTCACCTCACAGTACGGCTCCTTCACCAGTCGGTTCCATGGACACTTTTGATGTCAGTAAAAATATTGTCCTGGTTCCTCCTTTTCGTGAGTCTGAGGTGGACACGTATTTTAGTGCGTTTGAGCGCATCGTGTTTTCGTTGCGATGGCCTAAGGATGTGTGGCCACTGCTGCTGCAATGTATATTAGTTGGCAAAGCACAAGAGGTATGTTCAACTCTGCCTCTCCAGGATAGCTTAAATTACGACATCGTAAAAGCTGTTCTGCGTGCATACGAGCTTATTCCAGAGAAATACAGGCAGAGGTTTAGAAACCATAAGAAACCCGAATCTCATACCTACGTTGAGTTCGCCCGAGAAAAGGGTACACTGTTTGATAAGTGGTGTGCAGCGAGCAAAGTCATCGATTATAAGTCTCTTCATGAGCTTGTGCTGCTGGAGGAATTTAAAAATTGCTTGCCATATCGTATCGTGGTCTATTTGAATGAACGGAATGTCACTTCCCTGTCGGAAGCAGCTGTTCTTGCAGACGAATTTGTGCTCACTCACAAAAATGTTTTTTGGCCACTCGTGAGAGGAGCACCGACACAGTTATCACCAGCTCCCAGTCACAGCCCAATCGTATTAAACCACTCGCGACTTGGTTTATAGAGGATCGGGAATGCTTTTATTGCCGCAGTCCAGGTCATTTTATTGCAGACTGCTTGATTTTAAAATCAAAACAACTACAGCAGTCTTCCAATGGGAACCCGTCCAAAGGTGTGGGTTTAATTAAAACAGTTACCCCTCCAAGCACCCATGAGTCCCGAACTGGCTGTATTCCTGAACCCAGTTACAAACCATTCATTCTATCAGGGTTGGTTTCGCTGACCGGCGATCTGAAAGAGCAGCGTCCAGTTAAAATTCTTAGAGATACTGGCGCTGCCCAGTCTTTCGTCCTCGCCGATGTGCTTCCCCTGTCGGACGAGTCTTCCTGTGGTTCCAGTGTTTTAGTACAAGGCATCGAAATGGGTTTTATGGCCGTACCTTTACATCGTGTGCACTTACAGTCTGAATTGGTTAGCAGCTGTTTTAGAGTGGGAGTACGACCTACACTTCCTGTGAAAGGGGTTACATTTATTATGGGAAATGATATTGCAGGAGGAAAAGTAATGCCTGTGTTGAATGATCCAGCGACAAGCCCTGTGAACGACACTCTGTCCGAGTCCTGTCCCGAGTTGTTCCCTGCCTGTGCGGTTACTAGGGCCCAGTCACGCAAATTAGGTGACCTAGTGGACCTATCCGACACTGTTCTTGCTCCAATATTTGCTTATGATGAAAGTCCTATGTTTGTTCCCAAAATGAGTTCGGAAGAGCAGGTTGATCAGTCGTCTGACAAGGTGACCAGGTCTGAGATGTTGCAATTGCCAGTTAACCCTCTGGGGTCGAGAGCTCCGCCGGCGGAGCTTGACAAGATGAAATTAACTTTCGTTTCTATTTGGATGATTAACTTCATGTGCTGTTACCATACAGACGCAACAAAAACATTGACAGAAACCTTAGAATCGCGCCTTTCCAATGCGCCCATTGGCAAATAATATGAATTGTTTTAAAAGTTTTAAATGTGATTAATTAGACCATGTATGCTTCGTTAAACTTTACTCATTACTATGTGAATTTCGCTCAGCAGGAAGTCCGCCCAAATCGCATTCACATGTTAATAACATTATAATTACTCTCCATAGAAGGAGACTAAAGGAGGGGCGATGCGAGATCCATGTGAGAAATGCCAAGTCTGCGAAAGCGGGATAGAATGTCAAAGTGTCGCCTAATTCACTTCTTTTGAGGTGAACATTTCGTTTAATTTTGGAAAATGGTCTGTCCGGAAGCCGACACTGATGAAGAGCGGTGTCATTTCGAACAGCGAACTGATCCAGCTGAGGATCAACTTAATGCGTAAGTATATTTCTTATGATCATATTGGTAAATATGTGTACTGTATTGCAACGTATCTGTGTGTTTGTAGGAATATCCAGCAACTTGTTTGTAAATTCCCACACTACGAACGATTAGAACTATTGCATCTCAAAATTATAGGCTAGGCTCTCTGCGTCTGGTTGTGTTAGAAGTATCCGGTAGACTGTATGTTTTTCGATCATATTGGTAATAAATAGCCCGTGGCATGGCTAGGATTCTAAAACTGATGTCCTCGCACAATCGATATTAGCATACTGTAAGTAAATTCGGGAAATAGCAATATAATAACCACTTAGCTAAACAGACCTAGCCTACTTCAGATTGAGGCATTATTATTGATGAGTTGTGTGTAGTTGAGCTGGAATATCAATGTTTATTTAGTTTAGCTAATGTTGTTTCGTTGATAGCTTGCATTATTTGTAAATGTGTGCTGTATTACATTCTCTGTGTGTTTGTAGGAATATTCACTAATATGTGCGCTTGTAAATTCCCACACTACGAACGATTCTAACCATTGCTTCTCAAAATTATAGCCTACTTCTCTGTTTCTGGTTGTGTTTGTTTGGTTCTTTGTTTGTATATAACCACGTCACATTTCCTAAGTTTTGTTTTCATTAGTTAGTGGTTTGTAAAGCACATTTAATTTTCACCTGTTGAACGAAATGTGCTATATAAATAAAGTTTGATTAGATGTCACATTTCCTAACAATTTTGTTTTTATCATATTTACAGAGATGCTGATCAGGAAACACGGCCTAGTTCACCACGCAAGGCCACGCAAGCGTTGCAAGAATACACCAGTCTCATCTCATCTTCCATACGTATAGTTTGCTTCAATAAATGTTCTGAAAATCATAAGATGTCTTTGTTTCTGTCTTCTAAATGGTTCACTGAGTCTTTGTCTTAGTGGTGGGGAGGCATGCGGCCAGGTGTGAATAGCCTATTTAGCTGGCAGGTCGTCCTACCCAATGCATATTCATTACAGAAAGATCATTTGCCCTCCCATTCTCACCTGGTGTTGAAAAATAGTAGTCACAACACTAACTTTTAGCAATGTATTTTATATTTCTCATTGGATTTGCTAAAATATTTTGTCATCTTTTGATACCCAAGACCTTGATGAACATATTTCAGTGACCAAAAGTCTTAGTCACAATTGTTTAGTGTGTTTTATTACAACATTCCTGTGCATGTTCAAAACTACTGTTTACAGTTTGTGTGTTTTTAGAGCAGTTTACAATCCACACATGATTATGACCTACTTACTGCTGCCATATTGTTGTAGCTGAGTTTGTGCTGAAAACAGAGATATGAAACACTTTGGAATCACTGCATATAAAGTTGATGAAATTTACACAAATGTCAGAGCATCACACAATCACCAGTGTGCCTCATTTTACCCTTAGACCCCAGAGGGTTAACAGTGCACAGTTAATTATCGTGCAAAAGGCGGACCCCACTCTTGTTAAGTGTTTTTCTTCCGTGTGTAGTCTGGAGAAGGCAAAAGAGCAAGAAGTAGGTTACGTCATTGATAATGGCATTTTATTGCGAAAATGGAATTTACATGGCACTGGAAAGATGGAGTGGAGTGCTGTGTAACAGATTGTCGTACCTCAGGTGGATCACCAACGTGTTGAGTTTAGCACACGACCACCCCTGGTCGGGACATCTCGGTGTCACAAAAACCTACAACCGCATTCTCATGCATTTTTTCTGGCCAGGTTTGAAAGCAGATGTAGCTCAGTTTCACCAAACTTGTCACATTTGTCAAGTTACCAGAAGGCCTAATCAGGTTATTCCACCTGCTCCGCTGTGTCCGATTCCAGTGATTTGTGAACCATTCGAGCATGTGATTATTGATTGCGTTGGTCCGTTGCCAAAATCCAAGTCAGGCAATCAGTCCCTACCATTATGTGTTTGGCTACCAGGTATCCCAAAGCGATAGCTCTACATAAGATTACCGCCCCTGTAGTAGTGAAGTAGAAGTTTTTCTCAACATTCGGTTTGCCAAAAGTGATACAATCAGATCAGGGAACAAATTTCATGACAAACTTTTTTCCCAAGTCATGCAGTCTCTATCCATTAAACATAAGGTCTCCACTGCTTACCATCCTGAGTCTCAGGGTTCCCTGGAACGTTTCCACCAGACGTTAAAGTCCATGTCGCGCAAATACTGCCTTGACAGTGGGCGGGACTGGGATGAGGGCGTGCCTTTTGTTTTATTTGCGGTACGTGAAACCATTCAAGAGTCCTTAGGTTTCAGTCCAGCAGAGTTAGTCTTTGGTCACAATGTTCGTGGACCCCTAAAGGTTCTCAAAGAACAGTTTATGTATACGGACTCGAAACCAAAAGTTAATGTGCTTGATTACGTTAGTCAATTAAGAGAGTGATTGCATCAGGCCTGCTCTCTTGCCAGAGAAACCCTGTCATCAAAACAGGAAAAGATGAAAAATCTTTATGACAAGAAAGCAGTTTCCCGCACATTTAAACCTGGTGATAAGGTTATGGTTATCTTGCCTATTGCTGGTTCTGCCCTCTCAGCCTGTTTCTCTGGCTCATATGTAATCGACAAGAAATTAAATGAAACGGATTTTATTGTTCGTACACCTGACCACAAATGCCAATCTCGCATTTGCCACATAAACAGAATACTATTCCCAAGATACAGATAACTCGCTGTTAGGGTCCTCAGAACAGATGGCAGGGTGCGCTGTCTCATCTGTTGCCTCTGCCTCTACGGTTGTTGAATCCACTCAAACTGATGGTGGTGATGAAGATGGCCTGGTCTTGCGGAACGCACCTCAGCAGTGTGTTCGGTTGGCCAACTCTGAGGTTTTGAGCGATCTCCCCTCTCACTTGTTTTATTTGTCTGAAGAACAAAAGAAAGACGTTATGTTATTAATAAATGACTACCTATGCCTTTTTAATGATGTACCCTCCCGAACTACAGTGTTACAACATGATATAGACGTTAGCGGCGCTGCACCTATCCGCCAGCATCCGTATCGTGATAATCCAACCAAAAGAGCAATTATAAAAAAGGAGGTTGAATACCTGCTCGATCATGGTTTAGCTGAGCCCAGTTTAAGTCCCTGGAGCTCTCCGTGTCTATTAGTTCCTAAACCAGATGGTACATCTCGATTTTGTACAGATTAGAGAAAAGTAAACGCTGTCACAGTTCCAGACTCTTGTCCGTTGCCTCGTATGGAGGATTGCATAGACAACCTTGGCTCAGCTGCATACATCACTAAATGAGATTTATTAAAGGGATACTGGCAAGTTCCCTTAACACCCCGTGCATCTGAGATTTCTGCTTTTGTGACCCCAGATGTTTTTCTGCAGTATTCTGTTGTGGCCTTTGGTTTGACAAATGCTCCCGCAACGTTTCAACGATTAGTTAATTTTGTTTTGGCAGATGTTCCTAATTGCAATGCACATTTAGATGACCTCATTGTGTACTCGTCTGATTGGTCAGAACACCTCAGCAGGCTCCGCTCAGTGTTTGACCGTCTTGCAAAGGCCACACTCACACTGAACCTGGCCAAATGTGAATTTGCTAGGGCTACAGTGACTTACCTCGGCAAACAGGTTGGTCACGGTCAGGTGCGCCCTGTCGATGCCAAGATCTCTGCCATTGTGGAGTTCCCCATTCCCTCAATGAGGCACGAGCTGCACAGGTTTCTTGGCATGGCGGGTTATTACCGCAGCTTCTGCAAAAAATTTTCCACTGTCGTCACCCCTCTTACTTGTGTGCTCAGTCCCTCCTGGCCTTCATTTGGTCTGCTGATTGCCAACATGCCTTTGATAATGTCAAAGCCCTTCTGTGTAGTGTACCTGTCCTCGCTGCCCCAAACTTCACTCTGCCGTTTACGTTAGAAGTAGACGCGAGCAGGGTGGGAGCTGGTGCAGTTCTTATCCAAGAAGTTGAAAATGGCTTAGACCATCCCGTGTGCTATTTCTCCTGTAAATTCAATAAACATCAGGTTAACTATTCCACCATAGAGAAGGAAACGCTTGCCTTGCTGTTGGCTCTTCAGTTTTTCAAGGTCTACATTGGTTCTAGTTCATTGTCCATCACAGTTTATACTGATCACAACCCCTTAGTGTTCCTGTCACGCATGTACAATCAAAATCAGCGACTCATGCGCTGGTCATTGATAATATAATATAACATAAAAGAGGATGTGACAATGTTTTAGCAGATGCGTTGTCTCGTGTGTGATGTGTTCTGTGTCCAAAAGTGTGTGCTCGTGTATTAGCCTAAATACTGTCAACTGTAACTTTGCTTTTATGTGTGGGGGTGTTACGTCCCCACGTGTGTGTACGTGGTTGTTGTTCTCCCTCTCTGTGTTTTTCCATTCTCGCATCCCTTCATCCAGGTGTCCCTCCTCCTGTCAGTCCTTCGCCAGTCCTTCATCTAGGTGTCCGTCTGCTTGTGGTTCCCTGCACGTCACTCACCATTCGAGCTCCGTTCCAGCACCCAACCCGAGACAGCACAACTATTCAAAACCCTTCCGTTCTCAGTCGCCAGTGCTTCATGCCTTACATTTGCGAATTGCTCACTGTATTCTGTGGTTATCCGATTGTCATTTGTTGTCTTTGTATATTGCTTTGGGTGTGTTTGCAACCTTATTGTTTCATGTATCCTCTACCCATTATCATTTGTTACTCTGTATTTTTTTGTCTGGGGAGAAGTGAACAGGTAAGACATACGGTTTCATGTTATATCCACTGACACGTATGCTCGCACGTAGGTGAATTGCTGTATAGATACACTAGGTTAGGGGCGGGTGCCACTCCCTGCACTTTGTTTGGTAGCATAGAACAGTCAGTTAGGTTTTGGTTTTCATACTTATTTTAGTAGTTAGGTTAGCGAGTATTATCTAATTAAGTTAGGCAGATTTGAGTGTTTTGATTTTTACTCTGTTTTTTTCTTGTTCCTTTTCCCCCTATCATGGGTTATGTCTGTGTCCTTACTGGTACTTGTACATATTGTAAATAGCTCTCCCTCACCTGTAAATAAACACCCATCAGTTTTGCACTATATATTGTTGTTTTGTTCTGTCCCCTTTACCCAAGCTACACCCAGACCTTATGTTACCTCCCTATATACCCCTAGACACTCTGGGGTCGTAACATCGACCTACTCCTGTGAAATGTACAAGCTTAATATAATGACCACACAGATGAAAAACGGAGTCTAGCAGTAATGGAACACATGTAGGCTATAAATGCAGGACATAGCCACCATGTTGTCCTATTTACTAAATACTTCCATTTACATTCAGACACTCTACATTTATTATTTAGAATAGTTTGACCAGTTGGAAGCCCCTTTACCACTGGTTTTACAGAGAGTTAATGATTTTAGTGTTTCTTAGGCAGTCCATGGTCTTTGCATCTCTCACAGAAAGATCCACTGTAATAAATGACAAACACTGTGTGAAAGAAAAGGCAAGTTCTTGATTTATTAATGCGCAAACAAAAATGTAGAAGAAAAGTTCTTGAATTATTGACTGAAACCAAAATGTAACAGAAAAGCAATTTATTCACAAATGAAATAGTCATGATCTTGCAGAGGTGAGGGACACTGGTTTAGGACTGACACTTGTGCTGCCAGTGTGTCTTTGTAATGCTGACCTCCATGTCCATCCGCTTGGACAGGTGGTGGTGGTGGCAGTGGATCCTCTTCCTCAGCCGGCTCCAGCAGTGATGCAGATGTTATGGAGCACTGCACACACTGCAACGACATTAGGAGCAAAGGTGTGATCCACTTCCAGGGCTTTGAAGAAGATCCCTCGCCACCGTGCCTTCATCATGCCAAAGGCCCTCTCTATAATGGATCGGGCTCTGGCATGGTGAGCGTGGAAGCGCGCCTCCACTCTTCCCCTCACTGGTTCCCGGTATGGGGTAATGAGGTTGACTGGTGCAGTCAGAGATGGGTATCCATCCCCCACGATGAAGCAACCAGCTGGTGGGTAACAGCCCCTGACAAACACTGGACTATTTCTTAGCACGACAGTCCCTGTCGTGGACTGAACCAGGGTAACCAACAAATATGTCCAAAAATGTGCCAGTGCTGTCACAGATTGCCTGAAGCTGGACAGAGTGGAAGAGTTTCCTGTTCGGGTAATTTTGTGCATGTGGACCATGGGGAGCCTTGATGCGGACGTAGCATCCATCAATGGCTCCCACACAGCGGCTGAAGGCTGGGCTGTTGGCAAGGTGTTGGAAGCCATGGCCAACTTCAGCACACTGTGCCAGTGTGGGGAAGTGGACCACTTTGTTCAGGGGAGACAGGATTGTGTCACACATCCGATGTACACTGTCATCCATGTGCCAGCCAGTAGACCACCAGGAAGACCTCCATATATTGCACCCAGCCATGGGTCTTCTCCCTCCTGAGAAGGGCCATCAGTGCCTCAATAGATGGCCTAGACAGGCGGTAGTCAAAGTGCATGTCTATCGATAGATCTAAATAGATCTGTACAAGAGGGACATGGGTGTTGGGGGAGGCATATATTTTGCTCCTCTCCTGTAAAAGACAATAAAGTGTAAATAGAATAAAATGTAAATGCATAACTAGTGTGCTGTTTTTTCATTTTTAAACCTAATGATGCATTATCGTTGTGTAAGGCAAAGCATAACAGCTATATTCTACATAGGAACACATTAGATATACAGGAACAATTTCAGTTATGCTTTGATAGTATGTTCAATTTAAGCGTGCTGTGTGATCTATGTTCAAAACCCATATCAGCATCCTCTTACCATTTGTGTACACAATGCCATGAGCCTCCGCAGTCGTACCCTCCTGTGAATGTCTCTTCGGTTTCGCTGTAAGGTGAGCCACACAGCAGCAGCAAGCTCCATATCTCCCATTTTGCTCTATAACTGTGATACTCCTAGGCTGCCCTTTTATAGGCCACTGACTGAAGATAGGCTATATCATCAGGATATATACTACTCAGCTGGGTAGATGGGTTATTGGCCATTCATTGAGTGCAGTAGTGTTGGGCCCTTGATTATCTGATAGTAATATCTTTGGGGAATCAACTATTTTGTCACACTACACATCCACAGCCTGTATCAGCCATAACAACTTCAAAGCACAATCAAGTCAACATTTTAAGGTGTTTACTGAGTTGTGTGGCGGTTCTTAAGCTGTTATATGTATAAGCCTATAATCAGATCATAATCAGCATATTAACCATAACATAGAAGTCTGTCTTTCAAGAAAAATGGATATGAGACGTTTTTAGCCAGATAATGTTTTTAATTCAACATGTTTGAAACTTAATAATGATGATATGTACAGTAGTAGGTTTGTAGTCCTAAAATATTATGCCTATCTTGCATAAATTTAACAATTATTTTCATACAATCATACTAATTGGGATTCATGTCGATAAATATGAGTGGACTTTTTTTTTTTTTTTCGTTTCACTTTTGTGACTGGTAGCCTATATTCCTTTTTTATTTCAATTCCAACCTTGGTAATGAAGTAATATTTTTCACTGGGTTGTCCACGTTTGTATAGCCTGCATGAAACAACACGGTAAGAACGCACGGGGCGAAGTATCTAAGATGCGCTTTTAGCAGTCCATCTTCGGAACATTGTAGTTTCACCACGGCAGACCCACGTCAATAACATCCGCCGTCGCATAATTACGTAGCCTAGTGTAAGTGCAGTCGGATTCTCTTAGCCCCGCGGTTGTCTTTGCCTAAGTCCTTATGAATTCTCCTTCACATCTTTCCTTGACCTCATGACGTTTTCCATCCAGGTCAAGGAAAAGTGGTTTGGAAAAGACATAGGACGTAATTTTTTTTTTACTATTCGGACGGAGCCATGGAGTTGCTCAAACAACCCCTTAGGCAGCACACCAGCGGTCAAAGATATATTCTCCTTCTCACAGGCAAACTCCACGAAGGTTGGGCTATCTGTTTTCTGATACTGCCAAAACTTCTGACGATAAGCCTCTGGTACTATTTCATATCCCCTCAGCACTTTGGTTTTCACCACCTCATAATCGAGACTGCTCTAAGGATAGTGACGAATAAGCGGCTAAGCATCCCTAGGCCACTTAAGCGTGATGGCGACCTGCTCGAACATGGAGAAATGTTTTTCCACCTCTGCCTCACGAAAAGGGGGAACTAAGCGACAGTTTCTGCTGACATCAGATTCAGGCGATTACCCTCTGCTACCAGCCTACATAACTCCTACCTCTAACTCCCTTAGGCACACCTCCGCCTCCAACTCTCTCTCAGCTCAAAGTGTTTTATTTCCAACTCTAGTTCAGCGTTTCCCAACCTTTTTCCTTCCGCGGCACACTTTCCAAATTTACAGAATCTCATGGCACACCACTCTCAAAAGCATAAAAAATAAACACCCTGAAAAAAAGCCGCGAGCGGCATACTGACGTTGATGTGATGTGCCAACAGTAGGCCTAAATGTTATTTTGGGGTTTTAATTAAGTGATATGCATTTTAATGACATTTATTTTGGCTTTTGTGAATTTGTTCATTTAATTTTTTAAAAATTCATTTGAACATTAACATTTTTTAATGGATTTTTCACACGGCACACCTGACCTCGCCTGACGGCACACCAGAGTGCCGCGGCACACCGGTTGGGAAACGCTGCTCTAGTGTTTAAACTGAACCATAGATTTGGGCCTCTCTGACTTAATAACGGTTGATTCCCTAGAGTTAGCTTTCACAGACAGAGTCTGTTATTCGAGCAACCCCTCAGTTACCTTAGCTTGAATGACCAGTTTCATCTCCAAGCAGACCACTTCGATTTTAAAGTAGTCTGCGATTAACAGAAGGCCAGCCTTCCTGCAGCTGTCCAGCTGTTGGAATGTTGGGTCATCAAGGAATCGTTTTTAGTTCTAACTCTATGATAATGTAGCTAGCAACAGAAACGCAGGCTGTCAGAATTAAAAAGTAAAGTTGTATCTCTAAACGCCCACGGTAATGAAATCACAAAATGACATACATCACTCAACTGGTGCGAGTAAGCGATATGTGGCAAGACAAACACTACAAAATGACAAAAATAGTGCAGCTAAAAGTGACACACCTAGCTAGTTCTACAGACAGGACACAAAATCATACCAAGCAAAGTAACACTGTTACAAATCCCAAAACTAGTACTACGGTCTATGCACAATGTAGTACTTAGCAACAAAGTAACTGTTCTACAAATCACCAAGCTCTGGCACTACATAGTGCCTCAAGTAGCAAAATGGCATCAAAGTAGAGCAAATCTACAGTTCTGTCACGGACGATCCCTCAATCTGTTATGACCCGTGACTCACCTGCGTTACAATAACCAGGTGTATGCTCTCGGACGTAACACGAAGCCACCTGAACAATAACCACAACTCAAAAGAAGACCCAGTTAAGCACGAAGTGGTATATAAAAGGCAAGAAGGTGTTTCTTATACAGCAAAGCAGAGAGTTAGATCTATTTGTCCTAGGTGTTTTAAGAATATATACAGGTTCAGTGCATGGTTGCAGGATTTCACTGGGCAGGTAGTTGTAAACCCAGCTGTCTTGAAGATGGTCCTCTTTTCTAAAAGTCCATCTTCCAGTTCCTTACAGACGTTTTGAGTAAGAAACTGGGGTAATTGCTGGCTATACTTACAATCTGCACTCTTATCTAAAATAACTTTCTATAACGATAAAGTAGCGCGAAGGCTACTATTAGCAACTTAACACGTTACTGAAATGTTTGTAAGCAAAGATGACAACAGACACGGTGGACTGTAGGCAGGAGGCAACTTCGAGTTGTAGACCAAGACTAAGTCTAACTTAAAAAGATGTACATAATCAATATATAGTCCGGCATCTTTTTAATAATGTTGCTCTGTGACGGTCCTGGTGTCCTCACAACAGGCATCCTTTAGACTGGTTGCCAAGCGATGGCGTGGTTTGTCTCTCAGGCACATCTTTGGATCTCTGCATCAGGAACATGATGTCATTATGGTCATCTGTAGGGGAAGCAGAAACAAACGCAGCAGCAACAAAACACAAAGCACAAAAAACACTAGGACTTAACAGATGAGAAATCAGAAATCGCTGGAAGCTGTGAAATGTAGAAGGATTAACAGAATCCAATTGGAAGGAAAACAATTGCTTGTTTAATAATTTGGATGAGGTAGTGCTACAATGGATTGCATTAGCACAACAGTATATGTGCTACTCTTTTGGGAGAGGCAGTGCTTCAGATTGGATATTAAACTGAGGTCATGACACAATGCAGTCGTGGTGGTTATAACAAATAGTGTCATTTGTCCTGGTTTCTTGGACAGCTTCCCATTATATTTGTCTTATCATCATCCTTTTTAATTAGTTTCATAAATCCCAGCCTCGCCACACAAGCTGGTGCTCCAAAGGAACCTTTGGTGGATGTGATGCCCTGGATAAACCTTATCCTATACAATGTCTATTTGTGCCTCATTCAATTTGTTTTTCAAACAGATAGCTATTACAAAAAATTGACTAAACGTTTTGCTTACAGATGATTTTTTTAAAAATTGAAATGTCCCAAAAAGGAGATTAAAAATCTATTCCATTACATGAGTCATCAATCCAGTAGATTAGTGCGGAGGTCTGTTGCATTGTGCAGGAGAAAGAACTTGGTGTTTGGGGAGAAAGCGTTATGCATCAAATGTAACTACAGATAGCAGGATTCCAGTAGGAAAAAAAACCCACCACATTTCCTTTGTGACCTCTTTTTGTCACAATAATGATTTTTGTCATTAGTCTTTGTGATTAATGATATTGGGTTGCATTATTTTTGCCAAAGAGCTAAGGTAGTAAATTTTATCTTGATAACTCTCCCACATACATTTGTGTGTGTGTGTGTGTGTGTATGTAAAGAGCTGATGGACCTAGTTCCAAGGCTTCATAATCTAGAGCAGATCATGGAAACACTGAGTGACAAATGAAGACACAACAGAATTCGTCACCCCACTAACATCCTACCACTAAGAGGGCCGCAATCCAGAATCAACAGCTGTACCTCCCAGTTCTGCTCACTTTTCCCTGGCTACTGGCCACTGCCACCGCATTGCTCCTTTATTATTTATGATAATAGTCGCTTTCTGTTGCTCCATCACCTATAGCATGTTCTGAGACATTAAATACATTGCTTGAGGATGGATTTCTCCTTGTGATAGGATAACCAAACTCATTTTTACAAATAATGCCATTAATGATGAATATTTAACCCCTTTCACACCCGTCAAAGGCCAGTGTAGATTTTTTGAACTCCTTTTTAAGTTTAAAAAAATATTTTAACACTTCAACTGTAAATTTTAATGAACACTATACAGTATACTTGACCATTTCCATGCACTACTTTAAATAATATTGACTATTATCAAGTTTTATTGACTTTTATTGTTTTTTATATATTTAGTTTTATGTGTGTGTGTATATATAGCAGGGTTCATTATTTCCATTTTCATTATTTTCTTTAGTAACATGAACCTATGTTTCAAAGTGAAAGCCTTTCCGTCTGCTATCCTAAACCTGGAAGGAGACCTCTACATAAGTTACAGCTGTACTGGCAGCAATTATGTAGTTCCCTGCATAAGGGATAATACGGGAGCTCCAACTATAACCATCCTTCAACAGATGCTGGAATACATCATTTAGGCTTATAATGTTGAAAAAACACTTAAATATTTAAAAACTGTCAGCATTTTATTAACTATATTAAGAGTTAATATATGTCTATTACTGGCAAGTAGTAACACTTAATAAACCTTTTATATGGTTAGGCTGTCAAAACATTTGCCATTTATAATTTACATAAAGCCTTTATGAAGCATGTGTAATACATTCATTACCATGAAGCATGTGTAATACGTTCATTAGTTTGGCGTGATTATAAATCATGCATCTGAAAGTAAGCAGGAAAAATTGTAATACTGTAAATATGCTTTTCTGAAATGGCAGCATGATTTACATTTGGGCATATGGGTGCATGAAATGCAGAAACAAAACACCATCAATTGATATACTGTGCATTGTCAACTATTTAAAAATGAATGTCACCTATGCCTTGTATAACTGAATAATGGGTTAATGAGTACATGAAATTTATGTTTTCCATCTGCAGGCACATTAGGATCAGCAAATTGAATTATAAACAGAGTAACTCATAATAGACCACCCATTTCGGAGTTACATAGGTATGTATTTCAATCAGAAAAGGTCTATTTCTAATGTGCCTGAAGTCCTAGATAGTACGCAAAAGTACTTAAGTCAAGTCTGGACTGGGCCCACAGTCTCCTATTTTTTGGTTTATTTAGGATGATTTCAGCTTCCTTTTGCTTCTCTACCAGATATGTATCCTTTGTCCATCCTCCCACACCCACTTCATATTCCTGTAATGAGCTTGAGATGACTGTTTCAGTTAAACGTGGCGAATTCACGATTCACCTGTCAGCCTTTCAGTAGACCCCTTAAAAGTCTGTAAACAGTAATGATGTAATGAAGATACGTGTCAGTCAGAACAATGTTGGCGAGAAGGTGAGTCGCTATGCAAAGCAGCTAAACTCCCAAGATTGGGAAGTTATTTAGTAAACTTACCCTACCAACCATCAAAAACCTTCCAGTCCCCTACGTTATAACCAATCGGGGTGTTGCCAAATCCTGTTTACTGGGCACGAAGAGTGCTGATGTGCCTAGATGGGGTGGGTTCATAGCCTACTTCCTGGGTTGTCGTAAAATTTAAATAGTATGGCACATATAATGTATGCACAAAACTGCTCAACTAGCTCAGGGTTGATGTAACTAAGATATTCAAGGTAAAACAAGTATTCCTTATCAGTTCAGCTTCTACAATGACAAGTTGATATTAAACTAGCTACCACATGACTAGCATCAAGATTATCAGATAGTCAGATTATCTTTTGTTCTAGCGCTGTTTGGTTCTGTTTATTTCATTTCTTTGGCTACATCAATGTCCCTCGGCCTTGTGACCTAGTTGTCTTGTTTTGTGTTAACTTGTACAAATGTAAATATCACTTCACTTGCACTCTTATAATAATAACACCTTTAATATCACCTGCAACTTTGTCTGCCCTGATTATTTATACTAAACGTGCACAACACCTTTTCACCCGGACACTTTATATATATATATATATATATATATATATATATATATATATATATGTTACGTACTCCCTCCTACCCCTAGACACCTTGAGAGACGTAACATAGGCCAACAGTTCCCTCCACAAATAATGGCATCTGAAATGAAGATGCTGTCACTGTATGCTGTTACACTTCATATAGATGTAAACTTTATTTTCAGGGATGTGAGTGCTGGGGGCCTGTGCCCCAGTAGAGCTCTAGCAAGACATCTGGTTGAGGATGTCATGAAATGGTTCCCTGATTAGTGGCCAGATATCTGCATGTATTTGGTTGAGAAACTTAGCATATACACATACATTTACAGTCGTAAAATAGTCTGACATTTTCTGTATTTAAGTAGTTCAGCGATGGTGATGTATGAATGAACCAAGCTCCCTCCCTGCCACACTGGCTTCCATAACAAAGTCATTCTTCTGTAGCCAAAATGCACAGGCATGTTTTTAATGTGGCCGTGAAAGGGTCTTTACGATTTGAAAGAAGCAGAACTGGAGAACGTACTGCCATTTAAATCAAGTGATAGGTAAAAAACAATGTAGGTGAATGACAATTTCAACTTGCAGTATGAGAAATCTGTAGTATTCACACTTTGAGATATTATCCTTGAGGTTGATTTCAGAGCATACTGGTCAATTACAAAGAACTATGAAAAACTTCCATAATTTCAAGCAAAACAAGAAAACCTCTGCTTCATCCTTGCATGAGGAACCATTCCTTTCTTGAGTTATATTACGTCCTTGCCCTGCAATGACCGAGTGGTTGAATATACACAACTGGAGGTATGGTACTATGTGAATTAAAATGGATTGGTATGCAAAGTGAAGGCCAAGCAACTGACATCTATACTGCAATTACTATTTCAAAAACATTTTGGCTGATGTAACCTGGGACATGTACAGCATTATGTGATTTCTGAGACCCACCAAACAACCCTTAATGTTGTCAAATAAGTCAGTTACTGTGTACTATATACAGTTGTTTTGCATTTTCTTCTGGCATAAATTGGTATGGATGGTATGACCATTAACAGTTGTGAATTTTTTTCAAGCTGCCATCTACACTGTTACCTACAGTCTTCTATACTATGCAAAAGTGTGGCATCGAATGGACAAGGACAGCTGAGCATTCAGCAAGATTCCATTTCTGCAATTAAAGGGAAAGAAACAGCATGATATGAGGGACTGTAATGATGTGAAAAATGAGTGATGAGTGAAAGAGGAGAACGAAAATATATCATGTATTAACCAACCATTTATGTTCACTTTGCAACACACAGCCGTTCCCATCAAGGCATTGAATTTTCCATAAACTTCCAACAACGCTACTAGTCCATCAAAAACTGTGATGTGTGTTCTCTAGAGTTGGAGTTTTACCTTGGGAGGCCACAATACATAGCAAGCGTGTTCATTTGAAAACACAATGTATTCAAACTAGCAAGCAAACTTGCTAGTCTGTTTATAGAGGCGGTGCTTAACACTTCTCAGTATAGTTAACATTACCTAGTTTCACACCATATTAAAGTATATTATTTTGTGTGTTACAGATGTGTTTCATTATTACCAGTCACAGATTTCACATGCAAATAAATATACCATTCAGAACCTTCCATTTCAATGCAGGGGACCATAAAACCCCAAAGGTTCCAGGATGCACTATAAAGGTGATAAAGGCACACCATAATCTTTACTGGACTTTACCCTGTGGTAGAGTTGATTATATTCTTTAAGAAGAACCTGGTGGGGGTCAAGCCCCCAATGTTTGACTACTTGTTCAGCTATAAGTATTTGAACCCAAATGTACTTATGAATCATTGCCCAAGACCTTAAAGAATCAGTGTGCTCCATCCAAACACCGTTAAAAAAAGCGGTATTGATTGCACAGAAACCTAAGAAATATATGAATTATTTTCTTCAACCAAGATCATATAGATGAACATTGGACATGCTCAAAATTAAAGGCAAACAAACATTCAAGATGCTGATGCAGGTCTGTGACCAAAACATTTGTTTGCCTTGAATTTGTGCTTGACAATAAATCTATATTTTTGCTGAAGCCTCAATTTCAGGTTTCATCCATTTTTACACTACCAGTCAAAAGTTTTAGAACACCTCCATTTTTCCAGTTTTTATTGAAATTTACACAGTTGTCTCAATGTACTCTGAAATTAAAGCATAGAACAAATAAACAATTGGAGATTTAAAAAATAAATCATGGAATCGTTCTGTTTAACACAATTTATTCTCATCAAAGTAGCCACCATTTGCAGATATAACAGCTGAACACACTCATGACATTTGTTCTACAATGGAAATCAAATTGTTCAGAAAGTTCTTCTCGACACTGTTGCAGAAGTTCCCACAAATGTGCTGCACTTGTAGTTTGCTTTACTTTCACCCTTCTGTCCAGTTCGACCCAAGCCAGCTCGATGGGGTTTAAGTCTGGAGACTGTGCTGGCCATTCCATGATTTGAAGCCTACCGTCTTGTTATTTTCTTCTAAGATAATTCTGATGTTGCCTGGAGGTATGTTCTGGGTCATTATCTTGCTCTAGGATGAACCCCTGACTAACTAGGCATTGACCAGAGGGTATTGCGTGGCGCTGCAAAATGCTGTGGTAGCCCTTTTGGTTCAGGGTGTCAGTTACTATGTGCAATTGCCAAATATGGATCCAGAAAAAGAGCCCCATACCACCATGCTTCCTCCTCAAACTGTGTTTGACAGTTTGTGTCACACACTGTGGATCCATCCTTTCACCTATTCAATGGTGTACAAAAACCCTGCGTGATGAACCAAAGATTTAAATTTCTGCTGCAGCTGGAAGTCTTATCTTCACAGTTGAAACTAAGACTTGCTTTCTTCTACCATTGTTAAGCTGTGCTTGAAGCTGTTGCCCTGTGAGACACTTATTACGCAAGCTGTTGACTCTCAGAAACTTGTCTTCTGATTCTGTTGTGGCTTTGGGTCTGTCGAACCTTTTCCTGTCAGAGTTTCCGCTAGTTTTCAAGTGCCTTTCAATGGTGTAGGAAACTGTATTCACTGACACCTTGGCTTGCTTTGCAATTTCTCAAAAGGAAAGACCTACACTTTTAAGGGTTACAATGGTCTGTCTGTCTTCCTTTGTTAATTGCCTTTTTCTCATCATTAGGATAGCAATATACTACTTCCTGCAGTGCAGTATTGTCCAAATAATGCTTTGGAAGGTGTAGTAATACAGTCTGTTCCAACACTGATTTTATACAGCCAGAGGGTTTGTAAGTAATCAATAAAAGTTGGGACACCTATAGAAATTGTTTGCATCAACTTTCAAGGCTTAATTTACTTCCGTTGCTGCAGAAAAGCTGTAAGTTCTTAACCCTAACCCTAACCCGTTACTTGTTCCCTGAAAAAGGCCTTTTTTTTTCATTCTGAAATTGACATTATTTTTCCGTTTTTGGTAACCTAAACTTTTTTTTTTTTTTAAACCTCTGACAGTTTAGCACTTACCTATGTACCATTTCAGGTCATTCACTGGACATGAACTGCTTAAATTTCAATAAAACTGGAAAAATGGGGGTGTTCTAAAACTTTTGACCTGTAGTGAAAACCAGCGTTTCCCAACCGGTGTACCGCGGCACTCTGGTGTACCGTTAGGCGAGGTCAGGTGTGCGGTGTGAAAAATCCTTTAAAAAGAATTTAATGTTCAAATGAATTAAAAAAAACTAAAAAAGCCTAAATAAATGTCATTAAAATGCTTATCGTTTAATTAAAACCCCAAAAGAACATTTAGGCCTACTGTTGGCACGTCACATCAACATCAGTACGTCCTGTGGAGGTGGGCTGCATGGTGTTTATTTTTTATGCTTTTGAGAGTGGTGTGCCATGAGATTCTGTAAATTTGGAAAGTGTGCCGCAAAAGGAAAAAGGTTGGGAAACGCCCACATGAATGGTAATTGGCTTACTCCTGCCTTAATTGTTTCCATAGCAGCTTAGTTTATGCAGCTTTTGGAAATAATTGTTTGCTTATGGTTTATTTAAACGTCAAGATTTATGATTATTGGAATAACTGCATAGGATGAGATAGATTTAAAGTGTTTTTTAATTCATTAAAAATGCTAATTGTTATTTAATGCAACTGTATTCTCTGTGAGAAGAGGGATTTTATGATAAGCTCCACCATTTGGCACCAATTGGCCACCTTGTGGTTTAATCGTGCCAAATATTTTGAGTCGTCCTCAGGATGGGGTTGCTGACACACCAAGTTTCTTCAGTTTCTGTCTTCCAAATTTATTGGCTTCATATGGCCACGGTTTTAGCCATAGCAAATTTATTTATCTAACTTTTAAAGATAAGAACATGTATTAAAAGTTCCATACAAATTGGTTAAACTGTCTAGGAAGAGATACGGTACAGTAGACTGTGTATTTTTTCATTTATTCAAAATAGTGGTAAATTCATAAAAGTAGGCTAATGGGACTTTCAAGACAAATTTATTCAGATCTTTGACATTAGTTTCAGGTCCCTATGTGAAACAATGTAGGGGTTATCATTGTTTACTGGTTTGAATGTGCCCTCTATCAGTGTGAAAATGTGCATGTGAATCAACCAGGTCAAAGTGGGAAAAGTGGTGCATAAAAGAAATCCAAAATGGCTGTCAATTCAAGATGGTGCTGACCCAAACGTATATTCATTTCTTGACATGGGCAAGTTTTTAAACATAGTAACTTTGTTTGTATAACTTTTTTATTATATGCACGAGTACATGCTATATTCCAAGTTTCATGTTCAATGTTTCAAATTGGTCTACTGTAAGTGTCTAGGAGGAGATAGATTTGTTTTTGTTTTTTTTTTCAAAAATTAAAAATGGTGGAAAATCAAACCACATACCCCTTTTCGCCATTGGGATGAATTTGTTCTATGACAGCAGAAGAATCTAGGCAAAAAAGAATAGGTCAAAGGGATAAAGGGAGTTACGGCTGAAGCTCCATCAAATGGCCAATCAAGGCCAAAATTGTTCAGTTGCCATATGGAGCGATCATAAAATAAACCCGCAGATTATGCAATATGCGATGAAATTAGTTTTAATTTTCCGATCCATGTCCCCCTCCTTCTCCTTCTCTTAAACTGAACTGCAAGTAAGCAGTAAGATATAGGTGTCAGGGTTGTTAGCTTCATGATGTCAGACAAAAAATGTGTCAGGCAGCCAGAAAAGAAATGGAGGATGGAGAAGGAGGCCAAGAGCAGTGCAGGGGCACAGTTAATGAGAAAGGTGAGTTTATCAAGCAACATTAGCAGTGAGCTAGAGTTAACTACAGTAAGACAGGTGGATCACCCCCTACTGGGCCCACAGCACCACATCCAGCAGCAACTTAGTTTTCCCAGGAGGTTTCCCACCCCAGTACTAACCAAGTACACACCTGCTTAGCAGAAGACACACAGCAGGAGCTGGGTGCATTGTGGCATGGCAGCTAAATTATCAGTCTGAAATAGAATCTCTGATATGATTGCATCAGGAATTAAGGTAGTTGAGTGAAGTGAGTATTTGGTACTTACAATAATGCTGCGGTAATTCTATCCAGATTTTGTAGCTATAAACTTTCTTGTAATTGCGCCAATAGTCAGGGGCCTCATTTATAAAAAAAGTTCTTAGATTTATACTTTCCGACGGTGTGCTTACGTTCGATTCATAAAAGATACTGAGCATAAAAAACCTTGCTTACGCAGGTTCTATGAAGCCCATTTGTTACTTACGCACCTGTGATTTATACATCTCAAATTAACTTAAAATTGACGGCACCTGAACGTGCCTTACAATCAGTGATTTCCCCTTATATAATGCTAGCACAAATGAGGGTTTAGTCAGGAATAACCACGGACCAAAAGAGAAAAGCAAACTTTTTGGAATGTCATCATGCATAAAAAAGTAATTCTGGTCTCTGAAAACTCTCTCCCTTCTAAAAGCAGTTTTCAATATCTTCCAATAACGCAAGAACAGCCATGGTTACTTTTTTCTAATTTGAGACACTATTTATAGAACATCGCATCCTGTTTTAATTCAAAATACCTTGCGTCTGGCAATTAATTCCTCACACCTTTAATTGATAATTCCTATCAAATTGTTCATGAAGCTAATGCAAAGTTCACCACAGGCTTGGACGCATATGCGCCCCAAACTGCAATACCCCTACATAACCAGCGTAAAGCAATAACCAGACTTTACGTAGAGATAAGATCATTTCCACGTCAAAGTAAGGTTTTGTAAATAACTACTTATACATGGTTTTCTGTGTAAGTCATACTTCAGATCAAAATCGATCGTAAGTCCATTCTATAAATGAGGCCCCAGGTCTGCTGTAATCAGAATCTCTTTAGAACATTCATAATTTTTTTCTTCACCCGCTTTCCAAGCATATAGTACATTGACTTTCAGTCTGCTTGATTTTGTTCTGGTTCTTCATTATAAAAATAAAAACAAAACAGTGGACAGTAGCGCTGAGTCTTAAGGTACCCAGCAGGGTTAGAGAGAGCAGATACACTCAAAAGTGCACAATACAGATAAATACTGTATATAATAACCAGATGCTTACAACCTATAAAAAAGGCAGAGGCAATGCATTTTTATTCATTGCAGGTTCCCTTCAGCCAAACTCTGACCCCACCTTCTGTGCTGGGGATTCCCATTCCCATTCCCAAGAACTACAGTGCTCAATTATTTTGTTCCCTTCGACTGTGTGGAATTTCACTACAGTTCACCCATTGACATTCTTTATTACAGCATTTACCAAATTGCATATTTAGTACTAGTGCTAAGGCATTGTATATTGTTGATAGTATTTAAATTATTTTGGTTTAAAGCTTGCCTTTTTGCTTCAAACCTTGATGCTGATAAGGTATAATTGCGTTTGGATTTCATATATTCAGGTGATGGCAAATCAGGTCCATAGCTCTGAAGTTGTGCTGCATGAATGATCGCTGGACTTTACTACATTCAATATTTGTTATCAGTAATGGAGCACATAATTAGATCCTGTATCATGCAATACCCTCAGGAAATATACCACCTGTGTAAAAGAAAGGTACATGACAATTGAATAGAAAATCGGAGAGTGCATGGAAGAGGAGATAAAGTGATGATTCAGAGTATCATTGGTGACATCAATGAAACACAGTTGAAGTGGTGAACATGTGTTATATTGCTTACATGAAAATTAGTCTAAATAACAAAGCAATATTTTAAGTCTAGTGTTGAATAATGGTTTGGGAGCTGTGCTTGCAACTCCACGGTTGCGAGTTTAATTTTACGGTAGAACACTATTATTGTACTCTTGAGCAAAGAACATAACCTGAAGTTTCAGCAAGTATCCAGCTATATAAATAGATTATATGTAAAATAATGTTTGCTATGTAAGTCTTTCTGCATAAGATAATGCCTAAAATGTAAAATGCCTACATGTAGAAAATGTACAGTAAACTAATGCAAGGCACACACCCATCTTCAACCACTGATGTGTAGGTTTAACTAGGTATAATCTCAAATCTTTCAGTATTTACAGTTTTTACCCTTTGTATTTATTACAACTTCCATTCTTTTCAGGAGACTTGCTTTAGGTTTTTTTTTAAAGAAATTTGCAGGGATTTTCCATGCTGCTTGTAAACACCTGCAAAGTGCAGACTTTGAAGTTGGTTGCTTCTCTTAATCTGAGTAATGCCAAACATTCAGTGATGTTGAGGTCTGCACTCTGGGGAGGCCGGTCCATTGTTTGTTTGCATTTAACTGCATTCATGATGCGTTCAAAACCAAATCACCAACACCAGATGTGGTTATACATCCCCAAACTTGCATTGATCCTCCACCATGCTTGACTGCTGGTTGTAGACATGGTGCCAATAGTCTTTCATTACTTTCATTACCGCATACTTCCTGTTACTTCAGAATCTCACATTTAGAGTCATTGGTCCATAAAACCTTACTCCACATTTCAGGTGTCCAGTTTCTGCATACTAGTGTAAATTTTTTTCCCTTTGTTTATTTATTTTTCTCAGTATTGGCTTTTTTGGCAGCTTCAAATCCTTTCAGACACATAGCATTGAGTTGTCTTTTCATAGTGGAAGAATTGACAGAAACAGCTATGAATTTAATCAGATCTGAAGCGAGAGGGGAGTTTGATTTTTCCTATCTTTCAAAAATAAAAATCTTTAAGTGCTGTCTTTGTGATGGTGATACAGTAGTTTGGACACTCTACAAATTCTTTCACGGTTGTTAGGAGTCTCATTTTATCTGTATCTTAAACAGCAATATTGGAAACTGTTTTTTCACTTATTTTTCTGTGACTTTAACCTTCCTTATTTACTTGAATTATCTTGTATCTAATCTCATTATAAATATCTCCTTTAACCATTTTAGATGCTTATGCTCATGCTTGTTTGAATGTTCAAATCGCTTTTGGAAGCAAAGGGTTCTAACATAATGTTATTGACACTTTTGGTAAAAATAGATTTTGTTGGGAGGATACAGCTGTAATTGTTTGTTAATTAGAAGGATGTAAGACTTAAAGTACTAGTGGGTGCACCAAAGAAAGAGTGGACGAATACTGATAGATTTGATATTACATGTAGTGGTGGAGGCTTTTCTATAATGTTCTGTTAAATGTATTGCATTATTTCCTGCATTATTGTCTGACACTGAAAAAACATATTGCACTGAATGGCTGATTTGGCAGGAAATTGAATGAACAAAAGGGTGATCTCTGAGTTTTACACAGTATTCTATATCTCACTGGAATTTGAGTGGAATCACAGAAAGCAACAACGCTGCATGTAAAATACTCTGAAAGTAGAATAAAATGATAGCTGTGGTACTTATTGTGAATATATACGCCACTGAACTATGCAGCTGGGAACTGATACTGTTTTGCAGGATTCGGGTCTACCAACAGGTTATGACTTCCACAGATTAGACAGGCAGACTGCATGTGATTTCCTGTCTGTCATATCAATATGAGCTGCTGTAGCAAGATAACTGGAGGTAGCCACGTTCCTCAGCACTTATCTGACCAGATAAGTATGTTATGAAAAGCAAACAGGGTCATGTGAGCTCATAAAGCAGTTCAAAATAAAAATAAAAATGTTTTTGTTTTTAAAGTAATTTTTAACTACATATTTAAATTAAGCCGGTAAGGATTTTAAAGGAGCAGTTCACTCAAAAAGGAAATTAATGTTTGTATGTTTCCTCCTAGCCAGAGTACTAGCTATCCATCCAGATAGTTTTGCTGAGATTTTACGAATTTTTACGAGATACTCACGCTGATACAATGAACCTCAGTGGGTCCATGCTTTTGTGGCATTCAATGTACTGAATATTTACATTTAAAAAAACTCAGCTCAGCTCATACTCAGCCCTAGCCCCACCACCAGAAAATATATAGGCATCTTGTTATGAGGTTTAATGTGGAATCTATCAGTTCAAAGTAACAGGGCTGTGCTCCTTTTTTCCAAATTAAGAGGATTAGAGTGAGGTTATAGCTCAGCATCTGTTTTACACAACCTTCTTTGACTTCAGGGGGCATAAAATCACTCCTCAATGACCATCACCTGGCAGGATTTATCAGTTTCCTTTGAAATACCAAGACAGACTAGAGTCAGTGCATTTGGGTGTCATCCAATCACAGACTAGCACTGAGATTCCACCACAACCACAAGTAAGGTAAATATGTGAAATACAGTCCCAAAGGGACAAGGGCAGGCACCTGATATATCACACTACTGTGGGTGTCTGACCTGATACATCTATGCACAAATGGTTTGGGTAATTTAATCACTATAGTGATGTCATATGAAACACCACATAATAGCTCAGCTAAAGAGGCAGGAGAATACAGTGCACGTGAGCATTCTTGTCCATGAGCATTACAGAAATGGATTTTAAAAAGTTAATCACAAGTGCTGCAAAAATATAAGTACAACATCATGTTCTGTATATGAATAGATAATGAAGGGTTCTAGTTGCTCTATTATAGTGTGGGTTAAATTTCCTGCCAGAGAAGGCAAAGTTGATGTCAGTAATTATGTGTGAGGATCAGTGTCACCAGATCTGAATCCTAAGCATTTAAGTGATATTCTATAACAATTCCTGAGACCACATCCATAAATTAAACACAAATTAATGGAAGTGTCATTCCAGATACAGGCGAAATCTGCCACATTTCATGTAGGCCATACTAGCCACACTTGATGACCCAACACTCTTATCACATTTCACATTTACTGTACTTCACATTATTCTTTCAATTTTTGTTCACTACTTGTATATGAACAGCCTATTCTGTACATATAATCAAATATGTTGATTTTGACAATTAAATTATTTGTATCCTACTGATTTTGAAAGCAAGAATTTCAACACTGAAGAAAACTTGTAGATTTCCTCAAAGGAAAATGGATTGCCTCTTGTGTTGCCTTATTTCCTGCCCTTTGAATGCTGTCTCTCTCTGCACAGCATCACAGGGATCTCACACTTTGCTCATTTAACCCACAGCAGTATCAACACTCCGATCCTGCAGCTGATTGACAGATGTGCATGCCGAGTCTAACCTTTGACCTCACACATGATGAGAGCATTGCTTGTTGAGGCCCTGAAAACGAAGAGTTGAATGTAAGAAATCATAGTCATTGCTGAGGGGCACAAAGGGCTTAGTAAAGGTGACTGACGTACATATTCCATTGAACAGATGACACAACACAAGCGCTGACGTAACCCAGGTTAATTCATCACGTCCAGAAATTTACTCACTGGTTTCATTGAATAAATATGCACCTATAAGTGTAAAAGTGTTAATAAATGCATATTCGGGGTACAGGAAATGTAGCAGAAGGTGGATGGGTTTGGAAACTGGAGCACAAAGGAGGAGGTGAATACAATGCTAGCTCTGGCACCAGGTGCAGGCTCTGCTGTCTCAACAGCACAGAGAGATTGAAAGTGAATTATGTGGGTGGAGACTTTGCACAATGTTCTTTCCCTCCGGCATGAGCTCAGCCTTGGCATTGTCAAGGAGGGCAGAAGCTGACTAGAATTCTTTACCAGAAAAGAGGAAGATGGTCTATTTTCCTTTCATGTTTCTGTCTTGTGCTCCTTCTTATTGACTCACCTGCTCCTGGAGGGTGTTCTGTTACTGAAATTATCTTTCACAGAAAGAGAGAGGCAGGAGAGTGAGAAAAAGAGAGGAATAGAGGGGAGGGTAGAGCTGTTAGCCAATCAGTCTTTGGGAAGGGGGCGAGATCCCATGTTGGGGTCCAGGAAAAGGTTGGGGTGGGAGGGGAGAAGGCACACACAAGTGTGCATACACATACGCCCTCCCCCAACACCACCACCACCAAATCTGCAAAATATACACCCCATGTCATTAGTGCCTTATAGAACTAGCCAAAGCCCTTCACGACACAGATGACTAACACAGGCTCCAGGGGAACCGGGGACGTGCTGGCTTTATTATTGTGAAGGGAGGTTATGTGTTCCTGTGCAGCCCTCAAATCAGATCCTTAGGTCTGACTATGGGAATAAGGGCCAGACACAGAAAGGAACATGACAGTATGTAACTACATTGTGTCACATAAATTCAAGGATTTCAGTTCTTCTAAAATCAAAAGTTCATAAAGATGGATTTTAATGGCAAACTGCTGGACTAGCAAGAATTTATATTTCTGACACAGTAAATCAACATTGTACATAGGGACTACCAGTGATTTTATTTTTCCCATTGGTAGCATTTAATAATGCGAAATGTATTCCTATGCAGGAAAGTAACAGTTTACAGTTATTATCTCAGATCCACAACATGAAGCACTTCAGTTTGAGCATAAAGCATAAAGGGAAAGCACTTTTTAGGTACAGCATTTTGCATTTTTATGCGTTTGCACATTTTGAGGTTCTTATGTGTATTATAAGTATTTATGTGGATCTGTACTGTTGTGTTTTTTTGTGCATGGATGTGTATGTACATGTTTGTACATGTCCGTAAGTGTTCAGACAATACTGAATTTGTGTTTTCATTTGTGCGCACAATTTGATGTGCATGAGTACGTGTGTGTGTGTGTGTGTGTGTGTGTGTGTCTCCAGTATATATTAGAGTATTCCTATGCAGGAAAGTAACAGTTTACAGTTATTATCTCTCTAATATAACCTCCACAGATCAGAGAGGCAGGAGACACAGAACATCAGACTTTTATTACTGCTACACACAGGGTGCTAGGTGTGGTCAGCACCAGGTCCAATTTCATTTTGGCCCAAAAGAGCCAGATCTCATCAAGATGCCATTCTCAGCTGTAAGTAATCTTATAACCATATGTCTACTCCCTCTCAAACACACACACACACATGCCCACATTCATATGCACACAGCCAATACACATGACCTCTCTACACATGACGGAACCCAAAACTGCCACATAAAAAGAAAAGAAATTTCATGCAGTAACTAACATTCTCTCAAGTGATACAAAAAAACCTGAAAAGCATTAAAATACTTTACTGAGTGAGCTACTGCCTTAGTGCCTTTGTTTCTTCTTTATTCTGCACTGCTGCTTCGGAAATGGTCTGGTACACCTTCCCTCCAGTGTTATTCACTCCAAGTAGGGCACTTCAGTTCAGTACCACATCCTAGGTCAAACCTAGGTGAGAGGCCTATCACAGCACCACTATTCAATTTTTGCATCTGCAAAGTTCTCTTTCTTCAGCCTAAGTCTGCCAAAAATAGCGAAGGAAGTGATTAGAAATACAGGAGAAAACAATTATTGGAAAAACAATTACGTTGCCAAAGCAAACATAAATTTAAAAATATATATAAAATCACATTAATTATCGACATAGTTTAATGCAAGATGATTTTCATTAGTTCCATTTTCATTATTCATCATTTTCTTTCTTTCCACTACTACGTAAAGCACTTTGAGCTGCATTTCAGCATGAAAGGTGCAAAGCATCTGATTGATTTCCAAAACACAGCCAAAAATTCTCCTTCTTCTGTAAGCTTGTATATATCATATATGTGAGTTTATAATATTTTATTGCAGTTTTTATGGAAAAATATTGAGCCCAGAAAAGGGAAACTTTAAAATGTCAGTAAAAAAAAAACTTGCCCTTTGTGTTTTTAAGTTGAAAGTTGAAAAAAGGTCAATGGAAACAGTTGCAGTCTCCAAAAAACGTCATCACATTTGTAAATGATTAATTAAGTTCACACGAACCACATCATGTTTGGCTTCCATCATGTGAGGATACCACTTTACCAGATAAAATATATTTTGAAGTATTTTTTGAAATACTTTTTTGAGTACAAGCAATTGCTTTAAGTGCTCCAGAAATAATTCATTGTGACATTCTAATGGAAACATAGCTTGTGCTTCTATCTATTCGGTGCCACAGAGTGTAGCTACAGTGTCGTGAAATGAATGAATGAATGGCTTGAATAGGCAGCATTTTAGTTTAATCTGCTGCAACCTCTACTTCAGGTAGCAGGTTTGCTACAAACTGTGAAACAAAGCTTCAGTGATTTGAAGAAGCCTTTGTGCAAAACATCCCAATTTTGCCTTAAAGGGGCAGTTCACCAAAAAATGAGAAACTCTGGGCAAGTGGAAACATAGCTTTATCTGTCCACCCAGATCGTTTTGCTGTGATTTGATAAGTTTTCTTAATATCCACTGAAATTCACCCTGATACAATGGACCTAAATGAGAACAAGTTTTATGTGCCCAAAGTACAGAAATGTACATTTGAAAAACTCAGCAACATCTCTTTTCAAAAATAATGAGACGGTTACTCACGAACATCCACAGACCTTCCTGCGCATCGAAAACTACTTTCTACCAAAGTATACTAACAGTGTATATCCACACAAAGTCTCAACCAAAGTATTCGGGGGCACAGTATCAACATTGTTTTAAAATATTGTTTCAGCATTGTTTTAATAATGGTGACACTTGCTCTCCAGAATTATTTTAAAACATTTTAAATATTGTTTTGAAAAAAATAGTTGTCTGAAAAATGTCAGTACTTCCAGTCACACAGATAGACAACAGTTCTGTCCAATCAGGGATGAGATGGCTGGTACTATACTTTCTGGTTTATATGAAATGTTGGTTTGTTCTGCTCTTGCTGTTGTGCTTTCACATTTGTTGATTTATTTTGTTTCGCTTTACTTTTTGCTGTTGTGTTCTCTAAGCTGTGAGTGTTTTTCATGAATGTTGTTGCGTGCTTCTTTGATGTTAATGTGTTTTGTGACCTGTTGTTTTTTGGGTTATTTTGTTTTGTCAAAATTGTAAAATTGTATTAGAGTTTCAGATTTGCTATTTTGCTTTGTGAAATGTTGTTTCTGTGTTGCTATTGTGTTGTGTTGTTAATTTGTCTTGCCCTTCTTGGCCACCATAGCATACTGATAATTGAATAGTTATATTCAGTCCAAGGTTGCCAACATTAACTATATATATATTATAACAATTCATGTGTGGATAGAGGTTCTTTTGACCAAATAAAATTATCTACATTAATTATCAGTTACTATCATATGCTATTCTTATATAATATAACATACAGAGGAAAATAATGTTGCTAGTCATAACATTTACATTAGTTATTCATATTGAGTTAAGACTCAGATCGTGTGATTTTGAATCCATCATTTAGGATGTAAGACCAGGAAATAGTTTCATTTTGTAACAGTCTATTTCAAAGAAAGTCTAGCAAGCATATTCATCTTTTTAAATTATTTTTACTCATGTAAAATTGGTAATGACTGTATATATTTATAAGAAATTGTTGTGTCAAATTCTAATTATTAACATTTATCTCAAACTTTTACAATATAGATGGGCTTTAAGAATGTATATAACATCTTCACCACTTTAAAATGTCCCATGTTATAAGTGTAATTGATCACATTGTCTATGGGAATGCCATAAAATACAGGATTTCTGTAGGAAGGTGCTCAAAATGATGAGTAAGATAATTTCATTCATTCGTTATCCCATTCAGCTCCAAAACTTTATAGCAAGCACGAAACAGTCGGTGATGGACCAATGTTTATTACAGGCAAAATGGGTTATAGCTCTCTCAAGGAGAAGTGTGACCAAACCAAACATAAGCAAGTTCATGAAGGAGATGTAATTGTGTGCTGTTATGAAGGGGAGATATAGGTAATATATAACAAATAACAAATATTATGCAGTACAAAAGAGTAATGTGTTGTGGGAATATCTGGGACCTAACTGGAAAGTGTGATTTCTATGGACTAATGCCTATTGTGTTATAGCCTACTATTTGTATTTGTTGTATATTTCTATATTTTGCTGAAAAATCAACAAATATATTATTTTAGAACATATATTGTCGTGTCATGTTGGCTGCAGGTTAGGAAATAATCTGCATTGTGATTAGATGTCTTGGGGACGTTCCATGGTATGCATAACTGGGAAATATTTTCCCAGGAATTTCCGCCCAAACTATTTCCTGTTTCCCAAGGAATAAAATAATGGGAGATATTTTTTCATTAGTTTACACCAGTGCTGTTATTTTACTAAATATATGACATTTTATTTCTTTAAAATATTTGCAACAATCCAGGCTACATCTGTTGAGACAGTTTTCTGTCAGTTTTCTTTCACAGTTTCCTATAAAGGTCAGCAATACCAACCACCACTTCCAAAGGAAAAAATGAGTGTTGCATGTCATTATAGGACTATACTTATTTTGTTTTATTTAGCTTATAGGCCAACATCTATTTTGTTTTAATTTGGAAGATATTTTTGATTGGCAACTGTCTGTTTTATTTATAATAGCCCAACGTCTATTTTGTAGTTATTATAGGGTGGATTCAGCAAATGTGGGACATCAGCAGAAGTGGGACACTTAAGCTTTGCATTACTCTGCTATGTACGAATCAACAGCCAATCATATGCATATTTTTCCTTGTTTTATTTAGTTGAAATATGACCAGCGTGTCTTATATGTTAAAAACAAGCCCAGTTTTCTGGGATTCCCCAGACAACATGCGTCTTTTCCTGGGAGATAAATGTTTTATTTTCGGAAAAAATATCAATCTTTAGTATACAATAGGAGAAAATATCATTCTCTGCTGTGAACACAATATATGACTTGAGCTTGAGAAATGTTTTAGTGATTATATTTGTATGTAATCTGACCTTACTATTCATTGATCACTTGATAAGATTTCTTAAGCCAAACATTAATTGTGCCCAAATTTGGTTATGATTTTTGTAATGACATCTGCCATTCAGTGATCAAGCAAATATCTCAGTGGCATATAAATATCTGTTGACATTTCATTAACTGGGGCAACATTAGCAGAAATTCTCATGAAATCCTCAGTGCAGTGAAACATCCTTTCCAAACCTTCATCTGTTCTGGGGAGATAGAGATGGCATTAGCTGGAAAAAAAAAAGGTTGGGCAGCATGTGAAGGATCCTGTCCCACGACTGCAGCTCAGGGTTATACCAGGACGCAGCCACTGCTGCCTAACTGCCAGGGGGTGTGTCTCCCACTAATGAGGCTGGCTGGAGAACAGCATGTGATGTGCTTCCCCTGGTTACACGCAGATCAAATACAGCCCCTTTGTAGCATATATCACATTCAGCAGAAGCACTGCCGAGCAAGAATTTTTAGTTTCGCATAATGACGGTGGCAGCTACACTAAGCAATAATAATAATAGGAGAGCAGACTACATAATGCTGAACAATGAGCGCATGCCAGGGGGTTAAATACAACTGATGTCACTCATGCAGTATGCATCAATGTACATTTTGATACTATGATGTGACGGGTTGAGCTCTAGCTGAGAAGCTGCATATACATATTCCTGTACTGTCTGTTTACATCAGTACAAAGCAAAGTACCATCTGTAAGTTCCCTTTAGGACAATTTTCCACAGTTTGTTGTAGGCTTGTTTCTCCTGCACATGCTTCTAATTTAGTAGTGTAAATGATAACCATTTGTTTTCTTTTTAGCAATGGATGTGAAAACAAAGAAAAGATAAGAGCTTAAATTGTACTCATGTATCAGAGGATATGTGTTTTGCTTGATGTAATAAAACCCCCACCTCCGATTCTTGCTCAGCAAATAATGGTGGCTGATGCTTGTACTGGCACTAGACTGGAGACAAGCCTGTGGATGAACACGAGAGAGTGTTATGTGTGTATTTGGACTAGGCAAGATACTTAGGTGCTTGGGTTGGAGGTCACAGAACACCTCAGGGTCATCTACAGATCTTAGTTAATCTGTTTCGTCAACCCATTGGACTGGGGATAGAAATAGAGGTATTTCTGGAGCATTTGTGCAAAATCCACCTGATGTACTAGACATGCCGTTCAGAGGACTATTAGGAAATGAAGATGTTGTCTTAATAAACAAAGAGAAGATGATTAAATATGTCCCTGAGTGCATCATTTACCACAACCTGGAAGACAGAGGGGGCATTGGGAAGGCCAAACAGAATCACAAGATACTTGTAATGGCTGGTAGGGGTGCTGAGCACCCTCTCACATTCATCACTTCTTGAAGGCGGACAAGGTTGCAGGTGTTGCAAAGGTTCAGCTTAGTAAAAATGGTGGGGCTGCATAACTGCTGTGAGTGGATCCATCAAAGGAAGTGGATACCAAGATAGCCAACGTAGGTGAGGGTTCCATCATTCTTCCCTATGAAGAAGACACCAGAATCGGCCCGTGAGGTGGAGGGATGGATGAAACCAGCAGCTTGGGGAGGATTGGTGCCTGGCAGCAGGTCAATGACACAATGACAGTCTCACTGTAACCAATTTCTTATTGAACACCTCACTTAGATCAACATACTCTGGTGGCACTCATAAGATCTGGGGAAACAGGCTGCTTGGAATGAGGAAGGTTTGGCTGACCTGAGGGAGGCAGCAGTCCAGTGGTGTGGCAGGATGATTCTGACTCCTTTAATTTTCCAGTTAAACAGTGAAAGCAAGGATCGTGTCAGATTAACCAGGGGAACCTGAGAATGAGTGGATGTTCAGGTTACTCGATCTGGAAGAGTGTGATCGTCTCCAAGTATATCTTTGCCACATCTGGTACTGGACGTTCCCTGAGCTAATGGGGCCTGCCGTCACTTGTAGAGATGTTTCACATGTTGGTGTAGGTCATGCCAGGGTAGCACTTTCTAAAAAACAGTCAGTAGCCCCAGAATTTAAAAAATGAACAGTTTATCGCTGGTTTCCCCAGGACAAGGTGGCAGATAGGAGTAGTCTAGTTACCGCAGGGCTGGAAGCAATGGTCTGGCTAGTCAGGATTTCCCTGGTTCCTGAAAACCCCCCAGATTTTCCTCCAGCTCAGAACATGCTGCTTGAAAATAGCCCAGGGCTCTACAATAAAGACAGCATCTATTCCAGATCCTGAGTTCATGTTCCAGCTGAGTTTGGCTGGTCTGTCCTATCTACATGGGCTCCTCAGTGGCAGCAACAGATGACTGCAGATCTGGAACTAATGCTGTACGTGGAAGCCTCTGCTCTCTTAGCTGGCTGCAAATTCAAATACATTGAGTGATCAGAGGCTCAAAATTTTTCTTGAGATCTTGGGAAGCATGTTCATCTATGATGTCTTCAGATGTCCCATGAGGGAAGATGGAGATGAGGGCTGCCTGCTCTCAGCTGCGAGACAGCCAAACATCTCATCCACTCAGCAGATGGTCAGACACTCTTCTGAAGTAGCAGGTAAATGACTGCAGAAGGAGATGGGCAAGAATGTGTTGTCCCCAAAGAGCTGTGGCCCAAGAGAGGGCTCTGCTTGAGAGCAGGGCAGTGATGTAGGCTACATAGTTGGCTTGAACTCAAAAGAGCACTGGGTGAGAAAACCCAGACATTGGCCTGGATGGCCGTCATATCTCTTGGGGACTGGTAATTGTGGCTCTCAAAGTGGTGCTGATCTGACAGTCTGGGGGTGGGCTAAATAGGAGGGGCGGTGTCACTCTGCTCCAGCCAAGGTAATGACTGGACTTGCTGGACTGGCAAGGTTTTGTTTTGGCTTAGCCTTGCTGTAATGTGGGGACTGACGTGTGGACCCAAATGCAGAGACAAAGTTCAGGAAGCTGGATACGTGCTGGAAACAATGATTTAAGGAACATAAATAAGCACCAGTATTAAAATAAACAGGTACAAATATAAACACAGGCGCAAACTACAAAAGGACAGAAACTTGGGGGGAGTGGAAGCAGCAGTATGTAGGATGGGTGTGTTGAGAAATCTCAGCTCTAAGATACGCTATGGTTGAATCCTTTTGGTCTTTAAAATTACTTAGGGTCTGCTATAGAAAAGAAATTGGTTGTGTGGTGATTTGTTATGATTCCCACATTATAGAAATTTTGGGGATGCATTTTATGTATTTTATGTCATCTTGGTGTTGTAGATTGAGGGGATATTTACTGTGCATTGCCCTCCGTAGCTTTTGAGATATTGAAGAGTGTCAAGGCAGTAATAGGTGGATTTGACTGTAATGTCATGAGGCTATTAGTTCACTAGTATGGTTTAATTGTGCAGTTTTTGGCTATTGCAATACTTGTTTTCTAGCTAGGTGGCTAGTATACTTCAAGTCCAGTGGTCTAGTCAGGAAATTGTTAAATTAATGGCATAGCCTATGCACTGTATTCATAGCCTGCTTGCATACTACAATGTGAGCCGTACCAAACCACACCTTTCTGGGCTTCTTGGTCTGATGTGTTGTGTTGTGTTGTGTAGGCTTTTGCAATGCCAACCTGGTTGAGACTTTGTTTGTTTTGGTGACCATCTGTTTACCTTGAACTATATCTCCAATATCTTGTGCAACCCAACTTGTCTACTGTAAATAATGGCCACCTTATCACCCCTCTCCAATTGCTACCGCCAGCAATTCTAAGGACATTGCTGACACATTTGCTTAAAGTGAAAATGTGTTTGAGTGAGTTCAAGATTTGTGCTTTTGTTTCACTATGTTAAAGATACAACTTCTTAAAATGGTCTGTCAGGTCTGTTTTCAACAATCCTGAAATCAAAATTGATGTGTGATGTGTGCTCATAACATATGAAAAAAGAAGCCCAACTGATATTTCAAAATGTCAATCCTGTTAATACAGAACCACCCCTGACTCATACTCAATTTTCCATATTCCCCCATTGTTGTGGTGCCCAGACACAGTGTGTGAGAATGAATATAATCATCTGCAAGTGTAGTCTGAAAGCTTTAACAACAGCAGATCTTCCCTCATGAAGGCTTTTGACATTTTAGCCCACTTATGAAGGATTCAATAAACATTTGTCAACACAAAGTTAATTTCTGTAATATATGAACACCAAATGAATTATAAATATGTCCAACTTTCCAAGCTCGCTTAAAAGGATTGCAGAACAATAATAGATAAAAGGCCACATATTCTCCTGTACCCAGCTCCGTGGGCTGTCAGCATGGTGAGGCACCACTTCCATGATAGGAAGGGGAAAAGTCCCTGAGGCACAATCTTTCGTAATTGGTGATTAATTATATCCTGCTCTCTGCTGAGACAAACATGATGGGCACAGAGCACTGGGGTATTACGACACCTCAGTGTGCACCTGACATGCGTGTCATTGCTGTCCTCTTTGCCCTGAACTGGTGATATTGTGCTCTTTGCTCTCAACTCAAATACCCTACTCAGAATTGTCATAAAGTGCACATTTATACATTATGGAGATACTCTGGCCTTCATCACTCTCAGGCACCATGCATAGTGATACTTAATGTCAAAAAGAAATGGAACTTTGCATTCCACTCAGAACACATGCATAAAACACAACTTATACCCCTGTGTTATGCTTAAAAATGTGGAATAAGTACACAGATAGCACATTTTAGTTTTTAAAGCATAGCTTTTGTTGTTCAGGGGTGGTTAGTTAAAAAATGTACCAAGACCCTTTCACAACCTGACTACAACTGTGCAACAGTGTTTTGAGAAGGGCGACATAGCTCAGGAGGTAAGACCGATTGTCTGACAGTCGGAGGGTTGCCGGTTCAAACCCCGCCCTGGGCATGTCGAAGTGTCCTTGAGCAAGACACCTAACCCCTAACTGCTCTGGCGAATGAGAGGCATCAATTGTAAAGCGCTTTGGATAAAAGCGCTATATAAATGCAGTCCATTTACCATTTACCATTTGTGAAAGTTGGTCATGCTGTAAAACCACTTTTTTGTTGCCTTGCCGCAGAGTTGTAAGCGGGCTGCTGGTTCACAGCATGGGCCCCGTTTTTGTCACTAGCTGTAGTCATTTTATTATGTTAAAAGGGAACACCATGTTTTAAAGTCCAGGTAGGTTCCAGGTCCACATAATAAATGTGAAAAACTGCTGCTCTGAAGTGGTGCGTTCATGACTGAAAGACTTTCATGCTTTTATGACTCATTGTAGCACACTGTGAATGAGGTATCAACTGATGATTTTATGTAGAGCCAGTACAAAAAGTAATGAAATGAAAATCCTATGAAATTATATTGGCAAGCTCTTGTTATGATCTTTCTTTCACTCCTGGCAATAAGATGAACTGCAGCTGGGGTCATAGACTCTAGTCCAGGAGTGTCACAGGATGTTACCTATTGACAGGCTGGTGGTGCAGATTGTGTGATTGCATGAAATAAAATAGTTTCAAAAGCAGAAGAAAAGTGATTGTAGTGTAGATTAGGCATAAAAAATGTGTTATTTTGCTACAATGGCATTGTATGGCAAACTGTATCGATGTCAACAGAACTTTTGGAACCTAAATTAATCATTTATATAATTTAGATTTAAAGGGTGATCTGTACATCACCCTTTAAATCTAAATTGAAAGGCTGATGTACAGATTCACAGTGAAGAAAGCATAATGCTGAAACATTTGTGTTAAGTCTTCAATTAAATGATATCAATTTAAGCATGTTTTGGTGTGCGGAGCTTTCTTTTTATATAATTTTAATTGGACACTAATCACATGCAAGGGTTTTCATTTCATAAATTTTCATTTAATCCCATTCTCAATGGAAGTTCTTCTTCCTTTCTCTGTTTTTTTTTTTGTTACCAAATGTTTCTATAGTCTGTATAGTGAACACAATATACCCCAATAACACATGCATTGCAGAGAATAATGAATCCATAAATATTGTGCAGCTCACATAGTAGTAGTAGTAGTACTTATTATTATTATTATTATTATTATTATTATTATTATTAACAATAATTCAGGTTCGTATCCCAGCCAATGCCCCAAACCCAGCCACTGGGGATGCGCAAGCCAGTGCATTCCTAGTGCCGGTCCCAAGCCTGGATAAAATGGGGAGGGTTGCGTCAGGAAGGGCATCCAGCGTAAAAACATATGCCAAATCAAATATGCGGATCTGATCTGCTGTGGCGACCCCTAACGGGAACAGCCGGAAGAAGAAAAAGATTCTTATGGAATTTGTTTTTGCAAAAACATGTGTGCCACAGTTTTGCACACCCCCTTTCAATGCCCTGCTCACCCTTCCTTCACAAGAGTGACTATAGAAGTTGTTAAAATGTTCAAGAACTTTCAATAACCTTTCAAGAACCTTCAAGACCTTCAGTCTGCATTGGGGGACTGAGACTAAGATGGTCTTGCTCAAGAACAGCACTGTTTACTCTCTACTAGCATTATTACAAAAATGACTGTAATGTGGTATTTATGTATTTGCCTTAACTTCAGTGGTTATAAGTGACAGAATGCAGTCCTCTCAGTTCTGTACTGCTGCCGTCTGCTTAAAAACATATCATTCAATAGCATGCAGTGATGTCATCAGCTTAGTGCACGTTATGTAACGTTGCAGTGGGCCTTTCACCGGCCGAAACTAATGCAGTGCTTTTCAGCTCCACAGATATAAAAGGGTATTTTAATTATGCAACTCACAGACTGGGGCATACAGCCAACACCTTGTGTGCTTGTGCGTGTGTGCTCCAGTGTCTTTAGAAGGCATGGTAGAATGATGAGAATCCGTCTGCTGCTATGGATGTATCTGTGCAAACATTTACAGATATGTAATAGCCTTTCAGCATTGGACCATCAGTCCACGTGAGACAATTCCCTTGTTCATCGATGGATTTCCCTAAACTACACTGACAATGCAGATACTCAGCTGAAGAGAAGAAATAGAGATCAATAGATTGTGCAGGGGATCTGGAAAATACATTTTTCACATGGCAAAACATGGCGCACATTCCAGTACCAACATAGTTTTGGTGTAAAATAAAAAAAGCCCAGAAGATGAGACTGAAGGGAGGTGTAAGCATCCATTGGGGGAAATGGTCCATAATCCCACTGTCCACTTTCCTGTTACAGAATGTATTCACTGAGAATGTGTGCTCTAAATATTGCCTCTCAACTATGCTTTTATCTTACCCCTATTTTCTCAGAATTTGTAATGCTCAATTTTTGTGCTTATACTCAGCACTGCAACCTCATCTGAGAGAGCACAGACGATCATGCAGTCTCCCACAAAACACGTTGTGAAAAGCCACTGCTTCTTTTCGCTCCATGGTCCAATTAAGTTTGCAAAGACACTGAGCCCAAGGAGGACAATTCATACACAGCCTGTGCATGCAGACTGCATCCTGTGGATGAACTAGAGATGCTGGCCTGTGATAGGACACAGATGTTCTGGCAACTGAGATGCCTCCTTCCCCCTACAATACAGCAAATTATATCCTGGCTTGCATGGATGCTGCCACTGAGTAAATCTGGATTTGATCATGGGGCTAGACCAGCACACTAAATGGATGAACCACCCAGCACCCCTTACTATTGTGCTAACTAAATTTTTTTTATTGCCAGAGTCATGAATCTGAGGATAGCTCTGAACTATTCGCAATTTTTCAGGATCCATGTTCTAATAGTAGCTGCTTTGCTGAGCCTTTAGGCAGGAAATGGAAGAAACAGATAAGAGATAGTGGTTTTATGGCCCTTGATTTGCAAAGCTGATCAATCTAGTAGCATCAGCCAAAGTGCATTCATCAAAGCCATTAGAAAAAGGCATGTTTTCCCATTCACAAATCCAGTGGAGAGAGTTGTGGAGATTGGTCACATGCATATCTTTGTATAGTCTGAACCTGAATCTTTGTCCATCACACCTGGCATAGCTTGCCTCTAAATGTGAAAGAAAAAAAAATCAACAAAATTGGTGCATGAGTAGGTGAATGTGCATAGGTATGGTATATAACTTTTTATGTCTTTGAACAATGTTGAACTGCTGAGGATGAGGCTGAGACATTAAATATGATGTTTCAGAAATAAACATTTAAACATGTCCACTTATCTTACCTTAGACCTTTCAAAATTAATACGCTGATCTTCAAAGGCTACTATTATTTTTTTAATGTCACAGTATGTGGTACATATCTCTAATGTTTCTGCTGTGAGTTCTGTCACAAAATACATTCATTGTTGAAAGATCCCCTGTATTGTAGCTGTGTTTTATCCATGTTGCTCTAAGGAATGATACAAACTTCCCGCAGAGACCAGTCTGAAATTCAAACGTCTTTTGAAATCTCCACTACGGCACAGACTGTCATTATAAGCTGGCGGAGAGGGGACTGCTAATTTGTCTTTCTCTGTCTTCTGTAATTGAAGGAGGAACAGAATTCCATCTGTGATCTAAAAGACAGTAGGGAGTTTGACATTCGGAGAATGTGAAATCGTTTTGCTGTAAGTCAGATCTTTTTTCAGAAACACCTTTAAAGTCCTTATTTACAAATGTAACCTGGAGTATAAATGTTTGACTATGCTGCTCTGCGAATCACACCCAATTATTGAGAAATTATTAAGACCATTATCAATCAATCAATCAAATTTTATTTGTATAGCGTATTTTACAGCAGTTGTCACAATACGCTTTACAGACAACCCTGGCCTAAACCCCCACAGAGCAAGCCTAAGGCAACAGTGGCAAGGAAAAACTCCCTGTGGCAGATGGGAAGAAACCTTGGAAGGAACCAGGCTCAAGGGGGAAACCCATCCTCCTCTGGTCGGCTCAGGGTGCCGACCGGTGACCACCATGTCAGTCAGTTTTATAAGGTTTATGATGTGGCTCAGATGATGGGTGGGGCCGGGTGGCGGTGATGGGGAACAGCAGGTGGCAACAGATGTGGGCAGGGTGGAGGCAATGACGAAAGAGGGGCTGGACTGCAGAGGTGGGGGAGACCAGACGACTCTCAAAGCACTCTCGAGGGTTGGGGCAAGAGCCCCGCCGGCAGCGTGGGGAAGAGGGTAGTAACAGCAATTAGGGAATTTGCAATATAGCAGACAGTGGGTAAAGTGGCAGTAGTATGTATTGGGGGGACCCCGCCAGGAGTACTATATGGCTGCATAGCTACTAGGACAGGGATGGAGAGCCCATGCAGTCATGAGGGGCAGACAACCATACCCGCCTATCAAGAGCCAGCCCATGTAAAGTCGGGTCACAGCTGATTGACAAGTGACAGTAAGGAAAGGATTGCCACCTACAAAACTCTATGACTACAGGCTTCTCGCACCCTGTCTCCAGACTACAACGGATTATAAGCCTGAGCATAGAGGTGCGTTTTTAATCTAGATTTAAATATTGAGACTGAGTCTGACTCCTTTATACATTTTGGAAGCTGGTTCCACAGTAGTGGGGCCCTGTAGGAGAAAGCCCTACCACCTTTTAGGTTTTTGAAAATTCTTGGGACTACCAAGTAGCCTGCGTCTTGGGATCGGAGTGACCTTGTGGGCTTATAAGGTAGGAGCAGGTTAGATATGTACACAGGTGCACGTCCATGCAGAGCTTTAAAAGTCAGGAGCAAAACCTTGAAATCTATCCTATGCTTAATGCGTAGCCAGTGAAGCGACGCTAGTACTGGTGTAATGTGCTCATACTTCTTAGGTGACATACTATGACATTATAGTCATAGTATGTCACCATATGAGTACCTTCAAGTAAATGCAATCAGAGAGGTGGTTTCAAGAATAAAAATTACATTTATTCAGAGAGTCAGCATTTCTAAAAGACAACAGAATAACATCCGCAGTTCCAATAAAAAGGATTTGACAAGTCAAGCCAGCCCCTTGCATGCTGGTGATACACCAGCTAATGGAGAGAATAAACACCTTGCAGAAAGGAGAGGATGACAAATACTCAGGCAGGTGCCAGGAGACTAATTCATATGCTGCAAAAACTGTGAGAGGGCATATACATTATCAGTTCCGTAACATATGCAGTGCACTCCATAATGTTTGTTCCATAATGACTTTTTTTTCTTGATTTGGCTCTGTACTCTGCAATTTTAGATGTATAATCAAACAATTCACATCTGTTTAAAGTGCAGATTTTCAGCTTTTACTAAAGGGTATTTTTACATATAGAAACTACAGTACTTTTTGTACATAGTTCACCCACTACAGGGCACCATAATGTTCAGAACAAATGGCTTCACAGGTGTGTCTGATCAGTCAGGTGTGCTCAATTGCTTCCTTAGTGCAGGTATAAGACGGTCTTCCTTGACCTGCCAGGCTAATACAGTTTATGACTGAAGAAGTCTAACCCTAATGAAGAAAAACGAAAGTAACAAAGTACTAAACATGACTTTTTTTTTTTACTTAACATTAAAGGTGCGGTATGTAAGTTTGTTATAGAACACTTTTGTTCATACTTGATTACATTTAATTCCCATCTTGACACATCAATAAATTGTTGACAAAAAGCTCTAAGAAAAAAAAAATCCAGTCTCAAAATCCTTGACTGCCCCAGGCTCTGAAATTAGCCACTCCACTGCTAGAGCAGGCAGGGTGGGGCTACAAAGATAAGAGCAGAGAGAGTGCTAAAACTAGCTAGCTAATAGAAAATGAGAAGTTGATATATTATAGACAGCTAAGGTAACTTCAACAAGAATGACAGAGAAAAAACAGGCAAACCTACCAGTTCAAACCTACCAAGAACTGTTACTGTTGCCACAGCGTTACGTGTTATTTCAGTTATTTCCCACTGCTGCACATGAGAATAATTGGTTTATTTTTTTTATTTTTTTATTTAAACAGTGGTTTTTGCCTCTTTTTTCAGTTTTCTGTGATTTTTAACAACTCTGCCATGATTGCTCTGTGACTTGTTGGTGATTGACAATTAATTCATCCAGTAGGTGACCATATAAGCTTTCTAACAATGTATAATATGTCTAATTTTACTTTTGGAATAGCGTCTTATAGTCCAGGGTACCCGAAAGTTTTGAATCATTATTGCCGCATTCACTCTGAGGCAGCAGTTAAAAGACAACTGCCCCCGGCAAAAACGTTACCGCGAAGTTTAGTCATTTCTTGAAAAATATTATTATTGAGAACTTCTGAGCATGGCTAGTTTGCTGATAGACTCAGCTGATACTGTTTTCTGGACCAAGTCAAGAGGAGAATGACAGCATTGATTCTCTGTCTCTACCTACTGAAGACAGATAAGATTTCTTTGTCGATATGCAAGTGTTACTGCTCAAAATATTTTGGTTATATGTTATTTTTGAAATCAAGTGTCTTTAAATTGGTTAGTGGTATTTTATAATGAGGATATTTCACATGGTAACATAAGCGTTCATTGATAGCTGAGTCGGTAGTTCAACAGGGTTTGTGTTTAATTTTTGCATTATTTTTAAATCTGATAGCAATGTTTCATCTTAAACCGTCATAAGGGGCTCATTTATATGCATTATAATAAACAAAAAGCATTTTCTTCATTTTTGGAGTGATTTTGGATATGTTTCTGGACCCCTAGAAATTTTTGACCACTGTACTGATGGAAAGCCTGTAATTCCCACTGGAGAATGATGCAAAGGTGAGTTTCTTGAGTCAAAACAGTTGATTTGTAGTGAAATACATGATTATGTTGTGATTTACAGCAATGCATAATTTAGACATTTGGGATAGATTTGGAGACATTAGGTACACTGCTTACTTTTTGCTTCATATTGTAGTAGTTCTACATATCCACCCTTGTGGTCAAGGAGTTTTTGATCCATATATAGTTTAACCTGTTTTATATGGAATCTCTCAGTATTTCATTGAAAATTCATTTTAGATTTTTTGCCTTGACAATTGCATTTGTGGCACTTTATTTCTTCCAGAAATTATGAATACAAAGTACAAATGTCCTGCTTCATTTAAGCTATTTTTCAAGTCTCTGTGATGCTCGCATCTGGAGTTATATAGCTTTAAATAAGGTACCCCCTAAATGGGCAAAGATTGGGCCGATTTGGCATTTGCACAAAGGGGTTAATCCATCCGTCTATTATCTATACCTGCTTATACTGGTCAGGGTCGCGGGGGGGGGGGGGGGTGTACTGCAGCCTATTCCAGCATGCATTGTGCGAGAGGTAGGAATACACCCTGGACAGGCTGCCAATCTATCGCAGGGCACACACACCATTCACTCACACACTCATACCTATGGGAAATTAAGAGTCTCCAATTAGCCCACGTGCATGTCTTTGGACTGTGGGAGGAAACTGGAGAAAACGGACAAAGGGACACCATGCAAACTCCATACAGAAAGGCCCAGGCTGGATTCGAACCCAGGATGCAGTAATTCATAATAATACATTTCAATAATCTGTACTGTTTGATGATTTCTTGCTCGGGAAGTTGATTTTTGCGACAAAGATTATCTTCGAGGGCTATACCTGTGCCTTCGTCTTGCTTGCGCCCTGATTTACACCTGCTCTTTAGAGACGGAGGAATTTCTCAGAAAAATTGACCCTTGTTAATTGTATGAACTTCAAATTATACAGAATACATAATCACTATAATATACATAATCAGCCAATATAATATCTCAGCTCGCTATTTGCGGAATCCTCCCTTAAAATGCATATGCATTAAGGAGAGAAGCACACCTTGTGATAACTCACGTAGATCACACTTACAGTATACTGCGCTAACAGGGCCTCTTTGATACATAAGACACATGTTTCTGAGGCAGAATGCATCATATCTGTATCTGCAAAAGGCTTAGTAAATCTGGCTCGAAGTTTACATTTTTTCTTCAAAAGGGAGAAGAACAACCCCCCACCTCCCCTACTGCTCTGTAACCACACCCACAATCAGCCCCGAAGCAGCCGTTGCGTGAAGCATGGAAACAGAGAGAGAAGTAGAGCCAGAGGAAAAAGGAAAAAAAGCAGTACTTCCCTTAACTAGGCCGCTCCCACCACTCCAGCTCCAGAGTTCCACCCCAGCCAGCTCAAACAATCTGCACTCCTTACACCCAACTGGACCTCCTCGGGCGCGAGGAAGAACGAGGGAGAAAGAGAGAGAACGAGTCAGAGAGAGTGAGAATGAGAGAGACCAAACCTACTGGAGCAACCTACTCAAGGCCTCTTGCTCCACAGTGGCATAATTCATTCGATGTTTATTGAATTTGAGAGAAAAGGCTCATGGGTAGGTTGACACCTTTGCACGTTTGGTTGCAAGAGGACGGCGCCTGCATCCACTTGGCTAGCATCCACATTCAACAGAAACTGAACATCAAAACGAGGGGCAGCAAAGACTGGCACATGACTCAACAATGACTGCTCTGTCAAAGGCTTCTTGACATTCCCCTGACCACACAAACGATACTTCCTGTTTGCAAGATACATTTATCATGGTTCATGGGAGCTGTGTCCAAGGACGCAACAAAAAGGTATAAAACTCAATTTTATTTAGCAATCAGTGAAATTTCAGTCTCCAATACTCCCAATTATTCAAGATTATCCGAAAAATTGTGTCTGGGTTGAAAATACCAAACCTACCCTTTAAGCCAATTAAGCATCAGGGGCGACATATCTCAGGAGGTAAGAGCGGTTGTCTGGCAGTCGGAGGGCTGCTGGTTCGATCCCCCACCCTGGGCATGTCGAAGTGTCCCTGAGCAAGACACCTAACCCCTAATTTCTCCCAACGAGCTGATTGGTACCTTGCATGGCAGCCTGTCACCATTTGCGTGTGAGTGTGTGTGTGTGTGTGTGTGAATGGGTGAATGAGAGGCAAGCGCTTTGGATAAAAGCGCTATATAAATGCAGTCCATTTACCATTTCTGAAGCGATCATTCAAAGCAAGATTAAAATGATGGCTGCACATAACATTTTTATAAAATGCAGTGCGTAGGGCCCCGCCTCCCTCCAATAGGCCCAGTTGTGTTTGGCTCATGAGTGATCTATGTAATCACAATAATCAGATGGACTTATAATCAGTAAATTACAGCAACAGGCAGCCCATCACTGAACTCATGACATGCAAAGAAAAATAAACAGGTAAAGGATGGCATCCAAGAGAAATTACCAATCAGGTGCTGGGAAAAGAAGGAAGAAAAAGCTACAGGATGAGTTTTGGGTTATGTTTACAAGTAAGCAACCAATTTTTCAGTAAGCGTAATTGATTTGGTTTGGATGTTGTGGATAGATGTATTGGCTGCGCATTAAACAGGGCTGTTAGCTTGCTGCAGAAAGGACCAGCTGTTCTCAAACTTTGTCTAATTTTAACATGTGTTTTCAAGTTCCAGTTTACTGCAACTTGAAACACAATAAACACAATAAAACCTGGTTACACCACACACAGTTCTTATATATAACCTAGGCTACAAAGCAGGATCATACCGTTAACCAGGTAACTTCCAGTAACATCATGAAATAACTACATTCCAAATCATTAGGCTTAGTACACATCAAATAGCGAGATATAGCTGCACGTTTAATTTCAACCTTGAGGGAGACACTGCTAGACCTAGTTTCACATAGTCAAATGTCAAGATTCACAAGCATATGGGTTAGTCTGGAAACTCATTCATATGAAAATACTGTGACTGACATGGATCCCTGTCTCTCAAACCTTTGCATATCTATTTTACAGAATCTTGCTATTGTAATCCTGCTTTGTGGTATACCATCAGGTGTAGACAAGCTAATGCGATCATAAATTCGCACAATGTGTAGTCCATTAGAGTCATTTTTGACTGCTAAATCATCAACAATGACAACATTCCCTATTAAAAAGTGCTTAGAGACAAACTTGATCTATTTGACAGGATGATGTGCCATTTATGTTCATTTCAGGTTCAGGTGAGAGCAAATATTCTTTCACTTATTGATTTAAACAATGGTAATTAAATCAAATAACGGTAATAATGTGACTTTTTTTGGGAAGTATTATTTTTCTTTGGGCAGAGGGTGTGAGTCTCATCTGTCAATATAAGAACATCCCCACCTTCTGGTAAAATAAATGAAGATAACGGAAGGAATGGCATGGGTTCAATTTAACCACCCCCCACCCTCCCCACCCCCTGCCCCCCCAGGTTGTGCTCTCAATCATCTGCACAATCATCTGGTACAATATTACATCCCCCAGCAGTGATCTATTTCTGACCTGCGATACATTTGATACAAAATTCTTGTGCAACAAGCAGTTTCTGGAAAAATAATCTATTCCTAGAGATAGCTTGTGTTTTATTTTGCCCCGTTTAGTTCTGTGAAGTTAAAGCTTTGCTATGGCTAGCCGTGAAAATGAAATGTACAGTATCCTGCAGCCCATTAAATCAGCTGCATGGCAGTGTGTGTGTGTGTGTCCTATTATACAAAATCAAATGTAAACTGAATGACACAGAGACAGTGTTAGGTCAATTCCAACATTTTGACTTGGCTGAATAATTTTGTTTTTATTCAGTGTCCTGGATTTAAACACTGGATGGAAGGCTAGAGAACATTTCCATTTCCTTCCTTCAGCATTCAGTCGTTCCTTCTGAGAGCAGAGAGCCTTCACACTTCTGCACCTGTATAAATGCTGAGTGAGACCACCCATCCATTATACAGGGCCCTGGACATTGAATCACAACTTCCTGCTGAAGCCAATACGGCCCTTAACCCCTTAGCGCACAAGCTAAATCTTGCCAATCCTTGCCAATTTAGGGGGTACCCTATTTAAAGCTTTATAACTCCAGATGTGAACACCACAGAGACTTGAAAAATGGCTTAAATGAAGCAAGACATTTGTACAATTTACAATACTAAGGCAGATTAGTTTATATTCATAATTTTGGAAGAAATAAAGTGCCACAAATGCAATTGTTTTGACAAAAAATCAAAAATGAATTTGCACTTTCATTTGCAATGAAATACTGAGAGATTGCATATATACAGCAGGTTAAACTATACATGTGCTAGATCAAAAACTTCTTGACCACAAGTTCATAAAATCTAAGGGTGGATATGTAGAACTACTATAGATGCATGAAGCAAAAACTAAGCAGTGTACCCAGCTTCTCCAAATCTATCCAAAATGTCTAAATTATGCATTGCTGTAAATCACAACATATTCACGTATTTCACTGCAAATCAACTGTTTTGACTCAAGAAAATCACTGTTGCATAATTTTCAAATGGGAATTACAAGCTTTCAGTCAGTACAGTGGTCTAAAATATCTAGGGGTCCAGAAACATATCCAAAATCTCTCCAAAATTGAATAAAATGCTTTTTGTTCATTATAAAGCATATAAATGAGCCCCTTATGAAGGTTCAAGATGGAACATTGCTATCAGATTTAAAAATAATGCAAAAATATTGTCACACAATGCGGTACAGTACCTAAATGTGCAATAATTAACTCTTGTATGTATTGCTATACTCCCTGCTCTCCTATGTCTTCTTGTATGGGGATGGGACAACATGAAAACAATTTTCAACCGTCCACCACGTTTTGGCAATGTTCCAACTCTTACGTCATCACTGTTGCATGCTTCACAAACACTACAGTCCTAAATAACGCTAACATTACAGTGTGAAATGTCCACATTATATAATACCACAAACCTATTTAAAGACTCTCAATTTCAAAAATAACGTATATAACCGAAGTATTTTGAAAAGTAATACATGGCAATGAATTAAATATTATCTATGTTCAGTAGATGGAGACAGAGACAGTAAATAAATGATACTGTTCCATTCGCTTCTGTTTTGCTGCAGAAAACGATGTCAGCTAGGTCTATCAGCAAACATATGGCTTAGCTATGCTCAGAAGTCCTCAATAATAATAGCATTTTCCGAGAATTTACGAAAAATCGTTGACAACGTTTTATTAGCAGCATCTTTGTTTTACTGCTACCACAGAGGATGCGTAATTGAATGCGATGATAAGAACATTTTCGGTTATGCTGACCTATAAAACGCTATTCCAAAAGCAGAATTAGACATGTTATACATCGTTAGAAAGCTTTTACTCTCACCTACTGAATAAATGAATTATCAATCAAGCCAGACTGTACTAAAAAGGGCGACGACGCCGTAAACAACAGGTGTGGTATTATGCACAGCTATATTGGAAGATACCCAGGCGTCACAAATGCGCATATATTTCCCGAACGGAGTGTCCAAGACAATATATGACCACGCAGTCTCAAAAGGGACATCTCTGCACGTAAAACCAACAGTGAGGTTTTATATTTATTCAATATTTAGTCCCAGATATTGACTGTAGAATGACATGGTATCATTTTTAAAAACTTTTTCTCGTTTATTTCGTTATTCAGGGAGTAGCGTTTTCACTGCTGTATAGGCATATCTTAGGCTATTGTCGGGTTTATCTTGTTGCTATGACTGAATATGGTTTTTTAGTGGTGAAAGAAAATTTTTATGAATGCCAAGTTAGACAGTATTGTCCATTATGTCAAGGGTGGGGGGTGTTTTGTAGATGAGACTGCAGGGAGGGGGTGCGTGTTAAATGAACAACCAGAGCGACAATGGTGGGGTTGCGAAACTCCGTTTTCGGCATAGTTGTCGTGTATTGTCTACTAATGAAACTAAAACAACGCGTTTTTGTTTTTAACTCATACTTTGGTTGCAGTAGCACCGAATGTCTGAGTTTAATAATCTCGGCACGCCGGTATGCCGACCACTAGGGGCTTTGCGCTAAGAGGTTAAACTGTGATCGGTAACACAGCAGAGGTTAACGCAAGGGTTATTGGCAGGCAGTGAATATTTACTTTAATTCTAGTTTTATAGTTAATGATGCACTTCACCTTGGCACCAAACAATTTATTCCCATCAATGTTCACAAGGACAGAGGGCAGCAAGGTTATCTGAGCAAAGTCCCTAGGCAACAGAAATGAAGGCATGGGGTACCTCGTTTGTATTTAATATTTTATATAAATATATTATATACTCAAGAATATGTCATGTTTTTGTTATGGTTTCAAATGTTTTATAAATCTGACACTTTATTAAAATACTGTAGGTAATATCATAAATATTATACATTTTAAAGCTGATTTAACCAAAGTGGGTCTTGGACATGCAGACATTTGGTTTTGATCCCTTAACATTTCTTCATGTTTTTGGCTGAAACTGACATGCAAGTGTTAGGCTTTTCTTTTCAAATGCAGTTTGGTGTATTCAAACTGAAAACGAACAAAAAGTTATTGAGAAACATTTATTTGTGTAGAAACTGAGAAAAAATGAACAGCTCTACTCAGTGACTTTCCAGACATGCTGGACTGCACACTGCATGTTGTCCATGCCCTTATGCAAGCCATGTATCTAGATGTATCCAAGTGCTACAGGACCCACAGCTGCACCAGAGGAACATACACACACCAGATAGCACATACACACAGTCACACACACACACACAGATACTTGTACATACAGACACACATACGTTCACACACAAAAACATATACACATGAACAAACATGCACAGATACAAATGCACACACAGACAAACATACACACACACACCATCTCCTTGCTTTTGAAGGATTTGTGTGTGGAGGATATTTCAGACATCATTTAGCAGCAGCCGTGCATGCTCAACAGCTCCACTTCAGCATACAGTAGTAGTTCACTTAAGAAGGAAAAATATGCAGAATTATGCTTTTGCAACAGCAAGGCATTTGAGTAATGGGGCCAACTGACAAGGTACATTCTGATCAGCAGTGAAAGGAGACAGTGCATAAAAGAATAGTTATGAAGAGTTTGCCAGTGAGATGGCTGCCAGTTTCTAGAAAATATCCATCAATATATAATTATTATACCCATAATGAGGCTGAACAGTATATCTGTGTCTGTTTGGATCTGGCCAACACAGTGCCTTGATTAAAAAAAAGCAAATATCAAGATTTTAAAGGACTGTTATCTGTTCCCTCAGACAGGGAAAGCCTAAAATTATTCTTCAGCCATGTGTCCTGCTTCCCAGCTCAACAGCCAAGACAAAGGGCCTATTAATTATTTTGCATTGTCAAACAATAAAATCAGATGAATCCGTCAATTTTTTTTTTGCATTTTTATGGTCTCTGAAATGTCTGCATATGCAACTATCCTCCCATGTGGTTCGATTCCCCACTGTTGCACTTTCTGTGCTGTGATCCCTATCTGCAGCCTTCTCTGCTCTGGCTCTGTCTGAATGAAATGAAAAGACAGGTACGGAAGATAGACTGTCCGCTCTGCTTTAATAAAAGAACAAAGAAACTGTTGCAACTCGCAAGGTATGAGATACCATTCTGGACTGACCCGACTAGTCTACAGGCCCCCGATCGTTTTTTTACAATTCAAAAAAATTTGCACCCAGTCGTCTTGAATTTGTCAGGTGTGAGAGGTCATGCAAGCTGATTCTGTGTTTCAATATCTGTTGACCAATCAGGAGGCGGCTCCATGTATGACGTTTTGCCTGCTGTACTTTGTCGACTGACCTGGTCAGAAGCTTGTACAGTCTATGCTATCATCCAACCAGTTGTCACAATCTGAACCTTGTTAAGAGTGAGACGGCATCCGATCTCACGATATCGTAACCCATGAGAAAATCGCGTAAGGTATGCCCGCCCTTAAGCAGCTCGTTTTTTAAATTTTTTTATTAACTGTTTACATACAGTTCTTGCAAAATTATCTTATGTACTTGAAAAAGTTAACACAAAGTACAAAACAATCTTGTCTTTGCAAAAATTATCACATTTTCTGTAAAAATGAAACATGGTATTCAAAGCATTTAACACTTCTCAAAATCTAATATTGCTACAATACTAAAATGTATCTATCTGGAATACTGCACTAATACAGTGCCTACAAGAATTATTACTACCCTTGGTAAAGATGAGCAAAGGCTATGAAAAAATATTGCTGTTTGTAAGCTTGACTTTGCACTCAAAATATGAGAAATTAGCGTTATTGTTCAAAAATGTTTTTTTTTTTCATCAAGAACTAAGTGTTCTTCTGAAAACATGTGTCCCATTTATTTGCACCCATAGAAAGTCTCACAAATAAAATCTAAACAATGTTGTCATTTATAATCCTAAGGAACTCTGAAATGGTCTTTTATGATTTCCTGTTACAATGAGGTAAAAATATTGTGGCACACAAGGAGAAGATGAGAGAACACAAAATGCACAGAAAAAGTTTCATAAACTAGGCAATGGGTATAAAAATGGCTAAACCTCAAAATACACATCCCCACTATTGGGGCAATAATTTTATTTAAAACAACTGGAGCTGAAACCTGCCTGGAAGAGACACAGATGTTGTTCTTGTCATGGTTCTGTGTTTTCCTGTCTGTGTTTCCCTTGTTGGGCCGCCAGATGGCGGCACTTCTGTTTTGTGTCCTGCTCCCCCCTGTTAATTGTATGATTGTTTCCAATTGTCTCGTTATTCTATCATTGTTCCCACCTGTGTCTTGTTATCCCCTCCTTTTCTGGTTTGATTGTTTTTTGAGTTCACCTGTGTCTTGTTACCCCCTGTCTATTTAAGTTCTTTGTTCCCTTGACTCGGGTGCTGGTTCCTTGTGTTTGTTTCCTACTTGTGTTGATTTGACCATATGTACCTGCCTGTGTTTTTGACCCTCTTGTGCTTCTGCCACTTGTTTTCTGTGCTTGTGAAGTTCTGTTTTTTGTATTCTTTTAGTTTTTGTTATATGCCCCTCATGGCTCTTTGTTCGTTCTGTTTTCTGTTAGTAAAGTCTTGTTTGTATTGACATTTTTGAGTTTCGTGTTTTTCCCCACTCTGCGCCTGGGTCCTAGCCCCCGTACCGTGACAGTTCTGTTATCTTGGCAATGAGATGGTGTAATTTTACTAAATTGCGGAGATCAGAAAACATTTGATAAATGAAAGTATTTTTATCCAGCATCTTTTGTTCATATTGAGGATGGCAGTAATTTCAGTGGTGGTCGATAAGCTGAAAACAGATTGGGTGGAAAACTGTGCAACAATCTGGATAATCAATTGGTAGGTAAACACACAGCTATAATAAAATAAAATAAAAATCTAAATCTATAATGAAAATGTATACTACTCTCTTAACTACTACATTAACTTTCAGCACAATCTGCAATAAAGACCATCTTACAAAACCAGCTAAGCTATTCAAGATTGTTAACTTACAAAATGTGCACTTTAATCTATTCTCTGAGTGTGTGTGCAGAAAATGACAGGTACATGAATCCACAATTTTAAATAATGTTGATAAAATGTGCACAATTTTGTGACACAAAAAATGATTATTATTAATAGCCTAAATAGCCTATTTGATAGTTTTGATTATTTTGTGAATTAATCACAAAAGTGTTGTTAATCAAGGAAAATGATTGGTTGAGACCAATAATAAGCTTAAAGGGAAATTTCCTGCCTCGTCTATTTTCAGCTCACCAACCACCACTGAGTAATTCTGGAGGCCGCTGTATAATATTAATGTGCTATTAGATTAATAGCTGTTATTGAGTGCCAGTAGAGTGATGCAAGAATAATATTAATATACAATCTTCATGCGGTTTAAGCATAATCCTATTATTATAAAGATGACATGATACGTACAGTATTCCATTGCAAAGTTAATTCATACGTACCACAGTATTAAGCAAATATTTATTTTTTATTAATATTTACATTTTTTCATATTGCATTTTCTCCTGAGGGCCATGTAAATTTAAAGCAAATGATGTTTGTTGTGTGGATGGAAGACTTCAGCATTTTCGGCTTTTGCATTTGTTTTGCGCAGTTTAATAAAATTGCAATACATACATCTACTGTGTAAATTTAATCCTATCCACTGTGGCCTCCTAGTAGCAGGATGTCAACGTCCCAATTTTTTATAGCAACGCAATTCAACTCAAGGTCTTGTGACCCACAGTGTCTGCAGGTATTTACTCCAACTGAGTACAAATAATGAAAGAAGATATCCATTATATTAACTACCATGGTTTGCCTTCAACAAAACCTTCAATAAGCTATAAAAAAACCTATACTTTGCTGATCTTTATCAGGAATATTCTTTGAGTGTGGGTGCGGAGAACAAAGAGTGCATGTATTCACATTAAAATAATGTTGATAAAGTGTGCACAATTTTGTGATGCAAATAAAAAGAATTGGTTATAGAACTGGCTATATCTGAGGGTATTGATTATTTTATGAATTTACTGTAAATCAAGGGAAATAACTGAAAACAGATCAATACCAATGATCGGTTTCAGGGGTAGTTATCCACTCCACTCAGTTTTCATTTCACCAGCCCCCTTTCTGAACCAAGATGGTGAAATAATTAGTGAAAACAGGTGGCGTAGAAACTGGAGTTCTGTTTCATAGGATTCATATTTTTCTGAAGTAAACAGGGTTAAGCTGAGTGAGAAAATAATCTCTACATTCTCTAAATCCAATCATCATTTGAAATAACAAGGAGATGTTGAGGAATCCAAAATATTTTTGCAGGGATACAAAGATAAAAGTAAATAAATGTGCAGGAGCATGCATGTGTGTTAGAACAGGCGTGCACATGGAGCAGGAATGCTCAAGGATCGGTGGTGACTGTCGCAGCTGATGCAGCCCCAGCTTCCAAAGTGCAAAAAATTTGCCCCATAAATGTGACTAACATCATATCCCTCCACAATTCTCCCACACAAAATGCTAATCCATCCCTTTGATGAAAGCATGTCAGGGTGTAGCTTTTCAGTTCCTTCAGGTTTTTCAGGCAATTTTAAGCGGCTGTTCTGGACGCCCTTCTTGATTTGAGTAGCTTCTCTGATTCAAAAAGCCTCTTCACTTCTGAGCTAGATGGACGAGTGAGATACTGGGCTGTGAACCACTCTCCACTGCCTGGAGCACATCATGCAGTGTGTCTGAGATGAGCACCGCACTGTGGATTCTCACTGCAGGTTCTCATGCCCCATACTGCACTGGAGAAGTCAGGCACCACTGAGTCCATGACACCTTTATAGCTGGGAATGCAGAATTATCCAGAACATTAGCCAGACTAGAGGATAATGTGCTAATTACAGACTAACAATTCAGTCCAGTAGCATCCACATTTGACCTATAAATGGATCTGAGGTATTCAGATGCCTTTCAACTGACATTTGACTGACACTTTAAAGGAGCTCAGCCCAAGTGATCCCAGCTCCTGTCCAGCCTGCAGTTTCCACGAAGTAATTATGACCTTGGATGTGACAAGCACCTGGATTCAAAACTGAAACATCCAAAATGCTAAAAGTGATTCTTTGGTGAACACTAGTGATTTAGTCATTAAAACCTGGATGTCCTCAGAGCAACAAATAACCCTTGTTTTGAACTCATGAGAAATTAGACAACTGCACAATTATATAAAATCTGAAACACCATTATTCTTCCCTTGAAGAAGGGCCAGTGGGCTTCAGAACATTTTTATCCTATATTACTTATACATTACATTTTTCTGGAACTGGGAACTGACTACAAATCAGACCTGGGTCAAATATGTATTAGTGTTGGATTCAAATACTTTTCTACACTTTACTGATCTTGCCTGGTGTATTGGAACCAATTAAATAATCTCAAAAATTGCAAACCCTGCCTTGTGGTCATATTGGCAGGCTCAGTTGCATCAGGCAAGATCAATAGAGCACAGAAAGTATTTAAATCCAATATAAATACGTATTTGACCCTGGTCTGCCACAAATGCCTATTCTTCATTAGCAATGTATAGCGTGGATTCGATTTACTGATGAAATTCAGTTGTAGGGGAGTAGCACAGGTGTCCATTAAATGCTCAGGAAACTGAATTCAAATTGTAGTTGTATTCCCCAGAAGTGACAATTGATTGTCTTCTCAATATGTCTAATATATTGTGAATACAGTCAGGTCCATAAGTATTTGGACAGTGACACAATTTTCATCATTTTGGCTCTGTATGCCACCACAATGGATTGTGATGTGATTTAAGATGTGATTTAAGTGTAGACTTTCAGCTTTAATTTAAGGGTTTTGTCAAAAATATGAACAATGTAGGAATTACAACCATTTTAATACATGCCTTCCAATGTATTAAAATCAATTCTAGACCTTTTATCTGCTTACTTGTAAATTAAATAATAAGGGAATAACACACACCTGGCCATGGAACAGCTGAGCAGCCAATTGTCCAATTACCTTTGGTCCCTTAAAAAAGGGGGACCACACAGAAAAAGTGCTGTAATTCCTACACCGTTCACCCGATGTAAATACCTTCAAATTACAGCTGAAGGTCTGCACTTTGAGCTCATATTCATTACATCATTTCAACTCCAATATGCTGTAGTAGACAGCCAAAAATTACAATAACTTTGTCCAAATATTTATGGACCTGACTGCATATATAAAACCTATTTTTAAACCAACTATAACCATTATATTGCCATAAACAGTATTAGATTATTGTGACCTGTTCAGCAGGCAAGGACAAGGTGGGCCTGTATCCTGCGCTCATTAACATTCATATCCGTAAGACATGTCATATATTAACCATTCCTCTTCGCTGGCTTGATTAGAGCTGGTTAGAGCAGCAATATAAACTAGGCCTTACCATTGTATGTTTAAACCTGAACATTCAATGTGTAATAACGTTGTATCACTGTGCTACCGTACACTAACATTAGACACTATAGCAGTCTCAAACTCCGGACATTACACCCGAATAAAGTCTTTCATTTTGCATGTGTACGCTTGAAAGCAATTTAATTGTGGCTAGCTAAACAAAGGCCTACTTAGCGATATACCACACTCTGCGAGCAACACACCAAGTTCCAAGCGAAAATGAGCACTGCAAGTAATAACTGTATGGGTTACTGTAATATCACATTGCCTGTCGGCACACCAAACAAAATGTATATTTAAACTGGAAATAAGAAATTTAGCAGTCTTAAGGGGCAATGGGCTTACCAAGGAGGAAATATGTGTATTTTTCAGTGTAAGGATTAGAACAAGTTTGTATGTTTTATGAGTGACCTATCAATGAATTCAGCTATTTAGTTGATAATTCTCACTTTCAAGAATAATTATTAAATTAAATCACAGAAAATATATTTTATATGTAGATTAAGTGAGCGGTTCTAGCACAAAATGTCACTAGTGTTCAGCATTCAGAGTGCTGAACATTTTAACAAAATAAACATATTTTTAATTAATCCTTGCTTGTCCCACACTGAACATCACATCCCTATGTACTTGTTGAACATCTCATTACAAAACTATGGGAATTAATATGGAGTTGGACCCCCCTTTGCTAACAGCCTCCACTCTTCTGCGAAGGCTTTTCAGTAGATTTTGGAACATGGCTGCAGGGATTCACTTCCATTCAGTCACAAGAGCATTAGTGAGGTTGGGCTCTGATGTTGGGAATAAGACAGTCGGCATTCCAATTTATTGCAAAGGCCAGTCACTTTCTTCCACACCAAACTCAGCAAACCATTTCTTTAAGGACCTCGCTTTGTGCATGGGGTCATTGTCGTGTAAAAACATACGTTTTTGGAAGTGCAAAAACGTATGTTTCTCTAGAATTTCACTGTATGCTGTAGCAATAAGATTTCCCTTCACTGCACCTAAGGGGCCAAGCCCAAACCATGAAAAACAGCCAAGGCTCCTCCACCAAAATTTACAGTTGGCGCTATGCATTCCGACAAAACCAGATTCGTCCGTCAGACTGCCAAATATCGAAGTGTGATTCATCACTCCACAGAATGTGTTTTCACTGCTCCAGAGTACAATGCCGGTGTGTTTTACACCACTCCAGCCAACGCTTGGAATTGATATTACTGTAGGCTTGTTTGTGGCTGCTAGGCCATGGAAACCAATTTCATGAAGCTTGTGAAGAACAGTTTTTGTGCTGACATTGTTTCCAGGGGTAGTTTAGAACTCTGTAGTGAGTGTTGCAACAGAGGACAGATGATTTTTATGTACTACATGCTTCAGCACTCGGCAGTCCCATTCTTTGAGGTTGTGTGGCCTACCACTTCATGACTGAGCCGTTGTTGCTTCAGTACATTTCCACTTCACAATAACAGCCCTTATAGTTGACTGGGGCAGCTCTAGCAGGGCAGAAATTTGACAAGCTGACTTATTGGAAAGGTGGCATTCTATGACAGTGCCACGTTAAAAGTCATTGAACTCTTCAGTAAATCCCATTTTACTGCCAATGTTTGTCAATGGAGATTGCATGGCTGTATGTTTGATTATATGCACCTTTTAGCAATGGGTGTGGCTTAAAGTAGCCAAAACCACTAAGTAGAAGGGGTGTCCACATAACATTGATATATATATATATAGTGATGCGGGGGGGGGGGGGGGGGGTGGCCACTGCTCATGTAGCGAATGGTGAACTGAAAGGATAAACAGCTGAACATCTTATCGCCTTTTATTGCACAAAAACTCCAAAACAATTAGAATCTTCAATAATAAACACAAAGAAAAGACCAATATGGCAACCAAACACTTCCCAGGCAAACCAAAATATAAAAACCATTTTTAAAAAAAGCATTACAAAAAAAAAGAATTTACACCCACACGCCACTTACCCGTATCATTACTCCCCAAAGTTCTCCTTAGGACTGTACAGCAGGCCTTCTATTAGGCCCAACGATTAGGTAATAGGCCACAGCTGTAGTGATTACCATGCAGCACAGCTGTGGCCATAGCTTTGTGTGGGGTTGGTGCTGCCCCCTGGTGGACAGCATCCCAACTCTCTTCCTGGCACCACATAATATACTTACACGCAGACGGGTGACAAACTAAAAGAAAAACCTGAATAAATGAGTGGAGAAATATAATGAATGCAGATGCCTGTGATTCTCATGCATTATTGCGATATGGAAGGAAAAACAGCAGAGCAACTCTTCCTCAGTTGACTGAGGAAGTCAATGCAGGACATGATCAGACTGTGTCAGCAAGAACAGTTCGTCGGCAACTACATCCATGGGAATCATTAGAGGGAAGATTCACTGCAGATGAATACAAAGTCATTCTGAGTGATCACCTTTGTCCTATGATGAAACATTTCTATCCTGATGGGAGTGGTCTCTTCCAGGATTCCCCCATCCACAGGGCACGAGGGATCACTGAATGGTTTGATCAGTATGAAAATTATGTGAATCATATGCTATGGCCTTCGCAGTCACCAGATCTCAATCCAATTGAACACCTATGGGAGATTTTGGATCAACAAGTTAGACAATGCTGTCCACCACCATCATCAAAACACCAAATATTTTTTGCAGGAATGGTGTTCCATCCCTCAAGTAGAGTTCCAGAGACTTGTAAAAACCTATGCCAAGGCTCATTTAAGCTATTCTGGCGGCACGTGGTGGCACAACACCTTACTAAGCCACTTTATGTTGATTTTTCCTTGAATTTGTCACCCATCTGTATATGTATACATACATACATATATATGGTGGCACGGTGGTGGTTCTGGGTTTGAATCTGGCATTGGCCTTTTTGTGTAGAGTTTGCATGTCCGCGTGGGTTTCCTCTGGGTTCTGCAGTTTCCTCCAACAGTCCAAAGACATGCAGCATAGGTTAATATGAGCCTCTTAATTGTCTATAGGTATGAGTGTGTGAGTGCATGGTGAGAGAATGGTGAGTGTGCCCTGCAATAGATTGGCAACCTGTCCAGGGTGTATTCCTACCTCTTGCACAATGCACGCTGGGATAGGCTCCATACGGTCCCCCTGCGACCCTGCCCAGGATTAGCAGGTAGATAATCGATGGATGGATCTATATATATATAAATATATATATATATATATATATATATATATACACTCACCGGCCACTTCATTAGGCCCACCTGTTCAGCTGCAAACTGTAACTCAAATAACCACTTGTTACAACCGAGGTATGCAGAAGAGCATCTCTGAACGCACACCACGTCAAACCTTGAAGCAGATGGGCTACAGCAGCAGAAGACCACACCGGTTGCCACTCCTGTCACCTAATGAAGTGGCTGGTGAGTGTATATATGTCTCATAAAAAACATGTTTTCAACGTACAAAAATGCCATGTTACTCATACATACAAGACATACACCGTCTATAACTCATTCATTCAGACTGCCAAAATCCAGGCCAGCCATTAAAAGCATTGATATCAAAATTAGGCCAAGTTACGGTACTACAAAGAATATAGGCTATCTTGCCTCACCAAAATTAAATAAGATGTATTCCAAAGCAATGCTACCCAATATTCTCTCAATTCTTTCAAGTCAAAGATTATGACTTTGCAGAATATTTTTATTAACATTGTCCCTAGACACAGAGAGAGAAGAATGCAAGCACTCCAGGTAGCTCGCTGAGATAGAGGAGCATCTACTGCCATCTACCCATGCCTGTTAAAGCAGCGGTTCAGCTGGTAATTTCAGGGCAGGGGCCCCATAGGTGCTCTTTTCTATCTGAGCCAATGCAGAACATTGTTTTAAAACATTCTGTCATAGCCCTCTTGTTTCTCATGTTTTCTGTTAGCCTCATGTATCTTGTCTTTGTTCGTACAATCGTTGTTTTCTGTTCTCTCCCTGCAGTGTAGGCAGGTCCTCGCCGTCAGCTCCACCACCCCCGTTAGCAGCTGATTTCCCTCACCTGCTCTCTGCATTCCCCACACCTATGCCAGAGTATTCGCTGATTGCTCGCAGCATATATTCTCGGTTTTCCAGCAACTCTTTGCCAGATCGTTTTTTCAGTTTCATCTGATGCGTTACGTTGGCTCTAGTCCTAGAGATTAGTTAAAGAGTACTTTTTCCCGTTTGTGTTTTTTCTCTCGTTCGGTTCGCCTACCTGCTTCCCCGATCCCATGGTTGTTTGTTACCTCGTTAACTGTATCTGTCTTGTCGGTCCAGTGCGTCTAGTCTCCGTGGTCATTCTGTCTTGTCTTTCGTCCTGTCTTGTCTCCTGTTTTCAGTTTGCCGGTTCCAGCTCACCTTCCGCCGGCCGTCTAGTCCTGCCCAGCCCTGTGCCTGCTCCCTGCCGCTGCCCAGCCCTGTGCCTGCTCCCTGCCGCTGCCCAGCCCTGTGCCTGCTCCCTGCCGCTGCCCAGCCCTGTGCCTGCTCCCTGCCGCTGCCCAGCCCTGTGCCTGCTCCCTGCCGCTGCCCAGCCCTGTGCCTGCTCCCTGCTGCTGCCCAGCCCTGTCCCTGCTCCCTGTCGCTGTCCAGCCCTGTGTCTGCTCCCTGTCGCTGTCCAGCCCTGTGTCTACTCCCTGTCGCTATCCAGCCTGTGCCAGCTCCTGTTCATTATTCAAACCAAACCTGCCTTGTCCCTCTGGTTCCCTGCCTGGTTTCCTATACCTGGAAAAATAAACCACGTCTGGTTTCTCCCTGCATTATCTGTGTCTACGTCTTGCGTTTGGGTCCACCTGTACTACTCCCCGTAACACATTCCTTTCCAACTGTCCATTGTGTTGTGGGTCTGTTTTTAAAAGGACTGCATGTGTTCTCCGACAGATGTGCCCCTCCCAGAAAAACCCATCCATCTGTAGGAGCAGGATAAAGAAAGAGAAACATAGCCACTATATACTGGGAGGACACAATTCCATAGGGATTCTATAGCAAAATGCAGTGTTACACCATGCAGTGAATGACACCTGTATAATTACACTATATGATTTATTCATCTTGGCATTAATTCACAAATGCAACCAGGTAATATCATTTTTGCTGAAATTCAATGTTAACTCTGTTTGACAAACTACAAAGAGACAAGGCAAGAGGTGTACAATCCATTGGCATGATTTACAACTGTCAACTGAACTATCAACCTATTTGAAATGCAAGCACAGTTAATAAAAACATTTTATTAAGTTAAAAATATGCTTAAAACCTACAAGTGCCAAAACAGCTTGCATGTGACATCCATGTGACTTCTCTCCCTAGAAAAATCAATTTTGTGACAGAAAATGAAAATATAAAACCTGCAAAGTAAAACATGTCAAAAAGGTGTAAACTAGTTAAAAGTGGCATCCAGTTCCATACATGCAATCAAAGACTCCGATCTGAATGGGGAATAACAGCTTGACACTTCAGATGTCTACCATCACACACTAGGAGACACCGCTAAGGAAAACAATATGCCATAGTTTCAATAATGTATTGAGGGAATTAATCGTGAATATGTGGTTATGGTATGAAACCATTTCAACCATCTGACAGACAGAGGATCAGAGCACCTGAACAATGAGTAAACACAGACAGCAGGATCCACAGCAGCAACTACAGCATGATGGTGACACAGCATATCGGGAACATGCAGAGAAACATGAGGAAATCCAGATTTCAATGTGATTTTTCAGTTAAACTAAATATAGAAACAGGGACATGATATAAAAAAGGTATATGCCCAATGTACTTCAAGGCAGTTAAATAAAAGAAGATTAAAAAGGTGCTCAACAAACAGATGCGGAGTAGACTTCTCCAAAGAGGCTGCAATGTTGATATTACTGCCACCATTAACTGTGCCTGTAATACCGAATGTAAATCCCTCCTCTACAAAAAAGTCTAAGCACACTACTCCCCCTTATATTTGCTTTTCCACAGCGTCTAATCCAGTTGCTGGGAAAATAAAAAACATTGTCATGAAACATTGGCCTATTCTCCAGAGTGGTCCTCTGTTAAAAAAATCTTTCTCGGAACATCCCCTTGTGTGCTTCAGAAGGCCTTGCAACATAAAAGACAGTGGTGGTTCTCAGTGTTGTGAAAAGCCCTCAGACTAAACCCTACTGGCTACCAGTGCCCCCTAGAGGGTTCTATTGCTGCGGCCATTGTGTCCATTGCTCTCAAACAAAATCAAAGTTTTCCACCATCCGCATTTGGGCAAACAATACAAATGAAAGATTTTATTAATTGCAACACTACCCATGTAATGTTCTGAAATCTACATTGGTAGACTAAGAGAGAACTTGTAGAACACAAGACGGCGATTCGTGTAAGATAAGAATGTGGACTATGCAACAGCACAGTATTATGCTGAAGCCAATCATGGCTCTGCTTCTTCAAAATTTTGGGGTATTGAGAAAGTTACTGTGTTACCCAGAGGCAGAGATATTATTAGGCAATTGCTCCACAGAGAGGCATTTTAGATACACACTCTTTAATGGTATGGAGCCTAATGGGCCTAATGTTACTGTTCATGCTTGGCCCGTATAAGCTATCACTTTGTTTCATTTCGTTCATTATTTCTGATTATTATTATTTCAAATTTAGTTCTCTAGCCCTTTTAATGTAACAATATGTCATATGTAATCCCAGTTATTCGATGTATGTGGTAATCTGTGCAACAAACTATTAGTCTTTATGCATGCACACCTTGCATAAATAATGGGAGATAATTTATATACCTCCCTGTGCAGTCCTTGTATTTGCTTTTTAACTCTGAGAAAGACATCAAAGACATAAGCTTCCCCTGTTGATTAAACTGTCTTTGCTCTAAGCACTGTGAGCTCCAGCATTCTTTATTTTGGGCTAGTCCCAGTGAAGTTGTCTGGGAAAGGAGTCCTACTGTATATAAACAGGGACACTGGTCTGTTATCTCTATTACGCAACATTCACACTACACTTCAGTCCCTATTTATATTTTGCTTTGTAAAAGACAGATAAACTGGAGATGAATAAATGAATTATGCAACAACATACAGGTTTGTCCACCATTACATTCTTAGAATACACCAGAAACCAGACTGTGGCCTGCATGTGTGAAAAAAGCGGTTTATCAAACAATGAGGAATTTCAGTTTTTTTCCCGTTGAATAGAGTTCTTAAGCATGATACAAATAATCTCTTCTGCAGCAGCACTCAATTCTCTGGCAATGGCATGTGTCAGGGTGAAATATATCTTTTAAAAGAGAAACCCGAAAATAGAAACTATTTGTGAAAAAGAGAACTAAAGAAAATAAGCAATTGTCTTGGGTGAGTTGTCTTTGCCTGGGCATGTTGCACAAATAAAAGGGGAAATGATCCTCTTTACTTTGAGGGAAAAATAATATGAAAAAGACACTGAAAGCAATTGGACACAACACTCTCAGACATAAGCCATTTCCTGTTTAATTCAAAGGAGCTCCTCTTCATCTCACAACATTTCTTATCTGGAGCTCATAAAAAGGTCATACACAAGCTAGTCCACACACGCAAAACATTTAATTACACTTGAGTGCATTTATAATATAACCAGGAACACAGGCTCATGCATGTTTACTCAAAATAAATTTGTGCCATAAGGTAGAAAATTACACCTGGCAAAATGATACATGAGAAAGCTAAAAGAAATCCAGATTTAAGACTGAATTTGGTTTCATGAGCCAGAGGTTAAAAGAACTATGGATAATTATATGGCTTTATTAAAATAAAATGTGTACACTGTGCAGATAAAGAAGTTAGTAGGCTAGAATGTGTGTATGAATATCTATTTAATCTTAAAGTTTGGAATTGTGCAGTAAAGACCTGTTGTATAATTTTGCAAATGCTTTCTTATAATTGACATAAATGTGCAAAAACTGGGTGAGGATTTAGCAAATTGGGTCCATTGACTATTTAAAAAAATAAATATTTTCATGAGAATTGCATATGTGCTTGCTTTCTGAGCACAATACATTTTCCTGTATCAGGGGAAAAGTTCAGTAAATACATTATTTGCTTCACACTTAAAATTTCCCAGAGAAATCTATTTTTCTCAGTTTGATATTTTGCGAAAATGTAAATAATGGATTTTGACAATCAGTTTATCCAAAGGCATATGTTCAGTTTGAACATTCAGCCATTGTCTTTTACGCACAGTTGACGTAGGCAGATGGCAGACACCCAATCTACAAGAGGAGGTAGTTGGTGCTTGATGAGACACAGATACACAGATAAACCCAATGACTGTGACTCTTCTGGTGAGACTGTAGCCAATTGAGGCAATATCAGCCAAAGTCAGCAATGGCTTAGTTTAGATTTGACCTGACCTTTGGGTGCCATTACACACTACATTAGTGTTTACTGCCAATTATCAAGGCATTAATTTTATTTGTGTGCCATTGTGTGTCCTGCCAAATTTACACCATAGCTTTCAAAGCTATTATATTTATTTACTGCATGATCATATTAATAAACTTTTTAATATTTCAGTACTGTAATACATTTAAAGTACTAGTATATATATATATATATATTGTTTCCTAACTACCTTACAAATGTACTTGATGTTATTTATGTTCTAAAATATCATACCACAAGTAATCTTGAAAGTTGAATATTTTCTTGGAGTAGCTTCATAATTACCTTCATACACTGAAGAAAAATATAAATGCAATACTTATCAATTTCGAAGATTTAATTGAGTTCAAAGGTAATAAACGTAGTCAGTCAACTGAAATAGATTCATTAAGCACGTATCTATTGATTTCATGTGATTGGGTATAAAGATATGCATTTGTTAGTCACAGATTCCACAAAAAAGAAGATACCAGGAAATTAACAGAATACCGATCAGTATCTTGTGTGACCACCATTTGCCTCAAGCAATGCAACACATCTCCTTTGCATTGAATTAATCAAATTGTTGAATCTAGCCTGTGGAATACTGTCCCACTCCTCTTCAATAGCTATACGAAGTTGTTGGATATTGGTGGGAACTGGAACACGCTGTCATATGCGCCGGTCCACAGTATTCCAAACAGGCTCAATGGGTGACATGTCTGGTGAATATGCAGGCCATGGAAGAACTGGGACATTTTCAGCTTTGAGGAATTGTGTACAGATCCTTGCAACATGGGGCCATGCATTGTCATGCTGAAACATGAGGTGATGGCAGTGGATGAATTTCACAGCAATGGGCCTCAGGATCTCATCACGATATCTCTGTGCATTCAAATTGCCATGGATAAAATGCACTTGAGTTCTCTGCCCATAGGATATGCTTGCACATACCAACACCCCACCACCACCATGGGCCACTCTGTTCACAACGTTGACATCAGCAAACCGCTCACCCACCCGACATCAGTAAACCGCTCACCCACCTGACGATATACCACCTGCCTGCCATCTGCCCTGTACAGCTGAAACCGTGATTCATTAGTGAAGAGGACCGTTCTCCAGCATGCCAGTGGCCATCGAAGGTGAGCGCTTGCCCACTCACGTTGATTGTGATGCCAAACTGCAGACAAATCAAGACCCCAGTGAGGACGGTGAGCACACAGATGAGCTTCCCTGAGGCGATTTCTAACAGTTTGTGCAGAAATTCTACTGTTGTGCAAACCAACTGTTTCATCAGCTGTCCGTGTGGCTGGCCTCAGACAATCCCGCAGGTGAGGAAGTCGGCTCAGAATCACTAGAAAGATTAATTTCAAAAATGTACATCGCAGCAGAGTTCAAAAGAAAAATGCAATACATTTCAAAGGTCAGACCAATGAATTCAGCATGTCCACACTTTGAGATGAAGACTGGGTATGTGTTGTGTACTATGTCATAATACTTTAAAGTGAAAACATGAAATTTAGAATAAAAACTGTAAAAAAAATTCAGAAGGTATGAATGCACACCTGGCTACTGTAGATTAATGATGGTGAAATGATGCATAGGCCTACCTTTCAACATAGCCTAATACAAGCTATTTGCACCACAGAGGTTTACTGTTGTATAGTGAACAACTTGCGCTACTGCAAATTCAGTTGTAGGGAATGAATGTTACATTTTTGCCATTGACAATATGTTAGTTATTAATGACAGCATAAACATCAAATTAAGGCTGAATAACAAGTTAAAGTGAGTACAAAAAGATGAAACCTTCTTAGTTTATTCTTATTCTCCCTGTCCCCTGTCTCATTTCCAAGTACTTTCTCACTGTTGATTGCCACTTTGTGATTAATACTAATTTGCGATAAACTGTCCAAAATATCAAATGAGCAAAATAAAAATAGAAAAAATTTTCTCTGTAGTGATGAAGAGAATGGCCTGAAACAAATAATTGCAATAGAATACAGGAAAGTTTAGCCAGCCACAGGTAAACAAGCATATGTGGACTCTTTAAGGCAGTAAACAAGCTACATTTACTGAATTCACACTGGGATGAAGCATTGACCTCTGCCTGATTGGTTCAGACATTATGTTTACAAGACATCTCCAGACTCAGCCAGACATTGGTGGGTTGCTCATGCAATCCCCTAATATATAACCATACAACATACAACAGCATATGTGTTCTGTTTCATCTCATAAGTGAACAAAAAAAACACCTAAAGCACTGGGCCATAAAGCATTTTCAGACAACCTGCAGATTAAATAGTTTGCCTTTGAAAATGCCTTTTCTTCTCCCTGATTTAGAACCACCAGTTGTGTCTTTCATGTCGCAGATGCACCATGCAAATCCGAGCAGTGCTGCTTCTGCAGTGCATGTATTCACACGACACACTCACACACAGACAGACACAAGACAGTTGCATTGAAGCTGCTCTAAGTAATCTTCTTTGTAGGTTTAAATGAAAGAAGCAGTAATTGTAAAAAGATTGTCTTAACTGAAATCGTGCTTGGGTCACAGCTGCCTCTTGGGTCAGAGTGAGCCGCTGTGTCCATGGCGATTGCACAGCTGTTATGAAAACTGCCTTTCAGTACAGTTGCCTTCAAAGAAAATGTCACAGGCACTCATTTTGTGATCCTCACATGAAAACTCGTACAAAAATGTACCGGGTCACATGAAAAAGGACCTGCTAAAGGCAACATGGAGGGCACTGGAGGATTTTAGCTTCATCTAATTATTTCTGCATTCATCTTCCATGGTAATTCCCACCTCACAAAGCACCATAATAGTCCAATTTCCCAGTCGACATCCCATTGTAGTCATCAGTGATCACACTTTATTTACTTTTTAAGAGATCTTTAGGAGGCAAAAACCACCATTATGTTTATATGAAGCTAAATTAATTGAGTACAAATGGCTGATAAATGAAACTATGATCTGTGTCTCAGATACTGTGAGGAATACAATCTGAAGGACAGTTCGAGATTGTGATCAAATTTATTTGTACATCAGATATTTGTTATAAAGAATGCCACCTCCCTGATCTGCTAGCTCAATTAGTGTAAGGCGGCTGACAGGTGTGGATCCAACTGCAGAAAAGAAACTGGCAGGATGCAGATGAAGCTTAAACCCAATTCTGGGGTATTTATTGTATCACAGCAGAAGGCAGGCAGTTTCAGAAGAGCACTGAGACAGAGATCTCTGGCTTACTCAAAACAAAGAAAACTGACAGGCAGAAGTTTAGCTACGACACGTAGCGGCTCAGAATAATACAGACTAGGCAGACTGACAACTAAGCACTGACTGAATGGGGGAAACAGACCTAAATACAAAAAGGGGGTAATGACTGATTGCAGACAGCCAGTGACACACAGAGGTATAGGGCTACACATGAGGGAAACAATCAAACAATCAATTAACCAATCATTGCATTAATTTAGCAATTATACCCCTGGGTAGAACACCAGAGGGAGAGACACTAGGGAGGAGAGAGGGAGACGGGGTTAATAGAAGAGCTGGGCGTCACAGCCGTGACAATAAGTCTCAAATCTGGTTTGAATGAGATTTGAGGTTTCACTGAAACCACCATGTCCAAAGAAAAAATTTGTAATTAATTTCCTCTGTCACACCTGTCTTGATTTAAACAGCAGTTTTGTGATGTGATTGTTCGCCTTGAAATCTATTAGCGAACAATGCAGTAAATCTAGTTAATCAGGGTAGAATACACATTTCTTGATGCATCTTAACATTAAATGCATCAATGTGTTTTTGTTGGGGAGATGGCTGGCTGTTCAAAAAATGCTGGGTTCAGAAGTGTGGCTGCCCATGAGGTCAGGTATTAATCCTGATCGTGCCTGTCCCCAGAGTAGTTAGCTACCCTACACCCTACATTTACCATTTACATTTAAGGAAAATAAATTATTGCTACATTGCATTATGTTCACTTAGCAGATGCTCTTATTTAGAGTGATTTACAATGTTGAAGAAATTCCCAGAACAGCAAATAGGCTATAAATTAACTATACTAACCAAGCATAGTTTTGAATGTTTCAATAGTGTGTTCAAAGTTTACAATGTATGCATCTGAAAGATAAAAACAACTAAAAACTACTCCAGAAGCAGCAGGCAACCAGATAAGAATTCATACATGTACTGCATAAGGGCTTTCAGCCTAGATTACTTTAACCATGTGGTACTAGTCAAATCGTGCTGTGCACATGTTGCATGTATACTGCATGTTGAAGCTATTTAATATTTATTATATCCCTACTTGAATGCTTAAATGTGAAAAATACACTGTTATATCCATGTGTAGATATATAGTAGGCAATCTCAATATTCAAACTGGAAACATTATCAAGACCAAAAGGGTTCATTCTCTAGGCCACTGTGTTTTTTAAGATGCCACTTAAAATTATGTCAGCCAATGAATTTAACTGCAGAACTGCATGCAATCTGAATCGTGTTTACCAGGGGAATCTTCTCGGAGCTCTTAATGTAATCTGTGGTGCATTAGACCACGCACAGTCCTCTTAAATCTTGTTTCAACATTGAAAACACAGCCTGTCTATATATGATGTCTCAGGAAGTTACTTACATTATCTTGACCAGGAATTAAATAAACAGTCAAACTGAAGGGTCATTAATCAACATTTTATAAACAACAAACCAGTAAACCATTCTGATAGGGTTGAAATGACCAACTCTCGTGATTGCCTCGTCTAAACATGTCACGACAGTAAGCATTTTATAGTTTCCAATCTGCATAAATTCTATCCCTAATTTATATTTTAAGTGCCATTCATAGTTTATAGCTTATAACATTTCTTTCACTTATGCTTACTTAATGTTCCCAGTGCAATTGGTTTGGAAGCTCTACTCTAGTAAAATGACTGGGCCTAAAAATATAATTTGATAAATCATGTACAAGACAACTATCAGAATTGTTACTCAGCATAAGGCAGCACTACAGGATGTTAAATTCATAAACTGCCTTAGCAAGTTATTCAAGGGAAGCAGCATTGGGAGCAAGGAACACTTTTTACAAGCAGCTTCACTCCCTCACAAAGCTTTTTGTTGAAGTGTTTCTATCTTAATATGCCATCCTATACTCGCAAGAAAAATTCACTAATTTCAAAAGTGAAGGTCTTCAGCATTTGATTTTGTGATCCATCAAAATATTCTGGTCCGTACAATGTCACATAAACTAGCAAAAGCAATAGAAATGGCTTATTTTTGCTATCCCAAATTACAAACCACTACCCCCAAAAAGGGTGACATGAGTAAAAGCGTTGTTTAAGAGACTACCAAAAGAAAAGAAGGAATCATGGATTGTCCTTGTGGGATTATATTATGGTAAGGCAGTCATGGCATTTTTATTCAGCCTTCCGGATGCCTCATTCAGGGGGACTAACATTTCACATAGTTTTAGTTTACAGCTGGAGGTTTACTTAAACTAATAGTAAGGGGCGACATAGCTCAGGAGGTAAGACCGATTGTCTGCAGTGGGGTTTGCCGGTTCAAACCGCCTGCGTGTCGAAGTGCCTGAGCAGAACTAACCTAACTTCTGTTGGGAGAGAGGCATAATTAAGCGCTTGGAAAGCTATATAATGCGTCATACTTACAGGGCATTGTTCAAAGATGGAAATACAACTCATGGGATTTAAACCTGCATACTTCTGGTTGGAAGGTTAAAGTCCTTTTGCTATTACATCACCGACACAGCAGCGGCAGAGAGTGCTACATTTAACTCTTTGGTGATTCTTTTCTTCTCATTTGGATACTGATACCTAGCCAAAGGATAGCCCCTGTTTTATTAAGTTTTTATATTTCTCATTAGAGTGGCTAACAGCCAAGTCAGTTATTTCCTGGGTCACATTCTCATATATACTGTAGTTCTGCACTCCCAGTAGGGAAGAATTTGCAGTTTCAGCAGGGAAATACAGCCAGGAGGCAGAGGTGAAGAGCATGAGTAACCATGCAGACCCCTCTGATTCCTCCAAGGACTCTCCACTCAAACCTCAACTGAAGCAAAGCATTGATTAGTATTTTTTTCCATTAACAGCAGTTTTATGTCAAATGAGGTTAAATAATTCCATCTAAAGGGGCAATTTAACCTTTAATTTTTTTTTAGGGTTTTCTTCAATTGTTACTTTGTGAATGTACCTAAGACAACGTGGGAATCTCAAGATGCACTAAAAAATTCAGCAGTCAGCAGCTGCCCACTTCCATGCCATGTGTCATTGCAAATTAAAGAACATAGCCTAAATAATCCAGTAGTTGCTTATTGTTTCCTTAATGTTATATTTTTCCTGTTCAAATTAGGCTAATTTCTCTCTGTCAAAACTTGAACTTGAGTAGGCCGTAAGGTGAGCGTGATATGATCACCAAATTGTTGTTTTATTGCCTTGTTCTTAAATGCATTATCCTGCACTGCAGTCTAGGGACAATTAATGCATTGTTTACTGTTTAGCAGAAAATTCATTTATTATTTATTATGAGATTTTTGCCCATTTAGTCATTAAGTAATTATTCTTATTTATTCAAATGAAAAGTGGGTTTCAATAAATAGTTAATGATACAATATAATCACAGCTTATGCATATATAATATTTTGCTAACCTCCAAAAATACCCTAGGTTAAGTAACATGGTTGCTCATCTAACATAATTGTTGACATTTTTTGTTTGTAGATCGGAAGTGGAGCTGTGGCACTCCAGTGGTCAGATATTTAATTCCAGTCATTAATGCCTCTGTGGGCTCTTTATAAACACAGGGCTGAACCCTAGAATGCTAGAATCACCCCAAACTTCTGCCACAAGCCTCTCCCTGTCTCCATTCTGTGGGGTGCAGCCAAGTGTTAAATTTAAGCAACCTGACTATGCCAACTTTCAATTGCTGATCACATGGTAATCTGAAAAACAGACAATGAAAGAGGAAGAAAAGGAAAGCTAAAGAAAAGAAAACACTGAATATGTTCTTGAACATTTCCAAATGACTTAAAGAGAATGAGCTGAATATATAATATTTTGGAAAGAGATCAAAATCAAATCAAAATGTATTTATATATTGTATTTTACAAAGCATACTCCAATCTAAACCCCACAAAAGCAAGCCAAGTGCAACACTGGCAAGGAAAAACAGTTGGTAACATAAGAAGAAAGCTTGAGCCAGACTGTATAGGAGCAGGCCATCTTCCTCTGGCAGGCTCAGAATATCAAGAGTATAGGTTCACTAGAACCAGCATGGCCAAGTCAATTGTTCTGACAATCGAAGTAAGTCCAGGACGGGATTCATGAAGACTGGTGTCTGCGATCTGGAGGGCTGAGGCAAAGGGGGGGGGGGGGGGGGGTGATGGTTAGCAGGCTCAGAAAGTGGCTTGGGTTGACAGTAGGTTCAAAGGTGACTTGGTTAAGATTGATTACTGTGTAGTTTGAAGTTTTCTGTGGTGGTTTTTATTTTGGATGCTCTTGCCTATTTTGTTTTTACATTATTTAATTGCGTTTAGTCTTTATATTTTTTTCTTCCTTTATGCCCTTTCCTTTTTTCTCTCATTTTCTGTAATCATTGTGTTTAAAAAATTTTAATTAGCAATTTTATTGCCTTTTATTCCTGTGTAAAGCACTTTGAATTTGTGTTTGAAAGTTGCTATATAAATAAACTTGCCTTGCCTAGTTTTAGTTTCAGGGGGAGAAAGTTCTCCAGCACCATTGCCTGGACCAAAAAACAGTGGAAACATCAGCAGGTAATGAACTTTAAAGACTAAAATTAGGTTTACAGTATTCTATACTTTATATACAGTATTTTGTTTTTTTAAAATGAATGCATTTCTATAATGTGAATTTCACACATAATTCACACAACCTCAATTCAATGCAGAGGTATTATTAAATAAGACAAATCTTTTCAGCCATAAAAGGTGAAAGTTTTCTACAATCAAATAATATTATCAAGTGTCTAAGGAAAGGCCCATGCCATGATAGATGTTTGACTGCTGTTTTGATAAAACTCTAAAGTTACAGATAGAGTGATGATAATGCAAGGTAGCATAACACTGTCCAATAACCGTGATTACCTGACATGCAAGCCATTTTCCATTTAATTTCTGTATAAGAAACTAAAACACAGGCATGTTTCTTATTTTTATTTCAAGTCACAAATATGTTTTTCATGGCTAGTTTTCAGTACTGTTATGGATTTATTTTATGATAGAGTAACCTTGAAATGCATATTGTTTTGTTAATTTCTAGTATACAGTTTTCTGACTTGTATATCTGAACCACACAGGCAGGCTATCTCTTTTTTACATTGTTTAAATGAAGCTGATAATACAGATGGCCTAAGGTTTGTTTTTTTTAGTTGCGATAACAATGTGCCCACTGCAATAGATGATCATAACGGAGCACTTCCCAGTGCCCCAAGGGGATTTTCTCTGAGTGAAATCCCCAGCACATATGTCAAAATCCGGCCAGTAATGAAAAGGGACTGATATAGTTAGTGCGGTCAGACATGACCCATATCCTTAATGCTTTGGTCATGATGTGGTGCATTCTGCATGGGTCCTGCACAATCACTTCACACTTCAGGGAGCAATCACTAAAATCTGGCCCTGAGTCTCTTTTTTGCATGCAACCAAGCGACAGCAGGTAGGCTACGAATGGAAAGAGATATGGGAATCTAATGGAGAAAAAAAAAATCTGCCTAGCAACAACAGTGTTGGTGAGCAATCATTTCAGGTAGTCATTTCTACCTACCTGCACAGCATGCGCACTTGCCTTTTTTAGCCTGTAATATCAATGGAAGGAAAGCAAGGGGCACTCAAGCCTTCATTTCAAGATTTGTTTCAAAATGATGAAATTGAGCAAAAATCTTTGAGCATAAGGATTGAACAATGTGGTGAAATGGGAGAGGGGGGCTTCAAATGGTCTAAGAATTGAAGTCATAGAAAAGTATAATCATCACATTATAGCCAAACGTATATTCATGGGTCCAGTTGTATCTGGAGAGCATGAATGCAAAGTCAAATAATTTCTATTGGGAAAATGTAAGCATCCAAAATTTCATCATTGTAATGATTTTTTCTACTTATTTGGAAGGCACAAAGAAAGGATTGCAGATTTCCCTTGTTTCCTTCAAGTCAGCCCACTTGCGAACGCCTTTGGATATCATTGGACTTTTGGTCAGGGATGCTGGGTAAATGTGGCCCTTTTCCATGTTCCTTCACACTACATGCGTGGCAATAGGGCAGCACTGTTGTGAATTAAAGTGTTTTGCTTTTTCTGTAGATGTTCTCACCATAAGTTTTCTTTTATTAGGAAATTCGCAAGTATTTTTGAGTGTAGTAGTCTTCCTCCCTACAGAGCTAAGCGGTCACTTTAGTTTACCATTGAAAAGAACGAAGTGCATGGTTACTACAAGAAATCCAATGCAAATTTCTGCAACATTGAGGTCAGAATTATGCCCCAACACTCAAAAGAGTCAAGCTCAGTTGACTTCCTCTGAATGACAAAAGTCTGTTTTGTAGATGAACATGTTCAACATTATATTCAATGAGACTTTGAAGATGTACAGACATTGAAAAAGCCAACAACCAATACGTCTCCCCATTGGACATTTAGCTGCACCAGCCGAATCCCACCTAAGGCTCAGGTAAATCTCTAATTTGTTGCACAAGCTTATTTGTTTGCTAATAATTGGCTATTACTTTGCAACTGTATAATCATTGTGGGAACTCATTTATATTCCTAAAATCCATTCTCTATCATTTCACATTTCACAAATTCCAAATAGTATCTTTTCCTGATTAGGATGAGTATCACTTGTCTCCCAGTGAGCACAAGACCTAATACAGATAGTATCTAAACATCTGAAGCGATAGAAATTTAGGTTGACAGGTGTTTTTAAATAAACGCACTAGGTTAGCTCTATTTGCTACTAATTTGCTCATGTTTTACCCTAATATAGCCTGCCTATGTCCTAGCTGGTTAGAAAACTATCACATTTCAACCAAATCTAGGCAGTCTTTCACCGAACGTATAGATTGTATTATGACATACCATCTAGACGTTCAGTTAACCGGCTAGATTTGCTTGCAATGTGAAAGTTTTCTCGTTTTCTTCCTATAGGATATAGCCTGGCCATATGTAAGTAAAACCTGAGCTGGATTAGGGTTGAATTGATCTAACCTAGTCTTTTATGTCGAAACATGTCACTCTAGATTTCAACTCCTTTAAACATCAACATGCCATCTATATTCAGGCGTGTGCTCACTGGGCTACCTTCTTCAAAAGCACAAGCAAATGATGCCACTAAACGTCTTCTTATTGCAACGCCATTCATGGACATTTAACTAAGTAGGTTCTTTCCTCCTGAGTTGAGATTTAATTCTAAATGCCAGTCTTTCACGATAATTTTCTTTGTTTGCGCAAACCTAATAGCTAGCCTATGCAGCTATCATAGAAGCACAGTCCACTGTAAATCTGTAGTTAATTGTGTTTCTGTTGTGTGTGTGAATTTTTTTTTCGATTCATTCACTTGATTCAGCAATCACCACTTTCCCAGAGCGCACAGGAGCCCCCCTACCAGAGGGACCCAAAAATGTTGTGATTCTCGTTCAGAGAACGATTCGTTCAGACGCGTCCCCACTCAATGGAGTGGAGATTAACCTGTCAGCCGCCACTACAATATTATTGGTAGTACTGCCAACCACTAATGTTTGGCAAGATACTGATGCAGTTGCGTTTGACAACAGCAGAGTCCATGCTGCTACAATTACAATCTACTTAATCTTTGAGGCTCAATTAGTCCCTCCCCTCCCTTCCCCTGACAGAGATGTCTGTCTGTCTGTTGTACACCTGAGTGGGAGAGTCAGTGTAATAAGACACAGGTTCATTCTATCGCTCACTGTACGAGAACCATTACCATTGCCTTTCACTTGCTATCCCCACATGATCCATTAATTCTCCTCAGTCTCCTTCTTAAAAGACCTGTGAGAGTGAATATAATGACTGAGTCACACTCAAAGGTGATATATCAAATGAGTATGTTTTCACATTCCTAAAAATAGCTGTGCCTTTTAGCCTGTTTACCCTATGTTTGTGATTACAGGTAAAAACAAATATATCTTGATACACCATTTTCTTTCTCTTGACCCTAATTTTGATGTCTGTTTTGTTTATTATTGTTGATGGAACATCTATTTCATTTTCTTTTAAGATTCAAACAGACTGAATGAACTTGGAATTAATTTAATAAAAATACAAAATGAACCCAAATAACAAATCTACATGTTACTACTACATTGCAGGGTATATGCGTTAAATAAATTGCATAAGTAAACCTTCCGTACTGTACTTCATGATGGTATTGTAAGTGTGTATCTTAGAAATTATGGTATTTCCCTCCTGTTTTAGGTTAAAATGAAAATGATGCTCTGCAGGGTATCTGATTATATTAGAAAGTAATGATTATAAATGGTCTCATCCAGGAGTCTTAATTGTGACAAAAGCTTAATTTAGAAAGAGGCTTAAAACCAATGAGATTCCTATATTGAAATTAACGTTATTTTGGTATTGCTGCACAAATGTGATGTGCCACATTGAGAATGTGTCAAATTGCATTCAAGGGAAATTATTTCTAATTCTATTAAAACAATCCAAGATAGCAAAATCATGGATTTTCATGCTCTTTCATATTAATTGCATATATAAGCCTGGTTGATCCACTGCCATTTATGAAAGTTTGCATCGTGTAGAGTTAGAGTTCTCTTTATTAAGACCCCAGTATTTGTTGAGACCACATTCCTACTGTAAATACTCCCAAATCCTTGTCTTGGAAGTCCAGTTGTTTTTCTTTTTCTCTCCAGCTATCTTCAAAGGGCTATATCACACACCACGACAGCCCTGGGAGGGACAGGATAGTTGGACACAGGGAGAATTTATAATTATCCTTTCTTCCTCATGGGTTCCAGGTAAAAATGACAAACTAGCAATATTAAAATAAACCAAACAGATTTTCAGTTTTTAGATAATTTCTCCTTTTCTCGCTCTCCATTTCTCAGGGTGCGGATTCCTGGTCTCGTGGAAAGGAGCACACTTTTAAGCCCTGGGATGATTTGTTAATGCAACCCAGGTGTTATTGCATTCTTAACTAGTAGATATGCCCTAGATTCCCTCTGCCAGACCAACCCCTGCCACAGGCTACTTTAAAGAGGTCATCACTTGAGTCATGTACGTTGTATGTTGTTTGGTTGCGAAGATACAGGCTTGTTTTTTTGGATCAAATAGGTACATATTTATATATATATAGGTAATCTAGAGGACTAAAGAAATATTATGAATAAAGTTTAGTGATTCTTCTCAGCAGTGATCCCAAAAAAATGAGCCCCAATAGCCTGCATTGCCACCCTCCAGGAACTAGGCAGTGCATCCAAAGGGCAGAGTGAATAGGGAAAGACACGTCATCCTCTGCCAGTCAGCTAGAAGAGTAGGGACCAAAGGAGAAAGCAGGTGGAGATTACTGTCCTGAGAGGTGGCTCTTCCCCAGATGGTAAAAACGGGCCATTATCACAAATCAAAACTCAGAATGCCCGGGAGCAATCCTGCCCATTTGCTGCACATGCTGGGTTGCATTAACACCCTGCTGCTGACTCCTCTCCTGCCTGTAGGTCTGCACAGCTCAGCAGCTCTGCTCTCTGCTTAAAGGATAAGCTCCACATAACAGCATTTCCCAAAGACATTAAACCAGTTCTTTTTAGTTTAGAGGTTATTCATTAAATTAAGTTGAAATTGTTGTCAGTATAGCTTCAAATTTGACAGATTGATCACTCCTGACGGAACACTCGAAGTCTCGCCAGAAACTTCCATCTGATGTGTGACATAATAGGGTGAACACAAACAGCTCTGCTATGATACTTTTAGGCTGAATAGCTGACAGAAATGGACAGCATTGAAATATTTGATTATTAATCATAAGGACATTATCAGTGACTCAGATGAGTCAGACTCTTATGAGCCTGTAGAAGACATAATTGCTGATGCTGATCCTGATACTGCAATACAGCCACACAGTCAGAGGGAACCAGAAGTGGACAACCCAACCCAACAACAAGCACTTATTCAGAAATTTGCAACCTTGCCTAGATATATACGAGAAGATTGATACCAGTTGTGTGTGTCCCCGTGCATCCAGTACAAGGATGTTAGATAACACAGGCTGTATGCTTACAGTGTTAGCTCTGTCAATGGCTGCAGATGAACAGCACCAGCTAACTTAGCTCCCACCTTAGCATCTACTCTAACAACTACATCTAATCCACCACTAGCGAGCTAAATAGTCCAGCATCATATGTCGTTTTAACTTGATTTCCATTAGCATTGTCTTAAAGTTACAATCTCAAAGATTTCAGTTTCGCTCTCTATGGCGGTGCCAATGGCGAGAAGCGGTAATTGCAGGTGCGTTTTTGGACCTCACTTCCCATAGATCCAACCGGATCCAACCATTGTCGCCTGTGTGACGTCAGTCAGTTGGCCTCTGGGCCACGCCAACTATAACACTTACTGAATAAAAAATGGTTGTTATAAAAGTAACGTTATGTACATACTCATTCATTGTCTAACATTAGGCTAACTTAAACTGTCTTTACACTGCCGAGCCGGGTTAAAATGCTGTAGCAGATCTGGGGTAGAATTAGTGATGATCAATTTCCACACACGTTCTTTATCCACCTTTTGCCCAGTATGAACATCTTTACACTGCAGAGAAGAATTTGCGGGATTCACTGTAGCTTGTGCAATTATGTATCTCGTGCACAATAAAGTCTTTTTCGTGAATGACTGTTGTGTAGCCTAATATATTTGAAACAACTGCCTTACAAACTGTTACCCCTGGTGTTTCTGGTTTTGCTAGCTAAACTGTTCGAGAATAAAGCTGAGCTGGGTGTTAGATTAGCAATCAGAACAAGAAGAATAAAAAAAAAAACAAAGGAGATTTCATCAAAAAAGGGCATCAAGGCTGAAGGAACATATGAGGAAGCATAATAAAATAATAACAATGCTAATGTCATGGTCCTGTGTTCCTGTCTGCGTTTCCCCTGTTGGGCCGCCAGATGGCGGCACTTCTGTTTTGTGTCCTGCTCCCCCTGTGTTAATTGTATGATTGTTTTCAATTGTCTCATTATTGGTTCTTGATTGTCTCGTTTTCCCTTCCCTCTCTGTGGCCTGATTGTTCATGGTGCCCTCCTGTGTCTCGTCAGTGTCTGTTCTATTTAAGTTTCCCCCTCCCTTGACTCAGGTGCTGGATCCTTGTGGTTATGTCAGATTGTTTGTGCGTAAGCCTCTGCCCCATGTGTTCCTGCCCATGTCTTGGTTTTCTAGTGTTTTTTTGGAGTTTCTGCATTTCCTTTGTTCCTGTGTTCATGTCTTGGTTTTCTAGTGTTTTTTTTGGAGTTTCTGCATTTCCTTTGTTCCTGTGTTCATGTCTTGGTTTTCTAGTGGTTTTTTGGAGTTTCTGCATTTCCTTTGTTCCTGTGTTCATGTCTTGGTTTTCTAGTGGTTTTTTGGAGTTTCTGCATTTCCTTTGTTCCTGTGTTTGTTTCCTACGTATGTTTGCGCCGACCGTATGTACCTGCCTGTGTTTGTGACCTGTTTGTGTTTTTGACTGACTTGTACTCTGCCCTGCCTGTGTTTTTGAGTTCCTGTTTCATTAGATATTTTTTTGAGTTTGTGTTTTTGCCCTTCGTGGCCTTCTCTGTTCCCTACTTGTTTGCCTGTCGTGTTAAAGTCTTTGTTAATTTTCCCTTTTGAGTTTGTGTTTTTTTTTTTTCCCTCTGCGTTTGGGTCCCCCCCCTACCCGTACCGTGACAGCTAATCCATACTGCCGTATTCTTTTATTTAGTTTTCTCCGGCTTGACATCTTTACACAGAAATCAGACTCGGCTCTGATCCACGTATACCCCGGCTTTATTCCTATCATAATATACGGATGAACTTGATGGCAATGTAAATAACGGTAACGTTAAACGGTTTAGAATGTTGCAGAGAACACTGCAACAGTGTGAACTCGTTAGTAGCAGAGCCGTTGCCTGCCCCTTTAGTTAACTACATTGCAACGTTGTAACAAGGTAGCATTGCATTCGAGAGACGGTCGGTAGCGTTAGCTAGCGTTTTTTCTAATTGTTAGCTGACATTAGATTGTGTTAATTACATGAGTTAGCTAGCTAACGCAACGTTACCTGATATGAGAGATGGATACTGTGCGCAATGTTGTCTAAACTAATGTTGCCTTTCTTGACGTGGTCCGGTAGCTAGCGTTGGCTGTGCAAATAGCTATGTAATTTAGTAACGTTACATTGTCATCAAATGTAATACGAAATCTACATCAAATAATATGACCTCATGTTACACAATAACTTTTTAGGGTTCCATAACTTTCTCTGTTATTGTAGCAGACACCGGAAAAAACAGTACGCCGCTCACACACAAGTGAGTTGAAGAGCAAGCCTGTTGCCTTAGCTCCGCCTACCCTCTCTGGCAGACCAAACACTGATGGGTGATGGAAAACGTGTCACTAACTATGCGCCGCTTGTGATTTTTTCCTGGGAATGTCGCCACAGACACCCAGTTCTTTAATCATAAATTATAATAATAATATAAATTAATATAATAATAGGCTCAATCACCATTGTGTTACCTAATTCGGCAATAGATAGTGACTTAACAGACATTTATTTTAATGAAAATCTTCAAGATTATTACTTTAATAACTTTCTTATGCGCATCAAGTTGTAGCAAAATAGGGTAATTCTTTAACGTAAAAATGGCTAGCTATAGCTGATTTTACAGTATCTCACTTCCTCACTCTATCACATCACAAAATATGATATAGGTGATCATTCTGAAGAGTACGGAAAAAGGGAGGTGTGGTAAAAAATAAAAAAGTAAGCAAGTCAGTGATTTTTTATATCTGGTGCTTACCCTTTATCCCTGATCAGATCAGATGGAAAGTCTTACAGCACTGCAATGGCACTTCCCATATTAGCAAAGTCTTGTATTTCATTCCTACATATCATGCTTGGGTCACCATTTTGATTTAATAGGGTCAATAGGACATTGATCTTTCCTAAGTCTGTTTAAAATGAAAAGTAAACTCAAAGACTACTATTAAAATCATTCCAAACAGAAAATTCCATTGGACACCCAAAAAAGGGAAATGAATGGAAAGGGGTAGTATAGTATTTTACTCTCTTGTTTTAGCTTTTGGCTACAGAACACACAAAGATCATGTTCCTTTTGATTGTAAGTTCAAATGCAATCAGTGACATTTAATTGAAATCATTGATTAAAAATCTTTATGTCTATATAGATAATGATTGTTAAGGCTGATAGTTGAAATCTACATTTTTAGACGCAGTTCCATGGCGCAATTTGGTTTTGTTACGAGGAAAATGTTTTGGCTGAAGATACACATTAATACTGGCTGGATTTAACAATTATTTGTCTACACATATCACCTCTGTTGTTTGACGCAAAAGTAAACACCATAGTGCTTTGTCCTGTATCCAACAACATAAGGAAACTTTAATATGTAAATGTGTCAGCTTTCAGATAAGACAGTCCTTGTCTGACCCCGCTCCCACATCTTCACCCTTCCACACCTCACCCAATCAGCACAGACCTTTTGGTTTTTTAACTTTGATCTTGGTTTTCTTGGGGCTAACTTGGGAGAAACAAGTTGTAATTCGGTATTTTTCTTCATTCATTTCTTCATTCATTTACCTAAACATGACTGTAGCCTGTCCATGTCTGTAACATTCATTATTTGTTAAGGTAGTCTAAAGATGAATGTTGTTGAATAATTTGTTGTGACTGTTGTGACATTTCTTTATTTTAATCTGGTTGTGAGTTTTACATTTTGAAAAAGGTTGATCCAACAGATTACTCTGCCTTTAAATCATTAAATTTGGAGCTTTAATTGTCACTTGATATATTTTATAACAATTACCAAATTAAATCAAATAAATTGTCGCGGTTGTGCCTCCTCTATTCCCGCCTGTGCCTCCTCGGTTCCCGCCTCCCCTTAGTTTTTGTCCTGTCTCGCGTCCCTTAGTTTGGTCTGCCTGTATATGTCTCGTTATTTAATTATTGTTCCCACCTGCCTCTTGTTATCCCTCACCGCTCTGTGTTAATTGTGCATTGAGTTCACCTGTGTCTTGTTATCCCCATCTATTTAAGTTCTTTGTTTCCCTGACTCGGGTGCTGGTTCCTCGTGTTCCCCTGCTTGTGGTCCGCCTGCATGTGTTCCGCCTGCCTGTGTTCTGCCATGACTGATTTCTGTCCTTGCTGTTTGTTCCTTGTGTTTCAAGTATTTTCTGCTTTTCAAGCAGTTTTGAGTTCCCTTGTCTGTTTTTTGTGTTTGAGGTTTTTGATTGTTTTGAGTTTCTTTGCTTGTTTTTCTGTTTTGAGTTTTTTTAGTTCTTTTTTGGAATTGCCCCTCGTGACCTTTGTTTGTTTTTATTTAGTTTGAATCTACATTTTAAGTTTTGTGTGTTTTCACTCTGGGCCTGAGTCCTAACCCCCCGAACCCTGACATAAATATATTTTACATGATGGAGTTTTAACTGTTGATGCAGTTGTGTTTGGTATTCAGTGCAAACTTTAATCTGTGGTAAATAACTGTATATTTGTAATAAATCAAAACAGTGTTGGCCTTGCTCTGGTAAGATTGATCAGCAAATATTTGATGTAGAGTTGCAGCTTGAGTGCTATTATACTATATATAATATACTATATATTCTTCTTTTACATCATATGTACCTAAATAAAGAAGCACGAAACAAATCTGATGATAATAGATTCATGAAGTAGATTCTTCTTGCAATAAATAATCTATTTTTAGTACTAATAAAATCATACAGATACTCAACATGTATGATATAAATAGACTTAATGTACATACACTTGAAAATGGCATCTTTTAAATGCTTTTATATTTTGGTTGATTACATTTATTTTTAAAATAGTGTTCTTATTTTTTGAAAGCTCTGTGTCAATGGCTGTGAAAACTAGAGCTAGAGCCTCTGAATTCATATATCCTATCTCATTGTGAGAAAATTTGTCTTCATTCAAACATGGCACCAGATTAATCGAGGAGGGTTTGTTTTAGTTTGGTTGAACTGCCTGTGTATTTTATTGAATCCTGCCTGAATATTGTACAGGATATTACTTTAGGCAATGAGGTAGTGCAATGCAGACAAACAAGGCCCTGAAGACACCAAGTGATGGAAAGTCGTGGGAAGAGCCTAACACTTGGCAGGACGTGAATGTTATTTGGAGCAAATGTCCAAGAACTGTCCAATGGGTATTAATAGCGGTATCTTTGGATTTGAGGCTGTTGATATTGTGTCAAGGAAAAATTTGCAAATTGAAAATATAGTGATGGCTATCGTATAACATAAACAATATCTATGAGCTTTGGCAGCAGGACAAAGCACACACTGTGAAAGCAGTGTGCTGTTTTTCACTATGCAATGTAAGGACAAAACTGTCCTGTCCTGTTGTTTTATTTTTGTCTGAAATAACAAATTTTCATTTAAATTATGCCATGTTAACACAAATGTAGTTGCTCGAAATATGGTTGGAGGGTTGATCAATTAATGACTTATTTTCTGCACTTATTTTGTCTTTTTGTTAATAAGGACTGAACAGCAGCTAATAGAGAAACGTGCTAATAATGAACCAATCCACAGAACTGGTATCAAACACAAAACATTTGCTGTTATTTGCTCCATAAGGTTTGGGACAAATAAATGTTTTTTTTCTGTTCATCCATTGACAATCAAAAAAGACATGTGTTATGCAGTTCTGCAATAAGGTATTTTCCGTCATCATACAATTAAGCACTGTTATACGACCCCATTAACCAGAATGTTGGGAAGAAATGGCTTCATAGGTTTTTTGATTAGTCGAGTGAGTTCAGTTGCTTCCCTAGCATAGGTATTTGAAAGCTTTCAGTATCTACTCTTGATTTTAGACTTTTGACTGTCTTTGGAGTCTGCCCCTCATCAGTGAAACATAGCGACGGTGGTGTTATGGTCTGGGAATCTATGGCTGCTTCGGGTACTGGCTAATTTGTCTTTATTGATAACAGCAGCAGAATTAATTCTGATGTGAACTTATCTGCTCAAATTCAAGAAAATGCCTCTAAACTCATTGGACGGTGTATCATCTGTGGCAAGATTATGATCCCAAACATACTGATAAAGCAACAAACAGTTTAATAACCTGAAAATTTTTGACTGGCCAAGTTATTCACTTGACCTGAATCCAATTGAACATGTGTTTCATATGTTGAAGAGAAAACATAAGGCAACTAGCCACTGAAACAAGCAGGAGCTGAAGATGGCTGCAGTACAGGCCTGGCAGAGCATCACCACAGAAGATGTGGTGTACACTCAGCACCTGCTGATGTCTGGATCACAGACATAAAGCAGTCATTGCCTGCAAAGAATATGTGACAAAGCACTAAACATGGATGCTTTCATTTGCATAATAGTAACATGCCCCAAACATTATGGTGCTCTGAAATGTGGGGGCTATGCATAAAAAGTTCTGTAATTTTTACATGTACAATCCAAAATGTGTAAAAATACCCTTCAATAAAAACTGTGTGCACATCAACCATATGCAAATTACTTTATTACAAATCTGAAATTGTGGAGTACAGAAATTGTGTCTCAAACATTATGGAGCTCACTGTATATGCCACTGTACAAAAAACATATTTGTAAGCAGTTTCTTTCCATCTGGAAAACCACATTTTGTATTAATAGAGCACTATTTTGGTATGATATAGATCCAGTAGTATGTAGCTTCTAACCAGTTACATCTTTTTTCCTGTTCTTACATTATTATTTTTATTATTATTGTTGTTGTTGTTGTTGTCTATATAATAATAATACTAATAATAATATTAACCATTATTTATATATTTATTTTTGTGGAATGAATAGAATTTCATTGCAAGGCTCAATTTAGCAGGGCTCATTTTGTGAACTATGTGGAGAATGCAGGTGGAAGTGAGACCCTAGTGAGGCTGTTCACAGGACATGAGTGTGTGCATGGATCTGCCTCTATTCAGCATCCCTTATGAGGCCTGACACTGTTTACTTTGAAAACCATTTCCATGAAATTTCTGCATGATTTGGCACCGACTAGCAGCAAAGGCGGACCGTTGTATTCAATTAGTTCTGTCTCAGAGGAACTAGCCCTGCTCGCCTTTGTTCCCAAGCCACCCGCCCACCCGAGCCCCTTTCTGCTCCGCGCACAGACCCGGGGAGGGGGCTGGGAATACGGGGCACGCCCAGACATGCACACATGCGGCTCAGTCGCTGGGCACGCTGCAGATGGGCCGGTCTCAGCACACACACCCCTATCACCAATGAGAGGTGCCCTTAACAGATTCTCTGCTTAGAAACACTGCAACTGGATCTAGCAGGTTTTTAATGCCTGTAAATCCTCTGGTAGAGTGCTAGAATCAAATGTATGTATGTATGAGGTCCAGCAGTGTCCCTGAGACATGGGGACACACATTCCAGTCCCACAGCTCTAATCATACAGCTAATGCTCAAACTAGTGAAAATATGGTTATCTGAACTAAATCTATGCAAAAGATTTCTGACACTTGTACTACGTAATATCTTCGAAAGTAAATTAACAAAATAATTACACATTTTTTGGAAATTAAAGTGCACAAGAGGGCCAAACACCAAGCATCATATCGGAAACGTATGGGGGTATATGCACCCGTTGAGTCACTGCCATCTTGACCACAGTGTTTCCTCCCAAATATATGTCAGAAGAATGTAGCTTACATACTGTATATGAATGAAAAAAATCTGATTAAAGACCAAACAACATGGCAGTTACAACACTGTCCTAATCAGCATTACTCTGTATTATAGAAATACCATAAATTTTATAACACCATAAACTGCAAATTGATATGTTTACCTAGACTTTGTAGGCAACACAAGAGCTCCATTCAAAATCTGCACCCATTTGCCACTAATTATTTAGCTTCAATATGGCCATTAGTACTTAGCTTCTTTAATCACTCCTTACAGATGCTTTTTTACTGTTTAAAAACAAATAATGCTGCATAAGTATTTTACATGTATCTTAATAGTGCTGGTATAATGGGCATTTTTATGAGAAATGTTAGTGATGCTCTAAAGAAAAATATTTCCATTCTCATCAAAAATATTTATATGGTGTGTAATCATACATACTCAAATTAAGGCATTCATATTGTCCAGTAATTATGCAGTGTTCTTGCCTTTAAACTATACTCAGTTGCAGTCTCAGTAGTCAGGCCATGAGTCCACTGCATTAACACCACAGAGTGATGGAGCATTTCAAAGCCTCACATTTGCTTCCCACATCTGTCTTAGACTGACACTGCACCTCCACTGCAGGTAATATAACCTTATCCTGTTATTTCGGTCAGAGGCCTACAACTGAAAGAATATTGACCGATGGTACCGGCTTTCATATACAAAACTGTTATCTTGGTTAGAAATACCGCATGTGCCCTTTTGTGTTAAAATAGTCATATTTTACCATCTTAGGCTTTCCCTTGGACCAGTAGACTACACATTGTTTATTTCATTTTGTGCTGCTTCAGTTTGATCAAAACCAAAGCTTTCCCGGTCTGTGAACATGCATCTGATCATGGCCAAAATATTCAGTTAAACAACTGGAATTAATGATGCCATGGCATTAAGCAAACAAAGACACCAAGCTTTACTTTGGCTCATGAAATGCCATAAAATGAATTCAGACCATTTTTAACAATAAAAGCATTGTTGCAGGAGATGATGAGATATGCATCAGTAGGAAGAACTGAACAAACTTTATTGCAGTTTTGGATACCTTTACTGTAAGTGAAATCAGTCCCATAAAAGATTCTCATATTTCAAACAACTGATCAGGGTTTTTTAATCTTTGTGAACAATTTAGTACTCTTATATTATGGTTAAACATACCAATAAGTGCTAGTGGGGTCACCAGGTCTTAAAATCAACCACTAAACACCACCCCTTTATTTAGTTCTGTGGCAAGGACGTATGCGATTAGGGACACAGCTATTAATTCAACATGCGTGTTACATCCTTTTTATTCCCCAGTGAAACAGGTCATGGAAGGCTATAATACAGTTCCCTAAGATTCGGATGAACCTAAAAAAGAAGCATGTTGGGGCTGCTGGTGGCTCATTCATTTAAGACACCACACTGTAGTTCTGGGATGAGCCACAGGGTCTCGGATTGAATCCAGAACATGCCAGTGCTGATTGTGGCTGCGTGGCTCCATAAGGAAACGTGCAATTGCCAATTATGTTGTCCAGGGTACAGGAGGGTCATCACTCACTGGTTGATCAGGTGCCCGTAGCCTGAGTGCAAATAATTTTCATGGCCAGTATACACAAGAATCGCACATTGTAAAAGCACGTAGCTTCGTTTTACTCTGTAATTTGGAATGCTCAGTTAACTCATAACAGCAGGCCCATTACATCACAGCAATATCCCCCATCAAGTCTCCAAAAACATGTGGTCAGCTGCTAATTCTTTACAACCTCACATACACTGCACCTGGAGGTACAGGTATATTACAGCAACCCGATTGACCAGAGCATAGAATATCCTACAGACTAAAACCTGTATTCTTCCTGGGCAAAGTTAAGGATGATTATGCACTTTGAGTGCTAAGCCACTGGTAACACTGGCAGATTTTGGAGTTGATATGGACCATAAACATCACTAAGTTCTGTCACTGGATATGCCACTGCTAACAGGTTAACTTGTCATATACAACAATTGTGCGTTATGCACATTAGACCGGTACAATATATAATGGGTTTAATGCATTTCCTGATTGGCAAAGGTCCTAACAATGCACACATTGGAATAGCTGGCTTTAGATGATTTTAAATTAAACACTGATCTCAACAGTGATTGCCTGTCTCTGTAGATATGAAAGCATAAACTGTCATGTAAATGTGTGACACCAAAAGTCTTGCAGGATCACCACTTCCAAGTAGAACACATCACTAAAAAGTCAAAGGCACAATGATGAACAAACATATCCAACCATCCAAGCTCCTTTTACATTTGCTGACAGCAAGGCAACATGGTAGGGTGGGTGGATGTTCACTGAGTGGTTGAACATAAAATGGCATAATGAAAATGAAATTTGCCACAAGAACAACACAGGAAACACAGAAATATTAGGCCACAATGTTTATTCAGTAGTGTGTTTCAAATTATAGATACAATACTGTCTGCTTTTTTGTAAGACTAAAAAAGTTACCATACAGTCACCTGTGCTTATAAAGTACCAGCTATTTCACCGTGCTGTTGTACATAGCTCTTCATACCCAGACAGGAACAAGCACATTTCCGAATGGTAGGCACTTCAAAGGCTTAAAACATTTGTGAATATACATTTATATATATTTTTTTGTTTCATACACTATTAAGCAGTTGGACTCAATGGTCAGGTCTCTAATAAAAACAAAACACTAAAAAAGACCAACAGAAACAAATTTGAAATGTGGCCATAGGAATATGCAGCAATGGTGAGAATACTGTAAGTCTTTGGGTTTGCTAATCCTTTTCAGTACTGTTCTTCCCTCAGTACCATGTGAAGAGATGGGGGGTGGGGGTGGGGTGTGTGGGCGGGGGGAGTGGCAGGGAAGTGCAGCATCCAGTAGAGAACTCAAATGACATGATTTAGTTTACGTAACTCATGTTCAGGTAGCTTCCTGTTTTTCCCCATAAAAAATAAAATAAAAATTGAGGGGGAAGTTTTGTAGGTTTTCATATTTGTAAGGAAATATTTCGGGATTTCAGAGGACGCAAGTTTTCCCTGACTACTGGAGGTGGTAACAGATAGCTCCGGTGAAGTGTGCTAAAATTTTTACTTGGTGGAATTAGCCAAGCAGTAGCCCAAATTAAACTCCCTCAGTCTTTGACCATGGAGGTTATGGACTGAGACCACGGACAAAGACCTGCTGACCTAAAAAAAAAAAAGAAAGAAAAAAAGAAAATGCAACTGGTCCCCTTTGGCCTGATCAAAGTCATTTTGTTTACTGGGACATAATTACATTGTTAAAGGTCAGGTTGCACCCAGTGAAACATCAGTCAAACTTCTACAATAAGACAGCCAAAAAGAGCTTTCCATCTGCTCATCTGCAGACATAGCAAACCAAAAACACTGAGGGCACACACACTCTATTTGCATTGGCAACTCTTTGAGGAGGAAGTTACAAAGAGGAATGAGATGGCCCAATGAGATTCAGCAATGGGGGTAGGGCCTGATGGGTTCACACCCGGCCCACTCACATGTTCAGCAAGAGCACGAATCAGGAAAGCAATAAAACGTACCGCTTTTTAAAAAATCAAATCTCACTGAGTCAAATCCATACGTCGTACCCAGGTGTAAAGATCAGACTTCTACTTTGAGCATTTTCATCTTTAAGATGAGTTAACTTTGTATGCTGCATTTTGTACTAATCTACAACTACATTAAGATAAAACAAAACAAAATATTTAAATTGTGAAATGTTTTTCTAATTTTATGAAAACAAGACAAAACTGTAATCTGAAGGGAAAAATACCATTTACATTAGCTGTTATCTGAGTTAATATGAAGACAGTACAGCTTCATGAAAACTACAGAAAGGCAATTTTAACATCTGAAAACAGATAAATTAATGAAATACACCTTTAAGATCAATTTCAGACATGCTATGACAAAATGAGAAAGAAAAAAGGATACAGAACAATTATATTCAATTATTTCCACTTTAAATTTTTCTTTACAAATACATACTGCTACAGTTAAAAAGTAGTCAGTGACTAAAACAGCTTTTTTGAAATATGCCATCAATTTCCTTTTCTTTAAAAACTGTTTCTTTCTTTTTCACCTCTTAAAATAATACACAAGTGTTTAAATACAATGAGATCTTTCATAAAATAAACCCTGTTGGGTATTTTATTAAAAAAGAGAAATTAAAGAAAAGGTAATTACATTACTCTATGCAAAAGCTTTCCTTGATGTAACATTTCCCCAATAATACCATTTTTGTATTTTACCTTATTTGAACAAGTTTGTCATTGTCAACAATACCAAAGTGTCTATCTTTTGTTTTATGATTATTTTTCAGGTTGCAATTGTGATTCTTCAGAAGGGGGTGTTTTATGCGTAAAACTCCTTGGTGGGGGCCTTCTGATAGGCCGCTCCAGCAGGCTTGCGCTCCCCAAGGTCATAGCTGCCTTCATCCTTCTTCCTCATGCGATAAACCAAGAGCAGGATGAGGAAGATGGCAAACAGGAAACCAATCACTCCACCAGCAATAACCGCTGCAACAACAAAATGGCAGAGGGGACAAAGAAACATAGAGTACAAGATTAGTGCCATTCAGAGTCCTTGCGTATGTCTTATTTTCAACCTAATTAGCTTATTCTTGTCTACTTCTTAAGTTCTCCACAGCCTAAAGACCAAACTTTCTCCAGACCCTCCTAAGCATGGTCTCCAAGAGCAGTGCATATTTCTATTTTTGTTTTAAATAATTTTTTTTCTCTAAATCAATAAAGATGGATCAAGTATGCTTCTCAAAAACGAGGTAAAAGAGGGAGAAATGTTGAAAAGAGAAAGCACCCCAATCAATAATGGCTTGGAAAAAACTTGCTTACGAAAGTCCTGAAAGGCAAGACAAAGTAATTTTTTGCAGTCAATGCTAGCCAAGTTTATCTCATATGTAGCTCTTTGACTGCCTTTTTTTAACCTCACCTTTCAGGGCCTTAACACATACAGTACATACGACACGGCCCTGGTATTGGAGCAGGATTTCCATGGCCTAAAATAAATTCATGAAAACAACCCAATTTTGTTTAATTTGCAAAAGAACAATTAATGGATGGCTGTGCCTATCATGAGATCTAATTACTGTGAGAATAAGAACAGTATGATGTGCATGGCACAAAGGCCATTGAAGGTTTGACCAACATCTAAGACTGGCATAAACAAAAGGTTTCCTTACCCTTATAATATATAATGGCAGGGGGCTGTTAACAAAAATTCTCTTTAACAGACATTTACCATTAGCTGGGGCTTACCATAAGACAGATGTATTGAAAAAAATGTGTTTATTTAGTCTTCAAATGGCTATTTTTTCAAATAAACTCAAAGTCATGCTTGGATTTTGTTCTTAGAAGACTAGTCCTCTTAGTGAAATAAAACTACTTGGAGTGCAAAAAAAAAAAAAAAACCTGAGTGCAATTAATACTGCGGGACCCCTCTTGGGAACGCAATGAAGTCTGGAGAATTCACAAGCTGCTTTATGGAGTGCTCACTGTGCCTCAGCAAGAATGGAGAGGAGACAAGCATGACCATTACAGCCACTGCATGATTACACCACTGCACCGATCTCATGATGGATTGGTCCGTATCCGGACAATGCCTGCTCTCCTGAACAAGCGGAGTCCTTTTCCAAAGCCTGCAGGTCAGACTGCAGTCCCTCAAGCAGGTGTAATGGTGGTATAAAGAGCAAAATTTATGTTATGTCTATCAAAGAAAATCAGAAGTGCTGTAGAGCAAGACAAACATCTGATACATTGAGGGGCTTTACAAAATCATCACAAATACGCTTGAGGTCTTCTGGTGTTCTAGATATGTGTGAGCTGATTTTCACAGACTACAGAACTAAATGGACGATGATAAAAGGAGAAAAATTACCCAGCCACTGCTTGGTTTTGTTACATTTTTACCACCATCCCCACCCCGCCCAAACTACGTACCTGCCAAGACCTCTGTTCTCTGGAAAAGATTTTCCGAGCGCACTTCGAATGGCTCCACGGCGGAGCGAGGGGGGCTGGTGGTGCTTGTGGCTTCAATTCTGTTTCGAGGCTCCTCTGTCTGTGGCACTGGGGCCTGGTGGGGGGGCGGGAGTTGGGGGGGCAGACACAGGAACTCAGAATTATGCCAATAAGGCTACAAGCTGCTTTCAGGTACAGCAGCCCCTCTTGGGTGTAAGTGCATCATTCATTACATTACATTACAGGCATTTAGCAGGCCTCTTATCCAGAGCGACTTACACAACTTTTTTTACATAGCATTTATGTTGCATTCATATATACAGCTGGATATATATTGAAGCAATGCAGGTTAAGTACCTTGCTCAAGGGTACAACAGCAGTGACCAACCCGGGTATTGAACCTGAGATACCTGACCTAGAAGACCAGCTCCATACCCAATATACTACACTGCCGCCCGTTCAGTGGATTACAAAAGCTGTGGAGCTTGTGACAGCAGAAAAGGATTAAAGGTTATAGGGTCACAGAGGATTCACCTCTGTCCTGATGGGTTTTCTGGATGTTTCTCTGGATGTGTCCGTCTCCACTTGTGGTGTGAAATCTTTCGTGGAGTCCTGAGTAGGCTCAGCTTTTGGAGTCATGTACAGCGTTTTCACAGTGGCCATTTCTTCTGGGGTCTCACCAATGCCTGAAATGCATAACAACCACCATCAGAAGCTTGCTGAAAAGGATCACTCATGGCTTTAGTGCATATAAGACCATCAATAATTAGATTTCAAGTCTTTGATTTCAAACCACAGGCATGTGACAACAATTCATTTTCACATTCATTGTTGGGATCTGGCCAAAATAAAGTTTCAAAGCACAAACTAACTAGGGAGGATAACAGATTGATTAAAGGCAGTACTAACGTAAAAAGGTCTCTTTTTTAAATATCAGAATTGAGAAATTGAAATACTCAATTATACTCAATACTCAAATACTCAATATTCAAATATAAATATTGTTTTAAAATTTTGTTCAAATTCTTTAGGACGTTCCGGTTCTTGTGATGTTCATGTGATGAAATATTTAACCAGAAATATTGCTCCACATCCATCATGTCAGCCAGAGCATGAGATCTGGGACTTATACATCGTAAATGTTGAAAAAGTGTTTATGCTGGAGGTAGTCTATTCCTCTTGAAACATGGGGAGGGGGGGCTCGGGGGTTAATACTTTTGCAATTCACATTTTCTGGTTACGTAAATTTCATAAAATGACAATGACAAACTCTCATTTACCTGTGATGGAATAGAGGCCTTTGACTAGGTCTTACATAAAAACAAATCTAAAATACGTGTATTTTGAAATCTTTTTGTGCCATAGTGAAATGTAAAAATTCAGAGGGGAATACTTTCGCAATCCACTGTGTATATTCATGCAACATCTCAACTAAAGCACGCCAGAACTCTGGGGTGCAGTGTCAACACAGTTTTAAAACATTGTTTCAACATTGTTTCATCAATGTTGACACTGAACCCCAGAATACTGCTTTGGTTGAGATTTTGTGCAGATATACAGTTGGCTTACTTCGGTAGAAAGCAGTTTTTGATAAAACCGTGTACAACAAAGTCTGTGGATGTTTGTGAGTAACTGGCATATATTATTTGGAAAGACACGTTACTGTTGAGTGTTCTGAATGTAAATCTTTGGTGCTTTGGTCCCGTTGAATCACGGTGAGCTGCAGTGGATATCTAGAAAACTTGTCAAATCTCACCGAAACTATCTGGACTATAGATAGCACTCCGGGTAAGTGGAAATATAGCTTAATTTCATTTTTGGCTGAACTGCCTCTTTATGTTTCCCAGAGTTCCAATTACATTGCCTAGTTCAGGCTGTCCGTCAAAACTGAGCTGCAAGGCAAGGACAAAACTGTTTAGGAAAACCTCTGAGAAACAAGAACTTTAAAGAGCTACAAACTTCGATGGATGCAATGAGGAATAATATTGCTGAGCCAACAATATCCAACAAACAAATGGAGTAAGGCAAATCAGAATCAACCCATATGATACTCAGAGAAGATTTGCAGAAGCAGAGCTGAACTGCACACATCCAGTACTGAAATGCAGGCCCATCAGATGAGAACTGTATACTGATATAACTGACAGGCAGCCAGGTTCACTGATTCCAAAAAACAGTGAAACATTCATCTTCTGGGTAATAAATGCAAAAAGAAGCCCAAAACCAATGTAGCTAGATGCCAAATTTCATTATACCCAAAAGATGGCAGAGATGGCCGATTAAGGTTTTTTCAGTCAATTTCTCAAAAACCCACTGACAGAAATTTTGAGACATGCTCCACAACCACAGCATTGTGAATTGTTGTGTGTCTAAATAAGCATTTTAAAAAAACAAAGAAAGGACGGTGTAATTTCAATAAAAGACTCACCTGAACCAGATCCAGAGTTAAAATCGTCATCATCTACAGGATAATCTCCTGACTGCTGGTCATCCAGGTACAAGTCGTCCCCGGGAGCTGGAGACTGTGCCGTCACAAGTGTCTATCGATGGAAGGAGAGAGGACATGGTTTAATATGAGCAGCATGCCATTTCAGAGCTGCTGTAGTGATGTAGTGCTCTAAAACATCTAACACAAATTCAGACTGTAATGTAGGACACAGTCCACAATGAACAAATACTGAAGCACTGAGCTATGGCTCCTTTCTGTTTTACACAGAGTTGAACCGTATAAGGGTTATTAAGAGATTTATAGGTATAACTGCAAAAATAATCTTGTTTACAGTGATGAACTGAATACAATACATATCTTGGGCAGATATACTGTATACATGCGCCCCTAGCATACATACTCTGGACCTTTTCCAAAACCACACTAATTTCATATACGCAGCACACTGTACATGGACGCACCCAGTCCCTGCCTGCTGTTGTTAGGAAGTTTGATTGGCAGGAAGATAAAGGGGTGCTTGTATCTATTCAGCTTACAATAAAGGATCCTGTAACATGTGCCTTAGGGGAGAAGCTGGGACTCAGAATGGAGTACATGGGAGGAGTCTGAAATGTCCATGGCCTGTCTGATGGTTGTTTGTTTGTTCATAGACAGCTTGTAAGGAAGGGTGCTGCCTCACACCCATTACCTTCATGGCTGTCTGAACAAGTCTGAATGTAGCTATTTGGGATTTCAGTAAGACCATCAAATGACAAAACCAGGCTGCAGTGCCATAGCGTATGATGCTTTCTATGACTCCCTGATAGATCCTTATTCATACATGATTGTTATGAACATTATCTGGGTTGTTTATAGCATTTTATCAGTATAAGAGGTACTGAATATCAGCGGCCCGAGGAAAAAAAAAAAAATTCACTATGGAAACAATCCTCAATATGAGGACGGTTTTCACTGCCCGAGTAAGATACAGGATTTACTGCTCTTGTAAAGTCACAAATATAGTCAATCCTTAAAATATAATCAAAATTTTACAATAGCAATAAATATAATCATTCCCAGCCCTGATGGCCTATCATTTATTTATTTATTTATTTATTTTGAAGTGAGAGATCTCTTAGCATAGCATAGAGCACACAAATATATTCGGTAAAGTATTCTATAACACCATGAATATTGGTCCCATGAACAAATAGGGATATATAAAAGACAAAACTGTTTTCAGGCATCTTATCATTTTCTGATCTTGATTTTTGTTTTCATAGAATTATCTTTCTCCGGCACTGTGCATGGAGGCTTCAATCGCTCATGCAGTGTATAGAACAGCACAGGGTAAACACACGCTCATATCAACACACGCTCATAAGGCCTCCATATGTAACTACAAGCATGCAAGAGATACCAATGGCCAATTTTTGGCCAGTGCAACAATCAGACATAAATCAAGACAACTCCATGTTTTTGACCCTAGCCGGAAGAGATGGGGGAACAGCAACACATGGTAGTGATCCACCCACCGCCGTTGCCCTGGCAACAATCTTCACAGCCAGGAACATTTGTCTTTGACTTTCTGTGTCTGCACAAAAAAAGCAGCTTCTTAACAACATTGTCTGACCCTCGCTCCCCCAAGCTACATACCCCTCCTCCTCGCCCGACCTCCACATCCTACCCCCCCATCTGGTCAGGTCCTGAGCTCAGAGCACGCTCACTGTGATCAAACTATAACAGCCCTGGTCACAAACTGGCTAACACACCATCACACCCGTAGGCCCTTTCCTCCAAAAACACCCTCCCTCCTTTTAATCTCTGCCCCCCGCCCCCCCCCCCCCCCCTGCGGCAGCCTGGTGCCTACTCTTCAAGTGGTCAAATAGCCCGTCAGGACCCATGGAAACCACTATTCACAACTCACCCTAATGCGTGATGTTGTTTCCATACAGATTGCGCTTTTGAAAATCCACACAAAAGAACCAACAATAAATCGTTCTTGTGTGTGTGTGTGTGTGTGTGTTTGTGTGTGCATGCGTGTGTGGACCCATTTTTTTTTTTGGTAACTTTCTTTTTCTCCCATTGATGAGCCCTGCTGATAAACCCTGACACTAAAATGAACCTACATTCAATTTCACAACGCTTGCACCGACAGAAGAAAGAGAGGTAGACAAGGGGGGGGGGGGTCTCTGGAAGCCAAATGAAAGCAGCGCTCTCTTCAAAGAGAGCTGAGCGCACACAGTGACAATGGGCCAGGCCTGTGGTCCCCACAGCAGTGAAAGGAGGAGCTGATAAAAAACCAGCGAGGCTCAAAAGACGCAATGACTTCTCAAATAAAGGCCTTCCCAGTTCCACTTCTGTGATCAAAGGGCGAATTTGTTCAAAGCAACTTTATTTTAACCTTTGTTGCCGTGAAGCATCAAAAAATGTTTCTTAATGGCATTAAGCTTAAGATGTGAAAGTACTGGAACAGTTAAACAATTTTTTGATTTTGGCTCTGTACTTCAGTACATTGGATTTGAAATGAAATTATGAATATGAGGTTAAAGAGCAGATGAGGCATTTACATCCATATCAGGTGATCTGTGTAGACCTTTTTACACATAGTCCTCCCATTCTAGGGGAGCAAAGTAATGAGACAATTGGCTGCTTAGCTGTTTCTTGGCCAGCTGTGCATCTTTACACCATTTGTTCATGAACAAGAAAGCTACCAAATGCTCTGGAGTTTATTCTAAGTGTGCAATTTGCATTCAGAGTCTGTTGCACTTGTCAAGAAGTGTTAAAGCTTCACATTCACCTAGCAGGACAATGACCCCTAAAGCAAGCAAGGAGTTTTCAAGGCCAAAAAGTGGAATGTTCTTGACTGGCCAAGTCAATCACCCATCCGGAATCCGACTAAACATGCTTTTCACTTCCTGAAGATAATACTGAAGGCAAGACGCCCCAGAAATGAACAGGAACTGACAATGGCTGCAGTACAGGCCTGGCAGAGCATCACCAGGAAAGATACCCAGAGTCTGGTGACATCCATGGGTCGCAGACTTCAGGCAGTCATTGAATACAAAGGATTTGCAACCAAGTACTAAATATGATGAATTTAAGATGTGTATTTAAGATTAAGTGTTTATTTGTCAAATTACTTTTGCTCCCCTAATATGGGGGGACTATATATAAAAAGGGCTGTAATTCCTAAACAGTTAACCCAATATGCATGTAAACTACCCTCAAATTAAAGTCGACAGTGTGCACTTTAACATCATATTCATTGTTTAATTTCAAATCTAATGGGCTGGTACAGAGCCAAAACAAAAATGGCATTCCTTTCTCTGCATTTAACTGTATGTGTACATAGTTAATATATGGACATGTACAAAAAGCCAAATGGAAATATGGCAATATCCTGTATAGCCTATCTATCCAAGTGTTTCAACTTACATCTTATATTACATGTTTACCAAGGTGATGTGATAAAAGAGCAAAGATACCATATTCTTATTTTAATGCAGCCAAATATTAAGCAAAAAGGTACCACCTACAATATGTGTTCCAGAATTTTCTTCACACAACGCAACTCCACTTATACGTACACTCTGTGTATATTGATCGATTTAAAGGAGCAATTTACTTTGTGTGACCTTTAGCCAAGGATACAGCCAGTACCTTAAAGCCTGTATCTTAAATTGCAGTGAATTTCTCCATAATGTTTATCACAACATGAAATTAAAAAAAACTGATCTTTTCCTGAAAAGCTTTTGACAGGCTTTAGTACAGAAAAAAACCTACTAATGAAGTCAGCACACTTAAAATGTCAAGTGTCAGTCTTTACTCAGGATGAATAATAACATCATTTATCAAACATTTTCTGGTTTACCTTAATTCCCTTTAATTTTGGACAGAATTTACAGATTTGGTCGGAATCCAAGCCAAGTAAAGGGCCTTGAACTTTCCTTTCATGCTCACGCACAGGCTACATGACATGGGAAACTGAAATGATTTGTGGCTGAAATGAGGCTGGGATGAGGCATGGTACAGGGACATGCTTAGCGAGTTCTGGAATATTTACTGTGAGTCTGGCTGCTGTTCCATCTGAACACATTATGGCTGAATTATGGTGAAAATACAGAGGATTTTACATCATCCAGAGACATGGACAGTCTGCAACACTGCAGTATTTAAGGAAAATATGCCCCCAAGTCTGTGTATTCCTCCATAAGCAAAACTCTTGGGTAACTGCACTAGTGGGAACACTTTAGCTGGAAGATGAGGTACTCACGGTTAAATTGGCTGCTTAGTCTTTCAGAAGTAGGGATTTATGGACTCTGCTGAACCTGTGTGGAATTTATTTGAGCTCTCACTACCCAAGAGGCCCATGCCTATGGTAAATAATATCAAAATTGTCATTCTGTACAAAAACCTACATAATCTTATTCATCTGCATTAGCCACATTTCCCTTGACCTGCCTTAATTTAATGTTAGCTATATCTGAGGAAAACACTATGTACTCTAAGTCAGGTGACTAAGAATAGTTCAGATGACTTTCTAGATTTCTTGCCCGCATTTGCATGTAGCCAGCATCATTCCCTGCAATGGTTTGCTGTGGACTCTCCAAAACCTAAACCAGGATGTGGGCTTATAATTATAAGCAGGTTAACAAATTCTGTGTCCTCATTCCCTTCTAGTAATTCTTCCATGTGCATTAAGTATTTACAATTCACTGGGTGGGTACCAGTGGTATTGCTGTCTTAAAATCAGGGCTATTGATGGAAACGCGTTAACTCATGAATAACGCAATTATTAATCGCCTTTCCTGTGGTGGTTCCTGTAAATGTAGATCTCTGACCAGATTTCCCATCTACCATCCTATCTATGACCAGACTTGACATTTATTGTGCTACCTTTAACGATTACAATTCAAACTGTAATTAAAATGAGATAACGCTATAACATTGATAGCCTAACAAAACACACTGCTTTTAGTACTTTCCACCTCTAATTTTTTATGTGAGTTCAACTGAATTCAACACCCAAGACACCTTGCAAAACTGTGTTTTCGGATCATTGCAGGCACATGCAACCTATCTATTTGGATTTTGTATATTTGGAATAATTGCTTAACCAGGTTTTGCTTTTTGGAAAAAGGAGTTTACTTGGGCTATATTGTAACCAAAATACCAGAGTTTTCCAAATAAGACTGGAATAATGATGTGCATGTAAATATGGTCTGTAGCCTATCAGTCTACAAAAGCCTGATAATTATTGTAAAGGAGATGGATAGGTGTTGGCTGCTTATTCATTTTTAATCAGTCAACAAATCTAGTGGAATCCACATAAAATGAGTCTATATTTTTTACAGTTTCATTGAATTAACTTGACTTTATAGGCTTATAGACTGCCTGGAAAAAATGGCTTTCTGCAGTCTAGCCTGGGCTTTCAACTTTATCTGTCCCAAAATAATTGTATTGGCCTTGGGCAGTCACTGTCCATAGTAGCAAAGTGCTGTGGCACAACCACCTGCTCCTCTGACCCACCTCCCGAGGCTGACCTGTCCCAGTGTTCTGTGTGAAGTGAGGCCAGAATCAGCTTGTAATCATTTAGAAAAAATGTCCCACCCCTAGTTACAGTGTCTGAAAAAAGAGCAAAGGCCGACTAATTAAGATGTCAGCCCTGACTGTACAGTGAATGCTCAAGGACCACGCACATGCACACACCCACGCACATGCACACAATTGCATTATTGATTTTTTTTTTTTAATTGTGAATGAGAGAGAACCACAATGATCTCAACTAGTCTTATTTCTAGGCAGAAAATTGGATAAATTGTTCCATTGCTGGGCCAGGACAAATGAGCAGGAGTACAGAATGAGTTATTCACGTGCTGCAGACATGAAGACAAAATATTTCCTGCCCCGAGAAGCTGCCTAGAGCATCTGTCAGACAGAGGCTTGAGCAGTAACAATAGTTCACATTTGTGTCCTTTAACAGAAAATATATGCACCACATTTTCTATCTGTCTACATTTGATGAGCAAGTAGTCAACAGGGGACTATGAGTCTTCATAGTTTCACAAATGAAAGAAACAGTGTGAGAGATATGGATGGGGGAGGGAGAGAAAAATAGATAGTGAGAGAGACAGAAGGAGAGAGATTACTGCTGGAACAGGCAGTCTGCTGCCTGCAGGTTAGTTTATTAAAAGCTTGTCAAACCACAACTCCATTCCTGGCAGTATCACAAAGGAAAAAGAAAAAACAGAAGGATCATTCAATGCCGTTTTCAATTAGCTGCAGGATACATTATTTTGAGAGGGTCAGAGGAGGAGGAGAACATGGGATGATGGGGGTGGGGTTCTAGGCTTTGTTGAACCATGTCAAAGCCTCTATATATAATTTATCTCCTCCCCCTACCCCCACTCCCTGCCCACTCCACATTCACTCTTTGCACAGTAAATATTAACTCAGCTTCAGGCTCTGGGAAACACTGGGGCTGACTCTACTCTGAAAACACACACACACACACAGAGTAAAATGCAAAAGTATTGGGACGGTGATACAATTTCTGCTGTTTTGGCTCTGTACTCCAGCATACTGAATTTGAAATAAAACAATGAATATGAGGTTAAAGTGCAGACTGTCTGCTATAATCTGATGGTATTTCCATCCATATTGAATGATACGTATAGGAATTACAGCCCTTTTTATACATAGTCCCCCATTTCAGTGGCAGAGATACAGGCAGTGCAGGCAGGCCAGCTGCACTGGGGTCTGTGGTCTGAGGACCTGTGTCCCCATCTCAGAGAGTGGACCCCACAAGCCCATTCTTGCACAGCCCCTTACATTTAGACACTCATTAAGCATCAGAGAAAACACACATATATAAGTACCATATACTATATATCCTTTAATAAGCAAATTCATCTCTGCCACGGTTATTATACTTTCTTTGTACAAATGTCTGTGATTGTGTCAAATTTCAAACCTATTCTACATTCAATTAAATAATGGGTGGTCATTTCTTTGGCATTAGTGTTATTTTCTGATATGGAAAGACTGTTGTGAAATATGTCTGCGTATGTTGTTGTCCAGTGTTAAGTGTCTATTTGATTATTTGATGATAGTTTAGCACGCAAAGTTTTGAACGTCATTTAGCTAGCTGGTGAGAAAGAAAGCAGGCAGCACTGAAAACACCTTTCAAGCACAAAGGAGAAAATAACTAGGAAGAAAAGATAGTCAAGCTGCTAAAATTGGAATGCTTGGACACTCCCAATATTCCCAGTAGAATCAGCTGCCCATTGTCATCGCCTCACCCAGAGGCCATGAAACCTTGCAGGTAGGACAGCAAGCAAGACATAGGGTCCTTGTTTGAGTTGTGGGGGCCCACTTGACCCCCCCGCACTTGAGATGCGTACATCTCGGGGTGAAAGAGGGTCCAATAAAAATCTTGCATTGGGGCCGGTCATAACTAGCTGCCACCACTGCCCTACTGCCATAATCTTAAAGAAAGTTGTCAGTTGTGAGCTCCATAATGTTTGGGACAAAGACATTTTTTTTCTTTATTTCGAGATAGTCCTCAGGGAACCATAATCAACTGTTTGGAACATCATTAAAAAGAAACACAACAGAAACAGAGCTCAGTAATTGCAAAGGGCCTGGTAGGCTAAGGAAGACCGCTACAGCAGATGACCAAAGAATTTGCAGGATAATAAAAAAAAACCCCAAAGGCCTGTTCAACAGATCAGAAATACTCTTATGGAGCTCACAGCATTTAGTACTTCCTGCAAATCCTGAAGTCTGCGACCCATAGACATTACCAGACGCTGGGTATCTTGTTTCTGGGATGTTTCTCCTTCAGTCTTATCTTCAGCAAGTGAATAGCACTTTCAACTGGATTCAGAATGGGTGACTGACTTGGCCACTCAAGTCAACATTCTACTTTTTAGCCCTGAAAAAATCCTTGTTTGCTTGAGCAGTATGTTTTGGGGTCATTCAAGAGCCATCCAATAAGGCATTTGAGCACATGTTTCTATACACTTCAGAATTAATCCTGCTGGTGCCATAAGACAAGTGAGCTATTTCCAGTGGCAGCGACATGCCCAAGCCATAACACTGCCTCTACCATGTTTCACAGATGAAGGGGGTGTTTTGGATCATGAGCAGTTCCTTTCTTTCTCCACACTTTCCATTTCCATCACTTTGTCCATAAGACTTTGTTCCAGAACCTTACAGTTTATCTAAATGTACTTTTTCATCTCCAACCTGGCTGTTCGGTTCTTGAGACTTACCAGTGCTTTGCAACTCAGCGGTGAACCCTCTGAGGTTATGTCGGTGTTGTCTTTTCTTTATGGTAGTCTTTGACACATCTACATACCGGACAGTGTTCTTCATTCAGTGTTCAACAGTTGAAAAGGGCTGTTCCTTCCCAACTGAAGTCATTCACAGTTGTCTTCCATGTCATTTGTTATTGCTGAGCGCACCAGTACGTTCTCGCTTCCTAACAATAAATCAAACACTTGGAATCAAGACCTTTTGTTAGTTTTCTTTTGCATGAACTAATGATGCAAAGACACACAGCTGGCCAAGAAACCACTGAGCAGCCAACTGTCCAATTATTTTTGGTCCCTTAAATTTGGGGGACTATGTACATAATAAAGGCTGTAGTTCCTAAACGGGTCACCCGATATGGATATAAATACCCTCAAATTAAAGCAGTCCACAATGTAATCTCATATTCATTGTTTTATTTCAAATTCAATGTGCTGGAACACAGAGTCAACACAACAAAAATTGTGTCACTATCCCAATGTATATACACACGTGGGCAAAATGCAAGAAAAGGGAAATAAACACACGTTATCGGTATCCACTTCTCCTCTTTAGAGTGTGTTTTGGGGTGTTTTTGGGACTGCTTGGCAGCAATCACACACATACACGCACGCACACACACACACAAACACACACACACAGCTCAAAGACAAGAAAATGGAGTGAGTCACACAAGAGAGAACAGCCAACTACTCTATTTTAAGGCCTTTTCTGCCTTGGTTTTTATCCCCCTCACACCACTTCCTTGAGAGTGCCTCAGATCACACCGATAACTGACAGGGATTTGGATCTACACAACACAATTGTCTTATTCCTTTTTTGTGATATGACTCACATTTCCTACCGCTTTCCGGTCGCTCTGCTCGAGGCAAAAGCACATTCACCACATGCGGATACCTCAATTACAAACAAGCTGCAGATGAAGTCGATCTGTCAGCCACTAACCTGAAATTCAACAAAGAAGGTACCCATGTGAAAGCCACAGCATCCATACTGGACGTGTTGTTATGAGCATGTGGAGCATGCCAGAAAAACAACACTTTCTGCACGGCAAGGACAGCAGGGGCACAGCAAATATGCCCCTGCTGAAGTAAACAATTACCAAATAAATACAGAGAGAGTCTTCAAACACAATATACTGTACACTGACTGAGAAAAACACAGCACTGTCTTCTGTTTAGCCATCTTTCCTTCAAGTCACATTCAGAAAGGGGTAGCTGGAATCCCTGTAGCTTTTATTAATACCATAAATTACAATTAAAACATAATGTTAAGGCCATTTACAACAAAGAGAACTATATTAATGCATTGTATCTTCTTGTATAATATTGACCAGTTTCCATAGTGTGACCAGCCATAGATAAATACAATTGCAAGGTAAATATTTCTTAATTTTTGAAAGCTAAAACATAAACAATTAGTCAACAAAATACAACGCTGGTCTATTTCAAAGAATAATGTAGCAGGAATTAGCAACTGTTAATTTCCCATGAGGCAGTATTGGACCTGTAAACAATGCATGGGGACTGGCTTTTGCTATTTAACTGATAATATATCAAAACCATTGGTTTTGGTTTCTCATTAGATAAAGCTGTTGTCTGGTAGGCCTTACAATCAGATATAAAAGTTTCTTAATGAAGTATGTTTAAGCCCTAGTATTAACAAATAAATCTTGCACACGACTTGAATAAAGTCTCAAAATGATTAACAAAATTATATCAAAATAGAGGGTGCTAACCAAATGATTCAAAAAATTGCTTGCCCATCCACACAGAGACAGACATGCGCGCATGCACAGACACTGTATCACATAGAAACGAATGAAAGAGGGTCCTTGGCTGAGCTTAAACACAATAAAAATCCATTAGCATACATTTTAAAAGGTTCACTTATATATTCATGTTGAACTATTATTTTTTATGTACCACTCATTTTATACCCACAAACGATGGGAGGACAATGTGTGCAAAATCTCAAATTGTTCTTCTTTGGTTTCTCAATTGAAAGTGATTGGCTGCGACTTGAAAAAAATTTTTATTCCGGTATAGGCAACTAGCGAGTGACTAAAAGAGTCACTAAAAATCTCACTAAAAGCATAGCCATCAAACCCCAGAGCAGTTACTTTTTTTGAAAAGAAAGAAAGCACAAGTGGCTTAAAGAGAAACAAAATCATCACAGCTGCCTGTGAAGGGACATAGAGTTGTCATGTTTTCTGTTGGGCCTGTAAGTAACATTACCTCTAGCTAATCAACTAGTTGCTAGAAGTCTGGTTTTTAACCGGAATTTGTTCCACCATGATTTCAGATTTAAGAAACATAAAAGATTGCTATGTGTTTTTTACATCATTGCTGCAGCAAAGTACTTCACACTTGCATTCAGTGAGTTTCCTTCTACCAGGATTTTTTTTTATCAAAACAAAATGAACAGATTGTGCTTTTACTGGATCTGACTGTACTGCAGCTGTTTGGCATATACATGTATATTACAGAAGCGTCCATTCTTGTATCTAGAATCACTTGTGTGTGTGTGTGTTCTTGACATTTGTTTTATGACTAAAAAATGAAACAGCAGACAAATCATTGCATAAAATACAATAATGCTGTTTTGTTAACTCACACGAACAGAAAGAATGTCGGTCTACAAACTACAAATGAAAACAATTGTTTATAAATTGATGTTGTTTTCATTTCCCTACCACAAAAATGAAGTCATCCTGTGAAAGGTACAAAATATGGAATACACAGTCAGTCTGCTGATGTTCAACAAATTTTGTCTATGGGTAGTAACCAAAAACATTTATTGTTACACCAAATTATATTTTGGGTGAGCAAAATGATTGTTTAAAAACACATTGTGATTTTGTACTTAAATATTAATACATAGGTAACACAATCATTTTTACATTGTTTTCCACAATCTTAACATTAACATTTCTGCCCCTTTGAAACTCATTTGTCATCCACATACTGTACATATGCACCAAAGCACAAAAAACAGCACGCATACACAGACATGTGCTGTTCACGCACACACATTTCTAAGACAGCTTAAGCACCTTTCATAAAGTCTTTGAAATCAACAAGCTGAGCTGTTCCCAGGCTACAGCAGACAGGCAGGGACGCATGAGAGGAATTGTCGCTCCAGCACGACTCTACCCCTCAGAGATATTGGCCACTAGCAGCCCTTCAAGTTTTTAAATATAGTGTTTTACACCCTTGGAGCCCCAGGGCCTGGAAGAGCTCAAACGTTGTTTGGGAGACCTGTTGAGTGGTGGGGACAGCTTTAATCTATGGGCCAGAGGGGCCCGAGGGGCCTGTGGTTTTAGCCCTCTCCTAGGGGATCATAATCAGGGTCTAATTAATAGCCATCCAGAGACGGCAGAGGGGGGGGGTGCCCGGTTTCTGTAAGGGGTCGACACAAATCAGATCAAAACAAAACAAAAGCACAGCCATGTCTTGCGTATTGCAGCAGGAGCCCAGAGTTTTGGGGAATTTACTCCCCTGTCCCCTCCATGTCGGATTTCCGCTCAGGCCTGCCCTGTGGAGGGCTGCGGAAGTCTCACCACTTGGGGGAAGGTTTAAATCAGGGCTGTGTAATCTAACAGCATTGCCCTTTGTCCTCTGCTTTGAAAAGGGGGCTAAAGAGAGTACCTTGAATATGGCTGCCATACATGTAACAAGGAAAGATACTGTACTACTGAAATTGTAGTGCTTTTTCATGTGAATAACACCAGTGCAAAAATCTATTCAAGAATGAAGTCATAATAGAAACAGAAAAATAAGCTTACTGCTGTTATTCTATGTATAAAGAAACTAACAAAGATCGACAAAAAATGAGTTCAATTATGTTAATCAAAACTGAAGACAATCTGTGTGCATGTGTGTGTGGGTGTGGATATGTGTGTGTGCAACATTCTTTGGAATATCATTGTGAGCAGGTGCAAAGCTTAATGACCCAACAGAACAGGTGACAACAATTTGGCAGGACCAATGGCAGGAGGTGACAGCAAAGTTGCTATAATTTTTGTAACTTAATATATACAACTTCTTGTTCATATAAATGTCATTAATCCAATTCCCTGTACAACCCTCATGAGCCTTGACTTTCAACCAGTGATGTGTGACAGAGACACAATTGTAAGTGACAGCACGGCTGACCGGGTTAAGCCTTCTCCTCTGAACTCTGAAAATACAGCTAGCAAAGTGCTTTCGTCATCACCCCAGTACTGCCTGCTAACAAGCGCAGCAAAGAGAAAAAAGTGACTATATCATCAGACACGGGACAGTGTAAATAATTTTATTTATTTATTTACCCAGTCTGACAGCAGCAAGTGAAAATGTGTGAATTAATCATAACCTCATTTTATTAATCCCCCCCCCCCCCCTAAACTTAATGCTCATCAGAAAAATCCAAAGGAAACATAAAATCAATTGAAAAATCTTTAAAACATTTTTTTTAATGCCCTCCATCAGATTAATAAAAATCCAGAGGAAACACCAGCTCAGTTTTATGACATTTGCATTCTTCATTTTAGATAACTTCATTTTTTCCCCTTTCGAAAAATGCATCTATAACAATCGAAAGTAATGGCTAATTCTATTACATGAACCCATCACATTCCGCTGTATCATATCACTGCCTCCTTCCTCAAATAAAAGAAAATATTATGGTGCTGGGTATGCTGGGAGCATGTGGGCTTGCCTCACTTGGATGAATAACATCTCTGATTCCAAAACAAACTGCTGGCTGACTTGCGAAGGCGAGCTTTGCATTCCTGCACTCCAGCGACCACACAAGAGAGGCACTGTGCAAAGGGTCTACAGCTCCAGCTTTCAGGGTCTGGCAGGGCAGCAGCCAAGCAGGAAATACCACTTCAGGTACTTCCTGTTTAATATCCCAGCCACACTTTGCCACCACAGTTCACAGGTAGGTTGCTTTTTCACACAGCATCATTTGTGCTTTTGGAGGCTGATCTGTTGCCCAACTTGAATTTTTTTCAGTCGACGAGGGTCATGTTTTCACCCCATTCTGTCTGTAAGTCTGTTTATCTGTCTGTTAGCACGATATCTCCAAAAGTTATGAGCAGATTTGAATGAAACTGTGGAAAGCTTGGTTATGGGGCAGGGAGGAACTAACTAAGTTTTCACACCAATTGGCCAAAGGGGGACGTGGCAGTAGATGTAGCTTCTCACAAAAAGCCATATAACTCCAGAACAGAAGCATGTCGCTCAATGAAACTTTATGTGCCTATCAGTAGACATAAGAGGCAAACCCAAAATTACTGCCCCAATTAAACAAATTGGGATGATGAACATTTCTGATAACTGAACTGACCATAAGGCGGTGTCAAAACTGGCTAAAATGCTAAAATGGCTCAAATTGGATTTGAACAGGCATATCTCATACAGTACAGGTACAGTAATGGAAATGTTTATACAAATGCATCTCCTCATGTGAAACACATTGGTAATGGGGCATGGAACAAATTTTAACCAACAACTTTTGGTAAATATCCGACATGTGGAGTGGGTATATTTTGACTGTTGTCGTGTTACCAAAGACATGTACTCTACTGAGTGCCACCTTCTAGTTTTGCTTTGTAAATACTCATAATCATTAATCCTCTACCAATTAAAGTTAAGAGTTACAAGACTAACTTGTCTGAGCTTTCAGAATAATATTTCAATTTAGACAGAGGAGAAATTAAAGGTCCAGGAAACTGGATTGTGGTTATATTCCCCAGAAGAGACAATCAATGGTCTTCTTTATTTAGTTAAAATTTTTAAACCCAATTATAACCATTTCATTGTAACAAACACAATTACATTAACATGACCTGTTCAGCAGATTAGAACAGGGTGGGTGTGTATCCTGTGCTCATTAATATTCATATCTGTAAATCATGTCATATGCAAAACATTCGTCATCGCATTCCTCAAGTACAGTAACATTAGACTACCAGACAACACAAAAGAAAATGTAGGTTAGGCTTTACCACTGTATAGTCAAACCTGCAAATCATTCAATGTGTAATGATGTTGTAACACTGAGTCACTGTACATTAACATTGAACTTTGAACACTGAAATTGATATCATTTTCCTGGACCGTTAAGTATAGTAGATTGGGGATGTTACACTGTTTTCCCTAAACAATGACAAGCTGATTTGCCCTGGCGTTTAGTTGAGTGCTCTTTTCACTGCCTGAAGTCATTTTAACAGCAGCAGACCCACTAAAAAGCGTTGCAGAGCATTTTCTTTGGCTTTACTTCAGATAGAATACCAGGACAACTGAATAAACAACTGACAGCTATCCATCTCCTTTCCAATACTAAAAACACTTCGTATACATCTGGGAAATTAAGACATCAAAATAAACACTAAGCTACATCTTAGAAACCATGGCCTAAGATTGAAAAACATTTAGCATTAAACCTAAGGTTTTGTGTCTCTTGCATGCACTGCAATCAAAGGGACAGAGGACAACAATGAAAAAATATGAGGCATTGTCAAAAATAAATCCACAATATGAAGATAGCCATCTTACACTTGACAGTGCTTCCAAATCAAAACAATTAAAAAACATATGGTGACAGAAAACAAATGTGTGATGCTTGCAGGGAAAAATGTGGGTCTACTGCAATATGCACAATCTTACGATATATGCAGCTAGCTTTGGCCTACAAAGGATAAATGTGTGCTGCAACAGAAAGGCTATTGGTGATTGATGTACATTTTCCCAAGTATCACAGAAGTAAAGGTAATGCTACATGCTATAGAACAAAAGTTAAAAACCTTTACAGGATCCCAGTGTGTCTCCTAGGTTTTTTCCAGCAGCAGCAAATTGGTTTTTGCTCTCAGGTTATGGCGCAGCTCAATGTTGCATGCACACAGGGACACGCGCACACACACATACGGCTGATTCTTGGAACTTTACTACAGGTAAACATCTTGTTTGTGCATACTATAAAATCAGTCATCATCCACCACTCATATGTCTTTACCACTCACAGCAATGCTCACAGCTTAGTTACTCATGAGTAGGGGTAGCAAACAAGATCGCAAAAGACTGCCATAATGCCCCCTGAAATGTGTGATCCCTCAGTATTTCAAACTAAAGGAGAACCCACTGATGAGCTCAGCAATAGCAAACAAGCTGGTAGACCACAGCAGACTGTTGAAGTGGATGAATACTTTCAATTGTGAATAAAAGCCCTTTTTTACCTGACAAGCAGATCAAGAACACGCTCCACGATGTAGGCATAGATACGACAAAGGCCACCATAAAGAGAACATTGCACCAACATAACCTCAGATGCAAAGTGATGGAAAAAGATGGAAAGGAACAGGTGATGATCCAAAGCACTCCCTCATCTGTGAAACACGGAGGTAGTGTTATGGCTTGGCATGTATGACTGCCAAAGGAACTGGCTCACTTGTCTTCACTGATGATATGACTGTTCACATCAGCAGCAGGATGAACTCTGAAGTATGCAGAAGCATCTTTCTGCCTTAAAACTCATTGGATGGCACTCTACCTTGCAGCAGGACAATGACCCCAAACATACTGCTAAAGCAAGCAAGGTGGTTTTTCATGGCCAGAACGTGGAATGTTCTTCACTGGCTAAGTCAATTTCCTATCCTGAATCCAACTGAACATGTGATTCACTTGCTGAAGCCAAGACTGATGGCAAAATGCCCCATAAACAAACAGAAACTGAAGACGGCTGCAGTACAGGCCTGGCAGGGCATCACCAGGGAAGATACTCAGCACCTGGTGATGTCTATGGGTCACAGGCTTCAAGCAGTCATTGCATACAAAGGATGTGCTACAAAGTACTAAACATGACTACTTTCATTAACATAATATTGAAATGTCCCAAACATTATGGTGTCCTGGTTTGTCATTTGGTGACATCTATGGGCTGGAGTACAGAGCCAAAACAAAAACAAAAATTGTGTTGCTGTTCAAATACTTTAGCACTGCATCGCACATGAAAACCTATGCGCCACAAGCGTGCACACACACACACACACACAATGTGATGTTGAATTTTGCATATTGGTTGTGCCTTGTTGTTTTCCTTAGACAAAGGAATCTAAGAATCTGCCGGCAAGTACTCATTTACTCACGTAAATGGTCCCACACCCCTATCTCGGATAATGGAAAATAATTGGAAATCCTCTAGGTTCAGCTGTTTTTGAACAGTTCAGATAACCAGTATATCTCTATGACTATACTACCGAGTTTACTGCCATGGCCAATCTTCCCCATCCTGACATTTGATTAAACTGCAGTGGAAATATGAGAATAGAAGGTGAGAATAGTTTTGTTTATGAAGGGCATTACTCAGTGGCAGCCAAAAGCCAGACTCTGAACTCAAACGTTCAACAAATAGAACATGGGCATATTGCGGTTAATGTAAACATCCACCTTAGATGTCATAAAAACTTCGAACATGAATGAGAAGCCCTGAAAACATGAGCACGGGCACACACGCGCGCACACACACACACACGTGCACACGCACACACACACACACACACACACGCACACACACACGCACGCACATACACACACACACACATTCCACTCACACACGCATGCATGTGAATAATGCACTTTTCAAACCGTGAAAATTCTTATTATAATGAATGATATGATACGGCAAGTGACTACTGTAGCTGTTCACTGTTTAATTACATTTTCTTTTCATGGTTACACATTACAGTTCACAGAACGCTTATGGGTGAGTTTTTGAAAAAAGTTGGTAATACTCATTTATTAAAATATTTAAAGAACAAAATATGCACCACAGAAACAGAACAACAACCATTTCTGGTGCCATAACGCTGGATATAACCCAGGGTTTTTTTCTGAATTGAAATGTCTTAGGAAGGCCACCCAAGTGTTTTTTCAAGCCACCTGAGCTGCCTATAGGAGAAACAGTGCAAAAAAACCTACCTTCCTAAATGTTTTGTGTCTTTAAATGGGAATTGTTGATTTATTTATAAGGTATCTGCCAAATGGTAACATATATTTATAGATCATCATGCAATGTACATAACAATAAAATTCTGAAAAACCTTTTATGTTGTTACAGGGTAACACCCCCCCAAAAAAAAATTGTGGCTTCTTACAATGTGTAACCCTTCAATAAATATTTAAACTGCAAAAAAAAATAAAAGTTTTGCCACACATTTCATTTTTTATAACCTACATCTAAGGCTCTGGGACTCCACTCCAATAGAGAGCAATTGGTACAGTGGTGAATCTTCTCAGGAGTGGCTGGCCTGCCAAAGTTTCTTCAAGGGCACAGCAACAGCCCATCCAAATAATCACAAAAGATCCTAGAAGAACATCCAAAGGACTGCAGGCCTCTCTAGCCTCAGCAAAACTTAGGATTCCGTAATAAGAAAGAAACTGGGGAAAAAATGGAGTTCATAAGAGAGTAGCAAGGCGGAAACCACTGCTAATCAAAAGAAACATTGATGCTCATCTCACATTTGCAAAAAAGCACCTGATCCCCAAGCCTTTTGGGATGATGTTCTATGAACAGATGAGTACAAAGTGGCACTTTTTTGGGCAACACCAGTCACATTATGTCTGGCAAAAAGCAAATACAGCATTTCATAGTAAGAACATCATACCAACAGCCAAACAAGGTGGTAGTGTGATGATGTGAGGATGATTTGCTGCTTTGGGACTTCGACAACTTGCCATTATTGAGGAAACCATGAATTCTGCTCTGTACCAGAAAAGTCTTAAGAAAAATGTCCGCTTGTCTGTCCAGGAGCTAAAGCTGAAGCATCATTGGGTTATGCAGCAAGACAATGATCCAAACCACAAAAGCAAGTCCACATTTGAATGTCTAAAAAGAAACTAAATTAAAGTTCTGAAGTGGCCTTGTCAAAGTCCTGACTTGAACCCAATAAAGATGCTATGGCAAGACCTGAAATGAGCAGTTCATGCTCAAAAACGTTTTTCTGAATTAAAATTATAGGAGGCGTTTGGTTGCAGTTAGTGGTGCAACCAGTTATTAAGTTTAAGCAGGAAATTACATTTTTACATGGGTGATATAGATGTTTGATAACTTTTTTCATTAAATAAATGAAATAATAATATAAATGTGTTTTGTGTTTACTCAGGTTACCTTTGTCTAATATTACATTTTGTCTAATTATCTAAGACCACACATGGAAACAGATATGCAATAATAAAGGAAATTAGGAAGGGGCCACTTCCTTTTTATGGCACTAATTCCCTGTTCATTAAATACAATTATGGACAGCTGCTGTGTACTAAATACAGCTATGTGCTTTCTGGCACATGAAACACAATATAGCAGTTCATTAGCTTTTTTGACAGATACTTAGATACAGAAAATATCAAATACAGAATATTGCATAAACAACTGTTCACTAAATATGACACATTTCTTATTTACTGTTAATATAGCTGAGGTACATTCAGATAATACTATTGGTAAGGTGTGGAAATTACTGTCACAATAAAACAGACAAAAAATGGACTAAATTGCTTTTGCAAAACCCAAGCTATAGCGTTACAAAATGGATTCCGTATACTGAAGTTATATGATGTTAGCATGCACAGCAACAGGCTCTTAATATCGCAGCCAGTAAGCAAACAAATGGAAATGCTGAGCTGATCACATTCACGGCTGTAGAGTCCACCTGTTCTGCTCAGAGAGCTGGGAAATTCCTCAGCCCCGCTGAACAACTTCTGAGATGGAGACGGGAAACCTTACACTCTTTGTCAGTGTTGAAACATTATATGCTGGGAAATGCTGTTTTTTTTACCTATCCTTTTTAAAGGATACTTTTTAGGGACCGCTGCAAAAAAAAAAAAAAAAAGTTTAATGTACCAATTTTGTTCACTTCAGTCAAAACTGAAAAACATACCATGTCCTCCATAACAAGGCATGGTTGTAGGCATTATGTAACAATATATAAAAATTATCTTTATAAACTGTTTCAAAAATATCCAATAAAGTTCCAATAAATCTTGAGCATCTATGTTCCTGAAATTTTAATTGCCATCCATTTCCTCTTTCATCAAACAATAAAATACCAAGAAGACGTCTGTCATTCTAATACACCAAAAAATTGATTTTCATATTTCATTTTGTTGCCTTGATCAAGAGCATGTCTCTATGGAGGAATGCAGAGACTAATGCACAGGGTTTGGGCATCCACTGTCCTGTAGTCAGCATGGCTTCATGACATCTCATAAAACCTGAGACAGGCCTGATTGCAAAGCAGCAGGACTCTGCTCTCCCAGGGTGACATCACAAATCAGCTTGGTGATAATGAGACTGCAGGTGCTTACAGCCAGCGTGCAGTCAGGGTGTGAGGTGACCTTCTGAACACCCCCTCACAGTCTGAGCCACTGTGCTGCTCGCATGGCAGCTTTCTCACAAAACCGCCAATGCTTCCATTTTGAATGTCCGAGAACAAAACACAACAAGGAACAGTTAAAGTTCAGAAAAGCAAATTAAATCTGTTTCTATGGGGGGAAACATTTTTTTTCTATGTAATCCAGGCATTTGCTTGGACTGCTAACACTGAGCCCAACTAATTTCCTTTAAATTTGGGTATAGCATGATAGGGCAATACCATTTAGCAATGCAGGGCTTGGAATAGCTTTCTCCCAGTCTGCTTAGAATATAGCTTTGCTCCACTTATACACCCTCCTGATCATAAGATGACACCCAAATTCTTCATCTGGTCAACAATATTCCTGCTAAATCTACACATGCTAAAGTTCAGTCCTAGTAATTGCATTAACTATAGCTCCAAGCTGCAGGATAGCCAGTTCTGGAACAGGTCCTTGGGCTGGACTCCTGCTCAGAAGGTGACTTCAGCCAGCTATGTGAGGGCAATGACACTGTGGACAAAGCTATGTGGTAACAGCAGGCACCAACTGCGATGGAAAACAAATGGTTGGTCTAGAAGGAAACCTGGCCTTTGGTGTAGAAGATGCCTCAGCATGCTGAAGGGAAAGTGTGGCCATACAGGACGCATGTATCAGACAAGGGCATTTTCTGAAATGAAATTTAAGATGGATTTCTCATTCAAAAGGGTAAAGTAATACAGTGATATAAATGGTCCTATATTTTCTGGTAGGTAGTCAGCTTAATTTATTAGAGTGCCATCTCCTAGTAGAGAACATTTTCCCCAAGGTTCCAGGTAAGAATAATTACAGCAATGTACCCTGCAAAACTATATTCTTACCATCATCCATATAACATTTAATTAATAGCCATTCATGCTGATGGTCATGCTGACCCCTGCTGCAGCCAGTTTAGCAAAATAGGCATTAAGCACAGTAGGAGTCTCAGTATATTCAATGGGGGGGGGGGGGGGGGGGTAAAGGGCCATATGCAATTATATTGTATAAATTAGCACTTTTAGAAGCTTATTCACCCAGTCCAAATGACGCTCCTTTGGCTCATTGATCTTAATATAAAACAGATCAAAATTTCATTTCCTCTGGAAGTCTGCTCAGTGTCCCTAAAGGTCTGGCTGTGTTCTTCAACATACCAGTGCACCAGACTGATCATCTCTGCCAGTCTCTGATCTTTTTTTGTCCCTTTACATAACAGCATGGAGGGCTTTGTTTAAAAAAAATGCAAGCATGCTTGAGACCTCAAAAAGGCTGCTTCTCTCTCTCTCTAACTGGCTCACAGATGCTGAAAAATCTGACTAAAACAGCCTTGATCACAATTCAAAGGCTCAACAGATTTGTGGGCTCAGCTTGTCAGCCCTATAAAGCTCTTAAATAAGGGGAGGGGTAAAAAAAAAAAATCAATTTTCCAACTATCCTCTACAACCTTCAGCAAGACTACAGCGTCTGCTCTGCTGCAGTGTACTGTGAAGGTTTGAAAGACATTCTTTCCTGATGATCAAAAAACTTAGGGTAGACCTGCCAATTTCAAAAAAAGCGAGACTTGCTGAAAATCTCTGGCTGGAAACAGGGAGTTTTCAAAACCAATTTCTTCCAAAATCTTTGAAAAAGTTTTCAGCAACATTTAATCCCAGTAATCTCAAAAGACTGTAAAACCTAAATGTCACCTCTACATTTGTCTGTAATTGCTGACATGCCTGTCAATATAATTTTGGGGAATAAATCCATACATAATCTAATATCCATTTTAGCAGATATATATATGTATGTGTATGTATGGGGAACAAGATTGATATATATATATATATATATATCAATCTTGTTCCCCATTCCAGGATGAAAATATGGAATGGTAAATGGCAGCCATGTGCTTGCTATAAAACTGGCAGTTATAAACCAAAACGGAAATCTGATTTAAAAAAATTTAATGCTTTTTGTATCACATCAGTGCTACTCACTGCAACCTCCATTTATCTGGGAAAGCACAAACCAGCATGCGCCTTCCTCTGACGCATGTGATGCCATTCACCACTTGTTATCATAGCGCAGTTTGCAAATCAGGCTCACAGATACAACGGGTAGGAACATGCTTCCCATGTCGCTTAACAGGCAGACTTGCAGGCACCTGATCCACAAGTGGAGGTCACTAGTGTGTGATACGGTCATCCCAGCTGATTGAAATCCTCCTTGGGTGAGGCTAGAGCCAATTGGGCAACATGCTTTAGGGCTGTCTGCCACCATTGGCACTGCCACAATCTGAATTCAGACAGTGGAGCTCATCTATTCACTACAACTATATATATATATATATAACCAACTGTAAGTAATCTCAACAAATCAGTGGACATAAAATTTAAAAAAAGTCTCTTGAACCTCTGCATCAGCGGCCAAGGCATATGAACAAGACATTGGTAGCTAAAATACGGACTGTATGATTGGACAATCAATGTAGCCAGGCATTTACAGTGAAACGTGGAATTGAGTTAGCCATGGGTTCAGCTAACTTGAACCAACACCCCCTAGTATCTCACAAAGTGCCCACAGGATACTGTATCATGAGAGAAGTACCTTACTTTCATACTAGTTCCCCTGCTCCTATGTTCCTATGCTAGTAATAAAAAAACAAACTAGCCATATGATGTGAGTGGGATGGGATTCCTAGTAAAGACAGTGGTTGGGAAAAAAATGGGGAAAAGGGGAAAAACCCCATGTGCTTTCACAGGTCATGACCAATACCCAACAAACCAGCAATTCCGCAAGCAATACTGGCTCCTGGACAGGAATCATAGTCAGAGTCATAGTGGTGGAACGTTTCAAGAAGTCCCTTTAGAAAAAGTAAGCAATACTCACAGAAAAGCAGATCATGTTAAAACTGGTATTTGTATCAGTGTCTCTCACACACACACACACACACACACACAGTCACAAGACTGAAGAAGTTTGCTCTATTACTGAAAATAATATCAATTTTAGATTTCTCAGTAATCTGTAGGAATCGCAGTAGTGTCTAAAAGGTTAAAGTAATTCACATAATTTCTTCCATTAAGGACCATATTGGAAGTAAGTGTTTTCAGTTACATTCACCCCACCCCCCACCCCCCCATATTGAGCCAGCACTGTCCTCAGCTCGCTGCAGAGGACTTAGGATAACAGGGATGAATGCAGGCCATTCACATCAGTGGCACGTCTGGTATTTCCACGCGCCCTCTGCAAACACAGGTGCTATACTGGGAGGAGGGAGCAGAGCAAGAATCCACAACTCTGGGAGTCGAACATCCACTGCTACAACACAACATCGATTCTGACAAAGGGAACATCCGATCAAGAATTTCTGTTTCCGTTATACAATATTTTCTCATTGCCCACTGACAATGTGGCTATATAAAGACTGTTTTTCCCATTGTAAAGGGTGCAGTCACACACATAGGCTTTACTAATAAATTAATAGTCGCCTAAATCCACTTGGAGACCCATTTTTACAATGTTTTATCCATCCGAAAAGACCACGACGTCCTCGATCTAGCACTTCACTACTAATCTCACTTCGCTCTACCCCTCCCGTCCCTCTTCATTCTGTTGGCGTGAGAAGGGGTTGTAGTCTGCAGAATCGAGTCGTAATACAGTATGTGACTTTATACGTGTTTTTTATGCTTGAAATAAGTTGCAGGTTGAGATTTTTTGGGCTGGTTTTAAGAAAGTCTGGGCACTTGTTTAGAAATATAACAAGTGACCAGGTTTTTTTCACATTTCTGGTTATCACTGTGCAAGGACCCATTCAAGGACATCTAGGCCTACCTATTCCATCTTCCACCTCCTCCCTGGTCCGTAATTGCAAAACAAAACTTATTTACAAGCATTGACAAACTAAAAGCTTTCTCCTTTTCTGCTTACTGTGTAATCTTTCTCTGCAGCGCACTCGTTACATTACCAATTCTAACACACAGTTACAAGTCATCGTGGCCACTTGTCAGAAAGAATAAAATGTTATTTCTCTTCTGGCTGTCACAGTTAGAAAGACAGACTAACTTTAGCTAAGGTTATATGACTAATTGTTCATGTATTTGCTCAGAAGATATGTGGGGGGGGGGGGTGTAACCCAATAAATAAATGTTAAAGGTGAGACATAGACCGTTTGTTATTGGTTTGTCATATCTGTTTAATATATCAAATATTTCATATATTTAAATTTATTTATTTTATTATATGTAATGAACCATTTTTGCCCAATGGGTTACGGCCACTAATGGGTTTCAGACCACTGAGAAACACTGGGTAGGCTATGCCTAATTGGCAACTATCATTAACTGCAAAACAACTTATACAATCTTATGTAAATATATTTTACACTTTAAAAGATAGAAATAGCCTCACTTTGAGAAGACAGCGATGCAAGAATTTTTGTGTAAAAAAGCCCATATTAATGAAAAAAAAAAAACTGTGAAAAAACTATAAGCCAAACTTTCAAAACCATGAAAAAAAATGTTTTACTGTATTTTCTAAATTTAGCATCTCCAATCCCATCCAAATTTGGAAAGCCCAATTCGTGACCTATGTGCAAGTGTGCTTATATGCTCTCCTTGCTGCCAGGAGAGTGAAGACAACTCACGGTTCTCCTCCAAAACAGTGCCAGCCAGATGCTTCTTACATGTGTGCAGCGAACAAGCCATGGGTGATCAGGCAGCCAGTAGGGGCCATTCAAGCAAAGAACACTACTATCCCCACCGACTGAATCCCTCCCATATATCCCTTGGATGACACAGAGTCAATCGTGCACCACCACTGCAGGGCTGTCGGCTCTAGTCGGCACTGGTACGAGCCAGATTCGATTCGAGATCATGGTGCTCATGTGCTGCAAGCAGCACTTTCGCCAAGCAAGTTACCCAGCAGTCCAAGTTTTAATAAATGTTTTTATAAAAAAATTTAATAAAAGTTTTTAATAAATGAGGTAATGTGTTCATTACTAGAAAAAGAAAATAAGAAACTATTTTTTCTTTTTCAACCCATGGGTGTTCATCACAACCTGTGATTGCTCACAAATACTCATAATATGTAATAGTATAAAAATATTTAATAGTCTCATTGGTGCAACCTGCAGCCATACCTGCTCCCCAAACCTACAACTAAGTAAAAGCTTCACCCAGCTGTAGACAGCAGGGGCCTCTGTCAGACAGTATTTAGTGAGGGCCTACACTCACATTATTCTGCATTACTCAGGTCATTTCAAAAACTGACCCTTGAAAATAACAAAGCCTCATATTACTTCCTGTGACTTCCTTTAACCCGTAGTTCAGCAATTCAACACATTGTGGTGGTTCAGTCACATTACGAAAGGCTGTCCAATCTTATGCAAGGAGAATTTGTGTTGATTAAAAACTTTTGCTCTTGCCCAACATAAGGATGCCTCACTGAACTACTAAAGTAATAATGGCTTTCAGTCGAGATCTTGATTAGTTGAATCAAGTGTGTCAATGCTGGGCTAGAACACACAACAAAAGACCATCGTGCCTTTTCAACTAAAACAACCGTAGTTTAGAGACTTGCACCCCTATTCCTTTATTGTACAATTGGTTGGTTGCCTTTAACTGCTTACCACTGTTTTCTGTAATTATAATTTATACAATGTTAGCTACGTTTAGCTAGCTAGCTAGCTACAATCAATTTAGTTAGCTAATTGTTCATAACTATTGAAGGCTTGTTAGTGGTCAGCTACCTATTAGCTATCGCTTATCATGAGTTTGTTACCTGAAACAAAGTCAGTGCTACAATGAGAGCACCTATTCGACCACCTTCGTTCGACAGACAGGAAAACGTAAACTGATTTGCAACTATATATGAAATAGGTGAAATATCGGTAACAACCTGTACCTAGCTAAGTAGGAAAAAATGTCCTTGTTATCCACCCTTGTTATTTTTTCAACACTTTCACGATTTTTTTTCTGTGCCGGCAAATAAGTCAGAGGTGGTCCAGCGCCAGATTTTGGTTGCTAAGGGGACGTGTATCCACAACCCTATGAATGGAACTTAACATATATTTGCTAGCATACTGTATAAGTGTCCTGTCTTGCGTATTTGAGGTTAATATGAGAAAGGGTGGTCCCTATCAGCACGTCTAGGAATCCATACATATTCACTGTTGTAACTCAAGTCGCAGGATGCAAAATAGCCGTTGGGAAAGCAGTTTGAAAGTATGAAGCAACGTCTGCGCCATTGGCTTTAATGGGTCACGATGAGATCATTACGAGTGTGTTGCTAGTCTTAAAGTTGATATAGTAAATACGCCTGTATTAGTATTACTAAATGTGTATGTATGATGTTGGTTTATTTATTTATACAGTTTATTATGTGTATTTTTACAGGACTTACATTTTAATAGGTACAATGTCCCGTTATTTCTCAAAAATACGAAGTAACAACGGGCAAGCACCAGCTATAATAATCGCAGGGATTCAAGCAAGTTTCACAATAGTGGGGTTACAAAGTTAAATTATGTATTTTTACAAATTTTCGAAATGTAGTTTGTTCCTGAGGTCAGCGCAACAACCTGAGCCCAACGTCAGTCTGCTCATCAGTTTAACTTTCACTCTGTTTGTAATCAACGTGACATATTAGCGAGTAAACACAAACCCAATAATAAACAAACACAGACAGGAAGTTAACTTAGGGCCAAGCGCATAACCTTGGCAACGCGCGTGCGTCCGATGAAAGCGTCTATAGAGATGCCTTCATGATATGGACTGACATACGGTTAAATACGGTTTCCCAGGTCACACATGGGCATGATACAGGTCCCAGAGAATCAGTTTCCAAAGCAACTCTGATAATGGTTTTGATATAAAGAGTACCATGAAACCTGCTGGACGGTGGTCCTCCAGGTCAGTGGGTAAGACCCAGCTGGTAGGTTGTGAGAGTTGCAGCAGGTCAGAAGATAACTAGTAACATCATTATAATAATTTCATTGCAGTTTCAAATGCAGCATATGTTGCTTTGACATGTACTGAAATGTTTTTTATATATAAAAAAATGTATTTGCCCAATAACCCCCAATCCTCTAAAGTTTTATAACTCCAGATGTGAGCATCACAGAGACCTGTAAAATAGCTTTAATGAAGCAAGACACTTGCACCATTTACAATATGATTGTTTGTTTATATTCATAATTTAGGTAGAAATAAAGTGCCACACACGCAAAAAACAAAAATTAAGTTGTTCTCCTTTTGTTTGAAATGAAATACTGCGAGCAACATAATCTAAAACAGCGAAAACTATACATTTACTGGATCATAACCTCCTTGACCACAAGTGTGCAAAATCTGAGGGCGATGTGCAGAACTACTAAAGATATGTGAAACAAAATGTTAGCAGCCCATAGTGTCTCCAAATCCATCCAAATGTCTAAATTGTGCATTGCTGTAAATCATAACATAATCATGCATTTAATTTCATTTATATTTTGTCTCATGAAACTCACCTTTGCATCATTTTTGAGGGGGAATTACAATATTTTCATCAATGTAGGGGTCCTAAGGCTACATTTACACTTGCTCACATGTGGCACAGATCAAATATGTATTATGAACGTGTAAACAGGAAAAAAGCACATGGAATCTGAAATTTTCTGATCCATTTTGGGCCACATCCATATGTGGAAATAAATACAATAGGAATCAGATATCTGCCAATGCGACTGTCATCTAAACAGGGAGTTTTTCCTTGCCACTGTTGCCTTAAGCTTGCTCCTGTGGCGGTTAGACCAGGGTTGTCTGTGAAGCATATTGTGACAGTTTGAATGTGCTATATAAATACATTTTGATTCGATTTGATTAAACACGCAGACTGGAATTTGTGATTTTCATGTTATTCAAAATGCAATATTCTCATACACTCTCCGCTGGAAAGGGTAAATGTTAAAAGAAGTTAAATGGAGGACGAAGCCTCAGTTCAGTGGTGAATACCGAGGCTTACATGCCTATTAAGTATGTGGGGTGAAGAGTCAATATAGGCCAAAATACAGGGGATATTTCTTGCGGACCTCAAAAAGCAATAGCTTGAATTATTATTTCTCTCTTGTTCTGTGCCCATTGTAGATGGCGATATGACCGTGGCGGTGTGGTTATTTACTTTAGTATCAGTAACCAAACCCTTGTATACGCATGCGAGTTGTTTCAAAGTGTAAACCGTGTGAGCGCAGGTATCGAATATGGGTCACTAAAAGTAGATGTAACCAGGCAGTCAAAAAAATAGGATATAGGCAAAAAATCAGAACTGGGCATCAAGACCTGTGGTGTAAACATAGCCTAAGATATCTATGGGTCCAAAAACCTATCCAAAACCTCCCTGAAAATGAATAAAATGCTTGTTTTGTCCATAAAGCAAGTTTTGAGCTTGTAAACAAAACAAATACACAAATCAAATGAAACATCTGGACAGCATCAGGGAGGATTGGATTTTGTGATCCAATGGACAGATTATGCTAGCTACCATACTGGAGTACTTGGTAAAGTAAAAGAAATTTGCATTTATCAAAAAATTTAAAATGTAGGTTCCCACATTCTTGCCATCATGTTAATCATAAACTGTTACCACAAAATCTTTTACATAACTACATACATTCTTTAGCCAACATTAGCAAAGTATGACAGCTAGCTAAAGTTAAGCTACTTGTTGACTGGTATTGGTATTACTGAAAATGCTTACTTGCATCCCTCTCTCTCTCTCTCTCTCTCTCACACACACACACACACACACATTGTGATTGTCAGGCATGTCACATATATTGTGCATGTTTATTTATAAAACTGTAATTACTGGAGTGACAGATATGCAGTGAGTACACTGAGTGGTTTGTACTGGAGGGGCGAGGGTAGCAGGTAGGCCCGAGTAAAGCTCATGGCCAAGATGACGGTTCACTAGAGCAAGACAATGAAGCCCAGAGTGACATTCCCTGCACCAAGCCTTTACTTAACCAAATCAATAAAAGAAGGATTCCATGTAGTAAAACTTCAAGTCAATATCATTTGACCTGAATCCTAGACAAAAATGGCTGAATACTTTCTATGTTGAATTCAGTGTACGGCACCATTTCATTTTCAAGGGTTAGCACCATTATTTCAGCCTGATTTGTAGTATGTACATCTCTTAATCCATCTCAACAGCTGGATCCAATCATTTCATTTTGTTCTTCTTTTTACCGTTTTACTGCAACCATTTGACATAGTTCCAATGGTGCCTTGGTTGCGATCCTTGTGGGGCCACAGTGAGCGATGTGTTGTGCAAAAACAGGGCTTTCAACACAATTCTGGCCATTCAAGGCTGGCTATGCCCACCATGCATTCCAGACTTCTGTCAAACCTGGCAGCATTGGACTTTTATTGCTCAGCCTTCTTTAAGCATATGAAGATGAAGGCAAGGCTTAACTCTAATTTGCAGTGCACGCTGCATGCCCCTGCCCAAAAGGAGGCTGCCACCAGCTACAAGCTGCGAGCTGCGTGCTATTAACTGCAGGTTCACTTTCTTTTAATCTGGGCCAGGGATTTCAGACGTGTTCGGTACGTTAAACCATTACATTAAACACAATGCCTTTGTTCTGTTCCAGTCCATTTTTCCTTCACTTTCTAACAAGAAGTTCCTCATGAGTGCTTTTTTCCACCCGTTCATTAACTCTCTCCAGACTAGAATCACAGGGGAATGGAAGGAATTTTGACGAGTGAAAGGAGGAAATTTTAGGGCAAAGGTCTCCATTCTACTTCACTTCCTTCAGCCATTTGTGGGGACATACGGGTCTTGGGTAATTCTGTACAGCAAGCTTGTCTCATGACGTACAGTAATCATCACACCTGGTACATGACTTAAAGTAAAAACTTTTTAAATCCCCCCAACTTGAAACAGTTTTCATCTTCTGAATGATGTTCTTTACCTAGCTGAATATGATGGAACTATTTCCTGCGAATGAGTCAGTTCAGCCATTTCTATGGGCATTTTGAGTCTGTGTGCGATGGAGAGGGTGACCTGCCAAATTTCTGCAAAGCTCGCTCTACCACTTTACTATCTGTGGCAGCTCACTGTAAATGGACCCTTATCTCTGCAATAAAAGCCAGGGGGCACAGAATGAATTCGCTGCTTCAGTGGCTGATCCATTTCAATCCTCAGTGAGCAGCAATTGAATTCCCATCCCTTCCCCTAAGAGGATTTGTGCTCCAGGGATTCATGAGGCTACAGCATTGCTCAGAGAGCAGGAGACAGAAGGAAGGGGGAGATGGGGGAGAGAAAGCCTTGAGGAGGGGGGAGAGGAGAGAGAGAGAGAAAGAGAGAAAGAGAGAGCGAGAGAGAGCGAGAGCAACAGAATTACATGATGATCACAGAAATGCAAAACAAAAACCTCCTGTAAGAAACAGAAGATAATGACCTTTGTAATAGGTCAATATAAAGGACATGAACTTCATACAGCCTATCCTTTGTGAGCCAAATCATGATGAAAGTGTCTTCTCTGGCTTGTTAACTACAATAGGTTAAGTTGATTAGCATTCAGAAACAGAATGACATGAATATTTCAGAAGGCAATACAATTAAGGTTTACATCTTTAAAAAGCAATACTGCCACACCATAAGTCTGATTTCCATGAAACTACCATGAAATGGTACACATAATGTCTTGAATCAACTCACAAATTTGCAAATGAAACCACTAGTCCATCTGTATGGATTTTCCGCCATGTTTAATTTTTGGAAAAAACATTGACCTTTGCGGAAGTAACTGCATCTCATAATTTTTTTTTTTTATAGCAGATAGCACCTCATCATGGTCTATCCCTTACGTGAATAATGGTGGGTTAAGTAGGCTACTACTCTAAAGCTGCTGTTTACTCTTAATAGTTAAATTCTTGATGCCACGTTTCCAGTTTATTTATTTATTTTGTAAATGTTCGTACATAGGTTTTATATAAAGGTATAACCTAAAATACAAGCGATTTCTTTTTTCTTTTTTTTACTGCGGTATAAAATTGAGTATCAAAAAGCGTAGAATTTCACTGGTATTGGTATGGACTACCAAAATTCTGGTATTGTGACATCCCTTGAGTGGCATATGACATAACGACTCTTAATTCTAAGGGGGTGGTGCCGATCACTACGAAACTCACTACGGTGATCTGCTACTCCATGTGGAACTTCGTCACCTGGAAACTGCCTAGGAACTGCATTCGCCGACACGTAGCAATCATATTTAGCATTTTCCTCAGGAAATGCACCCCCTAGTTATTACTATAATAATACTTGCTGTTGTTGCATTTGCTGTTAAATACTATTATTTCATCTTTTGTTTCTTTATTTTAAGTTTTCATCCTTAATGTTTACTTTTATTTTCAGTATTATTTTTTAGGCTCTGCAACATTAATAAATGCATTTACTGCCAATATAGAGAGAAAGGGAGGGAGACTAACATACTGAGAAAATTCAGGACTAGAGATGGGAATAAGGATGGCGCGAACTGATGGAAAGTCAGGATATCAGTGTATGTATACACAGTAGATGTATGTGATGTAAAGGAGAAGTGCCGGCCTCAGGCGAGGGCAGCAGATGGGAGAATCTTATGCCATTAGAGACTAATCCTGTGACATATTTAGCACCCACCCCTACTGTACAGTCCAATGCATGCAGACCCCACCCCTACTGCACAGTCCAATACATGCAAACCCCACCCTTACTGTACAGTCCAATGCATACAGACCCCAGCCCTGCTGGATAGTCCAACAAACTCCACCCCATGTATACTAAGCAGTCCAGTAAGCACAGGTCCTCTGTTAATCTGGCAGTCCAATATATGCAAGTCACACCACAAATAGGTGATCACATCTGGCCAGACCCATCAGCTAAAGTGTTTTTTAAAATCACATAATTCAGAGAATATTTATTTCAGAATTTCTCAAATGTTTGTAGTCAGGCATGTGAAATAGAAAAGAACAAAAATGTGTCTTCATTTACGCTCCTTAGTGTTGAAATGAAAAACTAGCAGACATGGTGCAACAAGATCAGCAACCATGATTAGTGAGGGTTGCCACAGTATTCAGTTACTGTCTGATTCCTAGCAGTGAGACTAATCTCATCACAGATTAATGACTCTATCATGCATACGCCAGAGGCTGGGAGACCGAGAGTCAAGATTCAACACTCCATACAAATGGAAATCAGCACAGATTGTTTATACTAACCAGATGTTCAGCTCCATATTCTAAATATTCCAAATTCTGTCTCTGCCTCTATAGCTGGCTAAATGCAGGCAGCACTGTAACCTTGAATAAAGACGCGCACAATGAATAGAAGGAAGAGAGGTGTTAACCATCTGGCTGACATGAAACATCTGTACTCTTCCTCTGCATCCAGTCATAAGCACTGGGTTCATCTAGATGAGTGTATATGAGAGAATGTAGATGAGTAAACAAAACAAACCATAGCTTTCCACTTACTAAAAGGTATGGCCCCATTTGTAATGACATAGCAGTTAGGTAATACCACAGCATGCAAATAGGTTCCATTTTTGTAAGCTAAACCAAACTCATCCAACCTGATCACTTTATGGAAACTTCCAACACCACCAAATCTCTGTGGACTGCTGTATCATTTCAAAATGCAGTTTTCTAAATAGTTACTGAATACATAAATCCTTCATAATAAAAGCCATTTTCTTTCTGTTTGGTGATGGCTTATGACAGTGGGCTTGCTCACAGAGGACCAGGTCAATACATACAGACACGTACACACACGCACATGCACACAAGCACATGCATATGCTCAACCCTGCACGCACATACATACACACAATTGCACACACACATACATACAGGCACACACGCACCCAGTTTCCCTGCGGATTAAGCAGTTTATGCAGCCACCCAGGGTACAGCTGCACAGAGTGAAGATTAGTAGGTTTCACACCCCCAGCCTGGGCAGGCTCCACCAAAGCACTACACCATGACTAGCACAGTGCAGCACAGAGGGAAAAGGAAGAGGCTTTATTCTCAAATCTGGACACAAATCAGAATGATATAAAAACTAAATTTGGCAGCCTTCACTGAAAACATTTGTGCGGAGCGATCTATGGCTGCACCCCGGTGTGAGCGCCCAAGACTGAAAGGCGGCGAGAGCAAGAGAGCAGCCCTGATGGAGTGGAGATGCAGAGAATGCCATGCCTAATGGACACCGTCGGTCTACAATGGAAGGAAAATGGAGTAACAGACAAGAAAGGTGAGGATTGAAAAAAATGAAATCATGTCTTCGAGCCCACCTCCCCTTCCCTTAAGTGGCTTTTGTCACTTGCCACTGTAAATAAGAATTTGTTCTTAATGACTTGCCTGGTGAAATAAAAAAAATTAAATTGTGTCCAAAGTACTACAGGAACACATTGACAGTGCAGTGAGTCCCTATACCGTGCCTACCCCAGTCTTTACTTCCACTCCCAGCCTGTGGTCAGCTGCCCCACACTAATCACAATGTGAGCTGCGACTGTGAAACACGTTCACGTGCTGTTCATGTGGCACTGCTGCGCTGAAAGGGGCCAGTGAATTCCTAATACCAGACACGCAGTCGCTGGAGCCCTGCCCTTGTGAAAGTAATACTTTTTCTCCAGACGGGATTTATACCTTGTGAAGCCTGCTGGTCTGTGTTAATCATAGGGCAGAATTCAGCTGCAACCACCCCACGTTCATTTCAAATCAACAAGCAAAACACCTCATATGATTTTACACACAGTATGGTACTAAAGATATTGTGATGTGCTCAGGGCTCATACTTATGAAGTATGTGAGAGCAGGAGTGCTGATACAGGATCAGGTTTCCCTTGTCTATATGCTGACCATCCATTATTAACTAAAAGGCTAAACTGATCCCAGATCAGCACTTCTGCTCTCAGATGCTTTATAAATATGGGTCCAGGTCTGGCATCTCTTGGCATTAGTGTTCAACTGCATGGCTCACATTTCCAGATCTATCATCATCATCTCTGTACTTTAGCAATTTTCAGCATGCATACCGTTTTTGCACATGCTGGTGTGATGTATCACAATGATATTGTTCCTCTGAATCAGGGGTGCACAACCCAAGCTGATCTGTTTCAGGATTCTGTGCTAACGTCTGCTCTGAAGTATCCAATTCAATAGCTCAATCATACCTTAATGTGACATTTGTATAAGCACCAGGTACAGCAGCAGACTGCGCATCCTAAATATTTTAATGTGATCAAGTACAGGAGTGAATTAGTGTAGTTTATAGAGCTGTCAGAAAACTAAAACTAAGGTAACTGGTTGGGAAAAAAAACAGCACCCTGCGTAAAATTCCAGCAAAGACCAGCTGGGATTCTAAGCTGCTCGTACACAGCTGCTCTGTAGCTGGTCAAAGCTGCTCTATGGCAGGTCAAAGCTGCTCTGTGGCAGGTCAAAGCTGCTCTGTGGCTGGTAAAAGGCGATCTGGGGCTGGTCTGCGGCTGGTCTGTAACTGGTCAAAGCTGGTTAAGCTGGTCGAGTAAGCTGGAGCCAAAGCTGACTATAAACTGGTCAGGTGGTGAACTGCTGGTCAACCACTTAAAACCAGCTACAAGTGTTGAAAGCACAGTTTAAACCATCTTGACCAGCTTAGTCTGGTTTAAGCTGGGATTTTCAGCAGGGCACACAGACCGGTCCTTCAGGACTGGCGTTGTGCACCCCTGCTCTAAATGCTACAGTCTACAAATGTTAGGAATACTGAATTGGCACTACTAGTATCCTTGACATATTCCAGAACCATTCCATGGGAAAGGCCTGTTTCTCAGTATCCCTTTTTTTATCCCATTTTTAATATACATATTCCTTACCTATCTATGCATGATTCCAAGTCAAAAATTCTGTTTTATTCATTTTAATATACAATGACTGCCTGAAGGAATTATGAGGAAGATTTTAAATATAAGCCTGTAAAAAAACGCCCAAATCCTGGTTGAATTTGTTTACGGAGAAACCCTCTCACATTTCTGTCATAGGCCATACAGTAACATCAATCTCTGCAGTGTACTGTTCATACCAATAAGGATACCATACCTCTAATACCAGAACGATATGCTATCACTATCAAAACAGAGTGAATGACAAAAAATGCATCAGCAAAAATGTAAAAATATTACAGACACCAATGAAGCAATTGTGGTGGTTGAGTTCTTTCTTTCCATGGCTTACGTAACTTAACAGGGACTCCTGTTTCAGTTCACTGGCACCATTTCTCTGTCTGCACCCTCAGCTTGCCTAAGACTGTCTGACATTCAACCACCCTAAAAATGCCCCTCTGCACACATTTACAAAAACATCATATGTCTGGTCTTTAGCTCAGATTATTTGTGCAAATAACTGCTTCTCTGTACTGAAAAGGGAAAACTAAAGGGTCAGAAAGAAGGTGGGGCCACATCAGTGCTCTACACATGTTTGCCATCTGTTGGAATCAGTCTTCGTTTTAATCCAGGCACTACAATGTACCCACAGTAAAGGGACACATTACTGGACGTTACGCAACGTATTGCTCTTCATACATATATGTCAAAATCTAAGCCAAGCCAAGACCATTTTCCCACATGCCTTTCTGTGTGTGGCCAGTTAATGTTCAAAGGCAAATTTCACTTCAAATTTTAAATTAAAATATTTTTCAAATGGATATTACCACAGGGCAGGACTGTTGTAGCCTGTCTCAGAAAGAGGAATAAAACTTGGGTTCAAAAAGTTCAGATGAAATATCTAATTCATATTCCGTTCTTCTTGAATAATTAAACTCTGGCAGCAGAAATAGCTTTCACAGCTCATCTGTTCAGCCTGGTTTTAAATCTTTAATAATTCTGTGGCAGGATGAGGACCCCACGGAATAGTGAGTGGCATGCTGCAGCTGGAACCACAGCCTGCACACAGGAAGACATCAGGTGGCGATACCCTGAAAAAACAGACCTTTTCACCATTCAGTGCAAACCAGGGAAGGACCTCTAAGAAATTTGACAACCAAAAACGACCGTCACGTGTCTGCCAAACCCCGTTTTCTAAACCGCTCGATTCTTTCCCTCTGCTGTAATTCTTCAGGAATGTGCGGTTTAAGGCTGCAGACATTTCCTCAGTCTTAGAAACAGCACCCTCTCTGGCTTCGTCCCTCAGCTTACTTTTTCCATATGAAATCCACGCAAGGCCTTTAAGACTATTGCCTTCTTCTCTCTGTTATCAGCTGCTTGCACTTCATAAATGTGAAAAAAAGAATCCCTGACCAATGAGACAAGTCACGTGAAATAAGGTCCACAATTACAGCATGTGCACATCTTGGGACTGACTGCCACATCACCCACCAGGACATACTGTAATGGTTAAGTACTGCCCTCCCTGTGACTGAGGCCCTTCCCTGCCTGCTGAAGGCCACTGTGGTCTTCTAGGAACACATGGCAACGCGCAGCTGGGCAAAATGCCATGACGACCAAGATCCATAAACAACATCCATACGACACAGCATGGGCATGTGATGGCCCCAATTTGAGCTCTGTAAAGAAAGGAACTACTGTACCCTTCGACACCCTTCAAATAACACCTGTCCAAGCAAGCCAGGCATAGTGAATCACAGTGCATGATGTGAAGAGCAGGCCAACACACACAGTATAATATCCAGACTAGCTGACAGAGACGGAGGAAGAGTGCACAGTGCAGAGTAGCGTGAGATGAATCAACAGCCCAGCTTTAACACGGGAAGTCATGGGCACAGATAGCCGCAAGCTATAAGTACACAGATAAAGCCAGCTCTGTTGTTTTTGTAGAGGCTTGCTTGTGATTTTCCACCAATTACCGCTGTGTAGACTCCTCAATGGGCCCGCGAAAATTAGCTGTCAGTTGGTTTGATTCATCGTGTTACATTTTGAAAACAAAAATCTAATTTCTTCAGGCGCTCGTTTTTTTTTAAGCTTGAATCCGATAAACAGCCACCTCTGAAGCATGGCACTAACTGGACACAGACATGGCTTTCATTTCCATTCCAATATTGAGAAAACCCGCATGCTGATGGGTGTTAACAAAGAGTCCATTAACAAAGATTAGCTCCCACTTTCAGAGAGGCTGCATTAATATGGCTGAGAGCACACAGGCATGGGGGGTCACAGCAGTACTCAACATGGAGTGATTAAAGAGCCAACCCTCCCACCCCCCAATCTCCTCTCCATCTCTCGCTCTTATTGCTTAATTTCCATCCTCCATCGGACCCCTGTCACTGTTAAAAGCTTTCACTCGGTGTTTGTTTAATTCCTCTTGGTTCAGACCTGTGAATAACATCTATTGCCATGACCTCTGCTTACACTGAACATCTGGAGAGATGAGGCAGGCCAGCTGTTTCATTTTTTTAAATTAAAATTGCCTGATTAAGGTTTGCAAGCAAGGTCAAGTCTATGACCTTAGGCAAAATCAAACACAGCAACATACGTGACATCCCAAAGAGTTTTAGTCATTTTTTTGAGCATACGTAAAAAGGTGAACCTTCATAGTCTTACAAATAAGGGGTGCAAGAAATACATGTAGACGTCGATCTGGCAATCCCACTTCAAAAGTTAATACTGATCCATTTAATCTTCAATGATAACTTCTTCACTGCTGCAGAAATATTTCAGCAAAATACCCCCAGTTGCACTGGTCATGTGGATGAGCCTGAACACCAAGTTCACATTCCATTGGTCCAGGTTTGCCCCTCCGCACAAGGCCCATCACCTGAGCCCCCCAGCATAAATGGCAGGGATGGAAAATCCAGGTCCAAAAAAGTCCTCCCCAGTATTTTGTTCTAATCACCCTGATTTGCTGATTAGCACAATTTTTCAGCCAGGAGGTAGAACCAATTAGTGAAATCAGCTGGCTGAAAAGGCTATGAAAGTCACGCTAAATAAGTCCATCAAAAATACCAGAAAACACATTCCCTTCACATTAAAATGTATATTTTATAGCCCAGTAAATTAGTCTAACCTTCTGAAGCTACAATCAGACACAGGGGACACAGGGACCATGACATCACAACCAGAACTCCACAATTCAATTGCACTAAATAACAGGCAGGCCTGAAGCTTAGACATAAGGGGTTAAGTGGAAAGAAGACATGCAAGTAAACATCCATTGCTCATGAAAATATATTAGTACATGGCTTCCCTCAAATTCTTTGACAATGGAATTTGTTAACAAAGGTCCACAAATTCAGGGACGTGTGAAAATGCATCTGCTTTGACGACTTATAATGTTAATAATAATAATAAACCTGAAAATAGATCATTTCTGTCACAGGTACATCCAAATTAAAGGGCATTTGCTCTTAAATTAAAATACAGTGATAGATTTATTAGGTAATAATGTGCTACAGGTAACATTTCACTTCAAGTACATCACAAGCAGAGACCACACACTCAAACATCCCAATACCAGAATGGCACTGGCACTTTAAAGGTCTTAAGACACTCAATGAATCTGACATTGAATTCTGCATTTTTGATTACCACCCTTTCATGAATGATACAATATGTATGCAGAACCCTAAGTAGAGCACCAGCAGCTGAACCCAATATTTGGAACATCATTCACACACATGCACAAAATATGGAAACCAATGGGTGTGCAGGAACTCCACTGAGAATCTAAAATGCAATATCTTATGCCTTACCTGGCAGATACGTAAACTGATAAACAAGGGAGAGGTTTCAGCAAAGAAAGCTTCATTTCTATTTTCATTTTCATTTCCTCCCGAGGATGTAAGATGTGACATTCTCCCCTCCTCTAATGCATTAGCGAGGAAAGAACACTATTTCAAACTCCCAGAAATACATCCGATTCTTCCCCTTGATCTCCATGAGTAAGCCAGTTACAAAAGAGTTTTAAAGGCTAGAAGAAGGTTATTGCTAAAAAATCAATCTGAACTTTTAAGAGCTACATACAGTTGTATCTTTTGATGAGCTAGAAATACAGCAAACCTCTGATATATTTTTTTCTGATAAATTCATAAATGTGCATTTGTCTGAAACATGAACTGAATTAAGTAGAGATGAGCTGCAATATGAAAATGTAAGCATTCACCATTAAAGGCACTCACTGGTGATCCTTTCAACAGGGATTGCACAGATAAATGCAATAAAAGCAAGTGCAATAACCACAGGAAATTATTATTTTTTCCCGGCAGAATGGATTAATATCCGACATAGTACATTTTGTGAGCTCCTTGATGTTAGCAGGCTAACCAGCAGCAAATCTCCCACTACTGCAGTCCAGTGTTTTGTAATTTCATAGCATGGGGACTTATATGAATATATTGTTACTGATGTACTAGTCGACAAAACTGGGATTGCTTTATTGTTTTTGAGTGATAAATGAACCAATACACATTTGGCCTAAAGGCTATCACACATACTCACTCTCGCTCACTCTCACTCACTCACTCACTCACTCTCTCACTCTCTCACTCTCTCACTCTCTCACTCTCTCACTCTCTCTCACACACACACACCTCTCTTCCAAAGGTGGAAGAGAGGCCAAACAATAGGTTTAGGGCTTTTTTGGAGGTTCAACCACAGTAAATTTGTTCTGATAAAAATGTAAAATAAAAATGAGCTTTGTTTTTCTTTATTAAAACAAAACAAAATGTATTTCAATCATGATTTGTGCTGTAGCAAATGTAAAAACAATGTTTAAAACAAAACAATGATTTAAATAATATTTTTGTGGGTGATGTGGGTGGCTGTTCACATCATCCAAATCAAACCGTGCTTCAGAGACCAAAGGTGCCAAGACATTAGAACGACCCCAATTTGCATGCACCAAATTTGATGCTGAAGCATATGAGTGGATGTAACAGAAAAGATAATTGTACTGCCTTCTAACAAGACACCACATAATAAGCCATTTGACTTCACTACAGCTATATCCGATTCATTCTGAGCCAGGGCTATCCAACCATGAGGAGCAGGTCATGCCATTTTCTGTTCTTTTTTTTTGTTGATGACATTATGGGCAAGGTTGCTGGAGAAGGCCCCAAGAGAGCGTTGATAAAGGTCTGAGGGAAAGGCCAAAACAGACTGACTTCACATAGTGCGATACAGCAACAGGAGTAAACAAGGAGTCCTTTTCCTCACTTTTTGTTTTGTTTGAACTGGACCAACACAGTCAGCGCAGCCACACAATACAATACAGTCAGATTTGGCAGTGCCGTTGCTGCTGGTGCACCAGCCCAATAAAAGACAAAAGCAGTAGCTGTGGAGTTGAGTAATCCAAACTGAGTGTTCTTACTGGCCATCTTGCAGTTATATTCAAAAATGGAAACACTTTTCTAAATGACAAACAGCCCATTTCTTACCAATGTCAATGTTTGTTTTTTGTGGTGGGCCTATACCCTAAATGTAACCTTATGAACTTCACTCCAATCAAACTTTATTTTTTCTTCCTTCCCAAAACAAAAACTGCAGAACTTCTTGAGTGCTTTCTTCTTGTATCAAGTATCAGTGTAAAATTCACAGCAGTGGAACAATATGCTGTACACAACATTTAAATACATTCCAAATGTGAAGTTTGACTTTCATTTATTATTAGTAGAAATGTAAGGATCCATTTTCAAAAGCAAACCTTAAAGCGCCTGTGAACAACATGAGAGATGAAACCATACATACCTTCACTTTTCACCACAATACTTCTTCAGTAACTATGAATGTAATCACAATGGATTACACTTGAATCTTTGGTAAATAACCACAGTTAAACACTGGAGTTGAATATGGATACTGTGGTGATGTCATCAATTTCAGAAATGTTTTCATAAATGATAAATTGCTAATTATTTCATTATACCATTACGACTCCAAATTCACCCTAGTGTGTTTTTCACTTAGCTTTCACTGTACTGTTCAGAAAAAAATGATTCTTAAGTTGCCAGTGTCACTACTGTTGAAGTCAATTTATGACTTTAGCAATTGCTACATTCGTTGCTTCTCCTTACTAGACAGTAGCCAGGCCTTGCAATTTCAGTCAAACACCTTCATTTCAAAGAACATGCTATTCATTACCTTAGCCACTGTTCTTTGAACTATTATGGAATGGAATACATCTCGCCACGATGGCCTTGTGCATTGCTTTAAATGAACACACTCAATACATAAACAGAACCACAACACAAACTGAAGAAAACAACCGAGCTGATCCATGTCAGTAGGTTTTCACCTTAGTACTGGATGAAAACAGCCCTGAACCATGTTACAAACAGCCGGGATGATCTTTGTAAGTAATTCCAAATGAGCAGTATTACATTAGTTGAATGATTTATTCAGAAGTTGCTGTTCTGCAGGGGAAGGTGTAAAGACCTATTCAATGTCATGAATCATAATGCAGTGCAGAGGACATTAGCTTCATCTCTGACATGCTCTATGCAACTTCTTTAACAGCTCGTTGCTGTTTATTCCCACTGTTGTTGGTTATTCCTCTGCTTACAAAAACAACCTAAAGCACTTAGCATCTTGTAATATTTAAAATACAATGTATGCCTAAGAGCTGGTGAGTTCTTTATTTTCACACCCATTTTGTGGAGGAAAATAACGGAAGAATCAATGGGACCAGGTATACAGTATTACAATAACATGCACCCTTCCAGATCTTCCTCATGGCAAATCCACATCAGCAAACTGGTTTGCCCTGACGCCTGCAGCCAAACTGGCCAGTCCATATAGTTTCCATACAGTAAAGGGCAGACAAACAGAGTGGAGGGAGGCCAAGTGCACATTCCCTCCATGGAAATCGATCCTGGATACAGAACTGTAAATGCATAAAGCAGACAGCAGGACTAATGCATAGGGGTTTCCTTTCAGCACATGGCCGCTCTGCCAAGTCCCAAAGTCCTTCCAAGAAAACTTTCCATTTGCTAAGTTAATCAAGCCGGGGGGCGCAGGGCTGTGGGGAGGGGGGTAGGGGGGGACTGGTTCCATTTGGGCCCATAAGGGGCTGTGCATTGCCATTCTTTTCCAGGGTGCTTCCATTTCAGAGCCTTAGGCCTCATTTTTCTCATGGGGAATGCAGTCTGGCTCAGTTTTCAAACTCTGTGTATGATTACGAGAGGCCAGCACTGATCACCTCTTGCCACGTCTCCAGTGCCACGGCACTCTGCTGTCCTCCCAGAAACCCTCAACTGAGAAGCATTCAGGTTTTTCCTCAAGGACATTCTACCCTGGTTTTGGCATCTGTCCAAAGGCCATGGGCTGAAAAAAGAGCCAAACAAAAACATGGACGACTCGTTTCCTACCAGAAAACACTCGCTGTGTGCTTTCAAACAAATGTGCAAAGATCTGTGAGATGTGAGCACAACAGATGTAAACATCCACTATCTGAAAGACTGCAATGAACTAGCACGGTGCCTTTCTAGTTCTTCTTTTACTTTCCTCATCTTCACTCTTTCCGTCTGTCTGAAAAATTCATAACCACGTTATAATGCCACTCTTTGCAAAGTACAAGTGTAACCAAAAACTAGACAGTAATGACAAACAGCAGTTCTGCTGAAAGGAAGGACTACAGGCTGCCGCATGAATGATGACAAAACAAGAACTCAAAGTCCAAAGAACTTATGTTTGTGAAGTATGGAGGATTACCTAATGTTTAGCAGACCTGGACCAAATTAATACAAATAGTAGGAACTGAGACGGGCTGCTGGACTTCAGAAGAGAATCGCTCCCATGTGGGAGAGGTTTAAACACAGCGTTAACTCTGCTCAGGTTACTGGCAGCGAGAACAAATTCCATTCACAGTGCTATCCCTTGCAGAATAAATGAGTTTTTGAGGATAGCTCACACATTCTATTTATTCATTGGTATATTAAATTAAATTAAGCCTCTCCACTAGCTTTCATCCATTGCATACTATTACTTCAGGCCATTAGATGCCCCAACTAAAATCATTCAATTTGTTATATCAGGCTATCACACCAAATGGGCAACTTGCACCGGTTCTTAATGCTCAGGAAAAACAATATAGGATGACAGTATGTCTGGATGAAGACAGCACTACGGGGCCTATTTAAAGAAGGTATTTCCCTGGCTAAGCGCACTGTGAGGACCTGTTTTCTCAACTCAGTCAGCCTTGAGATCACAATATCACATTCATTTTCCTTAGCAATGGTTTCACATTCATACCTATACTGTATACACACAGTGAGCTCCAAGTTTGGGATAAAGGCATCTGATATAGTTGATTTGGCTCTGTGCTCCACCATTTTAATATTTGTAATCAAACAATTCACATGTGGTTAAAAAGTGCACAGCTTCCATTTACGTGTGTATTTATACATTTTGGTTTCACCTTGTAAAAATTGCAGCACTTTTTATACATTCATACTTTGCTCTCGCCATCACTCTGATACAAGTGGATCTTGCTCTGTGACCTGCTCTCCTGTTTTTGCAGCTAACGAGTGGTTTTGAATGTTCCTCTCTAGTTCAGTGCGTGAAGTCTTTTGCAGACAGTAGTCACAGACACATCCATGCCTGCCTCCTGAAGGGTGTTTCTGATCTGTCAGAGAAGTGTTTGAGGGCTTTTCTCCATTATGGTGGGAATTCTCCTGTCATCAACATTAGAGGTCTGCCTTGACCTACCCAGCCCTTTACAATTACTGAGCTCGCCAGTGCTCTCTTCTTAATGATGCTCCAAACAGTTGACTTTGATTAGCCTAAGGTTTGGCTTACGTCTTTGGCTATTTTTTTCCTTACATCTCATATTAGCTTTCTTGAGCAGAATTCTGGTTCTCATGTTGACAAATGCCAATAACAGACTCCAAAGGCAATCAAAAGTCTAGAACCATAGCTAGGTACTGAAAGCTATCATGTATCTGCAATAAGGAACCAATTGAACACACATGACTACTCAGAAACACCTGTGAAGCAATTTGTTTCAAACATTATGATGCCCTGAAATGGGGGACTATGTATAAATACAGTGCCAATTTCTACATGGTAAATCCAAAATGGATAAATAAACCTAAATGCTGGGAATCTGCAATTTAACCACATGTGAACTGTTTAATCAAAAATCTATAATTGTGCAGTACAGAGCCAAATCAAGAGCAAATATTTCTTTGTCCCAAACAATATGGAGCTCACTGTATTAAAATATATATATATACATAGCAGCTATTAAAATGAAATAGCCAAAGGTCTGATGCTTGTATTTGCTTTTAAGAAGGCTATAATTTTGTTTACTGTTTTGAAAGAATGTGAACTTGAAGAGAAGAGAGCCAAAGGCAATTCAGAACAATCAGAAAAGCCTAAACTGTGCAGCTCTGTCAAAGCTGTTGTTACAATTTAATGCATAATCCAAACTAAACACAACCTTAAGAAGATGTGATGTAAAACCCCAAGCATTCTTTTCAACCCAAGGATGCCTTTGAGGCGCACAGGAAGCTTAATATTAACAAAATAAGTTATTATGCCCTAACATACTCACGCAACCCAGTAGGATTATAAAAATAGATTGTTACTGTTTCTGAGAAAACTAAAGAGAGAACAAATTTCTAAACCTTAGCAACACTGGAAGATGATACAATTAGGCCATACTGTGCAACTGCTTATAAGAAACAAAAAAGTAAAAAATGAGTATCAATGGGTTTGGATTAGGGATATGATGTTAATCAATTAACATAAATGATTAAACAGTTAAATTTCAATAAACCATTTCAACAAATAACCTAATGCTGGTGATCGGATTTCAGATTAAAGAGATGTTTCTCCATCATTACACACAAATCCCCTAGACTGATGAACAAGTCATGATTCCCTCTCCTGACAGTATTAGCAAAATGCTATCTGGCCATTGCTGGAACATCGGTGCCATCTGAGCGTGTCTTCTCAGCTGCCGATCTCACCTTCAGCAGACTGCGAACCAGACTAACCCCACAGCACGTAGACATGCTCATATTCCTTAACAAAAATGCTTAAGTATTAAGACAGATTATGGCATATAGGCTATGTTGTACATTGCAGCAATATGTTACAGTCGTCAGGGATACAGCCTATTAGAGGTCATTTCTAAGGGGTCTCACGGCACTTCATTATATTTTAGGCCTTTACTTACCTTTTTGGCTGGACCGCAACAGCGGGGCCAGCCCTATAAACGCAAATGTCTGTGACTGAGTGAGTTATGAAGTTACACCATTGGTCGGCTGGATGAAGTGTGTTAGGTCCAGCCATATACTAGGTTTTGACCTGGTCTTGTTTAATTTGCAGCACATCAAGAGGCTTACTTTACAAAATTGGGAACTTGCCACTATTTTGTTAAAGTGAATAGCCTACCACTTGCACCACAGAATACAGATTGCACTATTGAAGAAGTTGATCAGTTATTTTTATTATGACACTGTGTTAGCGTTGTCAGAAAGACAAAAAGTGACTAAAGCAGTTAATTTGTTTATTACAAAGTTAAGCACTAATCAGCAGCATTGTCACCAGCCTGGCAGTTCAGCCAGCCTGTAATAAAAATGCCAGCAGTCCTTCACTCCTGCGCAGATTTTTGTCTGTGAATCCGTGCTTGTATAATTATGACTTTAAAGCACAATGCAAATCCTGTTCTAATGACTGTAGGCTACAATTCATTAATTGGTAGGCCTACTCTGAGTTATTCATTTTACAAGCCATATAGTAGATTTTAAGATAATTAGTTAATAATTATTCATATAAAAATTGGGGCCGACAATCGATTAAAGGAACCGCATGAAATTTGCATCCCTAGTATGAATCCTTTCAAATATGTCATGAAAGAAATGAACTACATTACATTTACATTTAATAGATTCTCTTATCTAGAGGGGTTACACAGATTACATTTTCACGTGCAATACATTCCTACAGCTGGGTATTTTACTGAAGCAGTGCAGGTTAAGGACCTTGCTAAAAAAGGTAAATCAGCAGGAACCAAACCAACAACAGACAAGTTACAAAATAATTTAATCACATCATGTTCTTATTGGAAGTGTAAACAGAATTAGTTGTGTCCGGAAAGGGGACTTGACAACCTAAGTTAATATTAAGAGCAAACCTTTTCCTTTGAAATTATTGCATCATGATTACAGTGTCAATTGTGTAGTCATACAGCTGTCTAGGTAGCTAAACTGCTACTGTAGCATGTGTGCACAAGTGCATGCACACACACACATACATAAATATAAAATATTAATTGCACCAACAAATATTAAGCCATACATTATCTGAATGAGGTTATTTGCATAATGAAATTACACAACAGTATATATGGTACTGAATTACATCTCAACTAGGGTTTGATGGGTTTATACTCATTGTGACAATGAATGGCGACCCTAGAAATGATCTACACAACAACTGATACACACTTTGCTTATGTGCATAAGCCAACTGTCACATATTGAGGCAGGAGATGGCCACACAAGAAACATAAGACTACAGATGGTATTTATATCAGGTACCAGCTGTCACATTGTTGTAAAAATGAACAATAAAAAATAAATAAAAAATGGCAGGATATTTAAATATCAAAGAACGTATTTGCTAGGGTACCAAGGGAACATGCTTTGAAGGCCTGAAAGGCCTAGGTAAATACTATGTTAACAATGTGGTAATGCTTTACTGTGGAATCATATGTATGTACTACATTCAGTATCTCAGAGCTAGCTTTCTGTTCTACTATGAATATTACTACTGTTGCCAATGTATTTGCCTGAGATCAATATTAAGTGTGTGTTCACTCAAAATGTGAATTAAGGCATTGGTGAATATTAATCAATAGAGGAATAAAGTACTGATCACAAATGGATGCATTTCCTGTCCTAGGTCTGTGAGGGGTCTTATTGGGATTTTTATTGTAGATTAAATGCAGCTTGAACATCCTCAACTTGATTATCACTATACTCAATTAAAACAATTATTCACCAAAGGCAAATTACACCCAATAAAACATCAGTATGTGGAAAATAAAATACTGTACAGTTGACAACAAATCTTAAAATAGAATCTTAATTTCAAACAGCATGTCAAATTTCTGTCACAGTGAAAACTGTGTACCAGCCCTACAGTATACGGCCCTGGCTAAATACAGGTCAGATAGAAAAATATTTTATCCAGTATGATAGGGACTTTCTTGGATGTCCCTGAGTGGTTGGAATAAACCCTGAATTAGAACTTTCCACAGCATGTTTTCTGCTACTGCCCTGAAATCAACTTCAGACAGTAGATCTGACCTTAAATAAACCTCCCATTTGGAGAGGAGAGGTGGCCCCAGATTTACGCCCAAGCCCCCCAAGCCCCCCAAGCCCCCCAACCCCAACAAAACAAATAACACAGACCAAAACACCATTGCTCAAGCATTAAAGCTTTCTGAGTTGATTGTGATCAATGATAATTCTAACATGCAATCATTGAACCTATATTTTTGGAGATATTTTTGGGCGGTTTGTTGTATTTTCAAAGACAAACAGTCAAGCAAATCCAACTTTCCCATTAGAAACAACTTAAGTCAAATGCTGCAAACCAATTTCAAAGACAATGCCAACAGTGTGGGTGAAAAAAAAATGTATCTCAAGAATAGATTAGGAAGCTTTCTTGGCTGCACTGCACAGGCCCACTTGGTGTCCTGCATGATTAACACATAGATTTGCCTGCTGGTGAGTCACAACTTGATTGCAATTTCAAAGTGCTGGCACTATTGAGAATCAATTTTGTGTACTGGCTTTGGTCCTCACAGTGATACAGCACTGCTGTAGGTGAAACAGTTAAAGTGAAGCGAAGATTCAGCAGATCTCCTGAGAGAAAGTGTCCAGCCACTTCCCAGGCAAAATACAAAGTGACCAATGGTTACTTGATATTTTATGGAAGGAACTCTGTGGTTTTAACAACACAAGCACAGAACAGCAAGATATTATTTTTTATCCTATTTGGTAACAGGCAAAGCTAGCGATTTAACAAAGCAGGCAGGGTTTTATTCATATCAAGGCACCTTGATATAAATAAAATGAGGTACTTCAACAAATTATTGCCTTTCTTTGATTTAGGGTTGCCAGAGGTTGCCAGAGATCTTAAAACCTCTGGCAACCTCTGGCAACCCTAAATCAAAGAAAGGCAATAATTTGTTGAAGTACCTCATTTTATTCATATCAAGGTGACATCACAACTCCACATGATGATTTACATTTAATACTGTACCATAGCAAAGATCTTGATTAAAGCAATATCCAAAATCCTCAAACCAGCCATCTGAACTACAGTTTTAAGTTACAGTAGGAGTGCAATGCAGAAGGAGTCAATAAAATGTCAAGGCATCAAAACGAGCTCTAAAAAAAAGATTAGGTACGAAGGTGACCGTATACAAATAATGAGCCATTAGAAGGCAGATGTCTGATTCAATTGGACAATGTTTCAAGCAAGGAAGCAACACTGTTTAAGACAATAAGAAGTGACACATTGGGCATATTAACTGCAACCACACACAAAAACTTTGACCCCACAGCATGAAGCAGAAGGCAAAAGACCATGACTTTCTCTGTTTTAACAAGAACCCTTTTTCCAACAGACTTCCCCGAGCATTTAATTCAATGTGCAGCCTCGAGTAGCTAAAATTTAAGATAAACAAATGAGTTTCACTTTGATTTTGGTTCAAAAACATTCCAAAGTTCAGGTGAATGAAGCTCTGGCCTTGCATAAAAGCAGACTCGTGGACCCCTGCTCATGGCTATAAAGTCAACATTCTCAACAAGCAACCTACAGCTTAGCTGTTTACACAGTGACGCTAAAGGATGTTATAAAACTCCACAAACTAATAAGGCTTCGCGACCGTTCCCAAACATTAAAAAAAATGTTTTTCAATGTCAATGTTATTGAAGGATATAGATAAACATCCAATAGGCTATAAATGTGCTTCATTTTAGTGTGTCTATCAACACTGATGAGTTGCTACTTTGGCTCATCGGCTACGTGGTAATGTTATTCCAGTTAAGCGAAACACGTCAAATTAATGCGCTACATTTACTTGTCTGTTGACAGGCTGCATGATCGACTTGTACGCACGCAACTTTCTCTTTCAAAATCTTAATACAACGACGCAGCACACATTTTTTAAAGCAGTCTGGCGTGATTTAACGAGAGAGAAGATTTAACCATTTGATTCAGTAACTTTTTGTCAGTTACCATAAACCAGTCGGCTCGGATGTAGCTACTCCTGAAAACCAGTCTACACTAAAAGGACATACTTAAAGGTAGAGTTATTAATTGAAAACATTTATCAAATTATCCAAATAACAGCAAATGAAATATTTACTAGCATCGAGACGGCTGTTTTGCTCAAAAGCCCAGTTAGTCAGGACCACCATGCTTTCCTACCCCTCCAGTCATTTGCCGCAGTAGCTATTCACACTTGACTCTCAGACCGATTCAATCAGAACTTCGCACTAGACACTATCTGCTTCCCGTTTTATCCAGGTTAATTGGTTATTCCTTTAGTTGTTAAAAGTCTGCCAAATCTTACTGATTCCATTACATCTGTCGAAATTTAGGCTATCATCACATATTACACACAGTGGGAAACATACCAGTTATTATAAGTCATTTCAGAACAGTAGATTCCCTAGTCCCATTCGTATTAGGCCTTTATTTCACTGTGTAAAAAATGAACGATGGCGAAAACTATACATTTTGCTCTTATTCATACAAATGAGCTACACAGAACTACATATAGCCTACAAGTCAATTTGCCTTCCCAAAAAGACTAGTGGAAAAACAAACCCTTCCCCCAACTGGCACAAAGAAAAACGAACCCATCAATAAAAAAAACCAGGTTTAAAAGTTTGTCACTCCACTAAAATAAATGTAACAACGCATCCAGAGTCAAAGTACAGCATTCATAAGCTCAAAGTGAAACTATAATATGTCTTAACTCTTCTGATTATTGTTCGTAGCCCAACTGGAGGAAGCCTTCAATGTGTCCGATCGTAGGATATTTGCGTTATTTTTCTGCAGTAGCCCACGCGAAAAATTCAGCGTGCTTTAAACACTTAATAATAAGAACACCGTTTATTCTTCACTTCAATGAACCCGGTATCGAATCGGAAAACAATTAAAGCTTTGATAGCCGATTTCTTTTTGCGATGATTACTACAGCAGAACAGCTAGTCGGCATCAGACCAGCTATTGCAACTAATTTGCGGAGTTCGCCGTCTATGACTTTTCTCCGCGGAAAAACGGCATTATGCGTTTTCAGAACTTACCCTTTCCCCCGTAAGAAAGGCCGCCATGCCAAGGGTCAACATTATCCAAATGTTCCTCATTATTCCTTTGATGCGTGATGGTACGAACAAAATACCAAGTCTACTCCCGCAACGCACGGCAAACCTTCGCCTTTCCTCGTCCCCCTCTTCTGTGTTACTCTCTCTCTCTCTCTCTCCCTCTCCCCTCCTCTCTCTCTCTCGAATCCAACCGGATGCGTGTTGCTCTTTTATTATTATTCGGCGCACTCTACCTTGCGAAAAGGGACAGAATTTGTGACATAGCAAGACTATACGCAGGCGGAGTTACTAGTCTGTAGTTATTGCGTTTGTGTGCTGTTAAGGAGTAAGTACGTTATAACAGGTTAGGCATTTGAAGCCATATCACGCAGCATCCAATGCAGAGCTTCGAATGAAATGCTCGCAGCGCTGTGGAGAGAGAAGAAACAAACCGAGCAAACGGGTCTGAGCGTGTAGCCTTCATTGATTGACGGGTGCAACGACCACATGGCCGCATCGTCCAAATCAGAGATAAAAAGACTGAGATGCATTTCTGTAAACGTAGACAAGAGTGCCATAAAGTAGTGATGGGTAAAGCAGTTCTTTTCAGTATACTGAATCATTAGAATCAGTTCATTAAAAAGATTTGTTCAAAAGATTCGTTCACTGAATCGTTCAGTGCTTGACCGGAGCTCCGACTGCGTAGTCCCACTCACTGAAACGATCGTTCGTTCGTGGGCCTCCACCAATGCTCCATAGTTGTGCTAAAGCGTGGTGTCATGAAATTACAAAAAATGAGCTGGACATGCCCTAATTTGGCAGCACCATGTGTTAAGGCGTTCTACAATTGCATATTGACTGTTAAAACCCCTTTGTCAGATAATAGCATACGTCAGATGTGTTTGTGCAAAGTTCATTTTATCCCTTTTTGAAAGGGAAGGTACAGTGAAATATTTATTTACCTCTTCACAGTACAGATGATCTGTTTGTCAACTCAAGTGGTGAGCGCCGTCCAAAACATTGCAACTCATCATATGAATACCAGCTAATCAAATAACTTATTCTGACTAAATCATTGCCAAAAATTGGGGGGGGAAAACTGATACACTATTCACATGATGCAATGGGAATGCATCTCGCATGTACTGTACCACAAAGAACCATACGGTGTACTCCAGTATACCTGAGCACTTTGGAGTAGTTCAGAGTACATCAAAGCATTCAGAAATGCCTCTGAAAGTATCCCAAGGTATACTTTCAATTATGAAAAGCAGGCAAAAAGCACAGCATGTAGCATACTACATCACCACAACATTTGGCACAAAGGGGCCTATCCCAAAGCACCAAAATGAACAACACCATAAATTAAAAGATATTTTAGACTATTATTACATTACTGGTTTATGTCATTATCAGGTTTGTAATGTAATTAACTAGCAATAACATAAATAGTTATTATGTTATGGGCAAAAATGCTATTACATTACTGGTTTAAGATTGTATTACATCATTGGATTTTTATTAAGTTATGGGCTGTATTACATTTGATTTTATTATATTATGGGCAGTTATTACATTATGGATAACTATTACAGTACATTTCGGGCCTTTACATAATTTTTTTCCACATTTTGAAATAACAAATCTATTAAATATACTAGAGAAACATTCATATTGAAATATCAGTTTTATGTAGAAATATGTATTTGTTTTAAAAAATCATTAAATGTTTCAGACATTTCCTAAAAATGTTAACTCATTTTCATGTGGCATAAATCTAAGAACCATTTACAGTGCTGTGAAAAAGTATTTGCCCCCTTCCTGATTTCCACTGTTATTCCATCTTTGTCACACTGAATGGTTTCACCCACGTGAAACACTCATATCACCCATGTGAAAAAGTAATTGCCCCCTTAAACCTGATAAGTGGTTGCACCATCTTTAGCAAAAATAACTGCAACCCATCACTTCGTATAATTCTTTCACGTCACTGCAGAGGAATTTTAGCCCACTCTTCTTTCCAGAACTGCTTTAGTCAGACAAAGTGGTAGGATTTTCAGCATGTACTGCTCATTTCAGGTCCTATCACATCATCTCTATTGGTTCAAGTCAGGACTTTGACTAGGAAAAGCCAAAACTTTAATTTAGTTTCTTTTCAGCCATTCCGATGTGGACTTGCTTTTGTGTTTTGGATCATTGTCTTGCTGCATAACCCATTTACGCTTCAGGTTCACCTCGTGGACAGATGGCATTTGCCTAAAGAGTGTTCTGGTACAGAGCAGAATGCATGGTTCCTTCAATAATGGCAAGTTGTCTAATGCCCGAGGCAGTAAAGCATCCCCTCACCATCACGCTACCATCCTGTTTGACTGATGGTATGATGTGCTTACTGAGAAATTCTGCATTTGCTTTATGCCAGACATAATGGACCTGTATTGTCCAGAAAGTTCCATTTTTGACTCATCCATCCATAGAACATAATCCCAAACGCCTTGGGAATCATCCAGGTGCTTTTTTGTGAATGTGAGATGGGCATTGATGTTTCTCTTGGTTAGTAGTGGTGTCCACCTTGCTAATCTCTCATGAATCCCATTTTTGTCCAGTCTCTTTCCTATTTGGAGTCAAGAACACTGACCTGACCTGAGGCTAGAGAGGCCTGCAGTTCTTTGGACGTTCTGGGATCTTTTGTGACTTCCTGGATGAGTTGCTGCCAAACCCTTGGATAAATTTTGGCAGACTGGCTACTCCTTTAAAAGATGTGTTTCGTGTTTACTCAGGTCCACCTTTGTCTAATATTGCATTTTGTTCAAAGATCTGAAACCATTCAGTGTGTCAAATATGAAATAATAGAGAAAATCAAGAAGGCAAACATTTTTTTCACTGCAATTTATGTCAACGTTTGAAACATATTTATTATATTATTTCAATTTGAATGTTTGAAATGTTTACTTGAGATATGAAACATTTTGGCTGTTTTAAAATATTTATTGTAAGCATTTATTTTGTCCTCAATAAAAATGTCATATTTACAGATGTAAAACATTTCAATAAATAAGAAATTGATGTTTAAATGTTGGGAAAACCATTTACGGCCATGGGCAACTAAAGTTGCCGCAGTCTCTACCACTCTTTTTCCATCTGTGAATATTTTTTGGATGACTATAGAAGCTTATGTAAGAAATCTCTGGGAAAAATCTGGGCATTAATGGGTTAAGTAAATTTTTTGTACATTTGTTTCAGTCACATTTGATACTGCATTACTGCATTAATTTGGGAGGTGCTCTTATTCAGAGTAATTTACATTATAATGCACAACTTGCCATTAATTCCTGCAGGGTTTCACTTGGGCATATGTTTAGAAACAGAGTGTAAGGGTAAAAAGAAAAAGAGTCTTTTTAGGGAACTTTACTAGCGGATGTGAGGGTAGCCAGCAAATATTAGAAGGTAAGGCCACAGAGTAGCACAGTGGTACTTTCTTGTTGCTATTTTGTATAGGTTTTTATCATCTTGATGTTGCTTATGATACTTAACTCTATGACGTTTTATGATATCAATGTAAATTTGTCAATAGTTGGATCCATATGCATTGCATATGCACCAAACCATTACAACCATGTTGCAAAATCCATGTTGCAAAATCCATCTTGTAAGTACAGTCTGTGTTAGTTACAGTGTTTGCAGTTATCAAGATATCATATGCCCCAGTATATTATTCTGCTAGGACAAATTCTTCCACAGATTTCAGCATGGTAACATGGAGTGTGCAGTTGTGAACGTTTATCACAAGCTGCCAGACTAGAACAGTGTTTCATGCCCTGGGAGTGGTTTCAACAGCAACACCAACATGAGTTTAGCTGTACAGTACTGGCCCATAAATCATGTTGTGCTTAATGGAATTTATATTGCTTAGAGGCTACAGACAAATAAAAGTGTAGGTGCTGTAACAGGCTGTCAACTGAAGAGCTAAACAATTGCATGATGGTTTGATTAAGCAATTTAATGAGTACTTTAATGATCAAAACTCTACAGTACTGAATAGATTACTAGCAGTATTGATGGACAGTATTGAAGGACAAGAAAGACCATCACAGGATATTAACAATTAAAAACCAATATTGAAATGAACAATTCAACTGAATATTCTGGTTAAATTGTATTTTTTTAAATTGTAATGCCATTTTTGAACATTTTATCCCTGAGCTCTAATCTGTACTTTCCTTTGTAGCTTTTTCACACATTTAGATTGCTCATTTCTACCTCTAACCTCTCGAGAGGAGTACGTTTACCCCTTAGAGGCAATGATAGCTGCTTAAATCCCTTTTGGGACTTGATTCCTGCCTCCTTGCTCTGATCCTGCACTAAATCACCCAGTAAGCAGCCTTAACCCCCAGCTCTGGCCCCGCCCCCTTCCCTTCAGTCTGAGTGGGTTTAGCACTGTCCAGCAGCCCAGATTACCCTGCCAATTAGGGTGATGGCAAAGCTCCTTCTGCTACTGCTCCTCCTCCTCATCCTCCTCATTAATAGAATCATTCGTTTTTTTCTGCAGTTGTGGCTGTTCCTGCTTGTGCCCAGCTTGCCGTAAATTGTAATGAACATGTTCAAACCTCATCTCTGGCACCTTTATGTGGTGTTGACCTCCAGTTTGGATTTCCACTGCCTGTGTTTCTCCTGCTAAATCCAGATCTAACAGTAGATGAAACAGAACAATCCACAGAGGGTTTCTTGTACAGTACATTCCATTTAATGGTTGCATAAAGCTAGTTTCACACAATTCACAGAAGATAAATTGAATGAGACTAAAAAAAGAGGTTCACCGACCAGCCTGCATGAACATAATGGTAGTAGACTAAACAGGAGGAAAACCGCCTGCTGATTCTGGGGTCCCAAAAGAAGTCACTGCTGAATGAGCTCTTGTCTAATTACAGGCCTCTCGTCTGGTCGTTGTCTGCACTTTATTGTTCAGGTTATACCATATATCATATGAGCACATTGTCCACAGGCGTGCCAACAAACTGTGTCTGACCTTGGCTTTTAATGATCTTGTAAAAAGTGAAAGATCATACACTGATACACTTAATTAGATTTCACTACAGCCAGTTTCATTGGGGTGTAATTTCCTCCGATGTGAACAGAGGATAAAGTGTTTTACTTTAATATGGGAAAATTAAATGTTAGCCTCATACCTGGCTTATATTGTATCATTCAAGTTTATAGCATGAATGCGGCCCACAGTTTGGGGTGTATCCAGTATTTTCTAACCAGTCTTTGGTTAAAGCTATGGTACAAATAAGGATGTGACAATCCTGATTAATTGAGGAAATTGTAAGTTCACATCATTCTATGAAAGAAAAGACAGTAAACCATCTGACAATGCTGTCTAAATTTCAAAATTTACACTTACAATATTGTGAAACTACTGAGAACTGGTTCTTGTTTTCCTGTACTGTGTTCAGTTGTTTTGATCTGCCAGTTGGGATGCACTTTATTTGTTCTTGCTCCCTGTTATTGGGATTATTGTTGTCAAACGTTATTCTATCAAATTTCCCCACCTGTGTTTTGATTAATCTAATTTCTGAATTGATTGACTTTTTGAGTTCAAGCATGTGTCCTTTGTTACACCTGTCTATTAGAGATTTTTTGTCCTTGATCAGGTGCTGATTCCTGATGCATTTGGTTGTTCGATGCTTGCGTGGTTTCAGACTGAATACTGCTTGTTTTTTGACCATGTTTGTGTTTCTTACTTTGTTTCCGCTTGTGTGTTTCTGTGCGTTTCTGCCGTTTGCCGTCTGCCGTTGTTGAGTTCCGTGTTTTTTCCCACTCTGCGCCTGGGTCCCACCCCCCGTACCGTGACAACTACATAAAACAGAGAACTGGACATATTCTTTATTTAAATGTGTGCCAGTCGCACGTTTTTAGCTGCAGGGAAAGGTTGTTTTATTTTTTCTCATTGTTGTTGGAGTTATAATGCAACTTATTATAAAACAACATTTCCAACTTCTTAAAATAAAGACTTTCACCTGTTCTTGGTAGGCATTTTCCTGCATTGTCAAATGCAGACATTAACATTGTGCTGTCAATCTTCCCATGCACCTGAAAAAGTGGTAATTGAATTATTAATTGAGATAATTGCGGAAATTGAGTGGCTAATTACTTGACATGTGGCTTGAAATACATATGCAATGCTGTTCCAGATGGTAAGGTGACATTACATGTCCTGACTACTCGTGAGATTTGTCTATCTGGATTCAAAGGCTAATATCCTATAAGCCCCACAACCATTTGACGATACTGATGATGCAAGTGCAATTAAGGGTCAGCGGTTTCAGATCTGAAATACTTCTTCGTATTTTTTACAACATGTCCTGTCACTACACCATAAAGTGAGAAGTATTTCATGGCTGAGTACAATGGAAAACTTTCTCTCTTAAATGATAGAAGAAACACTCACTGAATTGAGGTGGTAACTGAGGCCGTCGCCTACTGGATATCTGCACAAACATGAGACAGCTATGCTTGGCACAGGCAAAAAGTTTTCATTGTAAGTATTGTAGTTCTGTAATAAATTAGAATTTAAATCATTTTAAACAAACATAAAACCATGAGTCGAGGCATATTATATTAGTCCCTCACCCCCTGGTTTGTGATCGGAATTTCAACCCTCCCACTCCCAGAGTTTGCTATCTTTAAGCAATCTTGTTAAAATACAACAATTTTTAACGTATTATGGGGCTCCCCTGGATGCCTTTGCGTATGGGTTGGGGTCCCTGGATCAAAACCATTTGAAGACTCCTGATAAAAGACATCTCTGCCAGTTAATAATGAAATGTTGTAAACTGAAGTTAAAATGACAAGAAAATACAACGGTTTTACAAAAGGGTATCCTGAGCTGACAGGGAATGAGTCTCCAGACCTGGCCCGAGAAGTATCTCAACATATACCAGTTGAAAAACACTTGATAGGGTCGAAGACAAAGGACAGCCAATTGATTGAGCCACTGGAAAATTTAAACCGGCTTTGAGTGTGGTAAAGGAAGCCACCAGATCAGGAATTGCCCTGGCTAAGATTCGATCATTAACATGCTTGCTGGCGAAAACAGGTGCTTCCTCTTCCTGTAAAGGTGAATGGCCTGGATCCTAAGGCTTTGTTCAACTCAGGGAAATGTATTACCTTTGTTCAACCAGAATAGGTTCAGGTATGGCAAAATTCACAAGGATCACTGATAAAAGTGTCCTGCATGCATGGGGAAATGATGTGCCTTATCAACTGGCTGCCCAGAGGCTATTCCCTATGAATCATGTTTTCCAAGGAAATTGCACAGGAGTCATTTATGTTGTGCAGTCATGTAGTCATTCCTAAGGAAATCCGAAAGGAACAGGAAACACACCATTATACAGTAATGTTTGGTACATAGTAATTTTTTAATCAAACCATTCACGTGTTTAAAATACTGATTCTCAGCTTTTGTCAAAGGGTATTTTATACTATTTGCGTTTAGCATGTAGAAATTACAGCATGTTTCATACATAGTCCACTCAGGGTACAATCCTTTTTGGGACAAATGGCTTTTAAGTGTTTCCGATTAGTGAGTTCAGTTGCTTCCTTAGTGCAAGTATAAGACAGTTTTCAGTATCTAGTCTTGATTCTAGGCTTTTGATTTCCTTTGGAGTTGTCTGTTATTGGTGTTTGTCAACATAAGAACCAGAAACAGAGTTGTGCCAATAAAAGTCAAGGAAGCCATTATGGTGCTGACAAATAAGAAAAAACAGTCAGAGACAGAGGCAAAACTTGACTTATCAAAATCAACAGTTTGGAACATCATTAAGAAGAAAGAGAGCACTGGTAGACTCAGTAATTGCAAAGGGCCTGGTAGGCCAAGACGTCTACAGTTGATGACCGATAAATTTTCACCATAATAAAGAAAAATCCCTAAACACCTGTCCGACAGAAACACTCTTCAGGAGGCAGGTGTGGATGTGTCAGTGATTACTGACCGCAGAAGACTTCAGGAACAGAACTACAGAGGCTATACTGCAAGATATAAACTGCTAGTTAGCTGCAAAAACAGGACAGCCAGGTAACAGTTTCCTTAGAAGTACGTAAAAGAGCCTCCACAATTCTGGAAAAAGGTCTTGTGGACAGATGAGACCAAGATTTACTTGTGCCAGAGTAATGGCAACAGCAAAATGTGAACGCCAAAAGGAATTCCCCTTGATCATCCACAGAAACCCCCCCCCCACACCTCATCTGTGAAACATGCTGGGGGAGTTAAGGTCTGGACATGTAAGGCTGCCACAGGTGCTGGCAGCCTGTCTTCATTGATGATGTAACTGCTGGCAGCAGCAGAATGAATTCTGAAGGGTACAGACCAATCATATCTGCTCAAGTTCAAAGAAATGCCTCAAAACTCAATGGATGGTATTTCATCAGGACAACAATCCCTAACATACTGGCCAAGTCATTCACCCAATGTGAATCCCACTGAACTTTTCATTTGCTGGAGAGAAAACTTAAGGAAACTAGCCCCCAAAACAAACAGGTGACTGCAGATGACTGCAGTACAGGCCTGGCAGAGCGTCAGAGAGAGATGATACCCAGCACCTGGTGATCTACAGACCAGACCATCATTGCATGGAAAGGATATGTGACAAAGTATAAACATGACTACTTTTATTTACACAACATTATGTAAATAAAGTGTATGAAAATATCCTTAAATAAAAGCTGGGAATTCACAATTTGTTTGATAGCAAATCTAAAATTGTGGGGTACAATGCCAAATCAAGAGAAAATATATCTTCATCGCAAACATTATGGAACTCACAAACCAAGCTGTTCATACTGTATCTGTACATGAACGTTCTGTACAAAATGCTTCAAAGTGAGCGGCTAAAAATCTTGGTTTATCAACCCCAAACTGACAGGTTAGCGAAGTTATTTAAGACATTAGGCTCCTTTTTCAGAATCAATGTTGCACAGCACATTGGCACAGTCAGAGGCGCAGCGCATGGGTGCACTGGGCATGGCTGCAGAATATTAGGTCAAAGTGCGCGGAACGTGAAAAATGGGCTGGAATAGACGGAATATATTATCGGTAGATGTGTTGCAGTTGGATAGCCAATCAAATGTCCTCTTTTCATTCCCCTTAAGAGCCATACACTCTTTGTCCCAGCGTACTGCCAATTCCTATGGCCTACCACTGCAATTGAAGACGAGCTGGAGCTCTTACAAGAGATGTCTAGAGTAGGGTTGTCACTTTTTCCAAAAATTGAGTTCAAACAAATCTAATTAAAAAAAACATTTTCTTGAATTTTCAATGAAATCTTGCCTAAATGTACAAATATTATAGCCCAGTTTTAATGTACCATTAAATCTGTAGTTTAATTGATAGCATGACCCCACACATTAATTTTACTTGTAGGCTACTCAATGGTATATGGAGATAACTAATGCAGTTAATGCATGTAGCTACATGTAGCAAATGAATACACTGATAGTGTGCATCATTCACGTGACATCACTAATCATCTTCTTTTGAAATGCCTTTCCAGGTCTTTACTGCACCTGCTTTCAGCTGATCTTAGTTTTAGGGGTTTCTGTCTTCAGTCTCCTCTTCAATAAGTAAACATGTATGCTTGATTGGATTTAAATCAGCTGACTGACCTGGCCATTCCAAAACTTTCCACTTTTTCCCCATTGATGAATGCTTTGGTTGCATAAGCAGTGTGTTTAGGGTCATTGTCTTGCTGTGCGATGATGAGATGGGAGGAACTTTTTTTGCACATAGTCAGACAAAATAGTCTATACACTTCTAAACACATAAGGGTGATTTAGCATACATTTAGTTTTACCAAAATTGTGATTTATTTTTTACATACATTTTATTTATTGATTAACAGTACTTGCTATCTTATTTACTGGGATGCAATTTGCGTTGTAAACTTCCACAAAATGCTCTATATAAATAAATGGTGAATTAATTATACTGTATCACTAAACACAGTTAGGGCAAAAATCTGAAAGTTTCTTGAAAAGTTGCAAACTTGCCAGGAGGAGAATGTAAGTGCATGTTTCCCCATCCAGTGTGGAAGATGGTGAGAAAGGAGAACCAAATGACTGCAGTTCAACATCATGGTTTTTGACAGCCAAAAACTTCCAAAGATCACACACAATTGTGGACACTATGGGCTCTATCTTACATCCGGCGGAAAGCGGCGCCAAGCGCAACGCAATTGTCTTTGCTAGTTTCAGACCGACGCAGTTGTCATTTTCCCATCCAGCGCCCACGTTGTTTAAATAGCAAATGTACTCGCGCCCATCTGAGCACCCATGGGCGTTTTAGTCTTAAAATGAGGTGTGGCCAGGCGCATTATTGGCGCATTGCTATCTTGAGGCAGCAGAAAACGATTGCGCGATTGACCAACAAAAACCTGGTCTTAAGTTAATAGCGTAGTATTTTACTGTTTTTACTTAAGGGCGCATTATTAAGATAGTAATATGCGCCTACATTGGCGGTTGGCAATGCACAATATTTTAAAAAAATACATGTCATAATGGTGAGTCATAATATTTATCAGAATTATCTGCCAAATCTGCCATTATAATAGCAATCCGCCAAGGTGCAAGCGCACCTGGCCTTTAAAGGTAATGGGAGATGACACTCTGATTGGTTTATTTAATGTTACGCCCAAAACACACCTATGATTAATAAAGAGACTAAGCACAACCCCTTTGAATCGTGCGCCTTACTTTGCGCTCAGATTATCCGCCATTAAACTAGCAAAAGTGGATTTGGACCCGCCCTAAATGCACTTGCACCATGCGCTTTAGACCATGCGCTTAGATCATTAAAATATAGCCGTATGTCATTTCCCACATCATCAAACATTAAAAGTTGGCTCACTGCCATTATCTTGGCAAAGCGAGGATGCTTAAAATACTAAATGCAGGGGTGCTAATAATTGCGACACTTATTTTCCAAAAAAAAAAAAAAAACAATTTCATCATGAAAATTTTTTTTCTCTGAGCAGTGATATACTACATGGCCAAAAGTATGTGGACACCTGACATCCAATATCTTATCCAAAATTACGGGCATTACTATTGAGTTGGTCCACCCTTTGCTGCTATAACAATTTACACTCTTCCGGGAAGGCTTTAAACTATATGTTGGAGCATTGCTGCAGGAATTTACTTTAATTTAGCCAGAAGAGCATTAGTGAGGTCAGGCACTGATTGGCTGATCAGGCCTGGCTCACAGTTGGCTTTCAAATTGATTCAGGGATGGGGTTGAGGTCAGGGCTCTGTGCAGGCCAGTCAAGTTCCTCCGTTCTTGACAAAAACCATTTCTATATGGACCTCGCTGTGTGCCTGGGGGCATCGTCATCCAGAAACAGGAAAGGGCCTTCCCAAAACTTTTGAGGAAGTACTGAATCATCTAGAATGTGATGCATGCTATAGCATTAAGATTTCCCTTCACTGAAACCAAGGGGCCGAGCACAAACCATGAAAATCAGCCCTAGATAAAGCGGTTTCCAGATACTTTTGGTCATATAGTGTATCACAATAAGATTACATACTTTTTTAATATTGCTGACCATAGACAACTTCGATAAACATTTTAGTGCATGTTATCCAGCACGCCTTGTCCATACATATTTAAATACACTCAGTGGGTACTTCACACTTGCTCATTATCACAAAGAGCCCGCTTCTCCAGACAGTGAACCATGTGATTGCAACTCAGCATATATAGCATGCAGACATGGTGAAGTGGTTTAGGTGTTGATCTTCCAAACATTAGAATGCATGATCTGAGTGTGACCTAACCGACTTTGACCATGGTGTGACTGCTGGCTCCAGCACCTCAGAAACTACTGCCCTCCTGAGATTTTCACACACAACGAGTATCTAGTTTACAGAGAATGGTACATAAACAACATACAACCAGTGAGAGGTAGTTCTGTGGGCAAAAACACCTTGTTAATGAGAGAGGTCAGAGGAGAATGGGCAGACATGTTCAAGCTAACAGTAAATCCAACTTGTGGTGCTAAAAATGAGGTTGCAAAATGAGTAATATTAATTTCAGAACCTTTTTCTTCTAAAGTAATCATGTTACAGCTTATTTCTGAAATTGAATTGACATTCAAAGCCTCTCTCTAGAAGTACAAAATAATAAAAATTTCCATCACAGTCCTGTGCACAAAACAATTGTTCACTAACCAGGCCTTTGTATTGAAATACAGCTTAATGTCTCTAATAATAACCAGTGTGCACTGATAATGTGCTTTTTCTGAATCCATTAAGTTCACCGAGGAAGGAATGCAAGGTACTTTGCAGCAAGTACTTTCAATGCAGTGAGCGCTGGGTTGCCTTAGACAACAACACCTCCAAGTGGTTGACAGTTTAGTGGCAAAATAAAAGATTCAACTGTGAATGATTTGACTGTGAAAAAATGTACATTTTTTTACCCGGCCAGCATTAGAAGAATAAATATATGAAATTTAACAAATCCATGCATCGAACACAAATTGAATGTCTTGTGTTTTCTTGTAGTTTTCTCAAGAGTTCATACTGTGGCTGGGTATAAGGGGGGAGGTCACTCTGTGTCTGAGTAGCCCCCCTCAGTGGTTGCCCTGGATACGGCGGTGTTGGTCCGACCCTGTTTGCTGTGCACGTCAGCGGATGCAGAGGAGCGATTTGCGTTTTCCCCCTTCTCCTCCTCCTCATCTTTGTTCTCTTCCCCCCGGCGTATGAGTGTGGGACCGCTGAACAGGCTTAGTGGTTTCCCCAGGATCCCAAAACTGAGGGGGAGGGAAAGAGAGAGTCCAGTCTGAAAATGTTGCCACTACTGAGGTCTGATACTACTGCTCATATTAATGAGATGAAAGCACTAACAATGTTCCACAGTGTATGTCACTTTGAAAAAGAGTGTATGATAAGTTAATGTAATGTAATGAGAGGGGAGAGAAATCTGATGGCTTCAGAGAGAGACGGAAGGCAAGGCCTTCGGAACAATGTTACTGTATAGTGCTTATGCTCTGAGTGAACCCTGGAATTGCTTTGCTGATCTACCGCTCATAGTCCGTTGATTTTGCCACCTGTAATCAAAGATGTTCTATACATTTTTTCCTTTGACCCTTTTTACTTCTGTATTCTAGAAGATTCTATCTGGTATCAGGAGCTTATTATGTGATCTGTTTTGTTATCCTAGCTTTGAATGCTGTGTCTTCAACCATGTCCCTTTATGAATATTCATAATGAAACATGAACATCAAAACTCTTTGAGTTTCAATTTTGCCAGGGAAAAAACTCTGTCTTAATGTTAAGAATACAAAGCTAGACACAGCCCCCTGTAGCCCAGCATGCTGCAGGTTTTAGTTAAGTTTTTCATGCAGATTCCTTAACTCAAAGTTAAAGCAGGTGAAGAGACACGTTGTGACTAAGAGTTTGTCACCTGAGAGACGCAAGCTGATCGGTGAGTTGGTCCAAGAGGACCTCCCTGTCGCAGACAATCAGTGAACGCTCTTTCTGGGGGCTGAATGCGCTGAAAAGGTGGGGGGCAGCCTGCCCCGTAGGAGGGAGGAGGGCCTCCATCAGGGGGGTACGTTGTGTTAACACCTTAGTCAGGTCCAGCCTTCGTGGGCAATTCCTGCTGCTGAACGGAAGGGAGGCAGAGAAAGGTCGAGTGAGACCTTCACTTGCTTGTGACTACACCACTCATTCACAATCAATGGAAGGCAGGACAGGAATAACCAAAGACAGGGCAGGTGAAATGTGAGGGGTGGGACACCCCCAGATAGAAACAGCGGAAAGCCACACTGTGCGAGAAGGTCAGATTCGCACCTTTTTGGCACAGGGGGGCCGGCCGGATCTTTGGACTCCACCTCCCCTGCCTTCTGGGCACGGTCCTGAGAGGACACGCCCTGTTTAGCCCTAAGCTTGCAGGCGGGGTTGAAGGTGTCAGAGTACAGCAGTCTTCCCACTTCCTCCTGAATCGCACTCAGGTCCTTCCTCTCAAAAGTGACCCAGGCAGCATAACACAGGAATCTGTACAGACACTGAAACAGAAGGACAGCCTGAGTGTCTCAAGTCACAGTAACTACGTACTAATAACACTCATGTGCGGCAGCAATGGAGAAGAAAATTGGGAGAAATAATAATGCATAACGTATATAAAGGATATCTGGAGCTGATCTCTAAAGCTCAGCATGCACTTGAAAATGACTGCATATTAGCTGGAAAAACAATACCAAGAACATGCTGGCCTTTTCAAGATTCACTCATGAATATTATTTTTGCTTAATGGCATCATAAAACAGTATAACTAAACGGTCAATATCAATCTCAAATTACAAATGCTGGGACATAATGAAAAGTCTTAGGCATATCTCCTTATGAGATGGTGCCTATTTTGATAACATGGATTGCAGTTATGAGACTGCAGCTCCAAAAAGACACACTGTGTGAGCCAGTGTGGTGTAAGAAATTAAAATTATACATCTAATTACATCTCAAATTTTATTCACCAGTATCAACGTTTAGCAGGTGCTGCTCAGATCAATAGATTTTCATTTCAGTGGATGGGATGAAGGTTTACACCACAAACATATCTGTATCATATAATAATTATTGGACTGTCCACTATAAAGTGATATCACTGAATCAGCAGGCAATGACCATCAATTCAGGCCCACTGTTCTGTTTAAGATAACTCCCAATGAAGAGTGTAGAGAAAATGCAAAAAGTGCTTCATTAAGTAATGCACAAATCGTTTAGCAAGCTCAAGAGACCAACAACTAGTTTTGGCTTGCAAATAGAACCTGGATTTTAAACACCAGACTGCAGTACTGAATTAAAGTGAAATTGCAGTTGCACTTCTGTAAGCTGATGTTTGCCTTTGTTGCATTGCCATTTGTGATGCTATCTCTGTTATTTAGGGTGTGAAGAGATTGCAGTGCTTAAAGGATCCCTGATTGTCATCATTCTGGGGAAATTCTACTCTGAGTGGTTTGTTTAGTTTTAACACAAAAGACTGAGCAGAAAATAAGGCCTCAAGTCAATGCAAAAGGAGATAATACTCTGAACTTAACTTCCACCTCTGTGAGCACTATCCTTGACGTTACGCCAGTATAACACACTAGCTTACATTGCTAGCTTGCAGATGAGATATGGCGCTAAGCAACAGCACAATATAAAATTATCACAGTTAATGGAAACAAAGGGGGGATCAATTTGTTTGTTATACAGTTACTGTAGCTTTAGGTAATTCATTGCGATTTTACAAACAGTGTAAGGCCATGTGCATTAAAATGGATGCTTAATTATGGCCAATGAATTCCTTTTTAATCCGCAAGGACAAAACTGACCAAAACAAAATTATAACAAGGGCAACATGATGAGCACCAGTCTAAAATATTTTGTGACTGTGCATTAAATATTTTCTGCCATATACTGCATACTTTTACATGTGAATAAAAAGCATGACAAGTTACACACTAGATCTTTTCTACTTATTTTTAGTTGTTATTATTTAGAAAGTGTAAAAATGACTCCTGAATCAGCAGGTGTCAGGGACGTGCCAGCTTAGACACTGGTCTGATACTCAGAGGGTGGTTCACAGAAGTGTGCTGCATTTCACACATACCTCGTGCTATTTGCAAATCGCTCTCTCACCACAACCTGCCAGTGTATCATACTTTAAGTTTCTTTTGAAACGTTTGAAAGTTCAGTTCAATTCTCTCAGGAGGGCAGTTCAGAGCAATAAACCTGCTTATAACCTGCTTATCGTGGAGAGGTATACGTCTGGACGCAAGGCCAATTTTAGACTGTGGTATGTGATTGTGTACATAGTGTCATACCTGTGAGACGTAATTGACTGTTTAATAACGGTGTTCATTTTGGTACACACCAACTCCCCAGTCTTGGGTTCACTGAATAAACAACTAGACAAAGCTGCACCAGCCCCTCCCTGTTCCTCCTTCCTCTGTCAGTTTTACAGAAATAGCATCTCTTTGAAAACTTCAGCATGATCCATGGGCGGAGTCCAAACTTGATAAACCAAAGTATGTGACAATGACAGAGGCCATTTTTATTTCGGTCTCTCAATAAAGTTCAGCTTGCCCTTACCTCAAACACCTCTTTGTGCTTGGCTGACGTTTTTCCCCTGTTGGCATAAAACATAAACAACAAATATATTTTGAGACAAATGTGTAATTATGAACACTATCTGCTCTGAGTGGACAGTGGTACATCACTCAAAATCTTGACCAAATCTTTATATATTTGGTTCAAGCTTGCTGATTGGTCAATATGCATCCCACAGAGACAAAGGACAAAGTTGAATACAGGCACCTTGAGGGGAAATGTGTTCATTATGCACAGAACTGACAAAAGCAGAGAAAAATGCTCAAAAATCTCATTTAACAAGAAAACACTGTTTAAACCAGAATGCCTAGTAAGCTACACACAGAAGAAGCTAGCTACTTTCACGCAAAGATGATCATAATCCCATAGCTGGACTAACTGCTTTGAATCTTGATGTTATTAACAGTATATATTGTTGAATGCAAAGACCATTGCTGGATGTACTTTCATATTTGCAAGACAGGAAAATATGGTATCAGCACCATTAAATGAGGTTGTACACACAGAATTTCTTGATAACATAAGTCCCTGAGACGTACAAGGCGAAAAAAACATTGGGATTAAAACAGCTGATTAAACATGCCACTGAAAACCCATTTTAACAGTTAGGTATTATTCACCACATAACACTTTATGGCGGTGTGGTTAGAGCGCCATCTGCAGGCAGCGAGGGAGCGGTTCAGTTGGCCTACAACCACAGCTGTTTGAAATTGCAATTAATTGCTAATTGTTTATATGCTCTGCCTGCTGTGAGACCGGGGCGCTGGAATGTGAGACGCATGCGGGAGCGACGTGCCATTTAATCCTCTTCCCTACCGTGTGTGTTTGGTTTTTTTCTGTATCCGTGTTTTTGTATTGAGCACACAATAAAGCCCACGTGCGACCAAGAATGACAAATTCTGTGGTTTGTGGGGAGAAGGACTGCACAACTTATTACACACTTCTAATCGCCATGTCACCCATGGAGAAACACAGAGGCTGCATACTTATGGTGGAACGTGTCACGCCTCCATTACTGATTAGTGTGCAGGGGGCGTGACAGAGAATCTCACAGGTGAACTGTCATGGTGGACCAGATATGGCCTTGTGGAACAGGTGCAGCCATGCTCAGCGTGTACCAGTTGCCTGACAAGCCTGAACTGAGATGGAAGTGAGCATCCATTTTACTTGGGAGCGAACGCATATCTCATGGCAAAGAATGCTGGTGTTTCAGGTGGGGTAAGAGTGTATTATGCTTTGTGGAAGTTTTTTTCCCCCCCTCCCCAGCTGCCACATACCTTAGCTCCACCTGAGCAACACTTTACCTCTCCCTATCGCCCTCTGCTCCACAATGTTGACTCATTACCCCACCCAGCAGCCCTGCCAATGACTACCCTCGTCAATGAGCTCTCCTCCCATTTTCCCTCCCCATCCCCCTTTCCCACAGCTCGAACTCAGGATACCTGGCTCTCTCCTCCTGGGCCGGACGTGAAGTTTCGCTGTGTGCCGATCATTAAAGTTGCTTTGACATAGTTCTGCTTGTCTGTCTTTACATGCAAAGGCAGAGAGATCAGGCCATGATCGGGTCAAGATGGAAGGGAGGGTGGGAACCGGGCAGTACAGCGATACAGGTAAATGGAAAATGATTAATGTTCTGCTGATAGTAATGTAGAGAAAAAATTGTTTTTCAAAATAATATAAGCCACAGCTGCACTTGTTTTTCAAAAAGGTTACTCTAGGTCACTTTTGCCTCTCAGCATAACTTCTAGCATTAATTCTAGCATATTAATGTTATGTAAATGAAAGTAGTCATGTACTTTGGCACAAATCATTTTCATGCAATCACAGCCAGAAGTCTGATTCCCATAGACATCACCAGGTGTTGAGTATCTTCTCTGGTGATGCTCTGCCAGGCCTGTACTGCATCCATCTTCAGCTCCCGTTTGTTTTGGGGGCTGGTTACTTTAATTTTTCACTTAAGCATATGAAGCGCATGTTTAATTATATTCAGGCCAGGGTGAATGACTTGGCCAGCCAACTTTTCAGTTTTTAGCTTTGAGAAAACTTTGTTGCTTTAACAATATATTTGGGATCATTATCTTGCCTTAAGATGAAGTGACGCCATCCAATGAGTTTGGAGGCATTTACTAGAACTTGAACAGATAAGATTCTGCTGCTGCTATCAGCAGTTAAATCATCATTGAAGACAAGTGAGCCAGTATGTGTCACAGCCATACATGCCAAAGCCATCACCCCCCCCCCCCCCCCCGCTGCCATGTTTCACAGATGAGGGGGTGCTTTGGATCTTGGGCAGTCCTTTTGGCCTTCACACTTTGCTCTTGCCATCACTCTCACACAAGTGAATCTGGATCTCATCCATCCACAAGGCCTTTTCCAGAACTCTACAGGCTCTTTTAGGTACCTCTTAGCAAACTGTAACCTGGCCATCTTGTTTTTGTGGCTAACAAGTGGTTTGCATCTTGCAGAGTAGCCTCTGTAATTCTGTTTGTGAAGTCTTCTGCAGGCAGTAGTCACTGACCCATCCACGCTGCCTCCTGAAGAGTGTTTCTGATCTGTCAGGCAAGTGTTTTTCTTCATTATGGTGAAAATCATTTGGTCATCAACAGTAGAGGTCTTATTTGGCACACCAGGGTGATTGTGATTACAGAGCTCACCAATGTTATATGCTATATAAATAAAGCTTATTATTATTATAATGTTCTCCTTATTAATGATGTGCCAAACTGTTTATTTTGGTAGGCAAGATTGGCCTATGACTTTCATTAGCACAAATCTAGCCCTCATGTTGACAAATGCCAATTACAGACTCCAAAGGCAATCAAAATGCTAGACTCAAGACTAGATGCTGAAAGCTCTCTTATACCTGCAAAAAGGAAGTAACATGCCTGAGTAATCACAAACACCAGTAAAGCCAAATATTATGGTGCCCTGAAATGGGGAGACTGTATTTTTTTTTTTGTATGTGTAGATGAATGATGGCTTTATATTTTGTATTTGTTTCAGGCTGGCTAATTTAAACTAGTGACAGGCTGAGTCTGTTCACTCAAATACACAAATTAAAATGGAAAAATGCATGACTGCAAGAAAAACACAAGATAAAACATATAATCAACCATTTAAACACAGTTTTGTATATATGTACTGTATATAATGAAATGCTGTTTATCCCACGGCACGTAGTAACTGGCGCCGTGGGCTATGTATGGCAAATTGTGGTCACTCACTCACTCACTCACTCACTCACTCATTAACAGACGACCTGAGAGGGACGTTTAGTTGGACGCATGCGCAGGTGGTGCTTCGTTTAGTCGGAGTAGGCGCAACACAAACATGTTAGGGTTAGCTAAAGTAACGTTAGGCGATAAAGCTTTCCTAAAAAATGTTGTGCCATTCCGCACATTTTTAAGCACAGCTTCATCGCCTTACGTTACTTTAGCTCACCCTAAATGTTCGCATTTTGCCTACTTTAGCTAACCTAGTTAGCACGTACGGATCGCCTACTATAGTTAACCTAGTTAGCACGTACGGATGCTATCCTGCACGCATCAGTAGGAGCTAAGGACACACAGCTGCAACCACCGATACGGATGTATGGACATACGGAGGACAACAAATAAAGTTACAGTGGTGACGATGTGCCATAGCTAGCTAACTATATATTACGGAGGCCAAAACGGAGCTTTACAATGTCGCCAGCAGCGTGTGTGTGTGAGCTCGGCAGTAACTGCTACTGTGCTGTTAACCTTCATTGATCGCCGTACAAGGTTCATGTAAAGTAGCTAGCACAATCTGACAGCACTAACCCATAAATATGTACTGCGCATGGTACTTGCTCAATCGAACGGTAAATGTGAAAAACTTTCACTTACAGTGAGCGCCACCAAAATTTTCTGTCACACCCTCAATAAATGGCAAAACTCCCAGTAGAACATTGAATTAAATCTTTTAAAGTTATATATTTTCTGAAACGTTATCGATTCCGCTTGGCCACAGTCAGTGAAAAAACACGATCTGACCGTATACTTTCTATGTACATTCCATCAAAAGGATTCAGCCTAGTTGTTTGCTACCTAAACTTCACAGCACAGTCATTGCTGTTATTATGCTTGTAGCTTGAAGTGTCTCTTTTCAAAATCCATTTCAACCATTCACAAATGGCCTGGGACTTTGAACTTATAAGGCGGTATCAAGTCTCCAGTGAAAATATTGCCCTGGCTATATCAGTCAGAATTCAAGTTGCACCGTGGGTCTGGACGGTTTTGTGCTTGTTGAACTTAATGCTGTCATGAGTATTCATTTAAAAGCACTTGAATCTAATTTGTTTTCCATGTGATTAATAAATATATTTGCTTTCATTCCGAAACAATGTTTTTCGGTGAAAAAGTACACGCACAAAAAAAGCCTGACCTGTCGCTGTGTGAGGTAATCTGGAGAAAATGCTATACAACATGGGTCTGCTCTAAACGGACTTTAGTCACCCCCCTCCAAAAAAAAATCCTTCAGTAACTATGAGGATAAATCAGCTTGTCATTGTTTATAAAGCATGCAAAATGTCCCACCCCAGCATAGAGTGGGATGCCTGAATCCGTTCCGGCATTTTATGGTTAACGCGCGAACAATGCAGCTACTGTGTATACAGCACTGTGAAACAATGTTGAACGCCCTGGGCAAATTATACTCCTGCATCAGTTGTGCACAGTGGTTGTGCGAACATGTCATTACACAGGAAGCCCAGTCTTTATTCACTAAACAACCAATCATTGCTTGGGTGCTGCCTGCGCAACTGGTCATGCAGGTTCAAATCCAGAGAGGTGTGCAGGACTCACTGCAACCTCCACTGTGATGGCTGAGCAACTTGTGTGACCCTGCACAGAACCCCACCCCCAATGCCCTCCCCCCCCTCCCCGTGCAGTTTTCATGTTTTCACATAACCATAAAACAACTATAGGCTCAACATCAAAAGCAACGCCCCTATCAGCCTCCCCATCTGCATAACATAGACACCCTCCCACCCCAGTAAGGCTTGGCAGGATGCACTGACTTTCCAGCAGACAGCAGGGGCAGGGTGAGCTCCAGGAGCAGGGTGGAGTAGTGGATGGCCAGCTGCTTCAGGGACAGGTCCACCTTCATGCACGCCTCAGCCATCTCCTGCTGTTCTCTCAGACTCTGCTCCCTGGCATACGTTTCACACAAAGTCAGGCCACAAGCTATCGCATGTCTCTTAAAACTGCAGCTTAACAGTAAGAAGGGGCATGCAGGAAATGTCTGCCTTTATGCCCACATTCATAAAAACACCCAGTGACAGAGACCCAAGGATCTATCTGCAACAGTGCATTTGGGGACTAAGGCCTTAACCTTCGTCTTTTACCACAGCACTATGTTATTTTGTTATTTCACATAACGATATGTATTACTTGGTTTTATTATTTATATAACTAGTTATTGTCCCCAGTAAAGGAAATCTGCTAAATGAGTTGATAATGGTAAGAACAATGAATACACGACACAAAAACAGAGAAACAAAGACTACAATCTCAGTAGTGGGAACTACACTCTGCAATGATGGCACCAGGACCATATTTTTATGATCATTTGGACATTAAGAAAAATGATACATCATCTGTGTCACCAGTCACACATAAATAAGCCTAACCCAACACGTTCCTTTGTGCAGACCTTGAACCTACATCATATGAGGTGTGGTTTTCTTCTCCAGGGTTGTCTTCACAAAAAAGCAGGATAGATAAAGCAGAAGGGAAGCAAGAAAGTCATCTAGCTCCCGTTGTCTGCAGAAACACAAGGAAAATATTTAGCTATGTTCAGTCCTTTTATCAATGTGGCTATGTTTATTTCCTGCAATCTTAAATGTAAGTGCAATTCAAAGCATTCAGCAGTACTAAGGATTCTAAGAACAGGAGATGGAAGGTGCTATATAAATAGCATGCAATATCATTGTCCATTAGTGCTGCACACAGATTAAGAAGAATCAGGATAATTAGGATATTTCATACTTCAATATGGGCAGGAAACCCAGAGGAACAGACTCCTTCTCCTGCAGCAATATGAGTGTTGCCTCTGTCACATGAAAATACAGAGTCAGCCCCCAAAACCTCAAATGAAACAATGAACAATAATATGCATACAGCGATTGCATTACACTTCAGTCAATGGAACTGCATTATATGTGGCTTTGAAATATACTGGGAAAATAATCATGTAAATATGCTAAATGAATGAAAGACTTGAATACAGTACATTGGAAATGATTATCAAATATTAATCAATAATGCAATATGTAAAAAGTATGCAATGAGAAGAACATTTCGGGAGCCAAAATAAAATAACCCTCCCAACAAACATTGATTTGGCGATAATGTATGAAATGTGTAACACATCACATTCATACTTATGAACTAACCACACTACCAAAAAGAACATTTTGGATCAATAAGTGTTTTGATTCCTTAGATGCCTACGTTTAATATCTTCGATCGTGACACAGTCCCTCTGGTCCCGTTTTGGGGATGACTTATAGGCATTTAGCTGGGCTTCTCCAACAGCACTCTTGTCTGTGGGGCTACGGGCCCTAGGTTGGCCTTTGCCAGACACTGCTGACACTGCAGACCTGTGAAAATAATAATTTTTAAAAAACTGATTTTCCTTTGCAGTCAGACATAAATCCAACCTGAAAAAATAGTTACAGATCGCAACTAAACAATATCATATTAATCAGCAACCACAAAGCAATATTATACTCTCAGTATATGGGGGTATTGTTTCATAAATAAATAAGTAACAACAAATTTCGACCAAACAAATGTAATTGGTTCACAAATAAATGTAACTGGTTCATAAATAAATGTAACTGGTTCACAAATAAAAATAACTGGTTCACAAAATCGTTTTGCATTCATAAACATATCTCCCCAAAACAGACGAATGAAATAATATATTTCCATTTCTTGACACATAATTTTTCTGAAAGGATTTACCAATGTGTAAGCATTCATTTGAAAAGGACTCAATGTACACTTACGCATTGTCTGGCACGTATGGAATCGCTTACATGCATTTGTGAGTTTGTGAGACAATCCTCACAGAAAGATGTGCAAATAAATCCACAAAAAATTTTTTCACTGAATCTACTTTAGCTAATCAGATTTTAAGACATCCTGTCGCTAACAACCACTTCAACCAATCAGCTTGCCTAAGATTTTACAAGCGAATCAAGTCGTCAAACCTATTATTACTCAAGAGGAGCTGACATGTGGCATTATCACCTTTCCCAAAAGGAAAATTTCTTCCTTATTTACATTTTTCTTGCCTTGTTGGCATGGCCACTTATACCGCTTGAGTGCCTACTGAGCCACAAACGTCCAAGTAGCACTGCATTTAAAACATGCTCTCCTCCAGTGCACTTGCAGGTGAGCCAGTGACTGCCATTCTAAAGGCCACACAGCACAACAGCAGCACCAATCAGGGGAGAGAGATATCTCTCAACAGTACCCCGTCAGCACTATTCTCTGCTGGTAGCCTGTGAACACCCTGACCATGTGGAGAGCACCAATTAAGAGTAGCAAACTCCATCATTAAAAATGTTCTATATGTATAAAAGTATGAAAGTTAAGTACAAATACAGAAATTAGAATTTCAAAATTTAAAGGGCACACTGGCATCCCAGCTTTTTTTAAATTTTTATTTTTTACAGCAGCTGGTACAGTGGAACAGTGGTGGTGGAGTGCTGAGGCAGGAACTGCAAATAATAAGCTGTCCTGTCCAGGAGGGAGGCAACCTGAACTAGGGAGGTAGGCCCAGGGATGGTGTGAATGCAATGGTGCATACTGTGATCCCACAACTGTTGCTGTTGAGGGTGGGGTTATGTGGTGGGGACAATGCTGAGGACCCTGTTTGCCCGCTGTCAATGAGGAAGCCCAGGAAGTTATGTGGAATGGGATGTCAGGGAGAAATGTACTGCCATAATGCACTGGTAGGTCAAGGGCGCACACAATGTTGACGGTAGCATTTCAGCCCCAGAGATGGAAGATGCATACAAGGGCAGGTGGCAGAAAAACCTCTTGTGTGTCCAAACAACATAAGCCGCGTTTCCACCGCAGGAACTTTACCCCGGAACTAGGAACCTTTTGAGGAACTCAGTGCGTTTCCACCACAGGAACTAGAGTCTAAATTTAGTTCCGGGGGCTTTATTTTACCCCCCAAAAAGTTCCTGCTCGGGGGGTAGTACTTTCCGAAAGTACAGGAACCTTTCGGGTGGAGCTTGCAGCGCTGAAAATTTCTGATTGGTCGAGTACTCGCAGCATTTTTTTGTGTTTGTTTTCAGTTGCCATGTTTAAAAATATGCAGCCGCAAACCAATTTATTTTCATAATAACTTCAAATCAAACTTGTATGTTATGCGGCGCAGTAGCTTAGTTTTGGTTATAGCCTTCTGTTCTTTTCTATAAATTTTTTTTATAAAAAGCATTCGTGCTGGGACAGCATATTACGTACCAAAACATTCAAACGGATTAATTCGGTTGCTGAATATTTTCTTCCGGATTTTCTTTGTTAGCCCGTTGTAATTGACTCAAAACGTTTGATACAGTTATGTGAGGTATGCGGTAGTTCTGCGTAATTCACATTGGTGATACAGTAAAAGCAAACTGGAAATCACCTTCCGCACTTTTTGTCAGGGTAAAATAACAGGTTAATTCTAGTAATCGTCCCTTTAGCTTTTTCAGACTGCCGTAATTTTACTCTGCCATTCTTCAATTCCACAAAAAGACCAGGAAGACTATGGACTAATTTATGGTGCATGGTTCGCATCTGGAGGGCACACTTCGCTGCTCGGCTAGCAGTGACTTCGAAGGAAAGCAAACGGTGGCTGTACCACTACTAATTAAGATTTTCACGCAAGTCCGAGTTTTCGTTCTATTCTTGTCATTTTGCGATTTGCGATATGGAATTGACGATGAGAAAGTAATCAAACAGCAAATTGTTTACAACGTGTGCATGTTTTCTGCTGTTGTTGCCAGTTATACATATAAATGTGAATGCATTCTGTCGCTTCGGATGTCAAGACATGAAAGCGAATGTTCGCATAAAAACATAATGAATGTGTTTGAGAGGATATATAAAACAGTTACAATCTGACTATTGGCCTGTTATATCCTATTTGTTCCATAACAACGGTCCAAGTTCAACTACCAACGACAGTTTTGCTTGACAACGGTAAAATAAGCCCAAACGGCTGCAGAAGAATATTTCAATTCCAGGTGATTAAATCGATAAAAAAAAATAATAATACAAAAGTAACCATATATAATCATTGTTGGTAACCCGTTGTATATAAGTGGAATAAACCCCTCTGGGCTGTCCCGGTTATTAGAAAATAATGTAGGCTACTTCGGTGGTAGTATGGGGTTACAGAAGAAATCATAGGACAGATGGACCGACGACAACGTCGTTTTTTCATACGTCAGTGGGATAATTTGCCTAATCTTCGCGGGACTTTAGACCGCGGTGGAAACGCTGACAACCATGGGCTGAAGGAACCTTTTAGTTTCTTGAAAAGTAGTTCCTGGGACTAAAAGTTCCAGGTAATTTTGGTGGAAACGCGGCTATAGTTGTGTCGTTGCTGTGTCGAGGAGCAAGGGAAGGCACACATCCCCTAACAGAACCATGCATATATATTTTTTTTTAATGAGCTGTAGTTGACATTTTGAATAACTGTGGGCCTAACCGGGGCGGGGCGAGCAGGCTGCATCTCGAAAGTGCCGGGGTGGGTGCAGATTAGCATACTTTGACAAGATGATTGAGCTTATGACATTTTTTGCACATCTGTTCCTGTGCAGGGTGAACTGGAGTTTGGTGAAAATATGATATTATTATTATGTCATTAGAACTTCCAATAGAAGGAAATTATTCATTTAATTATCATTATAAAGGATTTTGCTCTTACAATTCCAAATTTCAACCATAAAAATGTATTAAATCAATTTGATTAATACTATGTGACCTGGTGTACATCAGTTGGTTCTAGAGCTGTACCACTCACCTCCTGGGACACAGTATCAGCAGGTATTTATTCTAACCATGCACTACACCACCTGATTTCACTAATGACCTTACCTTCTTGGTTCAGGATGTAAGCTCATTAGTGAAATCAGTTGGTGCAGTGCATGAGTGGAGCCCTATTCTAGAAGAAAGGTATTTTAAGTCAGTATTTCATAGCCACCCAAAGACCATCTCAACTGAAACCAGTGTCTCATTTCAGCAATCCTGGTGTTTTCCTGATAAAACACATTCAATGATAACAAGACAATTAACAAATCCTAATGATCACACTTTGGCTGACACAAAAGAGCAGAAACAATCAGTTTTGAATCAAGTTTGTCCCTCTGTCTAACCAGTGTCTATAAACACAAATTGAAGTAAGTCTATAACTAGAACTATTTTGAGGGGTAGACGCGGAGCCCTGAACTGGCGAAGTTCAATGAAAATATGGATCTGAATTCTGGATTTTGAAGGTCGAACCGTTTGTGCATTAAACATGTGCTAATTTGTATGTGCACAGTAAAAAGAGAAAACGTTATTTTTCCAGCTGCTGCCATCACAAAGTGCAGTGTACTGTTATGCTAACTAGAAATTCGAATGCGAATAGGTTGATCGCGCATTTATGAAGTGCGGATAGTCACCGAAGTATGCTACGGGAAGTCAAAGATAACATAACCCAACAGTTTAACCTTACCTTTCTGGCCGCTTGCTCACGGTGTCTTGCGAACTGAGAAGCTTGCACCTCTTTTTTCTTTCTTTCGCTTCTGCGGGTGTATCGAGACTGAACACAAATAATAATGCAATGTTATGGTGCCAAAAAAAAATGAAATCAATTTCTTCTTTATGTTGTAGATCTAGTTTTTAGGCTATGCTCTCATAGACAGATAGCCTATAAGTATGTCTACCCTAGCTAGCTAGTTTTGTGAAACCGGCACTTTAAAACCGTATTATTTTCGCTTTGGCTAAAATAGTTCAACATTTTCAATATTGCATTGCTAATTCGATACATAGGAAGGTACTGCTAGTGGTTTCTATCACAATATTTTACCTTATGAATTCAAGACTCTGATGTTCATCATTCCAGCCCCATACTCCATGTGAAGGTATAAGATCGCAGCTCTATAATATAAAGAGATAATTTAGCAAACTGATGTTAAGTAGCAAAACTGTTTTTGCTATACTTCTCAACGCAAACTAAATTCTATCAATAACCTAACAATACGAGTGTTATTGGTTTTATGTTCTGCACTGATAACAGAGAGCTTATCAGATAATTAAGATTAGCACTAGCCTACCGCTAGTTCATCTACAATTTGAAGGCATAATTCCAGCTACGTTATTTTATTTGTTAATGCCAGTAAAAGTAGGCTATCCCACCAGCTGACAGTCCCATAATAAACAACCGATCAAGCTAAATTAAAAATGTTTTATCCCTGAGCAAAAATGATGATATAGAGACAACTACCCTGGATAGTAGCCTATAATTAATACGATGGCATCTCAGGCAACACACACCAACTTTAACTTTAACTTTAACTTTAGCGATTATGCGATTATATCAATAGTATAAAAGAAAAGGAAAAATAGGCTACTAATTGGCCTGTCGATAAAAATAAAAAATAAAAAAACTGTTTTGTATAATAATTAAATTATCATGTTAGATCAACAGGTACATGTGCTTTAAGTGTGTAAGCCTAATTAATTTTACAGCTAGTCAATGAATTAACACTGCATTCATTTGCAACAGTTCGCTAACGTTAACTAGACTAGTCTAGCTAAGTTATATTTTTACTGTGGAAGTTAAAGAAGCAGGTTTCAGTTGCGGAGGAACATGCTTAGCTTAGCTATATACAGCCGTATAGCAGCTAACTCGTTAACGTTAGCCAGCTGACCCTAAACTTGCAACAAAGTAACAGGTTTGTTTCGTGCAATGTTACCATTTCCATCTGTGGTTTTGACATTTCTGCAGCGCTGCCCAGTCATGAACGTCCACGAAAATTCTTTGCTTCACGTTACATTTGTTTGAACTGTTTTCGTGTGTTTAGAGTTCATTTTAAACAGTTATTCAAGTTTAAATCCGTTTCTAAGCAACGGGTACCTATGCAAAGACTGTAATTAGCTACTGAGACCCACCCAGCTGTTTCCTGCTTTGGGTAAACAGTTCCGGTTGTTATGAGCGGTAATGAGTCTAGGCTAGTCTATCTCTCTCTCTCTCTCTCTCTCTCTCTCTCTCTCTCTCTCTCTCTCTCTCTCAAATTCAAATTGCTTTATTGGCAGGAAATACATAGGTACATATTGCCAAAGCATTATAAATCAATTCAAAATACATATTTACAGTGGAATACTAATAATGAACATTATATTAAAAGAAAATAAATAAATAAATGCTCTCTCTCTCTCTCTCTCTCTCTCTCTCTCTCTCTCTCTCAACAAATTTACAAAACCTTGTGTATATACATTGAGTCTACAATTACAAACACGCCAGAGGGACTGAAGGTTGTAATAAAAAGGATTTTTCCAACTGTTCCAATGTCTCCACAGCTGTGATTGATATCGTGTAGTACTAAACCTTATGTTAGATAAAAACCAAGATAACTTCATTTACAGAGTCATTAACCCGGCAAATAAATTTATACATAAAATTTCTTAAGAGAGCTTGGAAAGTATTGACTCCTGCAGCCACAAACATCTCACTTGCACTACACCATCTAGGTCTCTTTAGTAATATTCTCATGGCATCATTATAAGCTACTTGAAGTCTCTGTAGGCTTGCTTTTTTGTAGTTTGACCACAAGTGTGCAGTATATAGTGGTGTACAATATGAGACTCATGAGAAACAGAGACATCTTCACTCCATCTGTACACATACTAAACTTGCGTGAGAGAATGTTAGCTTGTGCATACATCATGAGGCAATGCCTATAAACATCATCATCATCTGTCATTTGTTCTGTAATAAAATGTCCAAGATATTTTACCTTATTACAGACACCAAAATTATTATCAGACAATTTGAAATCAGGGAATTTTAGACATGTGTCCTCTTTGGTTCTACAGGTCATGACAACACTCTTACTGGCATTATATTTGATATCATGTTCCACACCATACACAGAACATATAGTAAGGAGCTGCTGGAGACCAGCGCTACTTGGACTAAGGACCACAAGATCATCTGCATACATAATATGGTTCACTGGAGTATTACCAATCATGCACCCAGTATTACAGGCTTTCAATTGCTTGGACAGATCATCGATATAGAATTTAAAAAAACTGGGGACAAGATTCCCCCTTGTCTGACGCCATTGCTAACCCCAAATGGGGCTGAGACATCAGTGCCCCATTTTACTTGCATAGTCTGGTGGGCATACCAGTAGGTCAGAATTCTCACAATGTATTTGGGCACCCCTCTTTGACTCAATTTAACAAACAACTTTCTATGATTAACATGATCAAAGGCTTTGGAAGCATCAATAAAACATATAAGAACTGATGAGCTTTGACTTCTATACTTGCTTACAATTTCCTTTATGGCATATATATACCCAAGTTAGTGCCATGTTTAGCTTTAAAACCAAAGTGGTTATCTGTGGAGTTAATAATCTCATTTAATCTATCCAGCAGGATTCTTTCTAGGACTTTTGACAGTATGCTGGTTCGAGCTGTGGGCATGCAGTTATCTAGGCTACATACTTTACCAGCCTTTTCCTTAATGACTGGCACTAACCGAACAGACAACAAGCCATGAATCATAAAGCCAAAAAAACAGATAGCAAGGAGAGGAGCTATCCTCGGACTGGCATATTTAAGACGTTCATTCAGATATAGAAGAAATGTATTGTTTGATATGGACAGTCAGCTCTGAAAAGTTTGGCTTTTTGCTAAAGAATTTGGATTTGTGAATATAAAATTTGGTCAAAATAAAAAACAAATTAATCAAAAAGAACTGCGAACAGAGATTCCTGTCATATTCAGTGAATCCAAACAATACATTTTTCCCAAGTAATATAAAGAGAGGTTAGATATGATCAGCAATAAATCATGACAATTTACTCCACAGTTGTTTTGTATGTGGGCAAGACCAAAACAAATGTTCCAGCATTTCTCTGAGCTCTCTACAAAAGGTACAACTTATATCAATGTCTTTCTTGAGTTTCTGAAAATAATGCTTAGTTGGATAAAGTGAAGCATTTTAAAAAATATCTTTTTGACTTTGTTAGTCAAAAAAAAAAAACTTATGCAGCAATAACCAGACTCTTTCCCAAAAAAGATCTCCAACAAGTGTGGACCAATGTGATAAAGCAGAGGGAGTACTTATGATGTCTTGTTGAAAAAGTTGACAGATTGTCTTATTTTTATTCTTAGTTTGCCATGAAAAACAAGTTTTCCCAACGGTTGTTTCAGTTGCATCTAACAGTATAGGATGATTGCCATTTCCTTTAAGACCTTTTAAAAGTGAAATAATACTTGAGGGGATAGCATCAAAGACAATTGAGAAATCCTTTGGTGAAACAGGGATTCCATAATGTTGAATAAATTCAACGTAATTATAAAGTTGACCACGTTGATTAAATAGCGACGTCGCCACATATGTTAATCTTGATATTCCTTCGGCATTTGAGAGTAGAACCCTGCCTCTTAATAAGTCACGTAAAAGCCATATATTAAATTTCTTTTTGGTTTTTTCAATGATTGGATTAAAATTATTAGTACACCTCTGAGGTTCATTTAACAGAATTCTTTACAGGGATATTAGAAATTGAGTCAACATAACAATCTTTAATAGCTGTCAGGATGCGTGGGGGGGTTGGACCCAAACGCAGAGGTCAAAAATACAAAAACTCCAAATGAAGGGAACAAAAGACTTTACTGCAAAAAAAAGGAACAAAAGGGAACAAAGCAACTTCTAACAAACAAGGGAAACTACAAAACGCAGGAACAAGGAAAAACCAGAATTTACAAACACGAGGAAACCAGAACATGGACAGGAACGCATGGAGCAGACTTGAGGAGGGGAGCACAGAACAACCAGACATACCGCAAGAATCCAGCACCTGAGTCAAGGAAGAGGGCAACTTAAATAGAACACACTGACGAGACACAGGAGGGCACCATGAACAATCAGGCTACGGAAGGGGAAGGGAACACGAGACAGCCAGAAAACAATGATTAGACAATTGGAAACAATCATACAATTAACACAGGGGGAGCAGGACACAAAACAGAAGTGCCGCCATCTGGCGGCCCAACAGGGAAAACGCAGACAGGAACATGACAAATAGCTAATAATTCACATTCTTTAAGATTTAAGCGAAGACCCAAAGCTTTAGTAAAGAGTTCTATAATACTCATAGCTAGAGCTGTCCTTTAGAAACAAGGTTGTGTCCTCTGCAAGCTGACTAATAATAATAGTTCTACCAGCAATGGAGATCCCCTTCAGATTACTAGACTTAATATGTTCACATAAAAGTTGGGCAGCAAGTAAAAAGAGATAGGGAGATATTGGGCATCCCTGCCGAACGCCATGTTTCACTTCAAATCTGGACTATGACCCATATTTAAGCTTAATTGAACAGTTGGCATTATTGTAATTGCTTTACAAAATAAATCTCCAAAGCCTTACTTCCTCAGGGAAAGATAAAGAAAATTATGCTCAACAGTATCAAATGCCTTAAAGAAGTCTAAGAAGAGTAAAAAACTGTTTTCTGAAATTAAATTAAAGTAATAAAGTAAATCTTAAACTAAGTCTAATATTGTAAAAATGTGTTTATTGGGCATGAATCCTGATTGTGCTTCATCAATTATAGAATCCAGTACTTTTTTGATTCTTCTAGCAAGGATCAAGGCCAAAATTTTATAATCATTATTCAATAGGCAAACTGGACGCCAGTTGTCAATGTATAGTTAATCTTTGCGAGGTTTGGGAATTAGGGTAATCATGCCCTGAGTCATACTCCAAGGTAAGGCACTGGCTGATATGCTTTCGTTAAACACTTGTATATGCTATATCAGTGGTTTTCAACTGGGGGTACGCGGGAAGGTCGCAGGGGGTACGCGAGATGATTTGATATATTAATAACATTTTGATGTAAAAAAATAATAATAATAATTATTATTATTATATATTTTTTAAAGCAACTGCATTATGGAGTGTAAAATAGACTGCATTTTTTCTTTTCAAAGGTTAGAAACTGTGTTAAAACCTTAATTACTATGAGACCGCATCAATGTAATGTACAGTAGCGAGCATGAAGGAACATCTGCATGCACGCAAGCAGCGTAGCCTACGTCAGTTCAACTGCTACCTAGCTGTGTAGTTGGACAAATGGACAACCGGCTAAAACATGCGAGCAGCAGCAAAAATCCTCTCGAACCTCCAAAAAATCCTTCTGAACCTCAAAAAAGGCAAGGATCGAGCAAACAGTAAAAACCCGGCAGTTTCGCGAAGAATGTGCACTGTTTGGGTTTATGTCTACAGCTGCCGATCCACCACAACCACAATGTTTCTTTTGCGGAGAGAAGCTGGCTAATAACTGCATGAAGCCTGCGCACCTGCAGCGGCATCTAAACACTAAAAACGCATCGCATGTCGGTAAGCAACCCAACTTTTTAAGAGAAAGCTCTCAGAATTTAGATGTCAGTTGACAATGCAAAAGGCATCGACAACATCAACCAAATCACTCGAAGTGTCATATGCAGTGTCTTTACTAGTGGCGAAGTCTAAAATGCCACACTCCATTGCCGAGGAGCTAATATTACCCGCAGCAGTTGTGCTGGCAGAGACCATGCTCGATAATAAAGTTTCCCATTGAATTGTAAGTAGTATAACAGTTATTATTTTTGAGCAGAATGAGCAATGTACAGTATAACTAATTTAGTAACACACTAACATTTGGTCAATATTTATGTTGACAATTTGTAAACTGGTTTAATGCTCTTATTTGTCATGGAAAAGCCTCTTAATAGAAATATTTACTTTTTTGTGGTTAGTGAACCACTTTTGCGCAGATTTTGAGAAATGCTTTGGATCATTGTCCTGCTGGAAGATCCAACCATGACACTCTTTTAGCCTTCTGGCAGATGCAGCCACATTTTGATCTAAAATTTCCGGGTATTTAATGCCACATATCCTAACTAGGTTCCCAGGCCTTTTGGAGGAAAAACATATCACATATCCACCACCATACTTTACCATACTTTGCAGTTCTTTTCTGCACAACTATACCTATTGATATGCCAAACTGACATTTAGTCTGTATTGCCAAAAGGCTCAATTTTCATCTCACCTGATATAGCACCCAGTTCCAATCTAAATTCCAGTAATACTTGCACGCAAACTCCAGGCGCTAATGCTTGTGGTATGATGACAGCAGAGGCTGTCTCCTGGGAAGCCTTCTAAATTGCTTGTTTACATAGAGGTGGGGTCAAATTGTACTTTTTCAGACTTGGTGGCAACAGAATGCAACCAACTTCTGCATCTCTCCAACTGTGATTCTTGGAGAAATGTTTGCCTCTTGAACCATCCTCCACACTTTGCATGTGGTCAATATACACTTGTCATCTTCCAGGTGAGTTAATCAGAGCTGCAATTGTTTTAAACTTCATAATTATTGCCCTACTGGAAATAGGTAGGTTCAGACATGAAGCTATTTTTCTATAGCTATTGCCTGATTTGTGAAGGATAACAACCTTTTCTGATTTAATTTGTGCTCTCTGAACTTGCCCATGTTGGATGACTGCAGTATGGGGTTTTGGTCTGTGTGGCGCCCCAATGAAAAAAAAAGCCAATTGTGAAAACATTAATTAAATTATTTCAACCTGGAATGATTGTAGCTGTTTATGTTTATTCCTGTTGTGGTGTAGATTACACTTTATCGTTCATTCTGCAAAAGAACCTTTTTAGAAATAGTCAGTGTGGAAGTGTTCATGTTCTTGGGAAGTGGCCAAATTTGAATGTGCTTACACTCCTTCTTAGGTGGGCACCTGGAGACATCTTTGCCACCTTCGGTACCACACCCCACGTTTTGACTCCACCAGCATCCTTCCTCTTTCATATGTTTACTATGTCCTCACCTGCATCCAGCAGTGCTTCCAGTTTAATAAAGTTCAGTGTAACTCACTCAGTATGGACCATCCATTTCAGCGTTAAGTGACTGCGCATCTCAAGTGAGGATGATCTCAGGTGGGTCTAGCTTGGAGTGCATAAAAATCAAGTCTTCAAGTCACAGTCAGCCCTGTACAGATTACATTTATAACAACAAGCCATAAGAATAAAAACCTCAAACCATGAAAATATCTTAACCTGAACTATTACAAAAGGTAGGAGTAGTAGGGGGTGGGGATGGGAAAGGAACAAAGATGCAGTCTGCAGAGATGAGTCTTCAGTCTGCGTCTGAAGATGAAGAAAATTATCTGCCATGTTGCCACTTGTAGTAATGAAGAGGGAGCACAGACAAGGCAACAATAGAGCTTTATTTAGCCCTCATAGGCTTAGTCTGGGTCTGAGTCTGGCTCTGGGACTGGCTCTGGGACTGAGTCTGGGTCTGAATGAAGATACACCATGTTGGTGGGAATTGAGCTCCAAAGCGAGCTCCCTGAGCTGGTGCTGATGACTGTTTATTCAGCTGCAGCTGGAGTCCATCCTGGATGACAGCCAGCTCCCACTCATTGATTTATTGGTGTAATTACTGAGGCATTGTCCATACTGCTCCACTCTGACATGCATTATTTTGCTCTCCACTGTACTACAGATGCTAAGAAACAGGAAAGGTGACACCGAGAGAAGAGATGAGCACAGCAGGGTCAGGGTTTTGTCTTCAAACCACCTCTGAAGTCCATTGATTTATGTAATATTTTTCAAAAATATACTGTATATCTTTCACCTGGGGGGTTGTTGGGGGAAACAAAAATAATTTTGATCTCAAAAGATCTCAAAAGTCTTATTTGCTGAAAATCCCTAAAAATAAACTATTATCGTCAAGTGATCTCCATAACATAAATTAAAACACTGTCTTAGGCAGGCATATAAAATTGTAAAATAGCAAGTGCTATCAATAGTTTTTTTTTTAATGAATTCAAATACATTTATAAAAGACATAAGACATTGTTGGGGGGGAAAATTAGTTCTTACTAGAAACAGAGACTGCTCATGCACCACAAGAATTCTGCTTTTATATTTGTTGGAATATTTTGGGCTGTTACTTAAAATGTAGGCTATGAAACTGTCAATTCTTTTCGATTTTAACATTTACTTTTGCCATGAAGTGTATGTTATGGAAGCATCATATTTCAATCCAGCCATAATTAAAATTGAAATGCAAATCATTAATTGCATTTTTTAAAATTCTATAGGCCTCATTTATCAAACATAAGCTGAATCAATTTGACCGTAAATCGTTTGTAATTGTGTTTACACAAACAATGTGGGATTTATCACATCAGTTTTCACATCAGATTGATTGTAGGCTGCAAACAGATTACTCAAGTGCTTTAACTGTTCGTATTGTGTGCACAAATGGAAAAAACACAGTTGTAAAGCTTTTATTATTCAATTCATTCATATTTTATTTTGATTTTTTTAAAAAGCTAGCAAAATTGTTTGAATAAATAAGGCAATTGAATACTATAATTGTTCAAATGATTATATAAAAATCACAATTGGATTCAATGTTAAAACAGATGATGCTTCATTGGCATAATCCTGATTAATACAATGAATGCTTAATTGAATATGAATTCTAAAAAACACGTAAGTGAAGTCTGTTATAAATAGGATGCAGACGTCATAGCTTAGGCCTTCATTGCTATGGCTGAAGATTTGGCACATGGCACACATTGAAAAAGAGTGCATCTTCAAAGACCAGGCCAATTTGTTTGCTGAGGATGATGAATGGCTCATGAGTCATTTCCAACTGCCCAGATACCTCCTTCTGAGTCTATGCAAGGACAGGGAAAATACATTGCTGTCACCCTCAAGGGTAATTCCAGACAGCGACGTCTCTACTATAATTTTGCCAGTGCGTTCATCTAGCGTAGACAACTGGGCTAAACTCTCACCTCCCCCTGTGGCTGATGCGCTTTGTTTGTGGGCTAGGATTTTCTTTGCCTCCAGTTTCACATCGAACCATTTTCATTTTACCTTTTGCACAGTATGCAGAACTTGACACACTGAGTTTGCAACAGCTATATCATACCAGACTTTAGTCTTCTCCAGCCTTAATACTCCACTGCTTATACTACTGAATAAAATGTTTTTTCACTTAAATCTCTTTTCATATTTCTCAGCATCATAATGGCTACCTTGACTTTCATTGATTCAATCCTGGTCCTTGTTGACAAGCGCCAATAACAGACTCCAAGGGTAATCAAAAGCCTAGAATTAAGACTAGATACTGAAAGCTCTATTATACATGCACTAAGGAAGCAATTTAACCCACTAGACTGATCAGAAACACTTGTGAAGCCACTTGTCCCAAACATTTACAGTGCCCTGAAATTACTATGTATAAAAAGTCCTGTAAATTCTACATGGTGTAACCAAAATCTTACACAGTCAAGAAGAGAGCCATGAGAGTGGTGTTTGCTTCAGTAAATGCATCAGACTGAAGTGCCATGAGAGTGATGTCTGCAGCCATATATTACTGGGCCCTGCAGTAGCGAGGAGACTCCCAAAGCAGATTTCTGAAAGGATACACGAGTGCAGCCTTTGCAGAAGTGTGACATATAAATGACCCACATGTGGAACCACCTCTCCACATCTGTCATGTTGGTAATTGCCATCTCTTCAAATTGATGCTTGGCTGAGCAAGGATGTTCCATTTGCCTACTACATGTTGCCTCAATTCCTCCATTCTCGTCGCATCCTTGCATCTCTTCCTCGTGTCCTCTGCTGGGTGGCGATAAAGAACGAGGAAAGATTGCAAGGAGTGAAAATATACTATTGGAATGAACCCTTAGACTCATAATATAAAATTATAAATGCACCGATCTGCTACAAAATTTTACTTTAAACACTCATTAACTGAACCCAGGGAGTGACGAGAGCAGGGTCCTTTCTTAAAAAGAGAACATAATTTTCACCTTCAAATAGGTCATTTCCTCTGGGTCCTGACATCTCACCCACCACAATAAAAAATACCATGTCAGAAATACACTCACATGTGCACATTTTATGAACACTGTTTAAAATTGTGACTACATGTTGCCTACTGTTCATTCTCCGCACTCACACTGGGATTATATTCATGGCAAAGGTCTGCAATGTGCAATTTGTAATTCAGACTATCCTGAAGTTTTGTTAGATGGCCTTTACTGCAGCTTGTGCTAAAAGATAATATAGTAGTTATCAGAGCGGTGCATATTTTTCTCTCAGTCTAACTGTAATTAGTGATTGATTTTTCTCAATTTAATTTATCATTTAGCCTAATTTTCCTAACATGATGTGAAGAAAGAAGCTGAGTGTTTACTGGCCAATGGATTAAGATCACTGGCACACTCGTTAATCAAGGAAAATTTGCCCAAGAGTTCTATGAGGGCCTGTATAGTATAAGAACAGTAGCCCAGGGGAAGAGAGCATGGAACTAAGTTGAGCACCGAGGAGGTCACCAGGGCCATACAGTCCCTTAACCAGCATAAAGCTCCTGGTCCTGATGGAATCCTTGTGACCTCAATTGCAATCACAGAATTTCATTTTTCAAGCTGTTCATTTTTCTTGATGAGGTGCTTTCATGTTTTAGAACAGGGGTCCCCAATCTTATCCAGGGCCAGTGTCTGCTTTTGTTTCAACCAAGCAGTAACACACCTGATTATACTAATCAAGGTGCTTAGAAAAGCGCCTAATCAAGAAAAATTAACACCTTGTTAAAATTCTGGGATTGCAATTGTGGTTGGAACGAAAACCAGTATACACAGTGGTCCCCCAGGACCGAGTTTGAGAACCACGGATCTATTCTCAGTTACTCGTGCTCTGCAAGGTTCATCGCAAGAAATCTATTTCTTAAAGAATTCAATGATAACTTGGTGAGGTGTACAGATGTAACCCAAACGGAAAAGTAACATATATATAAAAATACGGCGGTAAATTCAAAATCTATTTAAATAATTGTGTATCTTTGTATTAAATTTATAAATTAACAATGAGTATCTAAATATATCTTTAATTCCATGTAGTATATGTAAGCACATGCATTACATGTAAATACATGTCAAATATGCAAAAGTGGCACATTTTGAATATTTAAATATATTTCACAATGTATTTGAAATGTATGTAAATATATGGTGTAAAATATATGTGGAATAAATGTATTAAAAATATAAGTACAGATATTAAAATACATATAGTCCCCATATATATTTCCATATATAATTTTCCATATGGGAAATCCAACCAAGGTTCATCAGCAGCCCCTATGAAGGCTTTTATATTTGGAAACTGTGCCTTGGTTAAATGTTGGTACATTTTTATTCTGAAAAAAAAACCAATTGCTTCATAAAATAGAGCACTAAAACCACCATCACAGAATAGATGGCACCCTACTGCCAGTAGAATAACTAAGATTAAGATTGGAAATTTAAACCTGGATGGTGGTTTTGTTAGATTTTTTGAGTGGGGGTGGGGTGAATCATGAATTGAGGAAAAGTTTTTAAAAGCTTCTCAACAATAAAGAGATTACAACATACATAATCTTGGTATTATTAAACGGCTTCAAATCCAAGAGGAGGATAACTCTAAAACCAGCTTCACGGATTATTACTGGCCATAGTACAGCTTTTTGATTTTTCAATTTCACTTCTGCATATTTTTGTAAATTTTTTAGAGGGAAATAAATTTGTAGAGAGCACTATTATCAACACTGCAGATTAGAACCCCCTCTTCTGTCCCTGTTACATTACTTAGATGGAGAAATTTTTGCGCAGGAAAATTTTGGTCAGTTTTAAAAAATTTTATTGGGGGAAAAAATTCAACACCTACTATTCAAACAAAGATTAAAATACCCACAACTAGCTATACTACAGCTTTAAGGTTTTTCATTTTTACCTCTGTTTAATTTAGTTGATGTTTTAAAATTAATTGTTTATTTTTTCAGAAAGTATTCAATGCCCTAGAGCAGGCATGTCAAACTCAGTTTGGCTCTGGGGCCGGATCCAGACTTTCTGTTCTCGGGTGGGCCGGATCAGTAAAAGAATGTCAACTCCAAATATTTAGCTTTGTTTTTCAGTACTATGCTTTATCATTCAGCCTACATTTGTAGCCTACCCTACATATTATAATCACGGATGACAAGGGATCTTTTCTAAGCACAACACATTTATTCACCAACAATGGAAAAAAAAAATGATTTCATGTTAGGCGGTGAATGTGTTAACAACTGGTTTATTTTAACAGTTAAGTGAATGCAGTTTTACACCTGAACCAACTCACCACACTAAACAAACTCAAGTGGGAGCTATGAAAAAAATATTTTCGCCTTAATTGTCATACTGCTTTGAAATAAATAAAAAAAGAAATACAAAATAAAAGTTATAGCCGTGCATGGGCAATAAGATTAGACTACATCAGATCAAACTACTAGGCTGGGCCTACTGAAGCTGAGAATATACTGCACAATATTAATTGTCTTTAATATGAAACCAGATTAATCTTATTTTTAATGATCTGTATTCATGAGTGCAAACAAATTTCGTGTCATCACACTTTTTTTCTCTCTTACTGCACTCCTGCAGTCTACTTGCTGCTGCTGGCTCCTGAAACTTGGGATCTTTTTGCCTTCACAAGTGTATCGATATTAGGTGTCAAATCCTGAGTAGCAGCACATTTAACAATGTCATTCAAGTGTTTATTTGTTAACCTTGAGCGCTGCTTTGTTTTATTATTGTTCATTACGGAGAACACCTGTTCACAAAGATAAGTAGTCCCAAACATGGATAGAACCTTTGCAGCCATGGCTGTTATTTTGGGGTAACCTGGCACGAGATATTGATAAAACGTATCCAATCCCACGGACCCAAATTTATCCTTCATAGCGGAATCGCACTGCAAGTCAATAAGCTCGAGTTGAATGTCAGCTGGCATATCAGAAGGCTTCACTGTAAATGGCGAGCGAAAAAAGCCAAATTTGTTCTCAAGTTCACTGAATACCTGAAACCTCTGCTCAAACTCTCGCAGCAAATCTGTTATGTTGTCTTTATATTTTTCCAAATCATTATCGGGACGGTCTGGTGCCTCCGGACGCACAGCTGTGAGACAAGAGAAATGCGCGGTGTCACCGTTGGATAGCTGCGTCTCCCACAGTGACAGTTTCATCTTGAACGCACTTATGCTGTCGTAATATTGAGTGACAACTCTGTTACGGCCCTGCAATGTAGTGTTAAGTGTATTCAAGTGTTGTGTAATATCAACCATAAACGCAAGATCCTGCACCCATTCCTTGCATTTAAGTTCCTTTACTGGGCGTCCCTTCTTCTCCATGAACTGTCTAATTTCCCCTCGTAGCTCAAAGAAGCACTCCGTGTCCACTTTTCTTTTTTTTGACAGTGCCATTTTGGGAAGGGTGTGTTGACCGATAACTTGTTTAGTAGTGGTGAATTGTGAAGCAAGATTGCCGGTTTATTTTTAGTACTAACTCGTGTCAATGCCGCATGCTGGACGTGAGCTCTTTTACACATTTACTGCCCTCCCGCGGCCGGAGGGAGCATTTGGTTTGTATTTATTTTAAAAAATCATAACTTTTGATAGAAATAAGCTAGAGACTCGCTTCTTTTTTTGACATACTCAGAAATTTATGCCGGGCCGGATTAAATCATCCAACGGGCCGGGTCCGGCCCGCGGGCCGTATGTTTGACATGCCTGCCCTAGAGCTTTTAGATATGGAAATTGTTCCTTGCCTTAATTTGTGTTTTCTTTCAAGAAAAATGTGTGGTGGAGAGCAGGAAAATCAGCACCACAGATTAGAGGCCACCTTAATGAACATACTAATACAGCTTTCACATTTGGACATTTAAAACCTGGGTTAATTTCGCTGACTTTCAATAAGGAAAAAAATTAAATAGCTTCGCAGCCGCCAGAAGAAGTTTAGCTAAAACCTACACCACTTAATAGGGGGCTGTATGTAGGCCATACTACAGCTTTTATACAGGAATATTTGAACCTGGATGAATTTTAGGGAATTTTAAAATATTTTTTTCAAAAATTTGAATAGCTTCTCAATCAGTTAGAGCAACTATATAAACCTGGCAGTATCCATTAGAGGGCCCCCTACTGGTCATACTACATCTAAACTCTAAACTCTTTTAATTTTGGTCCATGTTTATTTGGAACAAAATGCAATAGGTTTGCAACCGTCTGTACAAGACCACTAGATCTGCTTAATAGAGGGCCCCCTACTGGCCATACTACAACTTTCAGAATTCAAAATTTCACTTCTGTTTAATATTGGTCAATTTTTTATTTGGAAAAATATTCAATAGCTTTGTAGCCGTCAGAAGGACCAATAGTACCAACACTATTTAATAGAGGGTCCCCTACTGGACATACTACAACTTTCCGATTACAACATTTAACTTCGGTTTAATTTTAGTTAATTTTTATTTGAAAAACAATTCTTTCGTAGTACTACTTCATAGGGGGTCTCCCATTGGCCATACTGCAACCTTCGATCAGAATTTCAATTCTTATTTCCGTCTCGTTCCCTGCTGACTGTTGAGAAGCTATTGAATTTTTTTATGAATAAACATTGACTAAAATGAATAAGCTTGAGAGCTATTTGTCACACACCGCGACACACCCCTTTCTGAACAGAAGCGTTGGACACAGGGAGATATACGAGAATCCGGGAGTTTCCGGTCTTTATTTAACACTAGAGAGGGAGACTCCAGTCTCTACAAAACAAACAAAACAGCTTCGCCCTTCATCCACATGGGAAAAATAATAAAGCAACACAACAAACTAAAATAATAAAGACAAAATAACGAAACCACGCACACATTCCAACCTTTACCCGTGCTGGTTCGTTGCTCTCTTTCTCTCTCTCTCTCTCTCTCTCTCTGTCTACGGCTGCCGGATGGAGGGGTAACCACTGATCCAGCGGAGATGAGGCAGCATGCAGTGGATTTCTACACCGCCCTCTGTAGGGCAGAGAACTGTGATCGGTAGTGTGGTGCAGAGTTGCTTCAGGGGCTGCCTCGGCTGGGACCGGGGGAGCAGGCGGCTTTGGATTCTGACATCAGGCTGGAGGAGCTCACTGCAGAGGTTCAGTAGTTAGCTCCTGGTCGCTTTCTTGGCATTGAAGGGTTAACTGCGGACAAACATTTCTTGGGTCTGCTAGGGGTTGATTTGCAGCAGGTGCTTTTGGAATGTTATCGACAGGGTTCACTACTGGTTTCCTGTTGCTGGGCGGCTCTTTCCCTTCTACCCAAGAACGGGGATTTGGCGCTGCTTAAAAACTGGAGACCCGTCACACTTTTATGCACCGACTATAAGATTCTGTCTAAGGCTTTGGCAAATAGGCTTAAAAACTGTTTAGATTTACTGATCCATAGGGATCAATCATACTGCATCACTGGCTGATCAATTATGGACAATCTCTTCACAATACGGGACATTATTGATGTGTGTGAGTTAGGCGGTCTTGACATTGGCATTTTATCAATGGACCAGGAGAAGGCTTTTGACCGTGTTGACCACCAATTTTTGTTTTCCACTTTAAGGGCTTTTGGGTTTGGGGAGAATTTCAGGTCATGGGTAGGTCTGCTGTATGACGGGGCATCATGTATGGTCAAGGTGGGCAGTGGTTTGAGTCGTCCTATTCCGGTGGAGAGGGGCATTAGGCAGGGCCGCCCAATTTCTGGTCAGCTGTACTATTGGCAATTGAGCCATTTCTATGTAGGCTTAGGAGTAGGCTTACTGGGCTCTACCTACCAGGGGCACTGCAGGGCTCACCAGTTACAGTGTCCGCCTATGCGGATGATGATAACGCAATTGTCAGGACTCGGGAGGATATGCAGGCTCTGGAACACAATCTGGGTTTGTATGAGATGGCCTCTTCAGCAAAAGTTAACTGGGGAAAGAGTGAGGCCCTACAGGTAGGGGAGTGGAGGGGGGGAGTGCCCCCTAGTCTGCCGGGGGCACTAAGGTGGAGGAGGGGGGGATGAAGGTGTTGGGGGTGTTCGTTGGTAGTGAAGAGTTTCAGAACTGGGAGGGCATGCTGGACAAGGTTGTGGCCAAGTTGTCTAAATGGCGGTGGTTGTTGCCATCAATGTCCTTTCAGGGGAGGGTCTTGGTCACGAATAACCTGGCTGCCTCGGTGCTCTGGCACGGACTGTGCATGCGGGAGCCCCCTAGAGGGCTACTCAAGGAGCTGCAGAGAAGACTGGTGGACTTTTTTTGGTCAGGGCAGCTCTGGACCAGAGCAGCGGTGCTACATCTCCCACTACAGGAGGGTGAACATGACCTGGTGGACTTGCAGAGTCGGGTTAGCCTTCCGTCTGCAGACTGCCAGGCGGCTGCATCACCCAAACCTCAGCTGGAGGGGGCTGGCCTGGGCTCCCCTGCGGAGGGCTGCAGGATTGGGCTATGACCGCCAGTTGTTTTTGATGAGTCCAGGGGCGGTGGACTTTTCAGCGCTGACGCCTTTCTACAATTCAGTTTTGAGAGCATGGTTTCAGATTTTTATAGTCAAGCGGAACATCACCTGTCCAGGAGATATATTATAAGAGGCCTGGTGGCAGCAAGGCTGAGGGTGGAATTTGCCTATTACTCTCTTGTCCAAAACACACCCAAGTTTGTGTCATGGTGATGGGGAGGGGAGGCTGGACCTTCACAATTACTGACTGTAGAGTTGGGTCTTACTTGCCTCTCATTGTGTTTGTTTTTTTGTTTTTTATCATCACTTGCATTTATTGTGAAATCTGTTTCTATCCTCTTTTGCTCTCTCTCCCTCTCTCTCTCTCTTACTTTTTTTCTTTCCTTGTATTGTGTGCGGGTTGATTTTTTTTGTGCCTTGTGTTTTTTTGTTGTAGTGTTATAATAAAGGTATGTTAAATCTCTCTTTCCCTCTCCAGGTCCGGCTCCTGTACAGGGGTATACATTCTTATCTATAATGGGCTGGTGTAGGTGCACGTTTTTGCTTTAGCCCAGCACTACCACACCTGATTCAAGGAATTAACTGATCACGGCCTACAGTCAATACAATAAGTAGAATCAGGTGTCTTAGTGCTGGGTTAAAATAAAAACCTGCACCCACTTACCAGGTTTCCACTCACCTGGTCTAAATCAGTCTCTGATTAGAAGGATTTGCTTTGATACTCAACTCTGGTCCCTGACTCCAGGCCTGTGTCCGAATAGTCAAAAAAATTCAGTCCTATGTCTTTTCCTAACCCCTTTTCCTTGACCTCGATGGAAAATGTCATGAGGTCAAGGAAAGATGTGAAGGAGAATTCATACTGACAACCGCGGTGCTAAGAGAATCCGGCGGCACTTGCACTAGGCTACGTAATTATGCAACGGCGGATGTTATTGACGTGGGTCTGGCGTGGTGAAACTACAAAGTTCCGAAGGTGGACTACTAAAAGCGCATCTTAGATACTTCGCCCCGTGCGTTCTTACCGCGTTGATTCATGCAGGTTATGTAGTATAAACATAGACAAACTGGTGAAAAATATTACTTTATTACCAAGGTAGGAATTGAAATAAAAAAAGGAATATAGGCTACCAGTCACAAAAGTGAAACGAAATGGTTGTCATATTGAGAATGTTTGCTCATGCTCACCTTCCTGTCCACTCATATTTATTGACATGAATCCCAATTAGTATGATTGTATGAAAATAGTCTAATTGCCTACATGTTAGGCCAACAAATCTACTACTGTATCATCATTCTTACGTTTCAAACATGTTGAATTAAAAACATCATCTGGCTAAAAACATCTCATATCCCTTTTTCTTGAAAGACAAACTTTTGTGTTAATGTGCTGATTATGATCTGATTATAAGCCTATGCATATAATAGCTTAAGAACCACCACACAACTCAGTCATGTTGATCGTTTGTTTTTGTGAACGGCCGAATGGTATGTCGCTTTAAATGTTGCTGCCGCAAGGAATTGTGGGACGGCATTATCTCCTTTCCTTTCATAAAGGATGATCCAGTGTACCCTCTGCTAAAGGAGATAAGAAAGGAAGCACTGAAGCACCTTTCCTTAGCATTTTGAGCATTTGACCAGCTCTTATCATGGCTGACACTTAGATACTTCTGGGACATTTCACTCAGTTAGGAACCTTCCTAAGCAAAAAAAGACTATTCGGAGGTAGCCCAGTACTACTGCAGATTTTTTTTTCTAATGGTTAGTTAATTGATTATGGAGTACTGATTAATTAATTGATTTAAAGTCACTGATTGGCCATTTAGGACTTCACTGATTTGAGTTGTAGACCTTTCAATGAATCAGTACAAAATGTAACCTCTTCCAGAAGGAATGATTTGTCACTGCAGATCACAGAACATTAAAGCAATAGTTGTCTGAGAACTAATCTGACAAAAAGACTTCTAACATGAATATCTGTTTTGGACACAATGTTGCATTAGGAGGTCGAAACATCCCTCAATAGACTATAAAAGCATCTTGTTAAAAAACATTTAACATCTTATTAACTTTATATTTTCCATTTTAAGAATTGCAGTTAAGGTTGAAATGAAGCATACATGGGGGTACTCCAGGATCTCCAGGAGTGTCACCATGTTAAATAGCATAAATATTAGAACACTATTGTGAAAGTGACTGCAAGCAAAGCATCCCTTGTCTTTTTAGGCTTTTATATATCAACTGCAGTTTTCTTTATCGTCTGTACTTCATTGTCTTCTGCTTGTTCTGTGTATGCAACAGGTTGCTGGAAAGTAACATTGACAAAATCCTATATGGAAGAAAAAAATGTGAAAGAAATTCGGATTTTCTTTCCTGTGGCCTGTATAAAAGCATGCTGAGATTTCTGCAAATGTCTTTTGTTGCCCCTAATGTTCTGACCAGGGAACTGAATGGCCCATCCTTAAAATGGTGTCCCTAAGTCTCTAGGAAATGACAAGCTGCTCCATGCATCTGCTCAGCTGATATAGTCTCTCATCCTTTCCAAAAAAAATTGTTCACTATTAGTGGTGATTAATATATTTTTGTCGCACTTGCCAACAGCCTGTTGAAACCAGGCCGTCAAAGTAGGGTCTTGCTTCTGCAACTTGCCAATATCCACTGGTATGCTCTCTCCATTATGATCAAGAAATGCTCAGGAAATGGCAACTGGTAAGCACACTTGGTTCCCTCTATTTTAGCTTGCCGCCGCTGTACTTTTGACTATTTCTCTCTACCAGGTTGAGCATTGGATACAAATACAAGAGGCAGTTAAAGTCCACTTAAAGTCCCTGACTGGTACTTTAGCTTGTGTCGCCATCATGACATCTGCACTGGCACTCTCGTCCTAATGTAGAGATCCAATAATATAGGTATGTCCTGTCCCAAAATGACTCGATATGGTGCAGTATTCATGACTCCTACAGTGAGAAGGTATGGCTGTCCTTTAATGTCAATACTGAGTGACACTGTACTCCTGCTTATCGCCATGTATGCAGCGGACTCTGATTGTGCTTTCCTTTCAAAAGTCATTAGAATTCACTTATTTTAAAGTTGGCAATTTATAGTTCCAATATGCCTGATCCAGATGGTGGCCTCTTCCTCTGTTGTCATATAAATTTGAGTAAGGTGTGTCTCTCAGCAATGTGTCACATATTAGTTGATGTCAGAAGTCAAGTTTCACTCTTTGTATACCCCTCAAGCCCTTGTCAAAACTCATGGACTCACCCATCACCAGAAATACACCATAAAAGTCTTTGAGTCCACAGAGAGAGAGTCCAGAGGGCTCTGTTTGGGATCGGGCCAAGGATCATGTTAGACCCTGGTTTTAAAATGCGTTTTGGTGATCCGAACACAAGTGGACAGCCAAGACACATCGCCGTTCACACTTGTGTCTATCATGCGTCTCCAAGGTGTCCAGCTGACCACTTGTGTTCAGATTTCGTTACTGGCCCCGCACACAGTTATTACGTAAGTCTGTCGCCAGACAAGTGCCAGATTTGTTTCGCACGGGCTAGCTAATAAAACAAAAAAGTTTCAAGAACTAATATACGTATACGGGCTATTCCAACTGTTGAGATTGGCAGGACAAAGTCATTTGCGACTTTCAAAAGAGCGCAGGACAAGACAAGGAAAAGGAAGAATGTTAGAATGTTTACATTTTTTCGAGCGTTGGCACGCTGTCACCAAAACAACCACCACGTCCTGCATTGATGACGTATTTTCCTGTTACGTCCTTGTTGGGGACGCATCAGGATACATTAGCGTTTACACTACAAAAGATATGTGGTCAAATGCGTCCCAGACCACCTCGTGGTTTGAGTAATCGGATCACAACGCGTCTTGGTGGTCGTTTACACTTGTATTTAGCGCTGTCCATTTGTGATCTGATCGCCCAAGACGCATTTTAAATAAACAGGGTCTTAGTGTCAGTGAACTTAATCTGTATCTCTCTAAACCTAGCAGTCTGATGTCATCAATCTCCCATAACTCTTTTGCACGAACAAATAAACTTAAACCAATAGCTATCAATTAGTGTGTAGTCAGTTTTGTCCTACATCTTGCTCACTAACCCCTGCAGGAACAGCTGCATTAGGTTGAATGGTCATGAGGCAGCTCCCTGCCTTGCATATCAATGGCATTTTAACCAGTGGAATTTGTTGCTCTGTATCAGTGATTCTCATGTTTTGTCCTGGGGTCCCCTTGTGTATGCTGGTTTTCATTCACCACAATTGCAATTCCAGTACTTGGTACATTTTTCTTAATTTGGTGCTTTTCATGTTAGAAGGATCATTTGTCTTCTTGAGCCACATTATGTCAGAAATTGCTATTCATGCCAAGAAAAATAAAGTCCCACATTGTGCTATTGCAAACAATGACGTAAAAAGAGGTGACAATTTTTTCAATCAAATTAGACTGAGGTTAATCAATGAGCTCCTAGTTTGGTTGTTGAACATGTTTAAGTTCTTTCATTAATTTTTTTCCTTAAACATATCAATGCTGTCAGCAAGGTGAGGATTAATTGAAATATGCAACCCAGCAGTTTTAACTGTTAACACCCTCGTTTGACGTCCGGCACTCTGAATACCGAACACAAGTGCATCAACTGTTAAAACACCTCACTTACCCAATTTGGCAATTGTTATCAAAGATAAGAATTATCAATCAAATCGTCAAATTTGTTGATTGGCATTGAAAATAGTTTTGATCAACCTTTATCAAAATGTACAACTCACAACCAGGTGAAAATTAAGAAATTTATTAAGTTACAAGTCTACACGTCTAATCTAAAGACAAGGTTCAACTACCTTAAAACAATTAACAAAGGTTACAGACATGTACAGTCACACAAGAAATGAATGGGAGAAGATACCAAACCACAGATTTTGTCCCAAAGTAATCCAAAATTGAGATACCAAAAGACAGCAGAATAGTCCAAATGAACCAGAGATGAAATGTAGAATGGCAGACTTAGGTGCAGGACTCAGATGAAACCTTCCAATTGTTACAAAAACTACTTCCTTCCAACTTGCCAGAACTTAATGACCAAAAGAGAGCCACATATTTTAACTGGTGAAAAAGAGGAGGGGGTAGGGGCATGGACACCCCGTCTGACACACACATGCACACACACACACACAGATTCACACCTCAAATGGTAACCCCACAGTTGCTGGTCTGTCTTATCTCCAGGCTACACTCAGTGGGTTTACATGATGCTTGAAAAAGTTGATTTATTATCGTATCAGTCCAACTGGACTTTTAAAAATCATGTAAATGTTGTAGTCCGACTGAAATCGTACTAATTCAAATTTTTCAAAGTCGGACTAACATACCTAGATATTGTGGTTGGGGTTGAGTTACAACAGCATGTATACGCTTCAATAGGCCAAAAATCGGCCTAGGTGTTCTGCGCATGTTCCGTAATTACAAAGCAACTATACGCTCACGGTCGCCAAGCGGAATCGATAACGTTTCAGAAAATATATAACTTTAAAAGATTTAATTCAATCTTCTACTGGGACTTTTGCCATTTATTGAGGGTGTGACAGAAAATTTCGGTGCCGCTGACTATAATCAAATGTTTTTCACATTTACCGTTCAATTGAGAAAGTACCATTCAAAGTAGGCCTACATTTTTATGGGTTAGTGCTGTCCAGTTGTGCTAGCTACTTCACATTAACCTTGTACCGCGATCAATAAAGGCTAACAGCACAGTACCACTTAATTACTGTCACTTCTATCACCACTGTAATGCATAAAAAAAGGCGACAAATAACCTTTTCTGTGAGAAATGCATTGTCGAGTTCATGCGCATACACTGCTGGCGACATTCTAAAGCTCCGTTTTGCCCTCCCTAGTATCATGGTGAAAAAAACACATTTCTGTACGAGCAAGGATACCAACTTCATGCTACCGCAACTAAAGGAGTTAAATATTCTAAAATACATGGATGGAAGAAAAATGCAGAATGGCGAATTATTCAAAAAAGTTGCAACAAAATTGGAGGAAGCAGTATTTATAAGAAGCCTTCATCAGACACACACTGTCAATAAATAGGTTCTTTCCGAGTCGTGCATATTGGGACAACAATAATCCAATTAAATCTCATCTTTGGCCAAATCGAGGTATTAATATTGATCAATTTCAACTGTGCATGTAAACGCACTGACTGTCATTTCCTTTGTCTTTGAATTTTTGAATTATCTACAAAAGTGATTCGTTTTAGTGGCCATGTGTTCTCTTTTTCATCAATTAGGAGCCTGTTCATTCACCTCAGTCTTTCATTTTATTAGTTAAAACATTTTTGACCTCTTTCTTATTGTAGTAATATAGCACAATGTGAACGCTGTACTTTTATTCTTTGTGGCATGCACAACTATCTCTCACAATTTGGCTTCAGAGGGTAAATAATCCCTCAAACACGTAGTGGGTAATTAAGACAAATTAACAGCATGTTGAAATTCTGGGATTGCAACTGAGGTTGTAACGAAAACCAGTATACACAGGGGGGCTCTCGGACTGAACTTGAGGACCACTGTTCTATATAGCCTCAGTGCATCACCTCTGTCCCGGACCCAAGCTAGGCCTGTTTTCACAGCAGAGTGGCTGGCTGTGGCCACCTCTTTCTCCAGTAGCTTATCCCCTCAGGTATTCTTTCTCAGAGCCTCACAATTTCAGCTTCAATCCCACTTTTAACATCAGTGTCAGGGCATATTCCAAAGAGAGACCAGGTGGATCTTGCTTTATTAACCATTTTAGGTTTATGGTCAGAAATATGTGATTACAATGTTCTTATCTGAATGTTCTAATGCTAATGTAATAGTCACTTCTAGTAATCAAAAGCAATGAAGTTGTAGAACACTGTCACACCTGGCGCCCGCCCCCTTCTTTTCACCTTTTGTGTGTGATGTCTCTGTTGGTCAGCAGGGGGGGTTGCGGAGCGAGGCCTGGCCTCCTTGACAGCCCCAATTGCCTCCAGCTGAGACCGTGTTTAAAAAGGCTGGAGACCCAAACAGTCAGTCTCTCTGTTTCTCTGCTTCCAGCCAGCGCGGACGGCTACTCATACGTTTGTATTTCTTCGGTTGGTCCACGCAACACACATGCACCCAGCACCACTCACATACACACTGATTACTGATACTGACAAGTTAGGTCTTTAGGTTGTAGTATTTGTTTTGTTAGATCTTCTCAAATAAACACCCGTTATTCCTTCAGCCTTTGTGTCCTTGTTTTTTTCATGTGTCGCGCCTTGAGCCGGGTCGTCACAACTGACATAAAATTTAGGGGAAAAAAAACATTGCAAAAAAACCTATCCTTCTGATGGTTAAGAAGCCTGATTCGCTTGCACACCATTTTTATACTGAACTGAGTGCCAAGATCGCACCCTGACGTCTGTGATATCGAATAACATAACACAAGCATGCGAACACTTACGTCTTTGATCTCACATAACATGACACAAGCATGTAAACATGTAGCTACCCATTTATTGGCAAGCTCGCTATGCCAGCCACCACAACAGTATCAAAGCAAGATTCTATCACATTTTTAATTGTTAAATTCAGTAAATAAATAGCAATTGTGCATTAAAATGTATAGAAATGTGATATTTAAGTACCCTACAGAGGTTTTATTGACTTATTTTAACTTAAACAAATCATGCCATTTGACCAGGGGAGCTCACACTTTTTTATGACAGTAACAGTATACTGTAATATCACATTGTGATCACAATGTATACTGTAACAGTATACATTGTAATATCACACAGATGCTTTCTAACTGATAGTGGTACTTCCCAATGTGTGGAAATTATAATGTAAGTCTATATGATATAGTCTGTAGGTGTCTCTGAACACCCCAAGACTCTGACTGAGGATTTGTGGTTTCATTAATAAAAAAGCATTGAGAATAAATGATTTTCCTGAAATGTGACTTTAACATTCTGAATTCTGTGCCCACCAAGGCTACATAAATCATCTTTTATCTTACATCCTATGGACACAATTATGGTGCCATGTTTATCCAAGATTTCTGATCTTAAACATTATTAAACATTAACTATATGTGTTTATTAACCTAATAATTTCATAGTATATTGACATTATTTTTAATTATGTGTTTTGATTTTGATTATTTCTATTTACATTATATTGTAGACTTTGATATGCAAGCAAAGCAAACTTTACTGTGGTATGTAATACTTTTTGAAATAAGTATTACTGTGAAAAACAAATACCATTTTCAGGAAATTTCCAGAAAACAATGCCAATCTCATGTTGATTTCCACACAGAATTACCTGAGCAAGTATATTTTCAAAAAATAGCACTGGCCAACGGTTACATAATGCAACTTCTAATGCTATCCCAAAAGTAATAACACAATAAACTGTTTTTGAACAGTTCTGACGCCATCAAAAAAAACAAAAAAAAAACTTTTGCCTGGTTTTCCCTGTTTGACAATGCTTACGGCATGTCGGTGTTGATAGTAATTTTTTAATCACCAGTATAAAGCAGTTTCAAACATTTATCATTAAAAAAGGGAGAGTAGCCTGTGCATCCACCTGGAGACACTGGTGTGGAAGTAATGCTGGTTCACTAATTACATACTGAGCCCTGCTTGCTCTCCCTGTCTCTATCCCTAACTTCACCTAACCATCGAAACAGGCCCATTCATATTTTCTACATGCTGGCTGAAAATACTTGAGTTGGGATCTGGCTTTTAATTAGATGTGCAATTGTGTATAGAACAATTTAAATATTCGGAGGTCTATAGCACTCCAGTACAATTCGCGCACAGAAAGAAGCAGCTAAAGATGGGAAAGGTACTGGACCACAGAACAGTTTAGTGTGGTCGGGTCGACCAATAGAGCGACTTCGAAAAGCTCCCCCTTCTGTCACGTGACAGGACAAAACACAACAGTGATTAGCATAGCGTTGGTTAGTACTCACTCCTGTGCGACTTGACGTTGCAGGTAAGCTATAGTGTTGTGTTTTGTCAAATTTAAGATATGTCTTCATAATGTAGCCTAGTATTATACGACGTATGCATTCAATGACGACAAATATTAAATAGGCATGGTGCTTTGATAGTTCATGAAATTCACTTTCAGCTAGTTAGCTAGCAAGCTAACTTGCGACCGTCCGTAATACAACAAGCTGTGATTTTAACCAGTAACCTTTTTCACAAAATGAAATGGCAGGCAATACGAGGATTTCATTATGATAATTTGTTTTTACACCACAGTAAAGGTTTTCATTTAACGTGTACCTACCGTTTGCAACAAGCTATCCTTTCTGCTAGCCAGTGTCCTATCATTCTTCACCATAGTGAATAACAAATAGAATAGCCTGGTTCTGCTTATAACTTACTGCAGTATATTGTTGGAAATTCCTAAAATAACATGCTACACGCTTAATTTTAGCTTGTTAAGGTATGGTCCTACATATATTAATCATAAGCGAAATCGTGGCCGCGTGAATTACCTCTCAACAGAGGTGAAAATCTGGCGGTCAGAAAGTAAAACTAAAGTCCTGTCATGCGTTTCTTCCCTCCATGACCTCATTTCACTTTTTGCTTTCGCAAATGACCATGTGTGTCCGTTGAGCACCTTGCAACTTCGTCTGGTCATATTGGGATTCAGATAATGTGTCCTAGTTTATACAATAGATTCTGTTGTATCGAAAATACAAATAAGCGATTTGTTGTTGATAATTGAATTCTGTGCTATAGACGATCCCTGGTTAGGCATTTTGCTTTCCTAAATGACGCTGTGCCTGCTTTGTCCGTTGAGCATTTCGCAACGTTGTCTGATCATATTGGAGCCTATAAATCCTGGTTTATACTTCAGGCTTCCTGGCCATTAGGAACGGAGTCATTTCCATCTGACTACCTGTTCACAGGCGGTTAAGGATACGAACATATAGGACATAGGCTATATCTTATTTCTGATTTGTTATGATCACGTAATAGAACGTGCTGTTAGCGCAGTTTGTTTTACAAAATGTGACATATTAAGCCTGCGGACATTGCTTCTGCTGAAATTAGATAAAGCAGTCTAATTTGATCTAGTATATGTCTTTTCTATTGGAAGTGTTTTGAGTCCATTCTTGAATCTCATGTACTGTGTCGTTCTTTGTGGTGAGAAGTTTCTGAGGCACGTTTGCGTGGACATACCCGAGTTCTTGTGGCAGTATGAGCGCCCAGGCCGATAGAGTGATGGACCTAGCGGAGTGGGAAGGCCGCTGGCAGGAAGGAAGAATCGGCTTTCATCAGCTTCATGTGCACAAGTAAACAAGGCGTGACATGGGCTAAAGCCCAGTTAATCTCTGACCCCCTTACCGTACACTTATGAGCACATTCTAAATCCTGCAGTTGTAGTGGCCATAAAGCTCCAGGTCCCAGATACTCAAATCTTGCTTTTGAGGCCAGCAGTCCTGCTGGTTTTTCCATTTCTACCTGGTAGTTGATTGATTCATGTCACTGATTGGCTGGAGATTCTGTTTACCTGGTTTCCACTCACCTGGTGTAAATCATTCTCTGATTAGAAGGATTTGCTTTGATACTCAACTCTGGTCCCTGACTCCAGTACTACTGCAGGTTTTCTTTTCTATCTGTTAGTTAATTCATTATTAAGTACTGATTAATTAATTGATTTAAAGTCATTGATTGGCCATTTAGAACTTAATTGCTTTGAGATGTAGATCTATCAATTAATCATTATTAAACATAATGTCATCCAGAAGGAATGATTTGCCACAGCACATTACAGAACATGAAAGCATTAGTTGTCTCAGAACTAATCTGACTAATAGAAAGTCTGTAAATTAATATGATGTAGGCCATTCCTGACTATCTGTTTCTGATATGATGTTGAATTAGGAGGGCAAATTATCCCAAAGTGAAATTTAAAAGTATTTAATTAAAAACAGTTGATATCTTATTAACTTTATATTTTATACTTAAGGAATTACAGTTAAGGTTGGAATGAAGCATACATGGGGGTGCTCCAGGACCTCCAGGAGTTTCACCATGTTAAATAGAATAAATATTAGAACACTATTGTGAAAGTGACTGCAAGCATCCCTTGTCTATTTGGGCCTTTACATATCAACTGCGCTGTTTTCTTTATCTTCTGTACTTCATTGTCTTCTGCTTGTTCTGCAACAGGATGCTGGAAAGTAACATCGACAAAATTCTATGTGGAAGAAAGGGAATTCGGGTTTTCTTCCCTCTCTGTGGAAAAGCTGTGGACATGAAATGGTAGTGAGTTTTAATTTTACTCCATCTTATTCAATTCCTCAGTTTTTCATTTGCAGCTTTAGATTTGGTGAATGGTTATTGTGATTTGGATCACTGTACTCAATAATGCCCCCTGTAATGCTTAGGTCCTCCTAATTCTGTTGTCCTCTTCAGGCTAGCAGACATGGGCCACTCAGTGGTTGGGGTAGAAATTTCCGAGAAGGGCATCAAGGAGTTCTTTGAGGACCACAATTTAAGCTACTCTGAGGATTTGGTTCCAGGTATACCAGGAGCCAAGGTGTTTAAGGTACTGGGAGGTGTGTAAGGTACTGAGAGAACATAGCATTTCATATGAAGCTGAGTTTGTGATGCGAAGATTGATCAAGCCTTTTCCCCTCTATATGGTGAAAGGCCCTTCAGGGTATTACCCTGCACATGCATGTGCACTCTGTGCTATTGCATGATTCAGTAATGAGCAATGCAAATGCACAGAGCAAGTTTGGTCAGGAAACTGTTGCTGCAACTGACCATTGGTCTACCTCAGCAACCATGTTCTCATACTCAACCAATCATGTACACACATCACTATATGTTCTCATGCGCAACCTATCGCATGCACACATCATTAATGGATTGCCTTTTAAGCCAACACACCTATCCAGTGCTGCTCATTGCATGCACCGCTTGCTGCTGCTTACAGAATTGCTGCTCACCCACCATGACCCCAGCTTCTACCTGTTGTTTGGATCTGCTTTTATATACTGTTTTTTTGTTGTTGGTATTTCTCCCATTTCACAGGGGAGTTGTATTGTGCTCCCTGTTTCATAGTTTAGTGCTCGCTGGTGTATGCTCAGTAGTACCTTCAGCAGTTCCATTCAGTGGCCAACCAAAAAACAATAATGTTGTGTATTCATTTAAATATGTAATCTAAATACGTGAGTTGTCCTGAACTCTATTTCATTTATTTCACAGAGCTCTGATGGCAAGATATCCTTATATCAATGTGACCTGTTTAAATTCTCCAGGTATGAGTGACAGTGAACCTGAAACTTGTTTTTTTCCATTTGTTTCTTTGGGTAGTTTATGCTATGTGGTAGTAATAACATCTGAAAGTACCTTTGAATGTAGAAAGTTTTGTGGGAATGCATTGTTGGTATCTATGAAATGACTCAAGGGCAGCTGAAATTTTCAATTTCAATTGTGGCCCCTGAGGCTCTCTTACCATCTTATATGCCTGTTGGTCTACTAAAAACACGATGATAAGATATGTAATAACTGTCATTAATAAATGGCTGGAGAGGAAACCATGTAATAAATGCTCTGTAAACCCCCAGTGCCGTTGCAGGAAAGTTTAATGGGATCTGGGACAGAGGGGCCTTGGTGGCCATCAACCCTTGTGACAGAGAAAGGTGAGGTACCATGATCTCCTCCCAGTCAGTATCTTTTGAAAAGAACTGCAAGCATGCAGACAATAAAATATTTTTTTCCCCTTTCTCCTTACAAAAGGTATGCCGCCTTAATATTCTCTTTAATGGACAAGGATTGCCGATACCTCTTAGACACTTTGCAATACAATCCAGAGTTGTATAAAGGTAAGAACCTGGGGAAGCATGTTTAACTGGGAAAATACAAATACAGTTTAGTTTCAATAGAACATGACGATCAACTGTTTCTGGAGCATTTTGCATGGTTTTTGGGAGTGTGGGAGTTAAGATTGATACTCTCAGAAGACTTAGGCTTTCAGTAACTGCATTGAATTTTCTTATATAAATCAATTTCATTGACTGTTTATAGCAAGATAACTGAAGCTGAAACTGCCAATGCAATGTGTTAAAATCAATGCAAGATGAGTGTATGTTGAACCTCTTAGACACTTTGCATACAATTCAGAGTTGTGTAGAGGTAAGATCCTGGGGAAGCAAGTTTGACTAAAATTATTTTGCTATAAAAATACAGTTTAACATTTTTAAAAATGTAAATTCACTGGTAGAAAAAAATTTAGCTTCAATTAAACAGACCTAATCCATAATAACCAACCATTTCTGGAACATTTTACATGGTTTTCAGGAGTGTGGGAGCTAAGATTGAAACTGCCTCAGATGACTTCTGTAACTGCATTGAATTGTCTTATATAAATCAATTTCATCGACTGTTTATATCAAGATAACTGAGATGGTGAAACTGCGATAAAGTAAATGTGAGACAGTTGTATGTGGAATGTGGCGTTTTTTAAATCAATCAAAAAAATTGTATTTGAACATTTTTGTTTAACAGGTCCACCATTTTTTGTGCCTGATGAGGATGTTAAAACTTTATACGGTAGGTTTGTTGCAAGAAGTCACAAATATAATTGTAACATCTTTTGTTTGTAGAAACACAAGTTGTACACAGCAGGCAAAATTTCATGACACATTTGTAGGTAATGGAAGTAATGGAAGATGATAGACTCTTTTCTACAGAATGTTTTAATGGTACATGATTATTTGGGGATTATTTTTGGGATTATTTTGGATGTTGGATTTTTGAAATTTTATATATAAAACTGCTCATTTTAATTTTAGGCAGGACCTGTGACATTCAATTACTGGACTCTGCTGATGCCTTCGCAGACAAACACAGGGCGTGGGGCGTGGATTACCTGATAGAGAAAGTCTATCTTCTCACTCCAAATGTTAAATAAATTGCCAAGGTGTAACTATTTGCAAGGTGTAACAATAGGAACACAAGAACACACATTAAATTAGCACTTGTACCCATTCAGTAGGTGTCAAATTATGAAGCATTTTCTACACTGGAGAGATTCTGGAACCTAATGCACTCTGGATCAATTTTCAAGTAATTAGTTCTCTTCCTTGTATGGTGCTAGCCAAATGTAACAGAATATCATGCAATCTTAAGAGTGAAATACATGTATGATTCGTTTAGCCAATATCACCAAAAATAATGTAATATCGAGTCTTACCAGGCATGTTTCATTCAAAAGCATATTAAATTGGAACACCTGCACATTCATGAGTCAAATTCATGGGTCAAGAGTCTATTACTGTATTTAAATAGTCAGCAGAAATTTGGAATTGCACTGGCATCATCTTGGAAAGAACATACCGGATACGTAATACAGTCTAATAGGGATATACAGTAAGTCTTGAAATTGGAATGACTGCAAGACAAGATTAGTCTGGGTAGTAAAATAATTTTGTTTCTAACAAAACAAATAATAGAAGCTGGTAATGCTTCCTCAAATACAAATATAGCTTGGGAAATGTCCTATTTTTAATAATACCTTAAACATGAAATGTGAACAATTTGTGAAATGTAAAGATGGTATCCAGTCTTCTTAAAGTAATTAAATACAATTCCAACCTTATAATTCTGACCATACCATGGATTCCCTCGTGTTGCCTTGTGGAACACACATAGACTTAACAGTATGGCTTGCCTGTCTTGGAGGTTTTTTCCTCAAACTGTAATATTCTTCCTTCTTTAGACACCATGTGGCCTCTGAGTGCATTTGCAACCTAAAACATATTGTTGGAGTGACTCTACCAAAAATGCGTGTTGTGAAATCTGTCTTACGAAACTGGCTGTACTGTGGACATTTACAAGCTAGGTTCTGTAAATACTGTTTATGTATTTAGGCTACCCCATTCACATTGTGATAGAAGCCACTTCAGAGATTGTTTCAGCACCTACTGTAAGCACTCATTGACATGCTTTACTGGTATCTTGCCATGAGTTACACTTTTATATACTAAAAGTGTATGAAAATGACCCACACTTCACCAGATCATCGTCTTATTTTATTGAACTGGATGCATCAAGATTATGTACTGAAAGAAAAGCAGACATATTAGGCCACTGTCAGTGGATGTTTCCCAATGGCTTTTCCCATCATGTTTAAATTTTTGCAAATGTATTATTATCCTTGGTATCTAAAATGAATCATTTTTAACACTGAAATAACTTTTAGACAGTACTTTTTTTCTGACAAGAAAACAACTGACAATCTTGCCTTGCTTTGCATCCCAATGCCCTTTTGGTTTTGCTGACAAAATGGAGTCATGTATCTTTGAAAAATGTTCATACTTTAAAATTATTTTTAATTGTAATATTCTTGTGGGCGGCACAGTGGTGCAGTGGGTAGCACTGTCGCCTCACAGCAAGAAGAATGTGGGTTCCAATCTCGGCTTGGGGCCTTTCTGTGCAGAGTTTGCATGTTCTCCCCATGTCTGTGTGGGTTTCCTCCGGGTACTCCGGTTTCCTCCCACAGTCCAAAGACATGCAGGTAGGCCGATTGGAGACCCTAAATTGCCCATAGGTAAGAGTGTGTGAGCGAATGGTGTGTGTCCTGCGATAGATTGGCGGTCTGTCCAGGGTGTATTCCTGCCTCTCGCCCAATGCACGCTGGGATAGGCTCCAGCGCCCCTCGCGACCCTGCTCAGGATAAACGGGTATAGATAATGGATGGATATTCTTGTACTCCAATAAAGAAACCCATAGAAAGTATCAAACCAGAGTTGTGGTGGGGACATAATGACTTACAATATATGAAAGTGTTTGCAGTGCATTTAAAAACATTTAAACAAAGAAATACAAGAAATGCATAATGAAGAAAATCATGAAAATTAAGCACATTAATTGTTGCACTACACAAACAAGTATATTAGACATCTAATTGTATTTTTCAATGCCTTTTCTAGACAATTTTGCCCAGTCATGATCACACTGCAATGCTGTGATCAGATCTTTCACTGTTGATGCGGGAGAATGCAGATAAGGATGTGCTCTCCTCGTGAAGCACGTGCTGTTGGCTGCTGCATATCAGCTCTGGCTTGCACAGAGGAAGTCAAAGCAAGTCACTTCAAAATATGCTTTTTTGAGGTTTTAATATTTCACTTTCAATGGTTTGAATTGGCTCAGTTTTTGCGTACTATGAAGGATCCTTCAGATATTTACAGAAATTTCTGGCAACCTCTACAACTACTACAGTGGTCTAAAGCAAAACACTTAAAGTAACTCCAAAGGAGCTTATACTGAGACATGTATATATTTGGACATTAGGTCATGCCACCAGTATTATTATTATTTTTTTTTTTTTTGCAGTTTTGTTTGTATGAAAAAAAGGACCAATGAACCTTATAGTTTTTTTTTGCCTTATGGTTGGGGGTGTTACGTCCCCTGCCTCTGCTTGTCTGGGTAGTGCAGGTGGAGGTAATTACCTAATTGCCTGATTGCCTCCACCTGCCTGTGGCCCAATATAAGCCCAGTACATTACATTACATTACAGGCATTTGGCAGACGCTCTTATCCAGAGCGACGTACAACAAAGTGTATAACCATAACCAGGAACAAGTATGACGAAACCCCTAGAGAGAAGTACCGGTCCAAGTACAGGGAACAACCGCATAGTTCAACCTGGACCCTGGTGGTTAAACTGATTAACACTAACAACGAGAACGGCAACAACGCAATCTATGGAAAAATAAAAATAAATAAAGTAGTATGAGGCTGAAGGATTCTTCTTTGGGGCTGTGTGGTTTGCAGTTTGTGTGGGGATCTTTCTGTTTGGTGAACTTTGTGGGTTTTCGTTTGTTGTTTGCATTTTAGTTTATAACTTATACAAATAAATGTCTTTTGTATACACTGTCGTGGACTCAGTTGTTGCGACTTAAAGAGCTGGCCGTAACAATAACTTATACTTTAGTTGGATTTGCGTGCATTCTATGAAGACTGCAGACTTCATATCTATTTCTTTTTTTTTTTTTTGGGACATTTCATTGACTTTTACTCAAGTGAATTTTCTCTGTAGTATCATTACTTCTGCTTGAGTTGAATTTGTCAATATTCTTCTCACCCGATAATGATAATAATGGGTGTTAGACTGGAGACTTCATTATGTCAATGTTTCGTTTTCTTTTGTTTGGGACACCTCATACATTTAGTGATGTAACTCCCTGACTATGCACGCTACATTTTCACATTGCTGTATTGTTGGATTCAGTACAACCACACCTTCTCAACAAGCCCTAATCTGTGTTTCTATGACAATCCATGGCAGAGTTACAAAGTAAATGAGAACATTCTGAATAGACATTCATTTTTTACATTTCTGCTTATTTTAGGTATGTGTTCATAAGTCTATTTCCTACATGCATCAAGATATTCACATCCAGGTTTTTCTATTAGGTTAAGCAACTTTCTGACTGCTAGCATGTCAAATTTGAAAGCTCTCGAAGCTTGAATTATTAATGTACATGAGTTTATATGTCTCAACTCCCACGCAGCCAGGCTATATTTTGGTTCTTTTTTTGTTTTGGGGTATATAACAATATCTATCAATTTAACCATTTTTGCAGTAGTAGAAGAATCGTCCGCACATCCAACAGCTGCTCAGGTGCAAACATAGAGCCGTACAATGCAGTAAAAGGCTGAGGGCACACTGAGGGTATTGCAAAGAATGTGTTTTTTAATGACAAGCTTTCGGTACAAGGCCTTCGTCAGGGCATATCAAGAACACAAAAAGAAGCACATTTTAAGTGCTGTGGAATACAAAGGAGGAGGTACGACACCTGTAGGCTATCAGGCAATTAGCTCATCACATGACGTTATAGGCGTTGTCAAACAATTAACAAAGTTAGAGGCGTACTGGATGGTTTAACAATTAACAACGTCACAAAGGTAATAGGTGTATTAATTAGATGATAAACAACATCACAGAGTAATTGTCATGAACAGCAAAGGATAATGCATGATAGAAAATGTTTTAACAGGAGGGTGGGGATATTAACCTTCTAGGAGAACCTCTGGAAGACAGTTTACATCAACATTAATTGTAGATAAACATACAAACTCTGTAATACAATAGTGCATTTAATAGCACGATAAAGTAAAGAGTAAAAAAGCCTAAAATCCAGGTGTCGACAAAAAAAGAAAAGATGGTGTTGAGGTCTGAGTGAACCTGTACCATACATCAGGAAATACCGTCATAAAAACAGGAACACGGCGAACCTGAAGAAATATATACAAATAGAAAAATTAAGGATAAATAGAAAGGCAATTACAGCAATACTTGCATGTCAAATTCTTCATTAAGACGCCTATTGTAACTGTCTAAAGTATGGATCCACTAGAGTTCTCTCTGCAATAGTAATTCCTCAATGTTACCGCCTCTAGCAGGCGCATTAACCCTTTCGATGCCGAGGAAGCTAAGGGAGGCAACATTGTGGGCACGTTTATTAAAATGAATGGCGACAGGGTAATCAGGGTCTTTTCGTCTGATAGTACTTTTGTGCTCACTGATTCTTTGTTTTAGACATCTTGATGTTTTTCCTACATAAATTAGATCACACGGGCATCTTATGGTATAGATCACATTTTTGGTGTTGCATGTAAGGACACCTTTAATCAGAAAACGTTTCCCAGACTGGGGATGACTAAAATCATAGGTCTTCGAAGTGTTGTGACAATGGGCACAGTTTCCACATGGGTAGTTCCCATCCCTAAGGGGTACTAGGCCTGACTGCGTGGGGCCGGTACTAAGACTGGCACGGACGAGCTTATTGCGCAAATTGGGCGCCCTTTTGTGAACGAAAAGGGGGGGGATCCTTGAATTGAGAGACAAGAACAGGATCTGTTGTGAGAAGATGCCAATGCTTCATAATTATGTTTTTGATCATAAAAGATTTGGGAGAAAAAGTAGTGATACACGTGACAGAAGTCTTTACTCTTTTTCTGGGTTTTTTGTAAAAGCTTGAGTCGTGGTTTTTAAAGTGCCAAATTGTATGCTCCGTTAACGTTTTCGCTAAAGTAACCCCGATCTAGGAAGCACACTGAGGGTATTGCAAAGAATAGGGTACACAGGTTGCATGTGTTCCCAATTCTTTTTTAGCTTATATTTTCAGTTGGAATCATTTTCCTTTCACCCATAAATCCTGACTATGACTGAAACCAATGTGTATGTGGATGGGGAAAAACTTCTACATGTATCTGATTTTAAATACTTGGGTATCATTTTAGACTCCAACCTCTCATTTAAAAAACACATAAGAAAGGCTGCCAACACAGTCAAATTCAATCTATGTCATTTCAAACACATTCGATTGTCTGTCCACTGGTGCTGCTACGCTTTATATGCACTCCATGATCGTCTCTCATATCTCATACTGCCTTACAAGCTGGACACACTGGAATAACTGCTCTACTATCAATAGAGGTTTTATTCAAACAAACACTCAAAGTCTTAGACAGAAAACCCAACACACACCATCACTGTGACATAATAAGAAAATATAATCTATTAAACTTCAACAATTTAATAAAATATGATGACGCCTGCCTTACTTTTAAGATCCTTCAAGGTTTGGCCCCTCCTCCACTTAGTCAGTTTGTAAAGTACAAGTCATACACTGAAAGAACCACACAAGCAACAAAGAGGAAAGACTTTGATGTACCATATAGAAAAAGCAAATTTAGCCAATCCCCCTTTTCTGTCAGATCATCCCACTTACGTACAGACATCAGATCAGGCAACAACTACCGCACTTTCACACATAAACTGAAGTTATGGCCAAAAGCAAATCAATGCTGCTCTCAAATTTGTAAATTTACTATGTTTGATTTTTTTCTTCTTTCCTATATCACTTTTTATACCAAAAATGTAACTTACTATTAACATCTCTCACCTGCTACAGGGACTACAGATGAAAATGAGCTCTTGAGCTAACTCTGGCACTGTACCATTTGACGCAACTGCGGAAATGTTGATTATAGTGTGTTGTCCCTTTTAAATAAATAAATAAATAAATAAATAAATAAATAAATAAATAAATCCTGAAACTGTTGTGCTCAAGGAATTTATGGCTTGGTTTCCAGTGTCAACACATGGAGAGAAGACCTCAGAAAAAAGTAAATCAACCAAACTGAGAGGTCAAACTAGCTTTCAGAAATCTGAATTTATAAAATATAAGCCATTCATTTTTCTACTTTTTTACCTATGTGCTTAAAACAAACATTTTAGTTATATAGTTAATACATCATTCATGCAGTTCAACAGAATGCTAACATGGCAACTTAACACACTACTAAGGCTGCATTCAGACTGCAGGCCATAACGCTCAGTTCGTTTTTTAAAGCAACCCAACAGTACTGCCAATGCAGAACTATGAAGAAATTAACCTGTGGCATAAAAATCACTTAGCTGGTGGCACTCCTGTTACCCTCCTGAACCAATCCAGTCCTAATCACGGGCATATCCCACCCAATTTGCATACACCAGCATGCTACATGCATGCATGGACTGAGCAATTCCAATTTGAGTATCCACAAACATGGAAGTCACATGATTACACCAGATTTATTTCCCCATGCAGATGAACTGAAAAGAATGCAACTCAATGTGTTTTTTGCCGTTCACACTGTTCTAAAAACATCCAATCTTTCACATGAAGATATGAGGTATTTTAAATTCAAAGTTATATTAAATTATAACCCAATATGTTATATATATCTGTTGCAATATTGTTCAATGCTCCCCTGACTGGCCAGAGTAATAGTTCTGTTAGTAGAATGAGGGGACATAAATGTAAATTAGCAAAAGGCAAATTCCACACAGACATTAGTTTTTACATGCAGAGAATAGTCAATATGTGGGATAGCCTGCCAGGTCATGTAGTAGAGGCAGAAACTCTGGGGATTTTCAAGACCAGGCTTGATACAGTGTGAGATACTATCTAGTCTGTCGGTAATCAGAGCAATAATTTAGTGAGGAAAATGGCGAGCTTTGTTGGGCTGAATGGCCTGTTCTCATCATTATGTTATGTTATGAAAATAGAGTACTATCAGTTTACAGACTTCCTATGAAAACTCCCTGTAACATCTGAGCCAGTTAGCATCCTGAGCAGAGCGCTGCACTGGCTGTCTTCTCCTGGGCTCATATTAAAACTTCCTAAGAACTAAATTCATGGCTGGCAGGTGATTTATCCGGCCAGTGCATCAGTCCCAGTCTTTCAGTATCATGCAAATGTCCTTGAGTGGCCATTTCAGAAAAATGGGTGTCCTGTATATTTTTTATACTCGCTGATTTAGCTCTAAAACACAAAATGAAATAAAACATTTTTTATTCATGAATCCACAGACAAAGCGAAAATAAATTTTGCCACATTAACAGGTTGTTTCACAGAGACTCCTCAAGATTTTATTATAAACCCTTATAATTAATTTCCACACATTAAGAGGTACTGCTACAATATCAGACAGAAAGCATTTCTCTCCTCATAAACCAAGAGGTATTTCAAATAATATGCTGTAGCATAGACTCGCTAAATACATTTCTGTTATGTGAGACCTTCCTAAGCAGAGTGCAAGAATGAGCGTTTGAACATACCTGCTGTCACTGTGAAAAGGAATTGCATCAATTGTGGGAAACCCTGTCACATTTAGGCTCAGAATAGATCAGAAAAGGCACTATATCAGAAATCACCAACTCTCCTCCTGCAGAGCCACAGTCTCTCATAGGTTTAGCTTTAACATTAACCCCATCAGCCACCTGAGGAGAGTTATTGTGTAATCAGCTGCTTTGATTGCTGAGGCTGTCCAGGACCAGGATTGAGGACTCCTGCAGACTATAGTCCCTTCCCCTTCAATCCACAGTAATATACATAATTACAGGACTTTAATGAATCAGCAGGTACTGTACATAACGTTTTGTACAATGTTTGATCCATTTTATATTTTATACTAATTTTATATTGTTCTATTTTGTACAATAAAACAATTCATAATAAATACTTGTGCTACAGATGACAAAAACTAGCATGTAATAGGAAGTACGTAGTATCATACACATACTAAACTATTATTAATTAATGTAAAAATAATTAATTTCTTTAACACAGTTAAAACACAACTTTCAATGGCAGATTTCGCTTGATATGTGCAAATGCAGGTGGTAGCAGGGAGTCCTACTTGACGCTAGTTACACAGGCTTGTTACTGATTGGGGGGGTTATGCCCTCATCTCCCACCACTCTTACTTTCCAGTGCCCTCAGGCTGTTCATCGGACCCTTCTTCCACACGGACGGGATCTACAGCCACACAGGAGAGAGGAGAAAGCAGTCAGAACCACTGCCCAACGCAGGACAGACCACAGCAAAGCTGCAAAAAAGAGACGGGACACTGGCGAGGGAGGTGTGGTACCGGGGGTGGCGAGGACGGCTCCAGGTGCCGACCCAGGAAGGAGAGCAGGCGCCTCCAGATCAGGCCGCTTCCCAGGAACATGAAGCCCGTCACCAGCCAGAACACGCGCGGGTCCTGTCAACACAATCACACAGGCACAGGAGTCGCTCAAAGCTTTCCTCAACGCAGAAGCCCCATGCTGTCCTGTCAGTCAGAACTCTTAGAGATGACCATGGGTGATTACCATGGGTGATTAGCATGGGTCTTCTCAAAAGATATTTTTACAGCGGTGTGCTATCACAAACTGGAATAAACAAAGAGTGATGCCGTGATTCCAGTTTGAGGATGCTGAATTGGGATTAACACTCTCAAAACCAATTACTGTAAAGTGAATGTAAGAGGCCTGAAAATAGTTAGAATAACCATAAATTATCACAGAGGGAAGTATCCACTACACATAAACCAAACACCTATTCAAATTAATGTCAATAACTGGAATGACACATTTCAAATCAGACAAAATATGTATTGAAAAAACCTCAGGATTGTATGGGAGTGGTCGGGAGAAATAAATACTTAATAAAGAATACCAAATTTAATTTTATGTAAAATTGATACATGGAGCAGACAAAAATCTTGATGTGTATTTTGTATTTCAGATAATTTCCCAGCCAGCAACTAATTATATCAGGTATGGCAGGGAACGGGGGGAAACCCTGTAACTTTCAAACTTTGTGTGTTCTCTGGAGATTGTGACATGGTTGATGACCAATTCCTGTTGTCTTCCCTGACTACTTTGGGGATCTACATCAGAGCTCTCAACTGACTTGCTTCCTACTTTAACAACTGGTCCCTATAGGGTTGCATGGGGTGAAGTTTTGAAATAGCGGACTACACAGTGAACCTATGATAACCTCTCCCCAGTGTTCAGTCCTTGGTCCTCCAACACAGAGAAGACCCAACTCTTCAGACTGTAACTCAATCACAGATTCCCTGATGCTCTTTGAGCCTTTTTTTAATGATTGCATCATCATGCTTCCTTCTTGTCACAGTGACATACAGCAATCATTTCACCTCTTCAAATGAGGACTCCAGGTTCATCCCAAAGGCCACACCCATCAGGCCGAAGAGAGAGACGGAGAAGGTTCCCATGGTGAGCTGCAAATTCAGCCGCATCATCACATTCCGGTGGCTTAATGGGAAATGTCACAGAGGAGTAAAGACATTATTCCACAACGATTATTGGCCATTAACACAATGTAAATCAGTGTTTCGCAAACTCAGTGCTGGTGGACCCATGTATTAGCTGGTTTTTGTTACATCTCTTGCACAATTAAGGTTGTTGAACATATGGTTGTGGCCAAGTGTCCACACTTTCACCAATTATGAACCTTTTGATTCACCTCAGTCTTTAATCAGAGAAAAAATACTTCTTTTTTGTCACCATTTGTAATACAGCACAATAAGCACAATGTGAATATGGGACTTGTATTCTTCATGGCTTGCACAGCAATGTCTGGCATAATGTAAAACATGAAAAGCGTCTGCTCATGAAAAGTGACCAGCTTGTGTAAATTCTAGGATTGCAGTTGAGGTTGGAATGAAAACCAGCACACACAGGGGTCCCCCAGGACAGTTTAAAAACCACCGATGCAATGGACTCAATTTACAGAACGAAAATTGAGTTTCAGTGTATTAAATGAGCACATGACCTTTTGCCACTGAATACACAAACTGACAGCTTTACAGAGGTGACCTTGCATCCAGTCTGCTGATCATCCATTGGAAATGGCTGCATCCCACATTTTACCTACCAGTGATGAGTAGCTGAGCAGTCAGAGACCGAAATGTATTTGTGCGTACCTGTCCAGGTTGATGAAGATGACACTCTCAGAGTCATCAATGAGGCCCTTAAGCTCTCGTGTCTTATTGCCCAGGTCCTCCGCCTGCATGTAGTAGTTCTCCAACAGCAGCTCCATCTCCTCTGCATGATCTATTCCCAGGCTGCTCTCCTCACTGCCTCCACACACACAGACAAACAGACACATAGAGACACGCACACAGACACAACACACCCAGACACACAGAGACACACACACACACAGTAATGCATAAAGCTAGTCAGACCAACTGCCAACCATAGGAAAACCACTGAAACACATTTACTTATTTCTTTCATTTGGGTATATTGTGAGGTTTGTTCAAAATACAATTATACTCATCTAAACTTTAATCTAAATATAAACATAAAAGCATAAAATTTGAGTAGCACCCTGAGATTTTCCCCAAGTCTGAAAAACGTGTTTGATGTGCTGGTGTCAGTCACCTCATATACAGTTGCCTAGTGAGATGTGTGAAGGCACGCCCAAAATACTGATCTGTCCCCTGCAGTAGGTACGGGTTCATTTTCTTTTGTTGTTAATCACATTTATTGGCTTTGGCATCATCAAAAAGTCAGTAAACAATGTGTCTGCATACAGCTCTTGACTGTAAAAGCTTCACGTGTATCTAGACATGTTTTACTAAAGATGGGCATGAGGAATGTCACATACAACACTTGCGGGTCTGTCCATTTAGTGAGACATAGCTCATCAACAAGCTCTTCCTCGTCCAGGATTTTCAGCAGAGACTCTCTGAAGACTTTGATGTCTGTCTCCAGCTCCGATAGGCTGAGAAAAATGCACATCACAGTTACAAGTATGAGACCTACGGTATATACCACTCAAAGGATGATACATCAATAATACCAAACTCATAAACCATGGCTAAAAACAATCAAATGCTTATTCTTCTTATTAAGAGACTGTTTGGTTAGTTACCGTCCTTCTGTTTAATGAGCTGCACACATTAAACTATCTCCCCACCTAATTGTACTGATAAAGGGAAAATGATGCATTTCGTTGACACCTTATAGCTCTGACACCATTTAATTTCCATGCTGGGGCGAGTTTGTTCTTTTGCTTCAGTGTAAGGAGTAACACACACTAGGAGAAGGTCTTGTCATTCTAAATTTGCAGTGGCACCATATCTTTATGACATTATGGCAAGGCCAACAGAAATCCCTGATCATGTGACCTGAGGGATGTGTGACTGGTGTTACAACCCTTTTCCACATGGTGTCACTGTAGGCACACAATTATCAGGTAAGTTGGAAAGCTAGCCATCAATGATCAATAAGAAAAAGCTAGTCAGCAGAGGAAAGTGTCAACATACGACAACATGGGTACACAAACATTAAAATAATTATTAGGGACAGCATGCAATAATATCCATTGGCTTTACTGCACACCAATGGTTACTTATTTTTATAGTTTATTTAGCAAAACCTGAAATTTATCATTAGACCATATCCAACCAAGTAAAACAGACCAAGATGTCATAGTCCACAAATATCAAAAGCAAAAAACTGGAGTTTAACAAAGTTTTGGAAGTATCCTCTTACAGAGCCGGTATAACATTATCCATGATTTATCAAAGGCACGTTTATCAGTGCTATGCCCTTGGCACAATGAGAAAAACTGCATTTTTACCCATAGTCCTTTTAATGAAAAGTGAATTCACTTTTCTCAAAAAGCACTGCTGTGTATATTTCTCAACGCAGCAAGGATTTTAGGACTTTTCCTAAATTAAACAGACATTTTTCCTCTCGATTATTCCTCTCGACTTTAATTTGTTACATTCTCTGTCCCTACTATTGAATAGAAACGTGGTATTGTCAACACATGTATACTTTTAATTTCATCCACAAGTTTAGAAGCTTCACTTGTGGGAGATGGTTACTTGAGACGATTAATGTATTACAATGGGATGCCTGTTTAAAAAGAAGCTTGAAAAGGTACTGCACAGTCTCGTAGTGCTGAGAGGAGGAATCCACAGGTTAAAGCAAGCCAGGATTTACAACAGGCCCTAATTATAAGCAAATTATTCAGAGCTGCAGAGGAAAGTTAAAGTTACTCAGATCTTAAAGTTACTTAGAAAGGGCTGCTGAATATTTTGCACTGTTCTAAAATCGAGCATTAACAGTACATAACAGAGGCTGTGAATCATTAAAGATGTGTGTTTCAAGCCCTGTGTGTTATTTGACTCCCTGGCTAAGATGTGATGAATGGGCAGACAGAAAGCGGGAGTCCACTCACCTCTTGCTGTTCTGCAGAAGTATGTGCAGTTTACTGCGGTCTGCAGACAGAAGCTTGGGGTCAACCAGAGACTCAAGTGTGTCCAGGATCTGAGGCTGTACCTCGTTCAGCCTGGCCTGCAGTGTGTTCACCTGCAGAGACATGTGCACACCACATACCTGAGTAAGAGCTTTTACCATCACCACAAACTGAGCACTCCTCCAGAACCACCACTACTGGATGACATCTAGCATCACTATTTACTGTGCATTCACCCCAAAACCTATGCCACTGGACAACATCACTGCCACTCACTGCACTAGCATCAGCACTATTGTTATGTCAGAAATTCTTCTCAGCTAATAGACTGGTCACTTTCACATGGACCGGTCCAGAATCTGAAATTTGGACAGAAACCAAGACTGTGCCTTTGTATAATCACTTTTGTAACGGAATTGTGACACATATCCATACATTATAATAGCTTTAGAATATAATGTTTAGAAATCATTGTAAAATTTAATTACTTTAAATAAACTTTGTAAGTTAAAGTTTGTATTTGACATTAGGAAACCTATTGCCACTACTGTGGAAACCCGCACTACTATAAACAATTAATTTCTATGGCTTGAGGCCTGGGGATTTTGCTGTCATTGGGTTAGGAGCAGAGGGACTGCGAGACAGAGGGACAGGTCCTGACCCTGTGTTGCAGGATAGCTTCTATGGCTCTGAACTCAAAGGGCAGTGAGTAGGTGGCCAGGGCTCCATCCCCAGCCAGCTGAGGCCCGAGTTCCCGCACCAGCCAGCGCTCCAGCCCCATACCGCGGAAATCCAGGACCAGCAGGCACTGTGGAGTCACCACCGCTTTCAGAGACTGTGGAGTGCACACAACAATTATGTTTCACTTTGCATTTGCCAACCTGCTACCCTGCTACCACCCCCCAACACTATCACACACACACACACACCAATTTGGAATTTCCTATTGTGCCTCTCCAGTTACCATTATGCCAGCTGCATATCAGAAGCCCTTCAGCTGAAGTGCATGTGGTCCTCCAACTAGTGACTATCTTACACCCTACAGCCTGGGCAGTAGTGCAGAACAGATATGACACATGAGGATGACAGGCAACTGGCGTGTTGTTGGGCCCTTCTGCCAGTCATCTTAGTCAGCTGATGACACAACAGAGGACAAGGTTTAAACCCCTGACTACAGGGTCCAGCCTTCACTGTGCAAGGCACTTCTACTGACTGAGCCACTTATGACTTCTAAACTCCCCAGTCTGTAATATCAAAGTGAAAATGACCTATACCTCCATACGGACAATGATACAGTTGTTCCTAGCCATGATGCTGGTGACGTGCTGGAACCTCAAGTCTCGAGGCTGCAGACACAACTCCTGGTACAGCTCTGTCTTCTTTCTCTCTAGAGAAAGAGCAGTCGGTCAATCTTAGACACTGAGCTGCCTGCACATCATACAAAAGACTAGCTGTTAAATGATTCATCAACGCGTAATGAGGTGGGGGGGGGGGGGGTACTGGAGTGTAATGGGTAAGGAACTGGTTTTGTAACCTACAGATTACAGGTTTGATTCCTTGCTCATGGGTACACTGCCATTGTACCCATGAGCAAGGCACTGTGTTGCTTCAGTATATATCAAGCTGTATAAATGGATGTAATGTAAATGTTAAGCAAAAAGTTGTGTAAGTCACCTCTGGATAAGAGCGTCTGCTAAATGCCTGTAATGTAATGTAATGATGGGCACAGGCATACCACTGTTAGCACTGCAAATACACTGCCTGGCCAAAAAAAAGTTGCACACTCTAATATTCCGTTGGACCGCCTTTAGCTTTGACCGCCTTTGCGCATTCGTCGTGGCATTGTTTCGACAACCTAATGCAACGTCACAACATTTATTTCCACCCAGAATTAATTTTTGGCCGAGATCTTGTATTGACGACGGGAGTCGAACCACTCCGTAAAGTCTTCTCCAGCACATCCCAAAGACTTTCAATGGGGTTAAGGTCAGGACTCCGTGGTGGCTAATTTGTGTGTGAAAATGATTCCTCATGCTCCCAGAACCACTCTTTCATAATTTGAGCATGATGAATCATGGCATTGTCGTCCTGGAATATGCCCATGCCGTCAGGGAAGAAAAAATCCATTGATGGGAAAACCTGGTCATTCAGTACATTCAGGTACTCAGCTGACTTAATTTTATTGCCGCATAACGTTGCTGAGCCTAGACCTGACCAGTTGAAGAAACCCCAGATCATAACACTACCTCCACAGGCTTGTATAGAGGGCACTGTCCAAAGAAATCCAAACGGCTACTTTTTTTTGGCCAGGCAGTGTACCTCTGCAGCTACGGTGAATGATATGGTATATAATTAATTTTGCATATTTGCTTACAGAAAGCAACACTTACCAAAAGAGGTCACGGTTCCTTCCTTGTCAAATTTCATCTGTGCAGCAAACAAACAGGTTATACACACCAACCTTTCAATATGCATCTTTTAAAAAACCTTCAAAAAACCTCAATATTGTCTTGAGAGTTATATTACATGAAAAATAAATGGTTGAATTTAAGTAGGAAATTAGCTGTGTATCTTACCACTACAAATACTGGTACCACACTAGAAAGTGCTGCTTGTGAGGTCTCTGTTACTCTGTGGCGACGGAAAGATGCTACATGAAAAAGAAATCAGACGCAATTCAAAACACGACTAGTTAACTTCACGAACGATTAGCCATGACTGAATTACAGCTTCGAAGTCATTTCTGAGGAGACCCATAATGTATGAATCAAGAGGTACAACTTAGCTACATAATGAAGTTACAGAATGGAGTACAGCTGACACGTGCCTTCTGGATAAAATATCTGCAGACCCATAGCAAATCCTCTATGAACATTTTAATATGAATAGCAAAAACAGCACGTACAGCTCCTACTTGACCTTTGCGACAGCAAGCCCTGGTAACCACCCGTAGCTGATCTTTCCCAGGAATGATGCAAAGGAGGCCGACGGACAAAATGACTTGACCTACGCACATGTCCACAAGTCAAACAATGAGAAAAAAGGGCAGGGAACATCCCGGGTTTTCGTTCCAGTGTGCTCCATAGACCACATTGAGACAGCAGCCTGAAGCAGACCTCCATTTCGTTTTATTTGTAGTCAGTCTTAAAACTCAGCTTCAATGAACAAAAAGCAATAATAGCGACGTCTTCCAAAAACAATTTTGGTAACTTTGAAGTGATCCTGTGGCATACTCGCTGGATGCAAGAGCGGAAAGGCAATTAGATAAATATCGTGTAATTTCCCATTATTATGTTAGTGAAGCGGCGAAAGTCGTAGAAGTTGCTTGACCTAGCAGGCAGTTGGCTAGTAACTAGCTAGCTTGCTTCAACTTCCTCGACAGAGGAAAGCTGTGGGAGCTAAGACTTCGCACAACAACATAATGCAATGAGTACATGTTCACATCCCAATCCCACGTTCATTGTTGCTGCATGTAAACAACGCGCTAATCATTGGGTTATGCACAAAAAGTCTTCTGTCAATTAAGTACAGATAATAACAGTTAGCTAACTGCCAAGTAACACTCAGCGCTCAAGCGGAGCTTCTGATTTGACAACGTTGTGTACCACAATGCATTTCGGCTACAACACGGAAAGCAACTACTTCCGCTATTATCACATCAAGGAAGTCCAGAAAGGCTCGGAAGGCCAATCTCACGTTTTAGTAATGTTGTAGGTGCGAAAGAAATGACTGGATTTTCGAAACTATCGCTGCGCAACACCGCATAGATTGTCTCTACTCATGCAGTGACACGTTGCGTATTTTTTGAGTTGTGAAGTTGCGTCAGTCGAGCTAGCTTGCAAATCATGGATGATGGGATAGTTATGAGAAAGCCCTGCACACTTTTCTCGGTACCTGTCTTGACCTCTGTTAACGTTGCACTTATCTTTTGTAAATAATAAAGCGTTGTGTTTGCATGTTGATGTATAGTTAATCTTTTAGCATTTATGCACAGTGCGTTCTACGCAAACTAACTACTTAACTCGCTGGACAGCATGTTTCAGAAGACGTCTTTTACGACCCTAATTGTTGGGGTATTTGTGGTTTACGTGTTGCACACCTGCTGGGTGATGTATGGCATCGTATACACCAAGCCTTGCGAGCAACCCAAAGGCGAAAATTGCATAATTCCTTACCTCGCAGAAAAACCAAGACTACAGGTTAGTCATTATCATTTTATTGGAGCACCTTTCGATACTTGATTCAGCTAGTTTGCTAGTCTGTTGCCCGTTGAATAAACATCGCAGTTATCAGGAAGGTCTTAGTCACCCTCTACAATTGTTTGGGTATTATGGTTTTTACGTTAAGTATAGGGAATTTCCACATCACAAGCTAGAAGCTTATGTTTTGGTCTTGTTAATGCCTACTCTGACAGGCATATCTTAGTACAGGGCGGCCAAACCCTGTTCCTAGGGATTACTGTCCTGTAGTTTTTCATTTCAGCTCTAATTTGATTATACTATTTGGCAGCTCAGCGAGATTTCCAGCTGTTGAATGAGGTGTGCTTTGTTAGGATTGTGATAACCTACAGGATGGTAGTAACAGGGCACCCCTGGCTCAGTGGGATACACAGTGACATTATGTGGTTATCAATTGTTGTTTGGTGTTTTTTTTTTTAATTTTTAAACAGCTTAGCGTCTACACAGCGCTTAAATCAAATGGCGAAGGTGGCCATAGCCTCATTCTCAAGGTTGACGACTTTGATGTACATTCCCGTATTGAGAGGTAGGTATTCCATTCATTTTTCTGCAGTCCCTTTTTATAACAACAGCAAGACAAAGGAAGACAAAACCTTTTTTAAAAATGGCATCCAGAAAAAGAACTGGGGTTTGGTACAATGATGCAGCCACAGAAGAAAACCCTCTTGTGTCCCATTATATTAAAGGAACGTGAATGTATCCCTGCCGAAGAAAACACGGAACAACGGGACGCTGTACGCCCTGGTGTTTGTGCACCAGGCTGGCGTGTCACCGTGGCAGGACACCCGACAGGTGCACATGGTGGCCCAGCTTACCACATTCATGCTGCCCAAACCCCCAGAAGTCAGCCTCATCTCTGGCCAGGATGCCCCGCAGGTGAGTCGGGCCTGTCTTATCTGTCCCCAAGTCTGTCTTTCTGCCCAGAGATCTCTGTGGTAACGGTTATCGATATACCTTTTACTACGAAAATATCAGGAATTTTACACAGGGTGTGGTTTAATGTATATTTTGTGTATAGTCTGGGCAAATTCAAGTCTCACATCCAAATGCTGTTAGCATTAGAGTTTGTGTTTGACCTATTTTCTTCACCTTACAATTAACTCTTTTGCTATTGCCTCTAGTTGATACATATTGCTTATTTGTGTTTTCTCGTGTGGTACAGCGTACAATAAGTGTGCAGGCTATTTCTTTAAATGCTTGTTTCATGTCCTCACTTTGTTCTGGCCTGCAATCCATTTACATTCAACAAATATATATGATTCTTTTGTCACCATTCACTGTCCCACATCTACATTAGCCAGAGCAGCAGAAGACCACTGGTGACACTCCGCCCAACAGGCCAGTGTCTCATTGGCGATCCCGCCTCACTTTAAACATCGTGACAGAGGACTTCACCTTTGATAGGGAGGCCCTGCCCAGTGACGTGCATCGCTACCTTCGAGTGTAGGTCTTCAGCCGGTGCACCTTGGACAGTTATTTTGGGGAAGGATCGAATTCTTGAAGAGGTCATACGAAGATATTTGATATGCTGACTAGATATTCACGTACTGAGGTAGCCACTGCCTCCTGTGAACTACCTCCCCAAAGGAATGTAACAAACTACACTTCAGGCAGAGCAACTGATAAAGGAATTTGCTGTTATAATTTTATGCAAAATTGCCTTTTTAATATGTAGGAAGTCTTTGTTGAAGCCCCCAAAATTGAATTCTTCTGTGTGTCCATTGAAATGCCCAGTATATACTGGTTTGTGTTCGCCACAGGTTTCAAAGTGGAAAGAAGGTGGTGTATCTCCCTCTGCTGTTTGTCGATGAGCTTAGCAACCGAGTGAAGGACCTGATGGTATGTTAAATTGGTCTTCTGAGACATTTTCAGTGTGTCATCATAATTTTTTTGCATAGCTGCGAAAGTAGCAGCTCACATTTGTCTTAGTTTTTTTTAGTGGTGCATGGCATTACAATATGTAAATATTACCTATCTGTGCTATGCGCTAATATGGTTTTTGTCTTTGTGATATGCTCTTTCTGCAGGAGATCAATAGCAGTACGTCTGAACTTCCCCTCACAGTGTCCTATGATACAATTTCCCTTGGAAAACTCCGCTTCTGGATCCACATGCAAGATGCAGTGTACTCTCTGCAGCAATTTGGTGAGCTATATGCATTGGCCAAGTCAAAGTATACCCAGTTATTGCGTCAGCCGGGAACAGGAGGGTTCAGTTGGCTAGGAGTCTATGTTTCATTGCCTCTAGCAACCTTTGCTGGTCAATCGGGCACCCAAGGTCTGCTTGTCAATGCTACACAAATAGTGTCTTCCTCCAAGCTTGTTGGGCTGTGGTCTGAAAAGAAATGGTGGTGAGACCACATGTTTTGGAAGATAACTGTGGATGTCTACACTCCAGAATCACAGTGTGAACATTGCTGTAAATGGCTGATTGGATAGTCCAAACTGGACAGATAATTGCCCATTAGCAAAATATCCACAAGTCCCACCCTCCATAACGGCTGTTGCTATATACGACAAAAGAAGATTGAGTCAGCTTGCAGGATCCGCTTGAATTAACTGGCATAAGAAATTACAGATGGTTTTTGGAAGTAGCCTATAATCCAGAAAAGTACTTTGGCATGATACAATCATAGATTATGTATTAACAGTAAAAACATCAAACTGGAAATATTGATAACTGAAGGTATCATTCGGTCTTCCATTAATAAAATGCTGGGAAAGATTATCTGCCATTAGCTATGGAATAGTGGTTGGAATAACAATACCACGGCAAAGTTTGCAAAAAGTAGCCCTAGAAGTGCTCTCTAATGTTAGTTATGCTTTGAGAGCTAGTTTGACCTAACGTTATTCTAACTTTCGCTACCTGTAGGGCTATACCCCCTTTACGCTACTGCGTTGTGGGAGATTAAGCCTACATACTGTAGCATAATCATGTGCAATATCTACCTATTCTGGCAGCTCTATTTATACTGCCTTTCTTATATATTTTATCTTTTCTAATTTTAGTTGGGTTTTCCCTTCACATACACAAATGTATGTCTTCCTACAGTATTGACATTAAGCTACAACTGTTACAAAGTGTTGTTATCCACAACAGTCGCTTCAAGTTTATGTTCAGAGCTTGGGGAATGGAATAAAAATAACACCCTCTCCTCCCAACGTTCAGGATTTTACCTGTGTCTGTTCTGTTATTAGCTACGATGTTGCAGATAGTATCTGCGCTAGATAGGAAGTCGTACATAGCAACTGTTTCTAAGCAGGGATTTGTAGAGTGCACTACAGTGTAAGTCATAAACGGTCAGTTGGGCATACCAAATTCATAATAATAAAATGTACATAACTGGGTATTTATTTTACATCTCCATTATACACCTATAAATAAAAGTAAAATCTAGGAATGCCTGGTGTTCTATGAGTATGATGATGCGTTTTTAGCTAATTTGATCTTAGTATGGGGTTGTATGTCGGATGAATTGACGGGGGAGAAAACTAGGCTGCAGAAACAGCTTTTTTATTTTTGATAACTTGAACTTTATAACAATAGAAATTTTATGACAAACAGAAATGTTGTATGTGCAGCAATTTGATACATTTTCTTCCTTTAGGCTTCACTGAAAAGGATGCAGATGAAATAAAGGGTATTTTTGTTGACACCAACCTGTACTTCCTTGCACTGACGTTCTTTGTGGCTGCATTCCATGTAAGTGCTTGTGATTTTTCCCTTGCATACTTCCTGCTGAGCCTTTGTCATGTACTGTATTGACTCATGCGTAACATAACCTGAATTGCTCTGGTGCAGTTCATGCTGTTTTTATTATAAACTTGTTTTCCTTTTTGTTTTTAAACTGATTACTGCGTGTACATTGCTCTGCAAAAGTGTTGTATATTTTTGCATGTTTCTACTCTGCTGCATAAGGAAACTAAAACTTCATTAAATTTAAATACACCCTGAAAAATATTTAAGTAGTCAAATGTATATGCCCCTTAAAAGCCAATGGAATTCTTCTAGAGAGAACTTATGATGTTTATTACAAATGTATTTGGAAGTGGAACTGTGTTTACGCTTATTCTAGGACTTCCAAATATTATGCTGCTTTCCAGAACTTGTTTTTCTCTGTCAAAAAAGGCTAAATGTTGTAGAATTACTCATAAACTTGCATAAGCATGAATATATGGGTTTTTGTCAGATATTTGTAACTGTGATTGTTTTGCAGCTCTTGTTTGATTTCCTTGCCTTCAAAAATGACATCAGCTTTTGGAAAAAAAAGAAAAGTATGGTGGGAATGTCCAGCAAGGCAGGTAAGACCAGATGGAATTAAGAAGTCATTTAATTTCTAATTAAAGCATATCCTTATCAAAACTCTGTTTACTAAGTCATAATATTTCTAATTAAGCACAAAAAAGGTTTTCATTTCTAAAGACCAGACAGTAGCCTGCTGAAAAATATTCAATGAAATATCACTTGTTTTTTTCATATATAATATATAAACTCCCCTTTTTGATTGAGCTGGCCAAATAAAAAGAATGTTTATCCTGTGCACTAGCCCAGTGGCAAAACGGAATACAAATTTTTTTATTTTTAGTTAATCGAATGCACTACCCCATGTGAAAATAGAACGTAATGGTCCATTCTAAATTTGTTCTTGATATGGATTGCTTAGGCCAACTGGAAAGGCTTCATTTATTCTTCTTTCACCTGTGTCTTAGTACTGTGGCGGTGTTTCAGCACAATTGTGGTTTTCCTGTACCTACTGGACCAACAGACCAGCTTACTGGTGCTCATCCCTGCTGGAATAGGATCAGTTATTGAGGTACAGTAAACAAGCTCTGATTATAGCATGTGCAATATAATAATGCCTATATACCTACCCCTCACAATGTTCTTATAACTTAAATATATTTTTTCCAGTTTGCCTGAGTATTGTCAGGTCTCTAATTTTTGATCCACTGTGACCCTCTACAGGTGTGGAAGGTAAAGAAGGCCTTCAAAATACAAGTCGTGTGGAATGGCTTGAAACCAACATTCCAAGTGAGTTCATTGTTCTTTTCACCCTGACAAATATATAGATTATTAAGATAAAGGCTTAATTCCTTATAAATTGAAAAGTTTTTTCCATTTGTGTTTTTAACCTTTATTCAGACACGGTGGCATGTCCATTTGTGTTATATGGCGCAGAACATTAACACTACAGGAAGATCCAATAATAGATATAAATATATATACACTGTGTATATAATAAGAATTTTATGAAAATAAAACTTTAATTAGAGTGATGCTACACTTGTAGTCATGAACAGTATAATGCAGCCTTCATTGTAAACATGGGTAATACACGTTTAGAAATGTCACGGTTACAAATCACTTCTGACTGATCCAAAGATAACAAGGTGACCAGCGCAGAAAACCCATCCTTCGTGTCAGTTGGTGGTAGTCTGGAAGTGTCTCTCCTGATTTTGCACTGAGGATATTTTTTGGCTGTCAGCAATCATAGCTAGCTAGTCTCAGCTGATTTAATGGCCCAAACTGGGCTGTAGTAGTTAGCAGTAGCTAGTTCTGTCTAGAAAGCTTAATAGCATTAACTACAAGTAAGATCCCTACACAGTTATGAGGGTGTCATGTGAGTTTGCTTACAATATATGTAATCATGTAAAGAGTTGTTTAAAAGGTTTTGAAAAGGCTTCATATAAAAAAAGATTTGCTAAGGGACCAGGATGTATTTAGAAAATACCAAAATGTCATGATACAAATCGCATCAGTATTTTTTCCAAGCTAATTAAATATACATGATAGCGCAAGTATTTGAAATGCATATTTGAAATGCATGTAATTGAAGTAATGCCCATCCCTGATTTGAAGTGATGATGCCGTTAAGATATAACTCTTATGATTTAAGTGTTCAGGGGGTGTTTTTTGAATATAAGAGAGTTGTTGTTTTCCCCTGTGTTTCTGAAGTCACAATCACAATATTTATGACATAATTGAAAGTTTGGATTCTTTATTTAATTTACACTCCAACTACAGCCGTCACTAAAATTTCTGTTTTTATTCATTACAATGAGGGTAAGGGATGTGTTGTATCTGGGCAACATTGTTTGGGGTGGGGCTCTGTGCGTTTTCTTTGTTGTGAGTTGGGGTGTTATGTTACACATTAGGAAAGAGATTAATTGAAGTGGAAAACAAACAGTGATTTTAGACTGGAGTTCAGTTTTAATGTGAGAAGGTTTAAAAAGCATTCCCTATTTTCGTAATCATTAATGTCCTGACGTGCGTTCTCTCCACAGTTTGGAAAATCGGATGAATCTGAGAGGAGGACGGAGGAGTACGACACACTGGTGAGAAAGGAAGAGCCGGCAGTAGCACAGCTAGCATTAGTTCCTCCCAGCAGTGCGCCTGGCTCCCAGAGGCCACCTGTACTCATCAGTGGAAAGTACACCTGTGCACTGATCGGTGGCAGTCCTCATGTACTGAGTGGCCTGTACAGTCTGCAGCAGCCTCCGGCTTTCCTGTAGCACACTGGAGGGGTGCACACGAATAAGCTGCTGTGGTCTGTGGCACACTGGAGGGGTGCACACGAATAAGCTACTGTGGTCTGTGGCACACTGGTGACTAAAAAAAGGATGTGCTGTTCCAAACTGGGGAGGAAAAGGGGTTGAAACGGTTTATAATCACAAGTAAATCTTACTATACAGCCGTCCATGGGGATTGTGTGACCCCTGTTCAAAAAGTAATCTATGGTTGTACTGAAAGCAGTGTGCAGCACAGGGTCCCTTGTTTTTGATTACGCTTGTGTAACATTAAAAAAATGACTCATCATATGAGTGCCAGTTGTGTTTTAGCACACCGTTTAAAAAGAACAACTTTCTCTCTTCCAGGCTATGAAGTACCTGTCATATTTACTCTACCCCATGTGTATCGGAGGAGCTGTATATTCTCTCATTTATGTAAAATACAAAAGGTAATACTTACTCCCTTACGTGATTTTATTGTATTTTCATTATTGTATTTATATGCTTTATAAAGATGCCTTCATTAGTTTATTTGAAAGTTTCTTTGCTTTGTCTACAGTTGGTACTCCTGGCTGATCAACAGTATGGTCAATGGTAAGACTGGTTTCCAGTAAAATCAATCAGTTCTTTTGGAATGTTTTCAAACAATTTTTAAATGCTTATTAATGTATTCTCTCTCATTGCTAACAGGGGTTTATGCATTTGGATTCCTCTTTATGCTACCTCAACTTTTTGTGAACTACAAGGTGGGTGTTGCCCTAAAGCAAACTTTTTATGTGGAAAACTGAACTTGTAAGGGTGGTGTTTAATGTGAATTATTCTCTTATTTGAACAGTTAAAGTCAGTGGCCCATTTACCGTGGAAGGCATTCATGTACAAGGTAAGTGTAGAATTATATAAATATGGTAACGGTGCAGATTCTCACTTAATGATTGTTTGTAACTTTTGCGTAAGTAACCACTTACAGTGTATTTATCGAGAGTCGACTTAGATGTGGTCATTGGGAAAGTCGTCTGTACCGAAGTCAATTTCACAGTTAAATTGTGATCATGCAATAGTGTTTCTACATGCCATTATTTAATAAGTATGAGTGCTTATAAAGTGATGAAACTCATTATTTTGCATACTATGCTGCATAGCATGTAGCAGTTGTAGTATTTGGTATTTGGCCTTTCAGCATGGAATGCAAGAACAGTGGTGACGGTGGTGGTGGAAGCTTGTGGCATGAACTGTGCTCTGTGTCCCCCCAGGCATTCAACACCTTCATTGATGATGTGTTTGCCTTCATCATCACCATGCCCACCTCTCACCGACTGGCCTGCTTCCGAGACGACGTCGTGTTCCTGGTTTACCTGTACCAGAGATGGTCAGTCAAACAACCGTTTCTTTCTTACTTATCACCATGATCATTCAGCTGTTGGAGACTATGTTAGAACTGAGGTCAACTTCAGTGCACCGGAGTGGTACAGTTTTGTAAAACAGCCGTTTGTTTTAAAAATGCACCTTTTTGCACATACATGCATACAGTGATGTAGCAGTCACATAAAACACAGATTTGGCTCTCCTCACAAGAAAGTAGTTCTGTTTTTTTTGTGTTTTTTTAGTAAAGTTTATTTGAGGCTTTACTAACTGTAGGGATACAGAATCCATAAATAAGGCATGCCGGGTTTTCCCTACCCTAGACAGACTTAGGCGCAGCGCCTAAGTGATTTTGCAGAGCGCCTTAACCCGAATGAACGTAAAAAGGCATTTAGGCAACATATCAGAATGAATGAAAAAATAACGGTGATGCGTGACAAAAAAAAAAAAAAAACGGAGTGGCTTTATGGTTTTAAACACTCCGCGCTATGATGGCATTATAAATAGAAGTGGGTGATTGACAAGCGTTATGTTTTTATACATGGTAGGTTAAATGCATTTACAGAATATAGCGTTTTTTTCCCCACAAAGATGGTATTTCTTGATATAATTGTGCTGCCGTGTTAACACATTACTACGGTTGCGGGTCAGGCACTCTTCATGGTAAAAATAAATTTTAGGATAGCGCTTCGAATTGCTTGTGTCGAAAGTGCTGCGATGGAAACAGCGATAGATTTACCCACTAGCCACATCTGTCAAAAATGTAAACAAGTAATTGGGATGGCAGGTATGCCATCCCACCAAGTTACGCCTTGGCGGGGGCATGCCCCATACCTATACAGCACCGAGAGTTTGGCACTTTTCAGGGTTCCCCACAGAAATAACCACAACAGCCACAGACACTCAGCCCTTAAAAACATTAAATTCTGTACATTCTGACCCCATTTCAACAAACAGAATTCATAAACAACTTCACATGTCCACACAATAAAGCTCCAAACTAAGGGGATTTTGCGTTTTCTCCTTCTTCTTGTTCTTGTTCTTCTTCTTCTTCTTCTTCTTCTCATTCTTATTTTTCCTGCCGCCTATCCCACTAACAACATGTCTCCCCATTGGACATTTCACTGACACCAGCCAAATCTTCACCTACACCACCCAATCAAAAACACGCATACACACGCAAAATACCCATACCTTTTTACTCTGAAACATTTCCAATTTAAACCGCTAGTCTGCCTGTGGCCTAGTGGGCAAGGTTACAGTCTTGAGAACACAGAGTCGTAGGTTCAAGCCCAGCTAGGAACGTGTTTCTTTAACCTGCTTCGACCCTCACTAATTATCTCACTAGTCTACTACTTATCACTTATTGCTTTTGCACCATATCTACCCGCCGTTCACCGGCTACAATATTGCTAAGCCATATGGATTCAACGGGAGCTCCTCTGTGCTTACTGGCCTGTGTTCTTCTTTAAAAACACCGGCAGGTTTGCTAATGATATGTCACGCATTGCATAGCTATGGCATGGTGCTGCACTAACGAAGTCACAGACTGGTAAACGTCCGGTTTAAGGCTCGAATCCCGACTCGCCCTCAGGCAGATCATTTCCTCTTTTACACTAACGTTTTCTTACGGTTATATTTGCTTTACCAAAACTCACTCACGGCCACCCATATGCATTTCATGACGGCAAATGTATTCCTTTTATTAAAAAGTTACACCAGTTCACCGCTGTGCCATTTCTACTAACTATATTTCTTCACTTGGCTACCGTACAAAACCTTCTTATCAGCAAACGCCACGTTTCTACATTCATGTTACCTCGCCCTGTTCTCTATCTAGCCACATAGGCTACAAACAATTACTACGTATGTGTTTTGCAACTCCGCAATCTAAACAGCTAGTCCACCTGTGGCCTAGTGGGCAAGGTTACAGTCTTGGGAACACGGGGTGGTAGGTTCAAGCCCAGTTAAGAACACGTTTCTTTAACCTGCTTCGACCCTCACTAATAATTGTCTACTACTTATCAATAATTGCTTTTGCACCATATCTACCCGCCGTTCACCGTTCAGTTATTAACCGGCAACAATATTGCTAAGCCATATGGATTATGACTTACCGTCTGTACGTTCAGTTATTAACCGGCTACAATATTGCTAATCCATATGGATTCAACGGGAGCTCTTCTGTGCTTACTGGCCTGTGTTCTTTAAAACCACCGACAGGTTTGCTAATGATATTTCACGCATTGCATGACATGGTGCTGCACTAACGAAATCACAGACTGGTAAACCTCCGGTTGAAGGTTTGAATCCCGACTCGCCCTCAGGCAGATCATTTCCTCTTTTACACTAACGTTTTCTTACGGTTATATTTGCTTTACCAAAACTCACTCACGGCCATCCATATGCATTTCATGACGCAAATGTATTCCTTTTATTAAAAAGTTACACCAGTTAACCGCTGTGCCATTTCTACTAACTATATTTCTTTACTTGGCTACCGTACAAAACCTTCATATCAGCAGACGCCACGTTTCTACATTCATGTTACCTCGCCCTGTTCTCTATCTAGCCACATAGGCTACAAACAATTACTGCGTATGTACGTTCTGCAACTCCGCATTAAAACATTACATTTAAAATCATGATTCACTCATAAGTATAACTACTAGCACTGAACATGAGAAAAACACATTCGTGCAATAGATTGCACATGTTATTTAACCCTCCACTTAACCAACTAACGTTAAATACAGACTGTTATATACCGTTTGATAAGGAAACTAAGCTCGGTCATGGTCACTTCATTTACTTCGCACTATAGTCTGTGATTATGTCAACCTTCACCTACATGCCCATTCTGCTAAAAAACATATTGTTTCAACTACGCAATTTCATCATTTCGCCTAATTTATCTCACACTTGTTATTTTCTCATATGCAAAGCCTGCTGGGACATATGCGTCTGCTCCTATTCTCCACTATCAACTTTTCCGGTTCTACCTTAACAAAACAGCAAAGAGGATTCCTACCTGCAGATAAGCCTATCAAAATGCCTTATACACCTTACAAACACTAAAAGTGCATCTTCACGAAATAACAGACAACGGAGCAGGACAGAAGGGTACACAAGTTGCGACCTAGGCAGCTCTAATTCTACGGGCTTGCTGATTCTTTTGTCAATCAAGGCTCGTTGGATGCCCGTCAAATCCGTGAGTAGCCTACATAGCTACACTGGCCATATTTCACCTTTTCTGATGCGTTTACAATTACGCCACCGCACTATTTGTCACAGCCACTGTTTTACATATATAGCAACCGAAACTGCTAAACGTACACGCTCATCAGATTGTACAAATTCACACAATGATAGCCATATTCCACAACCGTTTCTTACAGGGTCACTTCGCATTTCTCACTCTCGTAATAAAACGCTTTGCAAAAAGAAATGATATCTCATAAAAAAAACACGTTTTCAACGTACAAAAATGCCAAGTTACTCAAAAGTATTGATATCAAAATGACGCCAAGTTACGGTACTACAAACAATATAGGCTATCTTGCCTCACCGAAATTTAATAACATGTATTCCAAAGCAATGCTACCCAATATTTCCTCAATTCTTTCAAGTCACTTGGCCCTGTGTTTTGTAATCATACCATATTACAATGTCATGCAAACGTTGTGTCAGATCAAAGTGTCAAATATTTCGTATTGCCTCATGGAACACATTGAAATTCATGTAGAAAACTGCTGGTCAGTCACTACAGGAAGCATATTTCTCCAGAAAACATATGTTTATACTTGCTTCTGAACTGAATTTGACTAAATGTACAAGTGATTGTTATTTGCAACGTACAATAAATACATGTAAAATACATACTGTACATACATACATAGAGAACTTATTTATCCCCATGGGGACATTCCCTCGCAGCATGTTACATTCACATTTACGAACAGACATTTATACCAAGAAACATACAATCATTCACGCAACAGAAAGGCTGACCACCAAAATACATACATACCAATACAAATTGGACATATAGATGCCGATTCAATCAATCATGACTGTGAGAAAGCCATCCACACACCTATGTTTGGCCTGTCCATGTACTGCACGCTTATATACACACAGGGCCAAGTGACTTGAAAGAATTGAGGAAATATTGGGTAGCATTGCTTTGGAATACATGTTATTAAATTTCGGTGAGGCAAGATAGCCTATATTGTTTGTAGTACCGTAACTTGGCGTCATTTTGATATCAATACTTTTGAGTAACTTGGCATTTTTGTACGTTGAAAACGTGTTTTTTTTATGAGATTCAGTTTTCACGGTCGGGAAAAATTTTATGACGTTAGCCAGCGAAGCTAGTTAGTTGACGTTACATAAAGATACCTCGATTGAACTAACGTTAGTATCAAATGTGGCTTGGTAGCTAAACAAAGTTAGGCTGTGTTCACACGTAACGTCTTTTTCTGATGAAAACCGCTGTTCAAAGCGTTTTTTCATATATATATATATATATATATATATATATTTTTTTTAAACGCTGTTCCAAAATCTAGCTGAGAGTGCCAAAGCCCTCTGAAAACCTAGGGAAAACCCTGGCATGTGATTCTCGTTGTCGTCTTATGTCATAACAAAGAACACATTCTTTTGCAGTTACTGATATTACCAGTATTTGTTACCACATTTTGAATTTCTGACATTGACTGATGGTCATTCTCTTTAAAGGCTTTATCCTGTAGACAAGAGCAGAGTCAATGAATATGGAGTTTCATTCGACAAGAAGCCCAAAGAGAAGACCCACAAAGACTAATAAATATACCATGTTGAAATGATGCAAGCAAAAGGAACCAAGAAAGCAGTGTTATCTGTTTTGAATGTCCACAGCAATAGAAGAGTTGTGCTTCTGAAGGGAGCATAGACACTGATCAAGTGTTGACATTTGTTACAGTTGACAGTGAGAATGGGGGAAAATTTAGCGCTTCTAAGCCCTACTCTACTCCACCCTAATGTGCCCTCTCCTGCCAAACTTCACCCATCCGAGGATAGGCTTTCGTGAGATAGCCCGCTCTCTGCGCACCATTGCTTAGCTCGACCAGTGTCAGACCTTAATTGCATCCTGTAGAAGCATGAAGAAGCCATCACCGCCTGCACCTGCTCAACCCTTCCAGTATGAGGCGCTCACTGGTCTCTCTGGACCCTGAGTTCATACCGGAATGTGTCCTTTCATTAGTAAAAATGCAGAAGAGCCACATTATTTCCTGACCTTGCAGATATGGATTATTTTCTTTTACTTAGCACAGTATTGCAAAATAAAATTAAAATGGTGCCAAACACAATTAAAATAATGTGATTTTTGTTGGAGGGAACTGAATGTACTTCTTTTAATTGTTGCAATTTTTGAATGGATAATAATAACTATATGTATTTCTTTCTTAGCCTCAAAATTCATGACTACTGAAAGCCCCCAGTAACTGATGTTGTGGCATTTTGAAAAATAACTGATCCTACTGTCAGAGATCATAAGGGACCCATCTGTTGATAATTCCTACTTATGTGCATCTTAATTCATGTACCTCATGTCAATTTGTGTGTTAGTTAGCTTTTTACCTTATGGCTTTTCCTTGAAAATAAAATACTGCCTTGAATATAAACTTGAGGTCCAATCATTTTTATTTGTTTCCCAAATGCTGTACATGGGTTCACATCTGAACTTGACATTTCTGCATTGGCAAGAGAGCAGACAGGATATCTGTGTTCTGTGGTGTCTGCCAGTGTATTTTTTTCCTCTACAGTGCCTGCTAATTTTTCTATGGGTCAAATAAATTCCTATAGTTTTGCTGTAATTCTATGTAATGCTATTAATATCCAGCATGATTATGAATATATAATGAATATGCTTCTGTGTACAGTAGTTTGTAACTTTGGTCCTGAGGAGCTGCTGCATCTTGAAGTTTTTGTTTTCACTTTAAAATCAGCAACCAGTTCAGAGCCAGGAAACCAGGTAAGGTGGTGAGATGTGTGGCACTATAGTCCCCCTGCACGGGTGCAGGTTTGAACCCCTGCCATGGCTCCTTCTGAGCTATGATCCCTTCTCTTACTCTCGGCTTTTAAACAGTCTGAACGAAGCAAAAAAATATGAAAGGAGGGTGGATTGTCCACCCTGCTTAAAAAGCAGGTGAGGTAGGCCATTAACTGTAATGAACTCTAAGTGATCAACAAGGTGCTGAGTAACAAAGAAAACTGGAAGACCTTGTGGCTCTTAAGGACCAAGATTGAAGATCCTTGTTTGTGCATTTGTTACAATATTTTTATTTCATAACTCCACAGTACTTTTATCTCATTTATACTAAGTATACTAATTGGATTCTAATTTACTTTGAATTATGGACTTTTTATGGAATACATTTCCTGTAAAGTAACATGAATTTCTTTAAATCAACATAACTTTTCCTTGAGTAAAAATATAATCATTTCTGTACTTATTTGAAATGTTGCTCGCTGACACCTTTTTAAATTCTGCACAAAATAAGTCACATTAAGAAAATGTACCTTAAACAGAACTGGCCTTACAACAATGCCTGATGATGCAACAGTGACCTGTTGTGCTGTAAATTGTTGGATACCAGTAGCACTGAATGTTCATGCAAAATGAAATGCATAAACAAATGCCATTAATGAGTAGATCCCACCTCTCAATTATGTGTCTGGTGGCGTATTGTATTATTGGGGGTCCTTTGAAATGAATGCATAATGCAGTAGACCAGCCTTCCTACAACAAAACACTGCATTTCACATTTGTGAAAACACATTAAAACAATGCTGCAAATCTTGTATTCTTAAATAATTTTACCTTATACAACCTTTAAGTCTCCTTATCATATAGTAAAACCATGAGCAAACATCAATATTCCTTTAGATAATGTTTAATGCTGTACTGTATATATGTTCGAGTATGAAAAAAATGAAAAAATGATAATCTTAATGTTGCATCGGTGAGCCACCAATTCATATTTTTGACTGTTTTCCATTTGCATTTCAAGAATTCAACAAAGGCACTCTTGGGGTATGTGCTTGTATTTGAAGGATAAATTGTTCAACACAATGGCCAACATATCTGGAAAAGTGAAAGACAAGGTTAATTCTACTTTAAAAATTTTTATTATTTTTATTATTTGTACCATATGACTGGAAAAAGTTGTGTTGCATTTCATTCTACTAACAAACGACTGTCAAGTAGCTAGGCAACACATGGAGCTAAAGCCAATCCATAGAGTGGTGTCATCTTTGAATCAAACTGGTTCAAACCTCCTGTCCATTGTGCCCATTGTATTGACTTGCTGTTTGTATGTACAGAATAGGTGGTTGCCCAGGGGTGGTTGACAACAACATAGCTTCAACAATACAATGAGTTTACTAACCATCATATGCAGGATAAATTCCCAGAAAGGTTTGTTTTGGCATTCTAAGCATGATATCTGAGCAACCCAGACCCAGAGGCAACTATTTAAGCCAAAAGGAGAGCTCGTTCTCATCACTGAGGACTTTGAGAACCGCAGGACTGCTCATCATAAAATTTACATTCTGAATTTACAGCTATGAAGACTGGACTCACTTTTCTCCTTGTGATCTCTTCTTTTTGCTTTGCAGGTACTTCAATGAATGCAGCTGCTTTAGATCACTGACCAATGAGTTAATATGTAAGCTACAGTGAATGACCCTGAAAGCCGACTGTTGCTGTTAATGGTTATGATACGGACCTACCGTGTGTGAGCTAAATATATACAATGTATAAACGCACTACTATTTATCATTGGTCTCCAAGGTAAGGCTGCCAATACAGGGACTTAACTATTTCAATGACTTTTATGTCTTTTCAGCAGATGCGCTGCAGTGCTACTCATGCACATCGTCCAGCAGCAACGCACAATGTAACCAGAACACAGTGAACTGCACTGGCTTAAGTGACACCTGCATGACCACTGTAACCCAAGTTGGTAAGTCCAGAGTTCATATATAACTGATTCCTGTTACCAGATACCGCGACTTTCATAAAAGGGCAGTGGGGCTATATATGCTGCCACAGTAAAGGCATAATACTGTGATTCCAAAATCAAACTTATCTATTATACTTGTCACATTCAATGCATGTCTGTACAGGTTTTTTAATGAATTTTTTTTATTTTTATGTGAGCGGTCTTGACTGATGGTCTTTAACTCAACTGCTTTGAGTTAAATGCATGACTTGTTCCACTTGCTCCAACAATACAATATCTGGTATTGTTCCATCCATGTAATACAAGGGCCAACATTAATTAATTAATGTTATATTCAGGTTCGACTGTGGCTAATGATTGCCAATTGTGTTGCCCAGAGTACGGAAGTGTTCAGTCGATCCGCATTTCATTGCTATCTGGCGACTTCCGCTGTTAGATGCCAAAGCCGCACATCAACATCTTCCTCTGACAGTCCTCTCACTCGGCTCCATAGAGAATTTGTGCCGTTGAAGCTTATGATGTAATGTGAAACAGACTCTACCACCCATGTTGAATGCAAGAGTTTGCTGCCCATTGAATTCAATGAAGAAAACCAAGGCCATTTAACAACCAAAGAAAACCACATGGCTCATTTTTTTGTGATCATAAATTTCATTAAGTGTAGCAGTTTGTGAAACAATGGCCGTTTTGGTCTAGAAGTTTTGGGAAAATATTCAAATGTTGCCTACATATTTTATTACACATTACATATTCTCACAATCTGCTTTTCATATGAAATGTAACGTTTGTTAACCCAGTATCAAAATACCATCCGGGAAGTTTTATTTTGCAATAAAGTGTGACATTCACTTTATTGGAAATGCCAAAGTTTTTCCCTCAACATGCGCAGTACAGGCTTACTTCTGGGGCTTCTCAGGCTTAGGTTAGACCTGTCTGGTTAAATGTGTATGTCTATGCTCGGCTCTGTGCAAACTTTGTGAGGTGTGATGTGAAAAGACGCAGGCCGATAACACCACGCGTTTTGGTGGAGAACCGCGGATGTCTTCACCCCCCCGAATCAGCTGTGGAGAACGTGCATGAACGCGGCTACAAATAGTCAATTGGATATATTCCATATTAGGGAAAGAATTGGACATTGGGTGTTTTTTATTATTTATTTTACATTAATGTTATATTTATATATTTACCATCATATGCGCTTATAATGTCCTTAGTTTACACTTAAAATATAGATTTTGGCTTATATAGTAATTACTTTAAAAAGTGCCCTTGAACGTTTCAATAAGAGCTTATATTGAACTGGTCGTGGCGTGTGCAACTGTCTGTAGATGACTCGTAGATGACAGGCCTCTAACAACATCTGTCTATGACCTTTTCAGTGGGGATTCAGAGCATAACCAAGACTTGCTCTACGGCCTCAACATGCAACGCTGCAGCCGCCGCCAACATCAACTTGGTGATTGGAGCGAACACGGTCACATGTTGCCAGACAAACCTTTGTAATGTGAATGGCTTCGAAATGATCCGGCTGAATGTACTGCTTTTGGCCCTCCCTGCTGCTATGATGGCCCTGAGCTTCGGTACATCCTAACTGCCATACTACTCAGGAGGGAATGTGTATCACTTGTGATCGATAAGTAAAAATAAAGAAGGCAAAGTTTTTGGTGTAGTTCTGTGGTTTGTACAGGGAGAAATATACACAGAAAAATAGTCAGAGTAAAATCAACTGATAGCACTTTTAGCTCTAGTATTTTTTTTACTATTATATAAATTTGCAAAAACACAACTCCTAAAAATATGTCTACACACTAAACTGATATCAAAATGATGCTGCTATATAGTGCCACGAAAAAGTAATTGCCCCCCCTGATTTCCCCTATTATTGCATATACGTTTTTCAGATCTTTAGACAAAATGTAATATTAGACAAAGGGAACCTGAGTATACACAAAACATTTTTTAAAATGACTACTTTACTAATAATAAATTATTACTAAAAAGGTTATCAAACACCCATATCACTTCTGTGAAAAATTGTAATTACCCCCTTAGGTAGTTACTCAATCTACCAATTAAGCTAATTTTATTGGTAATTAGATTCAGCTGATTGAATACAGCCAGGAATTCAAAAAGGAAGTCACTGCACATCAGCCAGTTCAAAGGCTAATCCGGTATTTCTCAGATTAAGGACAATATAAGATTCCAAAAGAATGCAGATGCAAAATAAGCCCTTTAATGGTAGAACATAAAACTGATGTGTTTTGATTCCACTGTGTCTTCATCGGAGTCAAATAAAAGAGACATAGTACAAGATCAGCAGTTCCTAGTCTCCAACAGATGTAGACAACAATTGACACACATGCTTCCAACAGGGGCAAACATAAGGCCTTTATTTGGATATAAACTTTGGATAACAATCACCGCAATGTTTATACCAATACAAATGGGACAATTAGAAACAAATCACCAATTGCAGCAACAACAAAAAAAAAAACAATCAACAATAATAAATCATGTTTCTTTTATGCAGTCAGGCTTGGTTGCAGCCAGCCCTGTCTAAACCTTACTTATATTGAACCTTACCATTAGAGTGTAGTCACGACAAAGTTTCTATAAGCACACTATGCCATAATCAATTCCAGAAGAGATTTAAAAAATGCTGTTTAAATACATCAGTCTTGAAAAGGTTTCTAGGGCTCAGGGACTCCACTGAACCACAGTGCAAGCCATTATCTCCAAATGAAGAACCCTTGGAACAGTGGAGAATCTTCCCTGGAGTGGGGGGCCTGCCAAAATTTCTCCAAAGCCGCTGCGACAACTCATCCAGGAAATCACAAAATATCTCAGAAAAACCTTCAAAGAACTGCAGGCCTGCCTCTCTAGCCTCAGCTAAGGTCAGTGTTCATGACTCCACAATAACAAAGACTGGGAAAAATGGGATTCATGGAAGAGTAGCACGTCAGAAACAACAGTTAAGCAAGAGAAACAGCAATGCTCATCTCACATTTGCAAAACAACACCTGGGCACCAGGCCTTTTGGGATAATGTTCTAAGGACAGATGAGTCGAAAGTGAAAATGTTTGGATGACACACATCACATCATGTCTGACATAAAGCAAATACAAAATTTCACAGTAAGAGCATCATACCAACAGTCAAACATGACGGTGGTAGTCTAATGGTGTGGGGATCCTTTGCTGCCTCTGGACCTGGACAACTTGCCATTATTGAAAGAAACATGAATTCAGCTTTGTACCATAGGATTCTAAAGGAGAATGTCCGGTCATCTGCTTGTGTACTGAAGCTGGAGCGTACTTGAATTATGCGGCAAGACAATGATCCTAAACACAAAAGCAAGTCCACATCTGAATAGCTGAAAAAATAACATAAAACTAAAGTTTTGGAGAGACCTCATTAAAGTCCTGACTTGAACCCAACAAAGATGTTGTAGGAGGACCTGAAACAAACAATTCATACTCAACAACCTACCAATTTGTCTGAATTAAAGCAGTTCTGCAAAGTACAGTGGGCTAAAATTCCTCTACAGTGACGTGAAAGACAGAGATTGAATTATCATAAGCATTTGGTGGCAGTTATTGCTGCTAAAGGTGATTACCAGTTATTAATTTTGAGGGGACAATTACTTTGTCACATGGGTGATATGGGTGTTTGATAACTTTTTTCATTAAATAAATGAAATTGTGTTATGGGTTTACTCAGGTTCCCTTTATTTACATTTTGTCTAAATATCTGAAACCATTCAGTGTGACTATGTGAATATGCTATAATAGAGTAAATCAGGAAGGGGGCAAAACTTTTTCATGGCTCTGAATCTCAAAGCAATGCTACCAATGTATTCCTACATTCCTTCAAGTACCTTGAGCCTTTATTTATTCACGAGATGCTGCAAATCTAGTATTCAGAGATTTTGCAGCCAGTACCATCTTTGTGGGAAACATTAAACTACATTATTTATTGGGTTCATACAGTGTGGCTAATTGGAGGGCCAAGATAATGTCAGAACCCGAGGAGGATGGTCCTACTTTTTCAATTGCAGGAATCCACCACTGCATAGGCAACCGCTAACCGGCAAAGTAGGGGACAAACATCAGCTTAGCTAATGTAGATCACTAATAGTAGTTCAGCTAGCTTGAGAAGTACAAATCAATTAATTTGCTATTTATTTCTTCCCATTGCTTACGTTTGCAACTAACAGTATGATATATGGGCAAACCCACAGAACTAAATAAGATCCAAATGGATTGGGCAGTTTTCACATAGATTACCAAGCTGTTCACTCAGTCACCCAGCTGTTTTTTTTTTAAAGCTAGGAAGCTAGCCAGCTCAGACATGATTGTCCATTGTTCAGTGTCTTCCCAGTTCGAGAGCATTCATCTAATTTGTGGTTTTACATTAGTTACCTTGTAGACAAGCTTGCTCTGAGCCATGAAACAATTTTGCCTACTTACACTAAATGCAATTTAACAAAATGTCTCTTCCTTAACAACAGGTAAAAATAGATTAGGAATAAAGATTATGAGGATTATGAATGTGAAAGTAATATAAACAAACTCATAAACATATCAAACATGCAGCACAGTACCCGAATGTATTAAGACCACCAGCAGCCTATAAAGACTGAAATATCCTGTTTTGGTGATATTACATTGATGATAGAAGGCTATTTTGAGTGTATGGAAGAAATTTAATTTAAAAGTCACCCCAAGGTTATTTTTTTAGGTATAATTACAGAACATTCTAGTTTAAAGGACAAATTGGAAAATATAGGTGCTTTTTAAACAAAGAATTAACTGCATAGCAGTGAAAGCTTATATCATGCCTATGGATGATAACACCAAGTTGTAGCATATAGAGAGAAAAATAAAGGAAAGTATAAAACACCTTGTAGTATCCCTTAGTTCAGGTGGTGGTGGTCAGAGGAATCCATGCAAGAAAAATGTCTGTCTGAATGAAAGGCTTAAACCATGAGAGTGCTTGACCAAAGGGTCCTACAAGATTGTCAAGCCTATGCAGTAGAGTTTGATCAAGTACTGTGTCAAAGGCAGCATTGAAATTTAAAAAAAAAAAAAAAACAAGCATAGAGTACAAGAAGGAAAATATTAAAAACTTTTACAAGAACTGTTTTTGCACTGTCAGGTCAGTTCTAATTAGACTCTGATACATAATGTTAAATTTAAATAGATATGCCCACCTTGTGCTCTGTGATGGTAGGAATAATATGTACCTTCCATCCAAATAATAAAATAAATCCAGACATTAAGTTGCTTGCTATAACACTATTTCACTGTTTTTTTTTTTTTTAATTACCAACGTGCGTTTTGGACAAGAGCCTGTGCTCATTTCAGTCCATGTTCTAGCATGCTGGAGACACAGACCAGCCTGGCCCCTCAGGACACTTGCAATCATTTTTTCTCATAAGAACAAATAGTCACAATATGTGTATTTTATTCGTCTTATGACTGTCCATGGGTCGATTTCATGATTTATTGTGTCATTTGGGCACTGTTATAATATTTGTTGTGGACCAATGAGGTACAGTTTGCGTCACTTCCTGATTACTGCAGAGGACTAAGCTACAGTAGGGGCTACAGTCTATGGCCACTAGGTGGGAGGTGGCGCCTCTTGGCCTTGACATTGCGGCTCCGACTACGGTCCACCTGTGCGAAGTCAGAAAATGCAGGCATCCCATTTCGTAGTGATTTCATTATGGCGTCTGCTATTTACAGCTGCACTAGACGACCATAAAATAATCCTCCTCTAAAGTTTTTCGGTAGCCGAGTCATTTTTGCTATTTCCTTTAGCCTACTTAACCAAATAATTAGTTGACAGAAAGCATAATCAGCTTGCTATATTTGGTAGTCCAGTAGCCTATGCTAAAACAGTCCGCAACTTCGGCTACCAAGCCATTTGACTAGCTAACTAACCATAACCGACAAATATTCAATTTTTCAAACGTGTTTGACGGCTTGTCAGTCGTGTACATTCCGTAAATGTCTACCTGGGCCATGCTTTACGCATGTGACAAAGCTAATCGCGACTTTGGGATAAACACTGCAAAATTTCCAGTTTCACGAAGCGAATTAAGAGTCTTAGGTTTATTTGCTAGATAACATACAACACACGATGAAATCACACACACAGAATTTAACGAAATTAACCATCTTTGTAAGATTGGTATTTAGAAAGGAACATGTTTTTAGCATTTAAGAGACCGACAAGAGCATTTAAGACAGCGGTTCTCAGAATCGGTCCTGGGGGCTCCTTGCTTATATTGGCATTTCTCCATGGGTTTTGATGATCTGCAAGAAAAAAACTAATAGCCTAATAATAATTAGAAATTCAATGTACATTATTTTTGTCTTCATGCACCAGGTGGAAATCTTGCCGTACAGAGTGCGTTGTCATATTTACACGCCTGCAGATCAGTTATTAAAATACTTGGTAGATTTGTTAATCACCACTGACTGTGTTAATTTTTATTCGGTAAAAAGTGACTAGCTAGCGCCACCCAGCAAGTGAACACCACAAGCGGCGATGGAGCAGTTACTGGCTCATTAACTGACTGTGGCGAAAACCTATGACGATAACTTGCTCGGTTAACAGCAGGTCTACCAGACAGTTATATGAAAATTAAACTAGTCAAATCATCAGTAGCCTACACATCTCTGATTGATTGACCATCAGTGTAGTCGATGTTCTTCCCCTGTGGTTCATATTGCTAATGGGTGAGCTAACCACGGATAGCCTACCTAGCTCACTGGCAAGCTGATATGCTAGCTAAGCATATTCGTTTTGCTGAGAAACATATATTGAAGATAACGGAACATAATTGTATTATTCATGTCGTACATATAACGTGAGTAGGCCTACATGACACAGTACAGTCATAGATGGAAATTAAACTCTGTAAACATTTGATATATTTTAAAACATAACGGCAGACAGTCAGCTAGCCTCAAGTTCGTTCTGCAATCGTTCGTTCAGGTTGATGGGTTTTTCCCAGAGACTGTAAATCATATTGTAAAAAACACAGAACCGCTTAACTCTATGGTTTTGGCTCCAAATCGACAACATGGCCGCGCCCGCCATTGAGCTTCAAAACGTGTTTTAAGCCGCGTTTCCACCGCAGGAACTATACCCCGGAACTAGGAACCTTTTGAGGAACTCAGTGCGTTTCCACCGCAGGAACTAGGGTCTAAATTTAGTTCTGGGGGCTTTGTTTTACCCCCCAAAACGTTCCTGCTCGGGGGGTAGTACTTTCCGAAAGTACAGGAACCTTTTGGGTGGAGCTTGCAGCGCTGAACATTTCTGATTGGTCGAGTACTCGTAGCATTTGTGTTGTATTTATTTTCCGCCATTACCCGCCATGTTTGAAAATATGCAGCGGCAAACCAATTTATTTTCATAATAACTTCAAATCAAACTTGTATGTTATGCGGCGCAGTAGCCTACTTTTGGTTATAACCTGTCAACGTCTTGGAATTATAACTTCTGTTCTTTTCTTGCTTTAGTATTCGTTTTATAAAATGCTAAGCATTCGTGCTGGGACAGCATATTACGTAGGCTACCAAAACATTCAAACGGATTAATTCGGTTGCTGAATATTTTCTTCCGGATTTTCTGTTAGCCCGTTGTAATTGACTCAAAACGTTTGATACAGTTATGTGAGGTATGCGGTAGTTCTGCATAATTAACATTGGTGATACAGTACAAGCAAACTGGAAATCACCTTCCGCACTTTTTATCCGGGTAAAATAACAGGTTAATTCTAGTAATCTTCGCTTTAGCTTTTTCAGACTGCCGTAATTTTACTCAATTTTACTGCCATTTTTCAATTCCACGAAAAGACCAGGAAGACTATGGACTCATTTATGGTGCATGGTTCGCATCTGGAGGACACACTTCGCTGCTCGGCTAGCAGTAACTTCGAAGGAAAGCAAACGGTGGATGTACCACTACTAATTTACATTTTCACGCAAGTCCGAGTTTTCGTTCTATTCTTGTCATTTTGCGATTAGCCTATATGGAATTGACAACGAGAAAGTAATAAAACAGCAAATTGTTTACAACGTGTGCATGGTTTCTGCTGTTAATGAATGTGTTTGAGAGGATATATGAAAATCAATAAATACAAAAGTAACCATATATAGTCATTGTTGGTAACCCGTTGTATATAAGTGGAATAAACCCCTCCGGGCTGTCCCGGTTATTAGAAAATAATGTAGGCTACTTCGGTGGTAGTATGGGGTTACAGAAGAAATCATATGACAGATGGACCGACGACAACGTCAGTGGGCTAATTTGCCTAATCTTCGCGGTACTTTAGACCCCGGTGGAAACGCAGACAACCATTGGCTGAAGGAACCTTTTAGTTCCTGGTAAAGTAGTTCCTGGGACTGAAAGTTCCGGGTAATTTTGGTGGAAACGCGGCTTTAGAGACCCACGGAGAGTCGATGGGTGACGTCACAGTAGCTTTGTCCATATTTTTTACAGTCTCTGCCCTGGACAGATCGCCAATCTATCACAGGGCACACACACCATTTATTCATCATTCAAACACAAAACTCACGTGGACACGGGGAAAACGTGCAAACTCCACACAGAATGTCCCAGGCTGCGATTCGAACCCAGCACCGTTTTTCTGTGAGATGATAGTGCAAGACAAAAAACAAAAGCTTTCTTTGGTTGCCTTTCGGAAACCATTTATATTTCAACACAATCAATGTGGAGATATACAAGAACCGGAGACAGCTTCTGCTAACCGGCTCCATAGATTCCTATGGGAGCTGCTGATGGCGGCGGCGCCTGAAGCCAGTTCATGGAGGCTGCCATATTTATTAATGGGATTGTTTTTTTGGTCCAGAACATGCGCAATCGGACGGTTACCTACAGTAAATGTGAACGGATGAATAGGAACTTTAAAAATCTTATATCTACTTCTGTAGGCTCAGAAAAAAATCTGCCTCTGGAGAGTAATTAGTTTTAGTGGAAATAAATTTTAGAATTTAAAAGTACTGTCCATTGTACAATTTCGACAGAGTAAATTCATAGTTCAGAATTTACTTCAGATTTGCTTTTTGGCGCCAGAGGCTTAAACTGCAGTATATCCGGTAACCATTGGAGTTTGCATGCTTTTATGGAAATGTCAATCACCGGTCCCCTGATACGAGCCACTGGACGTTCGTTGAGCCCCCATCCCTCAAAAATGACGTGGCAGTTGCAGTATAAAATACAACGTCCCGCCCCACTACTTCCTCTTTCCGCCAAGACTAGATCCTTAGCTGTGCTTAAGGAACAGGTGCTCGGTCCTTCTCTGAAGCTAAGGCCTGTTAATCCGGCGACTAGCACCATTACAATTAGGCATCCATCGCCAAAAATATAAAACTTTTCAAGTAAAATGGCTTCCGTTTCAGAACTCGCCTGTATTTACTCAGCTCTCATCCTCCACGACGACGAAGTCACCGTCACAGTAAGTCCTGTCCCGCTGCTGTCAGCCTGGTAACTAGCATAGGCAATATGGCGACGAAAAATGCATTGATTCACACATCTAATAAATGTTCCTGTGGTTATGTAGTGGGACTACGTAAGGCGTCTGTTTGACCTCACGGGTCGTGATATATATATATTAAAATTAAGATAGTTAAATGTATAGAAGTCGATGTGCCATGGGATTGGGCCTAGTGAGCCTTTAGCTTGAAAGCCGAGCGTATTTCTTACCGTAATGTACATAAGTTAACTTTAGCTTGCTTAGTATAAACACATTTAATTTGGTTCCCAATAATTCAGCTAACGTTAACGTGATTGCCAGTGTAAAATGCTTTGAGTAGCTGTCAGTCGAAAGATAAGCATTACTTAAGTTAGGCAGCTGACGGGTTATAATACACGTGTGTGGCGCTATTCAGTAAAGCAAGCGCAATTTTATGAAGGTAGATTGCTGGTTAAATGCAAACTGCGTTCGGTTGCCAATGTTTATGCGTAGGGTCATTTAGAGAGTAAATCACAAGGCTGGTTGTATGAATTTATTGTAGGAGGACAAGCTGAATGCCCTCATTAAGGCCGCCGGGGTGACTGTTGAACCTTTCTGGCCCAGTCTTTTCGCTAAGGTGAGTCTGAAAACCTGAACTTTGATTTGTATCTGTCGTGACTACACTGTCTAGAGGTGTATAGCAAGTGTAATGAACCAGTGTCGTCTTCAACTCTCTGCTACAGTGGCTCAGTTTATCAGTCACAAAAAAAACAGAATTGGCCAACTAAGTCAGTTTCCATAATATACCGGAGATATTGGAGTGTGTTAAACTCTGTTGACGAAGTGCTGTGAAGTGGTAACCGTTTTAATATTTTATTGGGAGATAATGTAAGACATGGCAAATGTAAGGTTTTGGTTCTTGTCTCATAATGGAGTGTGTAACGCTGTTAAAGGAGGGCTAAAGTTTGGTGCGGTCTTCTCCCTGTCGCTCAGGCCCTGGCCAGTGTGGACATCGGCAGTCTGATCTGCAGCGTGGGTGCTGGTGGTGGTGCACCTGCTGGCCCAGCTGCGGCTGGAGCCGCTGCCACCACTGCTGCTGCCCCGGGTAAGCTCATGAGGTTTAGGCATGACCTCCTCATTCTACCAGATATGGAATTATATTCGTATTGACAATATTGATTAAATAAAATTGATGTGGAATGATACTGAAAGTGAAATTGATGGAGAATTCCTTTTGGAGGTACTTTTGGAAGTACTTGATTTATTCTTGGTTTGTGCAATTTACACAATTTTTCTCCATTTTTTCTATATAATCAAATCCTCCTTGTTTCAAATATTCTGCTGTGAAAACGTTAACAATCCTACGTATTTGGTACTGTGACATAGTATTTTAAATCGGAGGAAAGTATTGAACTCTTTACTGGTCTTATGTCCATAGTTCACACATTTGAATTGAAACTTTGAAGAAACAGTCTTCCAATTCATTGGAATTTCAATTTGTACCATTGCTTCAACCCTGTCTCTTTGTCCTCTTTGGTTTTAGCTAATGTGTAGTTCAGTGGTAACCAACCCTGTTCCTGCAGATCTACCATCCTGTAAATTTTCATTTCAACCCTAATTTGGCACACCTGATTCATCTAAGAGCTGAAGATCACTAGCTGTTGAATGAGATGTGATTTGTTAGATATACAGGACTGTAGATCTCCAGGAGCTGGGTTGGTTACCACTGGTGTAGTGGGACATGATTTGGCTCAGGTGGGGTGTACAGATCGAGTTGTGATTGTATCGAGGTATCTCGTTAAAGTGCAGTATGGCCCATTGAAACATCTGCCTCTTTATTCCAGCTGCGGAGGAAGAGAAGAAAGAGGAGAAGAAAGAAGAGTCTGAGGAGTCCGATGACGACATGGGCTTCGGTCTCTTTGACTAAATTTTTTACTCATCAGAAAAGAAAAATAAAAATGAGAAAAGCATCTTGTTTGCTTGTCAATGAACATTTTGTTGGTAGACTTGCAGCCTCTGTTATGTGGTACTGTAAAGTGGGTGATAAATTACTCGGGTGTAACCTGGTCAGCCTCCGAACGGTCTGAATTGGAGCAGCTCTACTGTAGATGAGGACAGAAATGAGGTGAGGATCACCAATGATTTTTAAGTTGGTAATTTACCAACTTAAAAAAAAAAAAATGATGCCTGAAGTACAGTGAATCTAGAAATTCTGTTTGTAAAATACTGAATATAATCCTTGTATCTAAAGTTTATACTAGACGTAAGTTAAGTACCTGCTGGTTACTGGAGTGTGCTGGTGTGAGTTGCAGGCTGTGGCGCACAAACACATGCACACTCGGGAGAGGATAAGCAACCCTGACTGTCATCAGAGCTATTGAGTTATCCCACTGGCCACAGTTGTGGCCATGAAAATATAAAACTGGGGTAAGATAACATGCATAATTGTAAAAACTATATTCATACATCACTATTGGATACTTTAAAGATTATGTATGCGAAAGATGGATATTTTGTCTAAAGGGGAACCTATTTTACTGACCTCTTCCTGGTGGAGTTAATGTAGCCATGTTCCTCTGTCCATTCACATCGAACACAAATCACTGCAACAATCTTTCGCCTCAAAAAGTTAAGGACGTTTATTTTGGTCACTTATGACCAGCGGCATTAAATGGTGGTAAATGGTAAATGGACTGCATTTATATAGCGCTTTTATCCAAAGCGCTTTACAACTGATGCCTCTCAATCACCAGAGCAGTTAGGGGTTAGGTGTCTTGCTCAGGGACACTTCGACACGCCCAGGGTGGGAATCGAACCGGCAACCCTCCGACTGCCAGACAACCGGTCTTACCTCCTGAGCTATGTCCCTCAAGAATAAGAAAGTAGCAGTCATAAAGATACTAGAAGTACCTTTAAAGGACCATGTCAAGTCTCTAAAAACACATTCTCTTCTAAATTCTCTTACATTGATGGGCCGTTCATTGACAACCTCACGTGCATTTCTGATGGTGTGTGTGATTTCCAAGCTAATTTAAGCATAAGATTGCAGGTTTGGATTTAAGTCTTGCTCTGGTTACCATCCATCCGTCATCTATATGCACGTTTTCCTGGTCAGGGTTGTGGGGGGTGTTGGACCCTATCCCGGCGTGCACTGGGACAGGTCACCAATCGGCACACCAGTCACATTCATAACTGCAATTTAGAGTCTTCAATTAGCCTACCTGCATGTCTTTGGACTGGGAGGCAACCAAACTGCCCATACAGACACGGAGGCCCAGATGAACCCAGGACATTCTTGCTGCGAGGTGACAGCTACCCACTGCACCATCGTACTGCCCCCCCGCTAGCAAGTCTGGCTAAATTAACTTTCTTCAAGAATCCGAAAATCCCAAGTTTTTCCCTGAGTTTTTTTTTTTCAACAAACTAATCGGGTTAACTGAGTTAGGCAAGTACGTGAAACAGGGCTCAGGTATTTAAATAGGCTATGAAGATAAATAATAATTATAACAATAATATGCAATGGCAGGGCATCCCATGATTTCCTACAAAAATTGCTGGGGTAAGGAACTCATGGCATTCTGTGTACATAAGAGTATGTCACCACTCAAAAACAAGATCCCTATTACCTTACAGCTGGAAAAAGATGCATTTTCAGAGAGCCGAGGGTGCTCCTCTTTAACAATCTGGCTTCTCTGATTTTGTTGTATAATCAATTATGACACGTTCAAGTTTTTGTGCCACTCCCACTATGAATGTCCACACTTGTGCATGCAGTAATGGGAAGTGTAAGAAGTCTGTCTCTGATGCCAATATGTCTGCTGGCCACACATTCCCTTGATCTTATCATTATCGCAATACAGTTGGTACAATGGTAGAATAGCGACCGGGAGTGAGAGATTGGGAACCATTCAAGTCAACAGACGTGCTAATTCAATCACAACAGGACGGCCAATACACTATGGCCTAATTGATAGGTGTTACAAGGACTGACTACATCTGTCTTGGTATGTATATTCAACACTACTGATCAAAGCTTCAAAAACAAATAAGAAGCAGCCTCTGGAAAGGTTCGTGGTTCAGTCTGACTCTGCTGAATCCAAGGTGTCATTCGTGCGCTTTGTCACTGCCGGTATTGGAAATAAACTTTGTACTTTTTCATCACGTTCGAGAGACGTCCTTTTTTCCTTACAGAAGGTTTGGGATTAAAACACTTGAATAACAAAAAAAAGGAGAACTTGCACTGAAAACATGTATTGCTATATTCTCCGCAACTTGTCAAGATACCATTTTTCTTGAGCCAAGCAATTTCACACAGAGAGAATGGTGCCAGAGAACTCAGTTCCCTCAGAATTCATTTTACCAGTTCTGATCAGTTCAGGAGACCAACTTCAGGGTTTTTGTTTATCTATACTTTGATTTGATGAAGAGCTTGCAGTGATAATTGTGTTCTCATGCAAAAACTAGATTACTAAGCCTCAAGTGATACGAGAACATTTATCTGGTCATTGAGGAAGAACATAGTGAGCTCCATAATGTTTTTTTTTTTAAATTGGCTCTGTACTCCACAATTTTAGATTTGTAATCAAACGATTCACATGTTGTTAAAGAGCACATTCTCAGTACTATTTAAGTGTATTTTTAATACACTTTGGTTTCACCATGTAGACATTACAACACATTTTATACAGAGCCAAATCAAGAAAAAAAAAATGTCTTTGTTCCAAACATTAGGGCGCTCACTGTATATACACTAAACAAAAATATTAATGCAACACTGTCAATTTCGAAGATTTTATTGAGTTCAAAGGTGATAAACATAAATCTGTCAACTGAAATAGATTCATTACGCACTTATCTATTGATTCCATGTGGTTCGGGATACAGGGGCCTCATTTATAAAAATGTTCTTAGATTTATACTTGAACTTAGTCTTAAAATCATGTCCGACGGTGTGTATACGTTCGATTCATAAAAGATACTGAGCATAAAAAACCTTGCTTACGCAGGTTCTAAGAAGCCCATTTGTAACTTACGCACATGTGATCTATAAATCTCAAATTAACTTAAAATTGACGGCACCTGAACGTGCCTTACAATCAGCTATTCACCCTTATATAATGCTGGCACAAATGAGGGATTAGTCAGGAATAACCATGGACCAAAAGAGAAAAGCAAACTTTTTGGAAGACGAGTTCACCGATGAAAGAGGAGATTGAAGACAGGCAACGCGTATTATTCGGTGGACTAAATAGTGGGTTGACAAACAATTAATTCCTCACACTTTTAATTGATAATTCCTATTAAATTGTTCATAAAGCTAATGCAAAGTTCACCACAGGCTTGGACGCATGTGCGTCCCAAACTGCAATACCCCTACATAACCAGCAGGAAAATCACTTACGTCAAGTCTAGGCTTTGCATAGAGATAAGATCATTTCCACGTCAAAGTGAGGTTTTATAAATAACTACTTACACGTGGTTTTCTGCGTAAGTCATACTTAAGATCAATTTTGATCGTAAGTCCGTTTTATAAATGAGGCCCCTGTTCTGTGATTCTTTTCCAGGTGGTTCTTGGTCTTCTTCTTTTTCTCTTGCTTTGTGGGTTCCATGTTAGAGCCTGCTTTGTGATTGATGAACAGAATACCGATCAGTATCTTGTGTGACCACCATTTGCCTCATGAAACGCAACACATCTCCCTTGCATTGAATTGATCAAATTGTTGATTGTAGCCTGTGGAATATTGTCCCACTCCTCTTCGATAGCTGTACGAAGTTGTTGGATATCGGTGGGAACTGCAACACGCTGTCGTATGCGCCGGTCCAGAGCATCCGAAACATGCTCAATGGGTGACATCTCTGATGAGTAAACAGGCCATGGAAGAGCTGGGACATTTTCAGCTTCGAGGAATTGTGTACAGAATTGCAACATGGGGCCATGCACTGTCATGCTGAAACATGAGGTGATGGCGATGGATGAATGGCACAGCAATGGGCCTCAGGATCTCATCACGATATCTCTGTGCATTCAAATTGCCATGGATAAAATGCATGTGAGTTCTCTGCCCATAGGATATGCTTGCAGATACCAACACCCCACCATCACCATGGGACACTCTGTTCACATTGACATCAGCAAACTGCTCACCCACCCGACGGCCGACGCCATACACGCTACCTGCCATCTGCCCTGTACAGCTGAAACCATGATTCATCAGTGAAGAGGACCGTTTGTCCAGCATGCCAGTGGCCATTGAAGGTGAGCTCTTGCCCACTCACATCGATTGTGATGCCGAACTGCAGACAAATCAAGACCCTGGTGAGGAGGTTGAGCACGCAGATGAGCTTCCCTGAGGTCCGTGTGGCTGGCCTCAGACAATCCCGCAGGTGAAGAAGTCGGATGTGGCGGTCCTGGGGCCTCATTTATAGAACGGACTTATGATCAATTTTGATACTTAAGTATGACTCACGCAGAAAACCACGTATAAGTAGTTATTTATAAAACCTTACTTTGACATGGAAATGATCTTACCTCTACGCAAAGTCTAGAATTGACGGAAGTGATTTTCCTGCTGATTATGTAGGGATATTGCAGTTTGGGACGCATATGCAGGAATTAATTACTAGACGCAAGGTGTTTTGAATTAAAAACAGGATGGATGTTCTATAAATAGTGTCAAATTAGAAAAAAGTAACCATGGCTGTTCTTGCGTTATTGGAAGACATTGAAAACCGCGCTTTTAGAAGGGAGAGAGTTTTCAGAGACCGGAATGACTTTTTTCGCATGATGATCTTCCAAAAAGTTTGCTTTTCTCTTTTGGTCCATGGTTATTCCTGACTAATCCCTCATTTGTGCCAGCATTATATAAGGGTGAATAGCTGATTGTAAGGCACGTTCAGGTGCCGTCAATTTTAAGTTTATTTGAGATTTATAGATCACAGGTGTGTAAGTTACAAATGGACTTCTTAGAACCTGCGTAAGCAAGGTTTTTTATGCTCAGTATCTTTTATGAATCGAACGTAAGCACAACATCGGAAATTATCTTAAGACTAAGTTCAAGTATAAATCTAAGAACATTTTTATAAATGAGGCCCCTGGTCTGGCGTGGTTACACGTGGTATGCGGTTGTGAGGCCTGTTGGACGAACTTCCAAATTCTCTGAAACGACGCTGGAGGCGGCTTATGGTGGAGAAATGAACACCCATTTTGGCAACAGCTCTACAGGACATTCCTGCAGTCAGCATGCCAATTGCATGATCTCTTAACTCTTGAGGCATCTGTGACATAGTGTTGAACAACAAAAAACAACATTTTAGGGTGGCCTTTTGTTGACCCCATCATGAGGAACACCTTTGTAGTGATCATGGCTTTTAATCAGCATCTTGATATGCCACACCTGTGCAGGAGATGGATAATCTTGACAAAGGAGAAATGCTAGCTAACAGTGATATAAACAAATTTGTGGGCAAAATTTGAGAGAAATAAGATCTTTGTGCACATAGAACAAATGTTTGAGGTATTTAAATGCATGGCTGCAAATATGAAAGTGTTGCGTTTATATTTTTGTTCAGTGTAGTATCAAACTGTATTATTATTAGTGACAAATATTCAAGAATAGTTTCTCTTAGAGCTTGACACTTCACATAACAGTATTTAATGAGTAGGGATAACAACTTATTTGTTTTGGTGGCATGCCTATTTTCAGACAAAATAAACCTGCAGGAGACAAGGGTAATGATAAAACTTTTAATAGTTTAAGGAACTGTACAGGTCTTTCTTCCTGAGAATGTATACCCAAAAGCAGAGGGGTTTCATGAACAGATTGTACACTTGGGAAATATGGTCAAATAAACCTGGGTAAAAACCCATGTTTTATTTTTAACTTCTTTAAAACCTGGGAAAGAAATTAGAGACTGTGAAACAGCATGAAATCATGAAATTAAAAGAAAATAAAATGTCCAACGTAGCTTGTGCTGGAAAAGGAAAGTTGGTGACTTCAATTGGGGGAATTAAGTTCCCAAGTTCACTATGCCCCAATCTGAGAAACAGGGTTTCATATTTAATATAGCTTTACTACAAAAAAAGCATCACATGATGTCTGTGTCAAATAAGACAAAGAGCTCTTGCTTTTCCACTTGGGTTTATTCATAAGTCTGTGGAGGAAGGAAAAATGAAAAGGAAAAACGTCCAAAATATATATTTATGATCCTCCATTGAATGTTGGGAATAGCATTACTGACTGTGTTACATTGCAACGCAAAGAAGAAATGGTTCTTGATAAATGTGAAGAATTCTCAACCTTTGGGTTTCCCAGAACTCTCTCGTTTACAATAGCTTGGATTTCCTTACAGGGTCCAGTTGCTTTATTTTATTTTATATTGTCCTCCTTTTTGATCAGCTGAATATCCACCTGTGGGGTAACTGCTCAGAAGTGAAGTTTATTTCTGAATACAAAATACAGTACAATCAGCACAAACGACAGGCGCAGCCAAATAAAATAAGTGTTTGTAACTGATTTTCAAAGGTCCAAGGACTTGAAAGCAATGAGAAGTCTATAAAAAAATGTCTTGGAAGTGGAGGGAGGGTGAGGGGAGGTATCTTCCCCACATTTGAAGTCCTGGTGTGGGAGGGAAGGGGGAGTTTGAGCGGCGACAGTCTTGATGTGTGCTGGGTGCTGCCCTGCCATTGGTCAGCTCAGTCCGGCAGCACGGGATAGCCCCTCCCCCCGCCTCCACACCGCCCCTCTCGGGCCTTCCCCCGGCAGCTAATGCGGCCTGGCCTGGCCGATCATCTTGAGCCGGGCCTGGTCGATGACATCCAGCAGGTTCTTAGCGTCCACGGCTAGCGCGTGCGCGGCGGTGAGCATCTGCTTCTTGTACTCCTGCTGCAGGCTGGTCATGACGTACTGCTGCGCCAGCTTCATCTTGCTGATGAGCTCCGCCAGGTCAGAGTTCAGCAGCTTCTGTGCCATCTCGATCTGCGGAGGGAACAGGCGTCTCACGTCACCGTCCTCACAACTTATCAGACACATCCTGACCCACAAAACTCTGACATTTAAGGCAACAGAGCATTTCCCCATTCCTGCATGTGAACTGCATTAATATGTTTCTTTAGTACTTACTGTGTACAGTCTCTGACACCACAGGATGTGTGTTTCAGTGGCAAGAATAAGTCATTTCCAATAGGGATTTCCAGTTATTGTACTAGAATTATTCCAAACATTCAGTTTTCTGGATTTACTAAGAGGATACTGCCATGACGTAATATTGCCAGGCCTTAGTGATCATTTACTGATAACATATTTATCATTTTGGAAGGTGCTATAGCTGGGACCACCCCAGGTTCTGCAGGTTCACATCCTCACTGATTAGAAAAAAGTGCTGTAGCCCGCAGTGAGTGAATTGAGACTAAAAGCAGAAAAATAAGCAGAAAAGAATGACAACGTAGATATTAGTCATCCTGAATAAGGAACACTCCTTTAACCAATGAATGTAATTCAACTAGAGAGGTTAGGTTAATATTAGTTTAACATTTAATCAGCGGCACATTCGGTAAGTGCTGTAATGCGTGCTCACGTTGGTTACCTCTCTGTGTGTGCTGGCTGGCAGTACGGGTATGGTTTCATCCACCGTGGCCAACAGGGTCCGCAGTGCCAGTCCCACCTCCTGAAAGATCAGCAGAGGGAGAGAGAGTGTTTTACTGCCGGGTTCGCCTGCACCGCGCCAGCTGTGCGACGGGGGTGGGGGGCGGGGGGGCAGGCTGTACCTTCACCATGGGCACGTACTCCTCCGGGGGCGCGGGCTGGATTTTGCTGGACATCTCGATGACGGCCTTCACCAGCCCCGTCACGTTCTCATAAACCTTATCGTTGGAGCGGTCCAGGTTAGCTGTGGGGGGCGGGCTGATCTCCTGAGGCTGAATCTAAGAGAAGGAACTCAGACTGTGATTGGCCGGCATAAGCACGCACGCTTTGACTTCATATGTGGTTCTCAAGACTGCTTCTAACTGCTGCATTGAAAAATAGTAAACAGATAATAAATAGGAAGCAATAGGTCATAAATATTTCTGCAATGGTCTACTTCTGATGTCAGTAATCATACCAACGTTTAAGTATTAATATTATGCAAAAAAATACTATGCAAGACAGATGTTAATACTAAAACATTAAAAGCAACACATGACGGTAAGTGTGATTCATTGAGTAGTCTGAATGACTTCTAACCATTAATCTAGCAGATTCTCCATTTACTATGTGCTTTCCACCTATTTACAGAGTACAGCTACAACTATATCATGCATAATCAACAGCTTACGATGTGGTCATCATTTTCTCACAGTGAAATACCATGTTTTCAGAAAAAGAAGGTACCAGACACAGATGAATATAGAATGATAATGATCCTGTCTGCACCTGCAGGTTTACTAAGGTAGTGTTTCTTAGGGAACTTAAGATCTTTAGCCTAATGTATTACATCTATCAAACCAGGATAGTGTGTTCCATTTTCCAACCAGTAGATGGCAGTATTCCATGTTTCATGAAACTACAGATTTTACTAACATTATGCCACATGATGAAACATGTACAATGAATGAATTCCAAATGAGTGGAAAATGGTATCAGGTGAGTACTGATGTGGACCTATAGTGGTGAAGCAACAGATTGTCTCTGCTTTTCCTCAATCTGTGTCTCCCATAGATGTGAGGGCACATACAGGCTGGTTTACATTCATAAGCTGCACTCAGTGAGCTTCAATGGTTATTACCCTGAAGAGTACAACAACAGCTAGAACGCACTGACAGTTGTGTTCGGTGCGGTTTCATTTAAAACGCTAGGTTCACAGTAAAGAAAAAAATGGAATGATAGAGTTCCGTAGAGACGTGTGGAAGAAGAGCACGAGAGCAGAGAAGGACACGGAACTCCTGCTTTGGGCAGAGCAGAGCCCACGTCTCTCTCAGGAGGCCCACAGAAGAGACAAGCCCTTTGTTAGGAAATCAGCAGCTAGCAGGAGAGGCGATTTCATGGAAGCTACGCTAGTTAGCGATGGAAACTACTGCTCTTCTCGCATCACATCACCCGCCCCAAAAGGGTGTGGCTGGTGGGCAGGCCCAGATTCATCCCGATGCGTATATCAGCACTTGCAGCACAGCGAGGTCTGGGCTGCTCCAGCCTATGTAGATTTGAATCCTACCGAATTTAGAGGCATCGTTCACTTGCTTGTAGTAATTTACCACTTGGTAAATTAAATGGTAAGTTTAACTTTTTTTTTTGAGGATGAAACCTAGATTCCTAGTTCCTAGAGCTCCTAAAGCACATTTTTAGTGTCCAAAAGGGTCATCCAGAGCTGGTCTGAAGCTCCCTAGCCTGGGCTCCAGCCTAGCCATGGGGAGGGACAGTTTCACTAGGAGAGATGAATCTGGCAACCTGAGCTCCAAACCCCCCTCAGGTGAGGATGTGTGCGAGAGGCCCCTAGGTGCCCGACAGTGAGTGACACAAACACACAGTTTTCTTGGTCCTTACCCGCCAGGGCTAAGTTCAACAACAGAGGCAGAGGGAAGAGGGATGAACACAGAGGGTGTGGAGAAATAGAAGAGGGAGAAATTATCAATGCAGCAAGCATAAAATCATACATGCATCAATAAAGCTGCGACAATTCCATGCAAATGCCTGGTTTCAGCTGTTTGCGAGCTCAGAGCTCTCCCTGGACATTGTGTTCTGTAAGCTCAGAGCCTCGCGTTTTCATGGCCGTGTGTGATTAAAAGCTCAGTCGTCTTTGTTTTCTTTGTGAAGCAAACTTCAGGAATGCACTGGAAATTTGGACTGAAGAAATTTAAGTCAAGAAACGGAAAAAAACATGAACGAGGCGCACGAGTGGGTCACTGCTTCTGTCTCGTGCGGGCGCAGATGTTTTGTTTCAGAGATTTTCTCTCCGGTTATTTTTAGGGTCTGGTGAGAGGCTCCTTTAACTGTTCTGAATTTCTCCAACCCACTTCCCAACGGATATCTAAAAAAAAAACTCTCTAAAATACACTGGGGGGAGTATAATTTCAGTAACTATCTTGACTTTTATCATAACACAATTATTGCCAAAATAAAAAGGTTTTATTTATGCTGTTTTCTGAAGCGCGGGATGGCTATCTTGGCTGTTCTGGCGTCGAGGTCACGGAGAGCAGGGGGTGACGGACGTGTTTATGTCTTCCTGGCCTCTGCGCTCCAGCGGCCAAACATGAGCTTTCCCAGGGAGAAAGCCAGCATCTGAGGACTCTCTCTATTTTCCCTTTCTGAAAGAAAACTTTCCCCCCTCTTGTGGGATCCCAGATCCTAATAAAGGAGTCAAATGGAAATGATGCTCAGCTCCAGTGTACTGCTGCTACAAGGAGTGGCACTGTGGCTGGGAATTATGGGAAGGCCAAATGCGCTATAATATTTCTGCTGACTCGTAGCGGGTCTGGCAGGGCCTCTCTGGTAAACCAGGGGAAATACTGACAGGTCAGCTCACAGTTTGGGTCTACAGACCGTTTAATAATGACACAGAGGCCTAGGCCCGTTAGATGTTGATATTCAAATAAAGATATTTGTGGAAATGTTAAAGACACATTGAAAAAACTTGCGGACATTAGTTTGTTTCCCAAGCATCAGGCTATAAAGAAATACCCAAAACTGTACAGGAATATGATATGACAGGTGGGGGGCAGTAAACAGTAAATATAGTTAGTAAAAATATTTAAAACCCAACACATGCAGGCATCGGTCTGTGCAGATAACATGCAAAATGTAGCAGAAACAAGATAAACAACATAGAAGACTGTAAATAATAGTCATGCCTTAATGCCTGACTACGTAAGCACTTCAGGTGAGGGTTTTTAAGAAAAATTAATGCACACTATAATTTACTTTTTTTGTAATTGCCTGGACATTGCGTGAAGCCGGGTTGTCCTGGTGATTGTTACCTTGACTCCTTCATTATAGCTGTCCACCGGGTTTAGGCTGGCCAGGCTGCCCAGGTGGCTGGGGGCTCCAGGTCGGGGGGGCTTCTTTGGTGGAGCTGCATGTTCTGTGCAAGGGGGGTGTGTGTCAGGTTGGGTTTGGACAGTTACTAGAGGGGCATGAGAAGACAATTAAATGTTCTACTCATATTACTACATGTGAAACTGACACTCTATTAATCTCTTTAAAAAACACTACCATTGTTTAAACCCCCTCAGCCATCTATCAGATATTTAAGAAACTAAGTGCTTTTAGGCCTCAACTGGAATGCATTTTGCTTCTCTTCTGAGATCTAGTGCAATGTAAATCTCAATGTAAATGTTGAATTAAATGTGAATGTACATGTTAATGTAAATGTGAATATGAAAGCAAACATGAATATTCATGTAAATGTAATTGTGAATGTGAATATTAATGTAAATATGCACATGAATGCATGCAACCATTACTGAGGCTTTGCCGGCTGCAGATATTTTAGCTTTTAATTTGGGAATGCTGAACAATGAGAGGTGTGAGAGGCCGCAATTATGTGAGTCAGTCTGGTTTGGGCCCTTACCTGGTTTGCCTACGGGCTGGTATATATGCTGGTTCCCCGTCTGCCAGAAACACACACAAACAGACAATTAACAACATGCATGCTGCTTCCTGAATTCCACAACCACGCTTTTACTGGTACAGGGCTGCTTGGCTGCCATGCCTGTCGTGTTGTTCTCTGCTGTACATTTCTGACGTGCTTTAAGGCATGCATCCCTCTGCCCAAAGAGGAGGCCACATAAGGAAGCCCAGGACAGATCTCCTCATATCCCTGCGTTGCATTTTCACAGCCGCCACTGCTCTTCGCAATACAAAGTGCTGCGTTTCATCAATTGCGAATATTACTGTTTAACCTAACCTCGCACAACACCATACTTTTGTTGTAAACAGCAAACCCCAGCACTCCACGAACTGGCCAGTGCATTAGAACAGACTGCATGCTAAAGAAGCGGACGTGGCTGATGTCTGAAATACGCCCTTGTTGAGTGTAGCCCCCTCTGCAGTGATCATGGGGGCCTTCGTTTCTGAAGTAGGTGAAGACAGACCATGCTGATATTTAATCTGCATGGATGGCAATTCTCCTCAAATGGAGTTCCTATGTGATCCAAATCCAAAATCTATGAAGTCTAAGACTTTCATACATACTACTTGTACTCTGTCCAGGTCTGCGCCAAGTGGATTACACACACATCTATGAATAACTCACACTCACTATCTGTCAATGCGTTCAACAGTAAAACTATCTGGCCCAGTCAGCAAAGTGAATGTGGTGAGTCATTGACAACATGCGCATAAAAAAACCAAAACAATACAGGGAATACGCTATATTTATGTTGACAAAATTGGAAAATTCTATTCTATTCTATTTTTATTCTACAGCTACTCGGAAGCAAAGATTAATTAACAATTAGTAATGTTTTCTTTCCAAAAAGACGTGTCACAATATATAATTTAAAAAAAAAAAAACTACTTTTTCAAGCTAATCTCAAATTTAGGAAACTGTACCATGGCCTGCCATGGCTTCCTGCATCACTGAGGTATAAACGAATGTAAAATCCAAATGTCATTCATCACAATGGGCAACGGCAGAATGGCAGAAACATGACAAAGGTTATATGACCTTTAACCTTTACAAGTCAGGAGAAAGTTACAGACAAATAAATAAGAAACTAATCATAACACTCTCTCCTATTATGTCGATAATGGAGCTCAGAACCACAGAAACAGTGGCAAACCTGCATCGTAGAGGACACAAGGGAATCTAACCCTAAAAACAGTGACACAAATTGTTTCAGAGGCAAAGAAAAATTCAAGGGCCACAGAGATGTACCAAACTTGGTTACATCTTGAACACAATAAGTCATCAAATCTACCCACAGAAGTTTCTTCTAGTCCTTTTTCAAGTTAGACTATAATATTTCTAAACCAAATATATTCTCAGTCTTTAAAATAAAGTTTGACAGAACACTGAGGCACTATATAATGAATAGAGATGTGTCAAGGTGCACAAAGTGCTTTAGAAATAAGATAAAATAAAAGAAAGAGAAAATGAAAACAGACATGACTCTACAGAAGTAATAACACACCACAGACAGTACTACGAACAAAGAGAACTGGCAATTAAGAACAGCATGCATTAAAGATGGTTATAAATCAAATCAATGTTTCAAAGTTGCTAAAGTCCTATCTCAGTGTGGAATAGATGGATAGGTTCTGGGTCTATAACAACCAAGTATGCGGCTAGATTAAAAATCCAGACCCAAAGGTGAAATGTTCTCACACAGACAGTACATTAGCTGCACGGCTTCACAATGCATTTTGTGCAACCTACGTTTCAACTAATTTCTGCTTGTCTTTCTTCATAATTCTCAGAGCATTATTTCAACTCAGGTTTCTGACCATCAGTTATTAACCACAGGCAATGCATCGATGCTAACACCCTCATGTCTTATCTAACATTTAACAGTTTACAATGAGAAACACTTTTTGTGGAAACTATCATTTCCATTGCCGTCTCTCAACGAGGCCAAAATTTTCCTTTTGGTAAATATTTTTAGTAACAATATCTGACAAATAATTAAAATAGTCTTTTTTGACCTTTCCAGGAGTCTTGACCTAGCATCTCTCTAAATATCCAATGAGAAAATAAACAGCATCTTCCTCTGATACCCTAAAAGTATGCAGGACAAAATAAAATAAATAAAATAACGCCAAACTAGCAGTCAAAACAAACTAGCCACTAAGTAGGACTCTTTATGTAAAGCACCATATCAATGTTAATGAATAAAGAATCAAAAGGAGAAAACCATTCAACGTAGCAACCAAAAGTGTTCAGCAGCAGCTCTGTCAACACTGCCGTGGCACACCTCTTCTCGATATTTACGGCACCGCGTGAACTGGCTTTGAACTTATTCGCAGCATACTTTCTGCGCTGACGTTTCCCTGGTTTCCGCGCATCCGCTCTCCCGTTCAAAGCCAAAGCGTGGTCTCTCTGCTAAGTGCCTGTCCAAACACAGCGGGCTGGCTGACTAATCTCCTGAGCGCGAGAGGAGAGGTTATGCAGCGCGACCCGGAGGAGTGTTTCTGAGCCGTTTAACCTGGCACGCAGCAGGCTCGTGCGCCCTGGTTCGCTCCAGAATGAGCTACGCCGTCTCCGACAAACAGGAGCGTGGACTGGAGGAAAGAGCAGCCAGAGAACACAGCGAGAGGATGGGCTTCAATCCCCTCAGACTAGGGGCTCGCGTTGTTTGAGTTAGCATATCCCACACGAGGAACTGCCAGACCTGCTCAGGAGAAACACTGCTGACAGCATTATTTTGCCCAGGCGGGGTTCGTGCTTTCATCCTCGCTTTAATGGTTTCTCTGCAAGAGAAGGCTTGGAGGTGAGTGGGCGTGTCTGTGTGCGTGTGCGCGCAAGTGTGTGTGCGCGTATGTGCGTGTGTGTGTGCCCGTGTCTGTGCATGATTGTGTGTGTGAGTGTGTGCGTGTGTGCGTATGACTGTGTATGAGTGTGCGTGCATGTTTTTGTGTGTGTATGTGTGCGAGTGCCCATGCGTGTGTGTATGTGTAAGTGCGTGAGTGCGTGTGTGTGTGTGGGGGGGGGAAGGCTGTGGGAATTTCCCTTTGCCAGGACCCATCTGTAAAAACACAGAGCAGCATGGGAACTCACCGGCCCCTGAAGACCGCAGTCCTCTCGGTCACTGCTTCCCCTGGAGTTCCGCGATTCCGGCTTCTGACCAGAAGGGAAGAGAGGATCAGGGCAGGGATAAGGGGCCGCATCCCCCCTCCAAGAACACACTCCAGTGAACCCGTTTCCAGCGCCGGGCTTTTGATCTTACGCATCGCCGGCGCCTCAGACCTTGTGCACACTTTGTGAGACAGAACATCCAGCGCCCCCCACAACCAAACGCCACCCCAACCTACGGCAATTAGGTCTGTCCGATTCGATCAGAACCAAGAACGCAAACATCAGAAACACTTCTCTCTCTCAGTATTATTTTACCTTGATTCGTTAAAAAAAAACATATCATTTCTGCATTAACAAAGCAGGGCGTTTGGTGACATTTGACGGTTAAGTTAAAACAGCCGTCCCAACGGATGAGTCCCAAAACCCCTCCCGCCCCCCTCCCCGGCTGTACCAGTTTTCCAAAGCAGGACTTGAAAACCTGCATCCTCCGAGCTGGCTGCTTGTAGGAGCACGTCGCTTGCGTAGAGAGGGGAAACGGCAGCAGTAATTCCATGAGCAGGACGGAGAGGAGGGCAACACTCAAATTCCTGCTTACTGCTGGAGGCAGGCTTATATGTGCTTGGCTCATTCATGTAAGGAGAGCACGCAGCCAACTAACTGCCTGCCCCCCCTCTCTCTTCCCCTCCCACCGTCCCTGCCTCTCTCACAAGCTTTCACTATCTTCATCTTCCCTCCCAATCCCTCCCTCCCTTTCTCCGCCCTCAAATTCAAATGTTCACCCTGCTCTGTTCTGTCTTGATTTGTTACCCCCATTTATTGGCTGGACCGCAACAGCAGGGCCAGCCCTACAAATGCGAATGTCTGTGACGTGAGTGACTGAGTGAGTGAGTGATGAAGTTACACCATCGGTCGGCCGGATCACGTGCGTTAGGACCAGCCATAAACTAGGTTTTAACCTGGTCTTGTCGTTAAATTTCCATCCCCCAGTCTCCCTGTCCCCACTATCAGTGTGGATTTCTGACCCCCATCTCAAAATCATGTCCCCCAACTATCTCTTTCTCTCTCACACAATAACTGAACTAGTTTCCTTACTCCATAGCCACTTGCAGAGTACTTGACTAGTAAACCACAAACAATGGTCAACTGTGTCATAGGTTATTCTTTTCATAATTGCATACTACAACCTAAAATATATCGCTGGATTCAAATCCCAGAAAGATAGTTTATCATGATTAAAAAACTGACGTTCTTGTTACCCCAAATCTATCTAAAACATCACAGGAAGAACTCAATAATACATATGAGATGATGGAATACTGATACAAGATTAAAATGTAACATACTATAATATTCATACCAATAAACAGTGCAGTCTGTAAGTATTTGGAGAGTGCCACAGTTTTTTATTGTTTTGGCCCTGTACTCCAGCACATTGGATTTGAAATAAAACAATGAATATGAGGTTAAAGTGCAGACTGTCATCCATATTGGGTGACCTTGTAGGAATTACAGCCATTTTTATACATAGCCCCCCATTTTAGGGGACTTTGTAAAAAGGGCTGTATTTCCTACATGGATCATCCGATATGAATGGTAATACCCTCAAATTAAAGCTGATGGTCTGCCCTTTAACCTCATATTCATATTCTATAAATGCTGTGATACTTGCATTGGATATTGTTTGACAATAATCTATGTTTAAATGTATCTGTCCCTATCAAATAAACATTAAATAAATAAATAAATTAATTAATTGTTTTATTTCAAATCCACTGTGCTGGAGTACAGAGCCTAAACAACAAAAATTGTGGCACTCTCCAAATACTTCTGCACAGCACTGTATAACAACAGGGAATGAGCTCGTCTTGAGCTCCTTCTGTACAAAATTTCCACCCAAATGGTTTTTAAGACCTTTGGCTTTTTTTATTATGTCCTCATTACCCGAAGATCACTGTGTATTAAAACGATACTCAGACTAACCATAAAGTACTGACCCTTAGCTGCGAAATACAATGGGCATATTTCACCAACACGAGAAACATGTCAAAGCACTGTGTATATAAGACTTTAATCTATATGGTACGCATCACCACTTTGATTAATCACACGGAATCTACAGAAAGGGAAACCATTTATCATTATCATAACTATCCCAATGGTTATTTCTATGAAAGTTAACACTGCTTGTTTGGTAGAAAGACCTTAAAGCCTTAATTTCTTCTCTGTGCCAAGCTACTTAGACAGGCTATTGTGATACCGCTGCCATCGCATGCCAGACTAGCTTTATAATTCTCAGAAAATAAAAAAAACGAATACCACAGAGATTTATGCCTAACTTGGCAGCCAAATGAAGCTATCATTAAAAGCAGTCTCCCTGGCTGAGGAGGACAAGGCCAGGTTCCAAACCTTCCCCTCAGTGTTCGGCACTAGGGCCCTCGCTGGAATACCACACACACCGAAACGGATTTACTGCGACTGCACAGGCCTGAACACTACACCCGCCCGCATCACGGGGGCCACTGACGGTCCCGTCAGTGATTTCGTGTACGTGCCTGCGTTCTAGGGCCCTCCTTAATACCCAGCCTACAAGCATTTGACTCCAAACGCAGGCTGTATCCACTGGGTTTGTTAGCCTCGGTCTGTTTTTTGGGGGTTTAGCTACCCAGCACTTATCAACACTTAAGACCGGACTTAAGCAAAGAGCCAAAACAAAGAGGGAGAAGTGGAGTGTTTCTACGGGAGACCGGAGAGGAAATTCCTCAGCATTTCAGCCGATAAGCCCGCAGTCTCAGACACTGGCAAGCTGCTCTGCTCTCTCCGAGGAGCTGGACTGGTTTTTTTTTTTTTGTATTTTTTGGGTCACAGGTCTGTTTTTGGTCTCTTTTTGTTTGTCGCACGGCTGCAGTGATTGAGAGGTTTGTTTTTAAAAGGGCCCGGCTCAGCATCGGAGGAGCCGCCATCGCTCCACCTCTTTCCGACGGAGCGCGGGAAATCAAAGAGGAGGAGCCGAGGTGACCCGCGTGTCAGTCAGGCCGCTCGGGGCTGGGGGAAAGCGACGACGGGGACGGACGGACGGGGGGACATTACCAAGAAGCGCTCCTCCTGTTCCAGCCAGCGCTGGTCCTCCTCCATCTGCTGCTGCTGCATCATCAGCCGCTCCTCCATCAGGTGTGGAGGGAGCCCCTGGCCCATCCCCCGCAGGTCCAGAGGGCCCCCGTCCTGAGAGAGAGAGAGGGGGGGGAGAGAGACAGAGAGAGAGAGAGAGGGGTGGGAGAGAGAGAGACAGAGAGTGAGAGGGGAGAGAGAGAGAGAGAGAGAGGGGGAGAGAGTGAGAGTTAGTTACTGTTGCTATTTTTTTTGCATTGTTACGATTATTTTTGCTACCACTACGCTTTGGCTATATGTATTTTGAAATATGTCATGCTAATAAAGCATTTTAATTTGTGAGAGAGAGATGGTCCGAGAGAAAGAGAAACAGAGACAAAGATCTACAACATTTATGCTCCCCATTAATTCTTGGAGGGAAAAAATAATGTATATAACCTTATTATTGTGTTTACTCAAATTCTAATTTGTTGAGGTGTGCTGGGTAGTCATTATGCATGCAAATGTATTTTCTTGTTTCTCTCTACATGTTAGGTCATGATGCTATAACGCATTATAAGAGGGAGAAAGCAGTTCTGTGTGAGTCCAGGCCCTGTGGGAGGTGAGGCGGAGCTCACCTCCATGTTGGGGGACCACATGGGAATGTCCTGCTGCTGCCGGTGGTGGTTCCAGGAGTCGTGGGGGTCCAGGACTGAGGCCTGGGCTGGGTAGCCCCCGCTGGGCAAGGACTGCATGCTGTGGGGGCCAGTATATCCAGATACCTGTACACACGGGAGGGGGAGTGCGACAGCATGATGTCACAGCCCACTCTGAATGACAGCACCCTCTCTACACCTCAGTTATTGACAAATAAATGTTCAGCCATCCTTTGCAATGTGTTAAATACCTCGAATTACGTTTCAAAGTGAAATTAGGGGAAAACTAAAATAATGACCAAACAACAAATAAGATGTCAGTTTGTGGCAAAATATCATCAAACAAGATCTAGAAGCCATGGCTCATTTTGCTTGGAAGCTGCCTATATACAGCCCAGTCAGAAACCTACAATGTAGTCATAGTTTCCGCTTTTTTTATAGATAATCAGGAAGTAGAAGCAATATATATATATATATTTTTTTTTTTTTTTTTTAATGTGAACTTAAATTTAGGCTTAAGCACAGTTCACAGTGAACCCATTGACAGAGAGACCCAGAGAATCCATTGGGGTCAAACAGGGTCCACAGAGGACCAGAACATACATGCTAATACTTATGGCAGAGGTTATAACATGATTGCGATTAATGTAATAATATTCTGTGAGAACCCGGTTTATTTGTATAATTTCACATATGTACAGGAATCATATGCCGTCGTGGTGATTATATGTGAAAATATAATAATGTACGGGCAGCCAAATGCAACTCTGCTCATGGTAATATAATCAGTCAAAGACAAACACGAATACAGAACCGATTCCCTTCTATGGTAAAGGACATTTTTCCCTGAGGCAATGACTACAGGAGTCAATGTACTGTCTGCAAGAGTTCAGTCAACTTGAGCTATCGAAGCTGACAGAATAAGTCTTTAAGTCAAACAGCATTATCGCCTTTAAAAGAGAAGCAGACTGCTGAGTGTTTCATTTCATGAGACGCTGATGTGTCACTGAACTGCTTATCGTTTTTAAGTTATGCCTCAGTGGAATGTATGATACGCACACATGGACTGCCAGGCCTGAAAATTCTCCCCTGCATCTCCACCGCCACATTTCATATCACTGCAAGCATTAACCGCACTTGTTCATTTCATTTAACACCTTATTACATGCTCAAAATTCCTTTAGTGGCTGAAAAAGTTGTAGATCTTACAGTTGTAGAAGGCTGCATCGAAACAGACAGATATTTTAGCTTGTTTGTTCAGACTGCTACATCACATTACAAGGCAACTGATCTCATCAAGATCAAACCAGTTTGTGCAGGAGTCTGCAAAAGCAGCTGGTCTCATTTCTCCAACCTGCATCAAACGCTGCAGGAGATCCACCTTTGAGGCAGAGCAGTTCTCACGGCACACACACACACTTCTGGGGTGAGAAGGGTGCTGTGTTTCCGCCCCGTGCCTACGCCTATATGACACCCGTGCAGTTATTCCCAACGTGGTTTTCAGTACGCTTCTGCTTTAATGTCCCTCTGTCAGTGCCAGTGAGCTGAGTGACTTTATGCTGAGATGGTGCGGTGTAAGTTGGGGGCAGCGGTGTGGTACCTGGTAGTGATTGTGCTGGCCCATGTGCTGGGGGCTGGGGTAGAATCCTTCACTGGAGCGGGGGCTCGGGTAGCCGGGCCTGCTGGGCTGTGCAGAGCGAGAGAGCGAGGGGGTCAAAGGTTAAAAAGGCCCGTTCGTCTGGGGTTCAGCTTTTACAGGAACAAACAGCTGCGAGTGTCACACAAACGAAGCTAGAGTGACATCATGCATCTCGGCTACAGAGGAAGCAGGCAGTTAGTTTGGGGGTACAGAAGAACAGTCTGAGAAGAAAAGGCAGTGGGCTTGCTCTGAGTGGAGCCACTCGTTTACATGCACAGTTGAAATCGATCTATATTAATAGCTCGATTTGGCCAAAGACGAGATTTAATTGGATTATTGTCGTTGTCCCAATATACATGACTCGGAAAGAATCGATTTATTGACCGAGGTGTGTCTGACGAAGGCTTCTTATAAATCCTGCTTCCTCCAATTTTGTCGCAACTTTTTTGAATTGTTCGCCATTCCACGTTTTTCTTCCATCCGTGTATTTTAGGATATTTAACTCCTTTAGTTGCGATAGCATGAAGTTGGTCTCCTCGTCCATCCAGAAATGTGTTTTTTTTCGCCATGATACTAGGGAGGGCAAAACGGAGCCTTAAAATGTCGCCAGCAGTGTATGCGTGTGAGCTCGACAATGCATTTCTCACAGAAAATGTAGTTTGTCGCCTTTCTTAGTTCATTACAGTGGTGATAGAAGTGACAATAATTAAGTGGTACTGTGCTGTTCGCCTTTACTGATTGCCGTACAAGGCTAATGTGAAGTAGCTAGCACAATCGGACAGCACTAACCCATAAAAATGTACTTGAATGGTACTTGCTCATTCGAACGGTAAATGTGAAAAACATTCGATTATAGTCAGTGGCACCAAAATTTTCTGTCACACCCTCAATAAACGGCAAAAATCCCAGTAGAATATTGAATTAAACCTTTTAAAGTTATATATTTTCTGAAACGTTATTGATTCCGCTTGGCCAATTTTTGGCCTATTGAAGCGTATACATGCCGTAGTATATCGACCCCCAACTGCATTATCTAGGTATGTTAGCCCGACTCAAATTCAGTCGGACTACAATGTTTACATGATTTTTAAAAGTCCAGTTTTAGCCGGACTAAAACAACAAATCGACTTTTTCAAACATCATGTAAACCCACTGACTGTTTCAGTGGTGTTCAGCCGGTGATGAGAGGTGCAGTTTAGTTAAGCCAGGAGGCGGGGGACGATGCTTCTGAGCGATACACAAAAAAAACGAAATCCTTCCGGCTGAAAAGAAAGCATCATCTTCCATCGCGCTGCAGGGGAATCTACCTTAAGCACCCTCTCATAGAAAGCCTCTCGACACCCAGCCTCCGGAGGAGCGACGGAAAAAAGCAAACACAGAAACAGCGAGTAAACGACAGGAGCGAGTGACAGGGCCCACAGGACGACAGCATCGCGTAACGACAGAGACGCGCAGAGAGCCTCGTTTCTTTAGCACAAGTCTCATTTCCTTTAGTCCCCGCTAAAGCACATGCACGGTGTATGAACGGCGGATTTAAAAACCAGACGTGGCAAGGCTTCCCGAACAGAGGACAGGAGCGCTGACCGAGCGGAAGGAAGCGGGTATGTGAGGATAACGGTTCCTCGGACACCGGCGGCGGCGGCAACAGGACGGCGCACGGGAGGCGGACTTACTTTGGGCGGAGCCTCGTCAGGGCCCCCGGAGTCCCAGGACACGGTGACCTGCCGTCTCATCTCCATGCGCATTCGCTCTTCCTGCTGGGCCTTCTCCTCTTCCAATATGGTGCTGCCATCGGAGGGGGGGGGGGAACAAAAGATTAGCTTTTGAACCCAGGACCCACCAGCCGCCAAACACTGCTGCCAGATTATTTCTTGATTCCTGCGTTAAAGGCTTGAAGCGAAGACATTTCCCAGATTTGTTTGACCAGCGGTTCACAGTCAGCAGAACATCCTCTACTTTTCAGACAGCTGTGGTTATACACAGACATCATTAGACATGGAGAAAGAAGGCAATTCTGTGAAGCTCATGCGTTGTTCTACCCGATCTCCACACCGCTGTTTAAAAGAGTCCTTTCAGTCTGGCCTGTCTGGGAATGTGTCTGTTCCAGAGCTGCCTCTATCTATCTGCTCCCCATCCACTCAGTCTTCTGTACAGCAGAAATATGACTAAGCACGATGCGCCAGACAGCCACTGGCGTGAAACGCCGGCGGGGGGGAAAAACTGCGTCGCTGGCGCTGCCGAGGGAGCCGAGGTACGCGCAGACAGCGCAAGCGCGGCGGCCCTGGCGGAGGAAACGCGACTCCCCTGCCCACACGCTCTCAGGAAACAACCGCTATTTCTGGAAACGACCCTACTTTTGAAATGGCCGCTGCGAAGTGTCTGAGCAACAAGTTCCCATGAGGAGCGACAGAAGACCTCCAGCCACGCCCCATCACTCCCCCCCCACACCACCCCCCAACACCCCCCCAGCACTCCAGCCTCAGTCCCTACTGTACTGCAGTACTGAGAGCATCGACACAACACCATGACACGCAATGCAGACAGACCAGCGCCATGTCACTTATGTGTTCAGGAATGGCACTGTCAAAACAAAGTGAAGGAGATGAAAAATGCTACAATACCTAGTCTCCCCAAAAACACGAATATTCAATAAAGCAAAATGCAAAATAACTAATCACCAATAACACAGCCTCTAAGCACAGCCATGAGCCATTAACATCCAAATTCCCTCCTCCGCTCCTCTGTGGAATAATCACCAGCTCCCACGCTAACTACAATCGGTTACAAAACAAATAAGAATCAGACCCTTCCACCACTGCAAATACAGGCTGTAGGAGCCTAAATGCAGTTTGTTGATAGACAGTAAATGATTTGACTAATTAGCACATAATTAGAGCGAGAGAAATAAGCAAGAGAAAAAAGAGAAAGAGAGTGAGGGAGGGAGCGAATGTCTAAGGCAGTGTGTGTGTGTGTGTGTGTGTGAGAGAGTGAGTGCATAAGAGTGTTGAGTGCGTAAGAGAATGTCTGTGAGAGACAGAGAGAGAGTGCATGAGAAAGCGTATGTGTTAGAGAGAGTGCGTTAGATAGTGTGTGAGTAATAGAAAGTGCGTAAGAAAGTGTGTGTGTGTGTGTGAGACAGAGAGAGAGAATGTAAGAGAATGTGTGAGTTAGAGACAGAGAGAGGCAGACACACACTGACAGAGAGAGCAGACGGGGAAGCCCATGCACAGCTCTAAGCACACAGCCCTGATCTTACAGCACACGGGCAGTGCGTAGCGTGGCACACAGTGAAAGGAGCCCCGTCAGGGCTGGTGCGGGAGGACAGGCCCGCTCCACCTCCCCCCTCCCCAAACCCCCCCACCCCCCCTCCCCCCCACACCGCATGCACCATTACGCTTGGCAGCCGGCCAGCAGATGCAAGCATCCTGCCAGTTTTAAAGCACACGGGCAGTTCATAAAACCATAGGGGCTAAATTAAGGAGGTAGTTTCAGGCCAATCTGGTCACATGTGAACAGGCCAGCAGAGGGGGCAGCAGTCTGATAAAAAGACAAAGCAGTGGAGCTCTCCCTCGGTCCGTCCCCCTCTCGAATTTAACCCCTTAGCCGCTCCATTCCCAGCTTTAAGCTGCTTTTTCTTTGATTTCCATGATCACAGACTTTATTCTTAGATTTCCCACAGTCTGAGAGTTGGGCAATGCAAATACAATACTTCCTATTCTTTATTATAACAGCTGAGCACTCTGCGCAATGCACAACAATAATTAAAACAAAGAAACAGTGGCTCACATCACGTCTGAATGAGGACGCTCTTCCCAATGGAAGAGGCAGTAGCAATTTAATCAAAAGAAACTCTCATATACCTGCTGAGATCACATCAAGAGCAAAACAGTATGCTTGACCCACATCCATTATTTAAAAAGAAATACAGTACTGACATAAATTATGGAAACTCTGCATTCATAAACAGATTTTGACAATAAAATGCAATGTTTTGCAACAATTTATCTTCCTGGCATAATAAATGTAATATGTAACCTAATATCAACAAAACAATCATGAAGAAATACGTAAGTATAATGCATCTTACTGTTGGAAATTTTATAATCAGCTTGAACATGTTTTTCTTTGTCCAGCATTTTCCTACATAAAATGATAATTCATTCAAAGAAAACCATTTTTCTTTTTTGCCTTGTGTACTTTGTTTCAAGTTACCGATGGTCACAATGTCATTACCACTCATGGTCAAGAAGATAACCGTTCTGAACGCATTTTTTACAGATGAAAATGGCTCAGAAAAACAACAACAAAAAGTTTTAAGCTTACCAAACTTCTTTAAGCATAGTGCTTCCATAATCTGTGCCAGCACTGAATAAAAATGAAGGATTGTTCAAATTGAAAACGGCCCAAAGCCAAGAGGTACGTATACTGCTCAGCAGGTCCTTCCCTAAAGGATTCTGGGGAAAATCAGCTGTTGGATCACAGAAATCACTGTTTCTGGGGAAGTGGTGGGTGGTGATGGTAATTCAGCATTGCATTGGGTAACTGGGAGTCACAGTACCAGCCTCAGGTCACATGACGGGGGTGGGGGGTACACTCCCAATTCTGTGCTGTACTGGAGCTCATGGTCACCGTGTGAGTCACAGATCCTGCCTCAGGTCACATGACCAGACCACTACTGCTCATCTAAGCCCGGTAGTCTCACTGATCACACCCAGTCTGATTGGTGGAAATTCCCACATTTGAAGGCTTGAGTATGCTGGGGTTGGGGGAGGGGAGGCAGAATGGGAATTTCCCGCTTCAGCAGCATAACTGCACAGAGCAGTTTATAGGGCTGAGCTAAATATACACACAAAACACACTAAAGGATGTGCACTCTGCTCTAGCTCAGAAATATGCTGCAGGCAAGGCCAGGTCTTTTCTTTTTTGTTTGTTGAAAACCTGCGATATAATATACAAAGCTGCCTTTGAAACAGTAGTCCACTCAATCCGTTTCTAATCATCCCTTTTACAGACGTGCTAACCACATGAAATTAATTCAGACTTCAAAAAAAAAAAAAGTCAAATCACTGAATTCAACTCCAAACTGTAGAACACGGAAGTGTTAAAATGTTTGAAAATGCACATATAATGACCAAATCCACTAATACTAAAGAACAGCACACAACCAAACAAAACACATAACGCACAACTGCAGTTTTTTTTTCTTCCAGGAGCCAGCCCATTTAAGATCTTAATGTATTTTTATAATGATATAAAGCTTCAGTCCAAAAGTCTGGAATCCGTTTCCTTTTATGGCCTTAATTAGATACAAATAGTATTAACGGTCTAAATATTTACATGGTTACCAAGAACAACAGCCACTAGCAACCTGCAGAGCAGAGGGGGGGTGGGGGTGGGGGTGATGTACAGGGACGTGCGGTGACTCATGCTCTACAACGGTGCGGTAAATCACTTCACCGTTCTACACACGCTTCAGTTTCAGAGCCAGAGATCGCTACAGCGCCCACACACACACATTTTACCTGGAACCTGCGTAAAATCACGCACCAAAGCTGACTGAAAAGTTTACTTTGCCAGCGTTGCGTCATGATGAGTCGCACTGTTACAGTAAACGTTCGACAGTTATCTTCTAATCTCAGGTGCCTGCCCTGAGGAACCATGGCAACAATGAGGTCATTCACTAACAGGGAAGTGCTTCAGACCGGCGGGGTCGTGAATCATCACAGGTGAGGAAATCGCAGCGGTAGAAAGAATAGATTGGTAAAATGGTTTGTTTTAACTTGCAAGGTGTTCCGATGAAAACGGGTCAAAAGAGGCAACCCGCCTTCACAGAGTCATGATGGCTGAGGCAACCCGCCTTCACAGAGTCACGGTAGCCAAGGTAACCCGCCTTCACAGAGTCACGACGGGTTCTGGGGCACAGGATTAAAGGGGACTCCAGTGCTGAGCTGATCGTGCTCAAAATGGCTGCTTGGATCCTGAATACATCTGACCATTGTTTAAAACAAAGAGATCCACCTCTGAGGAGTATCTACTGTCTGGACTCAACTGTATCCTATACCACATACCATAATTCCAGTCTCTCACTGGGCCTGTTTGCATGTGTAACATAGCGCCATCTAATGGAGAAACAGCGGACTCTTTCCCACAAGAGTAAAACTCCTCATTTGTCTTTTTGGCTTCATAAACAAGCACACCTGCGCTACAGAGAAGACAGACACAAGCTACATGTGTAGCCGTTAACAACTCCGAACAAACTTCATCCTCTGACGACCGTGCTGCGATTTATTACAGGCCCTTCCACCAGGGGCAGAGGCACACACACACCCCATCAGGGCTCTGTGACTTCCCTGTGCCCAAATTCAGCCCAAACACCCCGCAGTACCTGCCAGTCACACCCTGAGGCCGCCCCGGACTCACCTGAGCTGGGCTTTGAGCTCGGTGAAGCGGGGCCTCTTGCTGGGGTCGTAGGCCCAGCACTTGGTCATCAGGCTGTAGAGGGTGGGCGGGCAGTTCTGCGGCATGGCCAGCCGCTCGCCGTTCTCGATGCGGCCGATGACGTCGTTGTTCTTCACGCCCTGGAAGGGCTTGACGCCGTACATGAGGATCTCCCACATGCACACGCCTGTAATGGATGGGGGGGGGGGGGAGGTTAGCGTGTGCCGTGTGAGCATGCACCATGTGCCACGCATTCTCTCAATCAATCACAATCTGCCCCGCCCCACTTCTGTCTCATTAAAGCACGGCAGTGGGTCTATTCAGGTCGGGTCTTACAGTGCGTAGGGGATGGCAATCTTTTCACATACAGTATAACACAATAATACACCCATAATCAACTGCTGTGCATCGTCCTATGACACTGAAACTCTAATTCATTTCCCGTCTTATAACTGTACAGCTCATGTATCTTTCTGAACACTTATTGAACAGTCAATACAGACTGCCAACACAATAAAATGCTTGACATTCTATCGGTGCTATTCTAGGGACAGTATCCAGGCAAATCTTATTCCACAGCCGTACTTGTAGAGAGCAGCCAGGAGATAACAGTGTAAGTTCCAAGTAAAACAACTAAGATGGATGCACACAACCGCTCTGTGAAACGAACAGTAACCACACTCATTTCAGAAGCGAAGGATCGGTTTCCGGGTAAGTCTGCAGTGCCAGCGATGCTCTGCTCTTCTGAGGCGTGAAAGCAGGCTCCAGACCAAAATGGCGGAACTCACCGAACATCCACACATCGCTGGCTGAGGTAAAGCGCCTGAAGTTAATGGATTCTGGGGCCATCCATTTTATGGGCAGTTTGCCTTTGGAAGCTGGGAAGAGCATGACAGCGCAGTGTCAAGAACTGACCTTGCGTAAATCATGTTGACTACATACTGACAACGACATCAACATTCAACTGATGACCAAGCACATTTCAGCCACATTCCGTCTTGATTTTGTCGAATAAGCTTATGTTTCATACCATTAAACATGCATGAGATCACCGGCAAAATATATAAATAAAATATAACTCAAATTAAGTTGAACTTGAGAGCCCTCATGCATCTCAGGTAGTGTGCCATACCCCAACCTGCCAACAGATGGCACTAACAGCTCAGTCAACTGATTAGTGCAAGTTTTATCAGGTACTTAAAATTTGTTCTCTTCAACGACCAATTTAGGCCATAGAAACAAGGTGTGTGGACTCTTTAGCCAAAAAGCAATTTCTTCAGTGCCAAAGATCATAAAGTTCATGTGGGATACGTGTAAACCACTGTATTTATACAGATATAAATCATGACCAGTGCATATAACACACATTGAAACAGAATGATCAAATTCAGGGGAACAGTGGCTCTTCAGTGGGCAGCTACCTTTGTAGTAGGAGCTGTCCTCCATGTATCGGGACAGCCCAAAGTCCCCCAGCTTCACGCAGTCTGTAGTGGACACCAGGACGTTCCTTGCTGCTATGTCCCTGCAGGGAGAAGTACAGGGTGAGCGGACATTTTCAAACAATGCTTGTTTACATGGCTATGTACCAGCAGATAATAACCTGGTTGTTTTTTCAGCACAGTTACCCTTCTAACCGTAAGGATCTTATTTAAACTAGATGCCTTGGCTTGTCTGATAAGCAGTGTCTCGCTATCCTGGATGCCAATCTGACTTGGCAGTATCTTGCTATGGGCTGGGCCTTCCTTTCAGACGGTCACTCTTACCTGTGTACAAACCGCTTGCTTTCTAGGTAGGCCAGGGCTGTGCTTAACTGGTGGGCAAAGAGGATCAGCGACGCCAGGTCCAGATTGTACTTCCTCACTTGTAAGAAAGACCGCAGCTGTGGGAGAAATATTACACGTGAACAAATATATACAGGACGAACCAGCACAAAAGACAAGTTTTCATTGTTTTTAATGTTACTTTTTTTACTCAGCATTGTGTTACAAGCAGGTGATTTTAGTCCAATAAGGAGCTATATAAATAGTGCATGATTGAAGACATACATAAAAATGAAAACACATTTTAAAGATATCAGCATATGCATAAGGAATATCTATATTCTGTACTGGAAGATATATATATATATATAAATGCTACCACCAGGTGTCACTTGTTCCGACAGTTTACAAAATCAGTATTCCCATTTTAAAACCAGTGCCTGCTGCAGAGACACCATGTTCCTATTTATCAGCCCTCTTGTTCAAAACTTTTAACAAAAACTAGCCCTGGAGTAACTGATCGCTAACCAATTTCCTTCAGTCGCAAGGCAGTAAGCAGGTGAATGTGGATTCCAATTTGGTCATTTCTTCAGTCAAGAAGTGTGCTTACAGTTTTGTAAGGCTTACTGAACATTACCAGCAAAGTAAGATTATTTAAAGGAGGACAAACACAATACATACACAGGATCTTGAATGAGTACAGTATGCATCCTTAATATAATATTCTAGTTTCCTAAGTAGTTGCAAATAACTGATATGGACATTTGTACCTAGTTGCGATAGCTAATAAAGAAAGAAGCAGCCATCTGTTAAAAGTAATGCATTTGTAACAGTAATGTATTCACAGGTGAGTAAACGGTAGAAGCGCGTGCAGACTTCAACTGCGACAGCGGCCTCACCTCTCCCAGAGTGCAGAGCTCCATAATGATCCACACGGGGTTCTCCGTGATCACGCCGATCAGCTTGACGATGTGGGGGTGGTCAAACTGCCGCATGGTCACTGAAAGGCACGGACAGGCGGTCGGTACTCCACCGGGCTGTATACCATAGCTCCCCCATAGCACCGGGCTCTACCACACCACTGCACTGGCTGCTAGCCCACAGGTTAATAAATGCTGTTCAGGGGCTTCTTGACTGATAGGCCTGTGAGGCAGATTCCTTTTAAAAACAGGACTGTATGCTCAAGTTCACCATGTACGTTTATGGTGTTCTGGAAGAGCGTAACCACAGCCAGCTTCATTCCTGCTTTCAATTACATCTAACGTGTGCCCTGCGTTCGACATCTGTGTGCTTGATGCTGCAGCTTGAAAGCTTGACACATGAGGTTCTGTACTCAGTACTGGAAGAGCACAGAGTGTGTAAGCCTGTGTCTGTGTGAGAGAAAGGAGATGTGTGTGTGTGTGTGTGTGCATCGCGCATGCGTGAGTGTATGGATATGCATGTGTGTGTGCGTACGCACGTGTATGTGAGTGTATGCGTGTGTGTGTTCGTGTGTGTGTGCATGCATGTTTGTGTGTGTGTTTTCACTGTTTCCATCCTACTACATATCCTCCACACGTTACTCCAGTTCAGCTGAATAAGTACACATGATTGACAGCAGGGCCCACCTGGATGGGAGTAACCCTTTCCCCTGGACGGAGAGGTGTCTCTGGCAGCACTACAGAGTTCTACCTCTCCTTAATACGTCAGGCCTTTTTTATGCAGAGTGAGGGCCAAATAACCCCTCTTTGTGTGCTGCTGATGGTGGAGAGAGCTCCAGTTAGAGAGCGTACGCCTGCTCAACAGGACGCTAGTTTCTCTCCTCGGCACCGCTAGGACGGACACGTTCGTCCTCCTACCCGCTCTGCGTCGCGAGCCCAACCCGCTGGGTAACGAAGCGCGGCTGTAATTAGCACTCACGGGCCTCCTGCAGGAACTTCTCTCGGACGCTGTCGGAGGTGCAGTTCTTACACGTCTTGATCGCCACGGAGAGGGAGGGGTTCTCCTGCGGACAGAGACGTGCGGGTTAGCGGCCGGTTCGGTCGCTCGCTGTGGAAAGGCCAGCAGGTTCGTGCAGCGGCTAAGGGACCGGGCCCTACGCTGAAGCTACAGGTTCGACCGCGCAGGGGCACATTTACCGCTCAGCGCAAGCATCTGCTAAACAAATGATCCACGTAAAAAAGAACCAAGAATTTACAAGCTAAAACCAAGCAGAAGCTGGAAGAGATGAATCAACATTGTCTCATCCTTACGTGCCATGAAACTACACTTCATACTGAACAAAGGCATTTCTCATCAGAAGGCATGCAGACAAAATCTGACCCAAAATCTGACGTGCAGAGCTTTTTCCGTTGATATATCTGCACGGAGACAAGCAGCCTATGGGACTACGATGTTACGGATTACCTGGTTTGAGGTTTTCCATGTTGAACGTTTGTACTGTTTCCCTACTCAGGACAGTAGAGAGGGAGAGAGGGTGTGGTGTGCGGGCCCCGATGCATACCGGGCTCATGTAGACCCCCTGGTGGACATCGCCAAACTGCCCCTCTCCAATACAGCGGCCCAGCTCGATCCGATCCCGCTGGATCTCGTAATCTCGGGCTGGGGGGGGGGGGGGGGGACAAAGGGTGAAGCGTGAGCCGCTAATGCCCTGGCCTGGGGCAGGTGGCAGGGGGCAGTACTGTGTTAATGAATCCTGAACACAAACAATCAGAGCCATGTTGTGCATGATGTTTAGTAATGAGAGCTGCTATTGCCTGCGTGCTAGATTAAAAGCCCCTACTGTGTTCCGTGTCCTCAAAATGACATTTCAAACCAATACACCAAGAACTGCAAGCTGCAGGTGGTCCATTTTGTCTGTGATATATACAACAAATGAATAATTTGTCATGATTATAACTGGCCTGGTGCTCTTATCATGAAGAGTGTTTTTTATCAGGTCAGTAAAACAGTAAACTTAAATGGCTTAATGGCAAGATCACAGCCTCTTGATAGACTGGTATTAGTAGCTAAAGAGATTTGATTTTTATATTTACATTTTTCTGAGACCCAAACTACAAAGCATATGCAGATAAACTCTTTGCTATATTTGGCATGACACATTTTAAACAGTGAATATAATTTCTACTGACTTATGCAGGCAAAAGTCAACGGTTGTTCTCTGGGGATTTCGTAAAGCACCAAAAGCCCCCTGCGATTTCTCCATGCATCGCTCTGCCAGACATGCACCGAACACCAGGTATCTACGGGCATCTGAGTGGAGGAACGCTCACATGGGTCACAGTCGACCAATGAGAAGCTCTCCTCTCCACACTCCCTCTGCGAGCCAGGCTCGCTGCTATTGTCTTTAAATTCACAGGAACCACTTCGCACTCGTCCTGTTAGTCCTCTTCACAGTGGAGGCAGGTTCAGCAGCATGCACTGTTCACGGCAATCAGCTGCTTCATTCCTGGCCATGTTCTCTGAACAATCTACTCTATGGCCTGGATTCATCACAATTTTTCATAGGCTTGAAAATGAAGTTTCTACTTTACAGAATTATTGTCACAAGTATTAATTTTGCCGATTGCTGAACTCATAGACCGGGGATACTCAAATCTGATCCTTTGAGGCCAGCAGTACTGCTGGTTTTCTTTTCCGCCTGCTAGTTAGGCTAACTGATCCACTGATGCTACTGACAGGCCAGATATTTAACTCACCTGGTGTCCCTGGTTTAAATTAGTCCTGATTAGAGGGGTAATTAAAATAAAAGAACAGCAGCACTACTGGCCTCAAGGGCCAGATTTGAGTATCCCAGTCATAGGCCGTTTGTGAAGAAGAACATTTTCATTCCATTTTTTTAACAGTTAAGGGCAAATGTTGATTTACTTCAGCCTGATGCATTTCAAGTAATATTAAAATTTAAAAAGCAACTCTTAGCGATGAGTTGAAAACCATAATCTGAAAAATCACACACGCACACACAAAAAACATAATGAGGTGTAACAAGCAGATGAAAAGATATACATGATAAACACCAAACACCGTCACACAGCCACACTATGACAAGCAATGAGCAAACCAATGGACTGAAAGACAAAAAGAGGGAAACTGCATTACCTTCATCTAATCCATAGCTTTCTGCAGCGCAGACAAAGCAAAGAGAGACCAAAAGAGCTGTCTTTTAAAACACATAAGATCCCAATACACAGACAGGGTGACTGATGGTGGGGGGACAGAGGGCTTTCGCTGAGGGAATAAGCCATCAGTGTGAAAAACTGACCACATAAACACAAATCCATCATTCCCTTTCAAAAACAAGTGAGGTGGCCAGATCTAGTACATCTAGTGCCGTGTGGCTATCGTTTCATCACAATATATACAGTACTACACATAATGTGTGGGCATGCTTTGGCTAGGTATGCGTGTGGGCTTGTATTTATAAGTGTGTGTACACACAAGAGTGCATGACTGAAAGTGTGTGGACTGTGTGTGCGCGCGTGTTTGTGTGTGTGTGTGTGTGTGGGTGTGTGTGTGCGTGCGTGTGTGAGCATGTGAGTGTGTGTGTGTGTGTGTGTGAGTGCGCGTGTGTGTGAGAAAGTGAGTCCACGTGTGTGTGTGTGTGTGTGTGTGTGTGTGTGTGTGTGTGTGTGTGTGTGCGTGAGCAAGGAGACAGTAAACTAAAAAAAGGACTAGTTCCGTCTGACAGAGGTTCCCATTTACAGTCATGCACACAGTCAGCTGGTCGGGACTGTTACCCCCATGACTGTCTCCCAGTACAGCAGCATGCCTGTCTCCTGTCTTCATATGACTCCCTGTGATTACCACTGCATTACAGCTGTTTGTGTTTCACTTGCATCAAACACATTTACCCAATAATACGTCTGCACTATGGCCACCTCAGAAGAATTGAACATCACAGGCAGAGGGAGCTGAGCATATCACACGGATTAGAATGCAGAATGAGAATAAACTACAAGCATTAAGTGCAGAGCGTGGCGTAGTGTAACAAAAGACAAACACTGCCTGACCATTGTAAACAACAGTACTTGTGAATGTAGATAAATACACACTCGCTGGTAGTTTAGAAGTAAATATCACAAAATCACCAGCGAGTGCGGGCGGGAGCAAATAAAACTAGCTGGAGACAGTTTCTTAAAAAAAAACAAAAGTAGGTTAAGGGTTGGCACTTGAGCCAAGTTAAAAAGAAAATCAGATGGAGGGAGAACATCTGGTCTCAGAAAGGTCTGGCCAGCAAGCTATTTCTGCAGATATGTGTGTGCGTATATGTGTGTGCATGTGTGTGTGTGTGTGTGTTTGTGCGCATGTGTGTGTGTATGTGCAACCCACCAACGCTAACCCCTGTCCCTGACCTGGCGGACGGAACTTACTGGAAGGCATGGTGTAGGTGTCCTCCTCGTCTATGATCTCGGCATAGTCGTCGGTCTCTGTGAAAAGAGAACAGGTGTGGTCAGGGCCCGGCGAGTCTGGCATGAGTCGCGAGGGCTTGGCAGTCGCGCGCGCGCGCGTACGGTCAGAAGCAGAAAGAGCGCTTCGCCCTCTCTCCGCGCGAGAAGCTAAGCCCTGCCGAAAATAAGAGTGAGTCAGACGCTGCTCTCTTAGGCAAACAACCGTGCGAGAGGGATGGGCCCGAGCGCCCTGCGTGTGCCGCAGACCAGCGCTGGTTCCTCCCCCCGCCGCGCGCTCTGGCTCCTCCCCCCACTGCGCGCGCTGCTGTGACTGCATGAGCTTGGCCGGCCAATCGGCACGGGGCCTTTTGAGAGGGAGTGAGGGAGGAAGGAGTGTGTGAGGGGGGCCAGAGATGTGGAGGGGAAGGATGAACTGAAGCTTCCCCCCCCCTCCCCTCTCTCCCTCATCTTCAGGAAAACAGATTAAGTCATCGGTTCCCTCAGCTGCTTTTTGGGAGAGGAAAAGGAAAAGGAACAGAGGCTGCAGTCAGTTCATTTCAGACGCGCTGAGGGGCTTCAAAGGCTTTCTCTGGCCGGACAGAGCGCTCCAAGACAGCGCTGGGAGTGAAGGAGATCAGCGGATAAGAGGCAGGAGATTCACAGAGGGACTGAATCATCTGCCCTTCACAATGCTTTTAACTGCACTGAAGACAGATGACTGAACGTCAGAGAGAAATAAACTGACCAATGCACATTAATTCTCCCATATTTGCTGCAACTGACACTGGAGACCTGTAAGCCAACATGCCTCTAGCTGAGCACATGCATAATCAATAAAATGCACAGATCTCAAAAGAAGCATTTACTTATTTTAATTATTCTCTGTATATGCAGCATATAGTTCATATGCTAGAGGGAATTCTATCAGAGCGGTTTACTCTAGGGGTATAATAAGACTGAGTGTGTGGTGAGAAGTAAAGAACTTGATTCTGAAGCTGAAGCTGATTTTGGTTTCTTTGGAGTTGGTTGTTTGCCTGAGGAAGACTCGAGTCCAAAACCCACCGCTGGTTGCCAGATTCTGCCACAAAATCGGCAGTTATGATTTGTTGTTTTTGCGCGAGTGAGAAAGTGCAATGCTACCTCCTGTTCTTGTAAACTAGCCAGCACAAAACATTAGCGGATTCTGACAGCAAGCAAAATTCACAAACTGGTCTGTAAACACGCTAAGTAAAACGCTAAAAAGGATCTATGTTACATCAAACAACCACACCAATTGAAAAAGACACCACAGAACTTCCGGAGTGTTAGTAGCAGGTGTTGAAGAGCGAAATGGAATTTGAAAAGCAGAACTTTACCGTCCCCACTAATTTCCTCTGCAGATCCAGGTTGCATGCAGAGAGGAGGGCAGAAAAGGAAGGAGAGAATGGAGAAAAAGAGAGAGAAGAGTTACCATGTGAGAGCCTTATCATTTCCCATGAAATTAGCAGTTGCCATGACCCCCCCGACCTCTGGCTGAACAAGGGGCTTTCTGGACATTTGAAAAACAAATCCTTTTTTGGCATTTTCGAAAAAAATGCACATAATTCGTTAAACATGTTTCCACAATGAATCTCTGCTGCAGACGGACTGCCATGGGCCTGATTGAGTTTGACTGTGCAGACACTCTTGCCAGCATCACTCTAAGGGGTCATTTCAGTTTATGGCATGGAGGAAGTTAAGAGTCAGAAAGACAGACTGCATGCAAGTCAAGTGGAACACATCATCCGTGCTGAGGAGAGTCACCTGACCCTTAAATTTATGATATCACTGCCCACCTTGTAGTAACTCAGTTTTTTTAAGGGTCTTGTTTTATTAAAGAAAACACAAAACTGAAAACCAAGTAAGATGAATGGTTTCTCTCAATGTTTGATAATACATTTTTGTGTGCTTCACAACCTACTAAACTTTCACTGAATCAACCAACTACAATAAAATAGTCAAATAATTGAGAGAACAGCAACATGCTAAATTTTTTTGAATGGATTTATGATTCACCGAAAAAGGTATATGATATCAAACTCTATCCTTTTAAACATGCAAAAAAATTAAGCAGAGTCATTTTTAGGTTTCTGGAATAGACTAATCACTGACAAAAAGAGATGAAATGTGTAGGCAGACATGCTTGGGTTATCAGGTATCTAACTCCAACTGACAGTTCAAAATGCCTAGCTCAAATCATAAATCCATACAATTAATTCTGAAAATATAGATTCTTAGTGTCTATCATAGCATCTAAAATAGCACAATTACAGCAATACAAATCAGAGGCCCAATTGCAGAATGACTGGTGCTGGCTTTTACACTGAAGGAGCTTGGCTGCTAAACACAACGTTTCTCTTTCCTGGAAGAATATGCGTTATTGATTTGTAACTCTGGCTTAAATAGCATTAACAGGCAGGTTTAAGTGCCCATTCTGGGCAAAAGAGCGCTAATTTAATTTCTGCTATCTGGGAAAGCTATTCCTGTTTCATTTGGCTTTCTTCAGAAACGCCAGACCTCGGACGACGGCACCTGGAGCCTTCTCCAGCCACGTGAGGGCAATGTGCCCCCTTAACCTAAACATCAAGCTGAGTTTCTGAGCCCGATGTGCCAGCTGAGGCATTCTGATGCTTCCATACTACAGCCAGGTGATTAGGCAGCCAGGGTGTGCCTCTGGGCATATTTCTGAGCAGTGCTTTCCCGTTCCTGGGAAATGTTTTCCCCTTGGAGGCCCAGGAATCTGAAACGTCGAAGCCTCCGCCAAGCGGCTCAGCCCGGTAGGGACAGCCGTGCGGCGTGCCCATGCCCTCGGGGTGTGGCACAGTGACATCAGAACAGGTTAAGCCAATAATACCCCCCTCCCCGTCACTGCGTCCCCTGCAGCGAATGGCAGGGCGAGCCTGCCGCGATGTCACAGCTCTGGATGAAGTGGACAGGTTAGCGCACTGAAGGATGCTATGCAGACAGGAAGCTGTGAGCAAACAAACGGCAGCGCAATGTCAAACTGGACGCTTCTAAAGAGCTCCACCCTGTTCTGATGTGCTTGTGCGAGTCCACTGGCGGTCAGAGGCACCCGCTTCAGGCATTAACGGCAAATAAAAACAGCTAAATAAATACAAATACACAGCACGCCATTTCTCTAGAACACAAAATTTGAACATTATAGCATCACGTCAATCTGCGCTTGGAAACAGGCCCTGTTGCCATGCACTGTGACACTGTGAAAACCCAGGCTTGGTCATAAACCCTGCTTTTCACCCAGCAGGGAGTGGAACCAGCGAGGGGGGAAACACTCAAACCGCATGTTATCCCTCCCTGAGGAGCGGAACCATTCAGACCTCTGTGAGCACGCAGCACTCAAAGTTAGGGGGTGCACCATTTCAAACGGAACACACAATGAGAGAGCTGCACTCGTTCGCATTAGTTATCATTAGTCAGCCATTTAGAAGCGGCCCTAAAGGGCAGTTTACACAGAGGGTAGGGGTACCCTGTTTCTGAGGGGCAGAAGGGGGGCAGGCCAGGGCAGCGACAGGCCAGGGACAGGCCGGGGACAGGCCGGGCAGGCCAGGCCAGGGGCAGGCCGGGGGCAGGCCAGGGGACAGGCTGTGTTAGTCGAGGCACACAGCAGGCTGACTGGCGGTACCCTTGGGCGGAGACTCGTGGGAACAGAAGACGAAAGGGAGGAGAAAGCGCCGTGCTTTGGCCGCTTTGGGCGGAGTCTGAGTCACTGATTCTTCTCGTGGAGCGGGCGAGAGAGAGAGAAACACAGACAGAGAGAGCAACAGCACAGGTCATAAATTAAAATGAAAAACAAAACGGAAAAGGAAGAGAAAATGTGTACCGGATTCAACATGCACCAAGACGGACAGCCCAATGGCCCAATGAGAATGATAACGAGAATCATACCGCCGCAGGCCATGACAGCGCAAATCGCAATGGTATCCAATGAGGTGCTACCCGGAGTCGGAGACTTCTGGGAACACTAACACTGAGCGGCTGAGAGCTCGGATGCCCGGGTTCCATGCACTGAGGTCATCGCTCCTGAATTGACATGCAATTACTCCTCCTCAAACCTGCAGAGACGCGCTGGTCTAAGAGACACACTGAGGCAGCCAGAGTCACTCTGCTGGTGATGCACCTCATCACTGTAGCAGAGAGCTCAAACCCCACAGGAGCACATGGGCTGCTGGGTTTCTGCTTTCATTAGCTGTGCTCTGAAATAGACGTCGCGCTGCAAACCCACACATAAGAGCCAACGCTACTGGACTACTGCCAGCGTTTCCATGAATCCTGTATTCCATAAAGGCCAAATGGAACCAAGTGACCTCTACTGAGAAACACAAATTGTGTTGGTCTTTACATTACATTCATTTGGCAGACGCTTTTATCCAAAGCGACGTACAAAAAAGTGCATTTCATACAAAAAGTGCATTTCACATTTGGTCTTCATGTAGGTGTCACATTTATGATTGACTACTAAATGGTAAATAAATGCACGCATGCACACACACACACACACACTGCAGTACTACACTTTTTTTATTTTTATTTCCTGTTTGGCAAAGAATATAAAAAAAATAATAACCAACTTTTAAATTAACCTAAAAAGTGTTATTTAAGTGTAAGTTATGTACTACCATGGAGAGTTTTAAAGAGTACCAGAGGCTTGACTGGGAGTTTACACAACCGTCATAATTTAAAACACATTTCTATTTGAACTTTTAAATTTGATTTCAAGGAAATGCAATTCTCAAGTTATTGAAAACGTATCCTGGGGAAAAGCACTTAGCAAGCGCTCACCAAATCAATGGCCATTCCATTACATCTCTTTTATAAGTGCCCGGTACAAACACGCTCCCTGAGTTCTTATAGAAACAATATAGGTGCATATTAATGCAATCACTCTAAGTGGTAACCTTGCAGGAATATCTACTAAAAATGGTGTACATGAGGCTTCTTCATTAGCCCTCTCCCATTGAGAAAATCAGCATCAGCCACTCAAGACTGGAGAATAGATTAAGTACTGCTTAGCTTTATAAAACAAAGCCACCCCCACGAGCTGCACCAGTCTCCACAGCCGTATCAGTCCCACCCCCACCCCCACAGCGCCCCCTCCGCCTCCAGGACACTAGAGTCCCGCTCACCCCACCCCCACAGCTTCCCCTCCGCCTCCAGGACACTAGAGTCCCGCTCACCCCCACCCCCACAGCGCCCCCTCCGCCTCCAGGACACTGGAGTCCCGCTCACCCAGCCCCTCCCCCAGCGGTCCCCGCCTCCACCCCCCGCTGCAGTGACTCACTCTCCTCTCGAGACAGATCTGTACCAGCTGAGACTCCGCCACTATCTCCGTGGAGCTCGCAAGCTGGAAATGTGGGCCTCGGCCTCTGTGCACAAGCCCCCCTTTGAGAGCGCGGCCTGCCCTGCCCCCCCCCAGGCCCCCCCCCAGCACACAGCCCCGTCTGTGCTCTCAATCAGGCCTTTATCTGAGACTCCAGCACCAGCGCAATTACCACCCCTCTGCTCCTCTGGCCAGATCTGGCATTCACAGGAAAGAGATGAGCACACAGAGGGGAGGGGGGACGGCAGGGACAGCAAGAGAGAGCAGACAGAGAGGGAGAGACAGAGCAAGAAAGGAAGAGAAAGAAAGTGACGGAGCGAGCGAGTGAAAGAGAGAGAGGGAGAGCAAGAAAGGAAGAGAAAGAAAGAGATGGAGCGAGCGAGTGAAAGAGAAAGAGGGAGAAACAGTGACAAGAAAGAAAGAGAAAGAAAGGAAGAGACGGAGCGAGCAAGAGGAGAGAGAGAGAAAGAGAGACAGAGAGAGAGAGAGTGCTGGCAGTTTAATACGGCTTGCTTTCACTTCTCCTGCCTGGTGTACAGTAAGCAAATGAAAAAACCAACGGCAGCTGCGAAAATCCACTTTCTGGCTCACAGCCCACTTAGAGCGGCCAACCCCCAACTCTGCTCAGTGTCTCACTGTAAACTCACCTTCTGCCTTCAAGATCAACACCTCCCAGCCAGTATGCCCTTACTGACTGGCTTCTGCCTCAACCCGCTTTATTTCCAAAACCGGCCTCGCTACGCTAATGCTACGCTAAAGCTGGACGCAGGTGCTATAGTTAATGAAAGATAATGCCTTGATTGCAGACGATAAGAAGCATCAGTAAGCGGACTGTTAGGGCGCAGTAGAGGCCTGACTAAGCCAGCAGGGAGTGCCAACGTGAGGCCATCCCTCATTCTGCAGACAAACTGACGAGCCGTAAACTGGGCCTGATTTAAACCTCTCGGCTGAAATTCTGCAGACCAGGCCCGTTTCATACTTGGCTGCTGAAGCCGCGGTTTAGCATTCGGCTAATGTGTGTGTGCGCAGGGGGTGATTCATGGCCACGCTTTAAAAAACACAGCCTAATTGTGGTCTTCGATCGATAAGCAAATTCACGAGTGACAGCAGAACAACCACCATCTAGAGCTTGAAAACAGAACATACTCATCCTACTATGTGCTTTTTAAAAACATTTTTATCTCTATATTTTTTCCCTAGTTCAGCTATTTTAGACTCCTACAGCCTTCTAAAAATATACATTATCTCTATTCCATCTATTCCAAATGCATACTACTAATATCTCCATCTCATCAACCAGAGGAATGAAGCTGGGCAATATGACTTCTCCATATGGTGGCCATTACCGTTAGCCTGCTCTGGCAGCAGGCTGTGTGTGACAGTGAGTGTGCTATATTTGCGGCTCTCGTTGACCCTAATGATTCGAGAGTGACAGTACAGCATGTGCGTGCTCGTATACACAGATGAGATGATTACCCTTCTACCAAGCCCACGACACTCTCACTGCAGTCTGTATCATACCCCAGTTGGTAATATTCCATTTATAGGCATGAATGCTGAGTCCCAACAGTTCCAGAAGGTAAAAAACTAAAATATTTTCCCAACAATTGTGTGTTCCACCTCAGTCCCATCTCTGCAATTCCTCTTTTTAGTCTGGGTCGCAGGTTGTCTTGGTAACAGGTGGTAAGTCGCTTCTCTCTAAGACTGTGCTTCAGTGGAGCCAGAGTAAGAGCACAAACCTACAGGGGTGGATAATTGGAAGGCCGTGTGGGGGTGGGAGGCATACAGTTGCCCCAGAACAGAAGTCCTGTCTGCTGGAGAGGGTGGTGAGGATTAGGGGGATGAGGAGGGGGGATGCAGGAGTGCCAGAGGGGTGGAGGGAGACCATTTTAGACCCTCCATCCCCCTTCAGTCTGGTCCACACCTCATGACTTGTAAAGTAATGTGTACCCTAACTGCTGGCCAGCAGAAAAAGAGGAAGTGTCGAGGAGAGACACCGCACAAGCTTCCATGCCAGATGGGGAATCCCATTATCACCACCCCTGGACTCGGCAATGAGGTCTGAAGCCATATTATACACTGACAGGGCAGTTTTTTTTATTGGAAGCCTTTAGTTTAAAATCCTCTCAAGCGATTTTGCAACAGTTTAAAGACCCTCGAGTGGCTCGGAAGGTGCTGGCCAGACTTGGTGAAGTGAAAAAGAAAGTACAACCTCTTTCCAATTCTTTAGTTTTGCATATGAGGACATAACTAACCCTCATCTAGTCCTCACCAAGTCCTGACAGTATAATAAAACTAACAAATCTTACAAATGACTCCTATCAAATTTTACTTTATCACTATTCAACCAAAAATAAGCCAACATGAAGAAGCCTTCTGTAAAAGAGTAACTGTCCCTCATGAGTAGTTTGAGGATCCTCTTCAGCAGAAATAACCTGAAGTAATCATTTTCTGTATGCATTTATCAGGCTCTTACATCACATTGAAGGAATCCAGTTATAAAACTGCTTCACCTTACTGATGTTAGACGGCATTGATGTAAGAGGGACAAAAGTAAGTGCACCCTTACTGCTTCCACATCAAGACGGTAATCAGAACAAGGTGCTGCTTAGTCAAGCACACATGATTGGTTGATCACCAGGAAGTACCACCTGTACATAAAAGCAGGAACTTTAGCCGCGTTTCCACCGCAGGAACTATACCCCGGAACTAGGAACCTTTTGAGGAACTCAGTGCGTTTCCACCGCAGGAACTAGGGTCTAAATTTAGTTCTGGGGGCTTTGTTTTACCCCCCAAAACGTTCCTGCTCGGGGGGTAGTACTTTCCGAAAGTACAGGAACCTTTTGGGTGGAGCTTGCTGCGCTGAACATTTCTGATTGGTCGAGTACTCGTAGCGTTTGTGTTGTATTTATTTTCCGCCATTACCCGCCATGTTTGAAAATATGCAGCGCAAACCAATTAATTTTCATAATAACTTCAAATCAAACTTGTATGTTATGCGGCGCAGTAGCCTACTTTTGGTTATAACCTGTCAACGTCTTGGAATTATAACGTGTGCTCTTCTGTTCTTTTCTTGCTTTAGTATTCGTTTTATAAAATGCTAAGCATTCGTGCTGGGACAGCATATTACGTAGGCTACCAAAACATTCAAACGGATTAATTCGGTTGCTGAATATTTTCTTCCGGATTTTCTTTGTTAGCCCGTTGTAATTGACTCAAAACGTTTGATACAGTTAGCCCGTTGTAATTGACTCAAAACGTTTGATACAGTTATGAGGTATGCGGTAGTTCTGCACGATTAACATTGGTGATACAGTACAAGCAAACTGGAAATCACCTTCCGCACTTTTTATCCGGGTAAAATAACAGGTTAATTCTAGTAATCTTCCCTTTAGCTTTTTCAGACTGCCGTAATTTTACTCAATTTTACTGCCATTTTTCAATTCCACGAAAAGACCAGGAAGACTATGGACTCATTTATGGTGCATGGTTCGCATCTGGAGGGCACACGTCGCTGCTCGGCTAGCAGTAACTTCGAAGGAAAGCAAACGGTGGCTGTACCACTACTAATTTACATTTTCACGCAAGTCCGAGTTTTCGTTCTATTCTTGTCATTTTGCGATTAGCCTATATGGAATTGACGACGAGAAAGTAATAAAACAGCTAATTGTTTACAACGTGTGCATGTTTTCTGCTGTTAATGAATGTGTTTGAGAGGATATATGAAAATCAATAAATACAAAAGTAACCATATATAGTCATTGTTGGTAACTCGTTGTATATAAGTGGAATAAACCCCTCCGGGCTGTCCCGGTTATTAGAAAATAATGTAGGCTACTTCGGTGGTAGTATGGGGTTACAGAAGAACTCATATGACAGATGGACCGACGACAACGTCAGTGGGCTAATTTACCTAATCTTCGCGGTACTTTAGACCCCGGTGGAAACGCAGACAACCATTGGCTGAAGGAACCTTTTAGTTCCTGGTAAAGTAGTTCCTGGGACTGAAAGTTCCGGGTAATTTCGGTGGAAACGCGGCTTTTGACAGTTTTTGGTTTGGAGCATTCAGGTTTATGTAATGCAATATGGTAAGGACAAAGGATATCTGTGATTATCTCAGAGAAGCGATTGTTGCTGCTCCAAGAAATTGCAAAGAACTAGAAAGCTAAATCCAGGGATCTACAGGCCTCTGTCAATACAATAAATGTTAGAATTCATGACTCCATCATTAGGAAAAGACTGAACAAGTATGGCTTTCATGGAAGGGCAGCCAGGAGAAAACCACTTCTCTCCATAAAGAACATGGAAACACAGCCTAGATTTGCCTAATTGTACCTGAATGAACCACAGAACTTCTGGAACACTTTCCTCAGGACAATGGAAACCAAAGTGTAGTTATTCGGCCATGATGCACAATGCCATGTTTGGCAAAAAACTAAAAACTCTATACGACAGGAGCTTGACGCCTCACAATTATTGAGACCACCATAAATTCCTCTCTATACCAGAGCACTGTAAAGGGATTCTTGGTGGACTCAATAATTGTGAGGCCACCAGTGTACTCTAGAGGACCATATGGGACCATCTGTCCGACAGCTAAAGATTGGTCAAAAGTGGATCATACAACAGGACAATGAGCCTAAGCACACCAATAATTAGGCTATACAATGGATTGCATGGCTGAAAAAGAAAAGAATCAGGGTTTTGGAATGGCCAAGTTAGACCGCAATCCCATTGAGAGATGATGGCATGACATTAAAAGACTAATGCTAATGCCCTCTAACTTCAATGAGGTGAAGAAGTTTTACAAGGATGAGTAGGCCAGAATTCCACAGTAAGAGATGGATAAACTCACACAGAAAATTATTACCAGGGATTATTGTTCCTAAAGGAGATTCCTCAAGCCAGTGAATCATGTGGTGCACTGACTTTCCATAAAGGTTTCCAGATGGTGGCTTGTTTTTAGTGAATAAATGACAAAGTAAATTTTGTGTGCACGAGTAGGGTTGCGTACTGAAACCCTGCACCACTGTGGCACTCAAACTTTAGTGCCACTTTAAAATACAATGGCAGACCAGCCGACTGAATCTGTTTTCCACTGCCTTCTGGTTCTCCAAAAGGGATGCTACGGGCAACAGAAGCATCGATAATTCATGCCCATGCCGCTCACTCGGTCAGTGACAGCGTGTACCGTTCGCAAGCTAGCCAACATAAAACTCAGGCAAAATGCCAAATGCAAAACAGTGCTTTGTTTTTATTTACAGTTAATATACTGTATTGTTCAATTTCTTTGACTTTGCAATAAATAAGATTTTCTTTAATGTTGTCATTTGCTCTTTATTTTTAAGAAGGTATTGGGTCAGGCACCGGTACCGATTTAAAAGTAACACTTTAGCACAAGTATCGCCAAAATCAATACCATCCCAACTGACGAGTCTCATGACTTATCTTAACGCGATGACCAGATGAGGTTTAGTTATGTCGTAATACGTAAAACCACAGAATTTACTGTGGGCGTGCTTTATTTTTCATACCACTGTATACGGCGTGACGCACCATATGAGTTTGGATTTAAAACCTCGGTGCAAGTCACAAGGAGCCCTGGCAAGCTCCGAAAGGGAATCAGGGAGGGCTGTCAATCACGCAGCACGTACCGAGCTCGACGTGGTGAGGCCCCGCGGGCTGACATTTGTTTTTGGGAGGAGTTATGTGTTCTGCCTCCCCTGCCTCTTGCTCACGCTCTCTGAAATCCAGCCTTCTCCTCAGAAAACACCCGCTACCTCCCACTCAACGCTCCTCCGCTGGCCTGCTGTAATAATGGCTACGCGAAGAACGGCAATTTTTCAGCCTTTTAAGAACTGCCTCGTTATCCCCTCAAACAACTCCTCACACTTAAGAGTAAAAGCCATGTAGCAATTTTGTCAATTACTGTCCAGTGCTATATTTCCCGTAGAGGCCTTTGGCTAAAACTACCCACTTTAAACTAACACGATGTTTAAACTGGCGCAGTTTTTCTTCCGTTTTTTCTTCTACACCTCTCATCAACAATAAACCACTTCCTGTAAAACTTAATCGTGAGGTGTTAACCAGTACTTATCAACGTCAGTAACTGATATAAATCTCAGTAATACTTCAGAAGGTAAGATGCAGTCAGTTGACTTAAATATATCGCATTTGCACACTCAGTCTGACACAAGTCAAACAAATAAGACATCCTAATAGGAAAGGCTAGGCAATGCAATTCTGTGCTATGCTTCTGAAAGACTGGCATTTAAAGCAGGAGAAACATAGCCTGTGTCAGATCAGCGTTGGGGAAAAACAGAGTACTCACTTGGCCCATAAAAAAACTACCTTCACACTTCAACAGCATGGCTGCTAAAATATCCAGGCACCCTTTAACACCACACAAAAACTACTTTTTTGTGTGGCTACTATTTTTTTTTAAACCATAGCAGCCATCTGATACCAGAACAGTGCAGAAGGTTAAAATGGAAACTCTCTTACCTGAGACGGAAATGGCTCGGACTCCTGTTCTGACTCCTTCCAACCGCTTCTCATTGTTAGCCAGTCTGCAAAACAGGGGTTTGAGCAGATGAAAGCTGTACATTGTCCAGAGGGGCTGAGGACCAAGTGCTCACTCTACCCTTTCCAAGCCATTCTACTGAAGGCCATTCTGTGGTGTTACAACTACAGTGTGTGTGTGTGTGCGTGGGGGGGGGGGTGTTGTGGGGTCACACCCTGGACAGGAGAAACAGGAGCTACCATTGGGAGACAGTTACAGGGGGGAGGGCAGGGAGGAGCACTTCAAAACAGGATCAAATTTGCATTATAGCACACAGAGAAATTCCTCATGATTCAGCCAAAACGCTGAGAGGAGCCAGTGTTGGTTTTTATAAGGAACCTGAAATCTGAGCCAGGGCGGAAAGTCTTTCCACATGTTTAAAAAAAAAAAGAAAAGCAAACGCATTGGCTTCCAACCGTTTTTCCTTATTTGACCAAAGCAGAATGCGCCACAGGCCTGTCTGAATAGGTGAAGCCGTTGAAAAGGGACAGACGCGAGTCTAACTATAACACTGAATTATGGGAAACGGAAACCATTCGAAGCATTCACAGATATAAAAAGAGCCATTTGATGACATAATAACACGGTACACAACAGCACCCAGACTACAGGCTCACAGCGCATCTAAACTGTGATAAGGACCGGAATGAAACTGGCAGTTAGAAAGCTTCACACATTTGCGCCTTTTCTTATTTCAACGAGCAAATACATTCACCCGTGCGTGTGTGTGACTTGTGTCATTAAATACGACGCACACATCACTAAAACCCGTGTGAGGACTGCACTTCCTCTGAGCTCTCTGATGTCCTCGCTGTTCGCCATGTGCTCCACAGTGTCGCTGGACGCGTTCCGCTTTGCGTTCTTCCGGCACGTTCCACGACATCATTAATACGTCCCGAGGCAGCCGAGCGCAGACGACATCTGAGCTCATCTGTTCGGCCGAAAGAGCGGCCGCGTGCGCACGTGCGCCTCAGATGTACTCCTTGTCGTTTTATCAGCCCCAGCCGTGCTACGGCTTCTCAGCGTCGAAAGGGAAAGGTGCTGTAGGTAAGGCACCGCTGAAGCACACATTACAATGTAACGGTGTGTCGGGTGCCCCTCTACTTCAAATTCCTCCCGCCATTTTCAGAAAACAGACACGCACTGCAGCTGTATTCCAGTGTAATGTTTTCCATAATGACTGTACTGATGAGTGTCTCTGCAGCAGACGACACTCGACTGCAGCTTCGGGTCTTTTCATTGAGAAGAAACCAGCCTGATAACACGCACAGCCTCCACATAATAACTGCAGTTAGGGCATATTATGTATATCTGATGGTTAACATTTGTTGTTCTGATCCTTTACTTAAGGTAGAGACAGAAAAATCATTCAAACAGAAAATGAATGTTGTGTCATTTACTTACTTTGGGATTGATGGTAATGCTCTCTCGCCTTCTGTTGGATGAAACAGAACAAGAGAGAGATGGTCAAGACAGACGATCATAGTGCATAGTGTGTGCGTGTGCGTGTGAGAGAGACCCCTGTAACTAGTACCAGTTTACCCAGTAGCAGTGGTTCGCACAATTAAAGTCGTTACTACCCCACAGAGGTGCAAAATGACTTTGCCGTGAAGTAATACACAGGAGCTCAAAGCAGCACAGAGCAGGCCTTCAGTGTGGCGGACTGCACGAGCGGTATAAAACACAGCAGTGCCTGTGCCAGAGTCCACGTCCCAGTTCATAATAAACAAGACATGATGACCTCCAGCGGGAGAAGAGCGCCCGTTTCTCAAAATGGCAGGGGAGGGGACGGGGGGACTCCATCGGCGCCCCGACCCGCTATTTCTCGGCCGCGGTCCGGCAGGATCCATTCCCGCTCAGAAGCGAAAACGAGCGGCGTGAATCACCGATGACTACGACGGAGACGGTGACTCTCCCGAGCTGCGGTTAGCGCTCCCCCACCCCCCCCCCCCCCCCGCGTGCTCGTACTCCACACAGGGACACCGCCGCGGCAATCGCCAAACGACAACTAGTGTTCCGGTAAGAACAATCTAAAAAGAGGATCTCAAACAGCCCCTCCTCTTCCATCAATCATAAAAAAAAGTCTTGCACAAGAAATATTAGCTTATTTACGTTAAATGAGACGGCAGCAACACAAATGCTACTGGGGAAAAAAAACCTGCAAAAATGCGTCTTTGGTGAAAAAAAAGAGACCCTGAGGAATAGGAATTATTACGGGAACAAAAAAATTAAGTGAACAAAAAATTATGTAAATATTGTATTACCGCTACTTCATAAAATAGTGTGACTTGATAAACAGCAAGAATAGGAACACAAAATTGCAACAGGAATCCAAGATATTTCAGCCTTCTCCCTTGAAAAATAAACTTCAGGTTTTAAAAATGAATCATTTCATTATTTCTGGTCAGTTATCACGTTTTTTTCCTTAAAACAGATGGGCAGTGTCCGACTTGGCCTGCGTGAGGAATGCATTCCCTGGAAGGAGGCTGCCAGTGTAGCTCCACACGTTCGTGTTCGCCATAAATTGTGAGCAGCACGGAGCCCGCGGGCCGGGTGCGAAGCGTACCTTTCTGAGGTCGGATGATGAAGGACTGCGAGGCTCCATTCACCAGGCGGCAGTATCCGTCTATCAGGTCAGCCATGTTCTCTGCTGTGTTCAGCGACGGCGTCGTCACCGTAAGAGGCTGCAACCAGGGAGTCCACAAAGAGCCATTATCAGCCCTGCAACTGCACTGAAACACCCAGCTGCCCCCTCCCATCAGACAGCACGCAATCACACACTCCCCCTCCTGTCTCAGCCACCCACACACAGGCACACACACGCACACACATATGCACATACACGCTCATACGCACACATGCACACGCACACACACAAATGCACGCACATGCACACACACACGCACACATGCACACGCACACACACACACAGGCACAGGCACACGCACGCATGCGCACACACACACACGCACACACACACATACACGCACAAACATGTGCGTGCGCACACACACACACACCACACACACACACGCACACACATGGCACACACACACACACACCACAGCACAGCACACCACACACACACACGCACACACACAGCACATCCAAACACACCACACACATGTACACACACACAACACGCATACACGTACAGGCATACGCATACACACACGTGCGAAAACCCACAACCACATACATATGCATAACCCAGCACAAACGCACAAACAGACACGCACACACATACATACACGTGCATAACCCGCAAACCCCCCCCCCCCCCACACACAGTGCCTTCACTTCTTTAACACCCCCCTCCCCCAATACACATGCACACACATACGCATGGAGACAGACACGCTGTCTTTTCATTCAATCTCTCTCTCTTTCTATCTCTCTCTCCTTCCCGCTCTCTCGCATACACAGGCACACACATGGAATCAGATGGAGTACCATATCTATCTGGGTTTGTCTGCACTTGCTTATCAGGCTAGCTGCCAAGAACAACAAATATGAATTAAATGCCTACAGTAATTTGGATATTATGAAATTTAAAAAAGGCCCAATCACTAAATGACAGCGTTCTGTTAACTGGTAAAAAAAAAACCTAAATGGAAAGATCTGTGTCAGTATGCACTGCACAACCTTCTCCAAAACAATGTTTCAGTATCATTACTGTTTTATGATGTTTGGGGGGCGTGACCATAGCTTGGTGTCCTGGACTATTTCAGCCAATGGCAGCGTGGCAGTGTTAAGTTTTCTGGTGTCTGAATGGCCAGCGCAGATGTCTGTCAGAGGACAGACTACCGCGCTACGCTGTGTCCGCTGTTGCTTATTCTTTTGAAGATGCCTTCAGCAGGTGTAGGGATACACGTAATAAATCCCTCACTCTCCACATTAGCAGAGGTATGAGGAGGGCTCAGCCACAAAACTGCACACCCACAGGCGGGAGCTTAACATCGCCAGACGTTGAACAGAGTTCCGCTATTCTTCCGTGTTTTGAGATTCTGGAAACTGAGACGAAAGAGAGGCTACGTAAAAGTTACTCAAATAAAGGAACGGAGCTCGGCTGTGAATAGCAGCTTTCCTGCGCGAGTGCGATAAAACCCCTTCAGGGAGATCTGAGGCGAGAGGCGCCTACCTCCGCGGCTCCCGCCACGTTCAGCTGCAGCATGCCCTTCCGCTCCTTGTCCTCGACGCTGGAGTACTGGATGGTCTGCACCTGGTTGAAGTTGGCCAGGTGCGTCGGCTGGACGGGGAGACAGAGGCGGAGACGGTAACTCGAGCGGAACGGACCGGCCTCCCTGGCCGCTTCGTTGCGTTCCGCCTCGAGAGCATATGTAGCAACAGCCAAACTTTCCGTTTTACCCGGTCAGTGTGGGAAAAATGTAATTTTAACGAACAGTCTAAATCATTAAACTTTAAAAAATGAGCAGTATCGGCCAAAATGAAAACATGTTATATAACGCTATAATGCTGGCATTTCCTCACTGCAGCGCTAGAAAATTAAACTAAGGGCACATCTAAAGTACGTCAAAACAGCAAAATGTGTTAAGCACATTTGCCTATTTAAGACTGATGTTTCCAATGCGACAAAAGTTTAAAATCATAATTGAGCACAGCAGGAATGTGCTGAACAGTATAATTTAGAAAACAGTCTGTCTGTTTTGAATTATTGTAAAGAAGTGAAGAGAGCAAACTGTACCACATTTTTAATGAGATCATAAGGTCATAAAAATCATAAAAATCTGGTTTGCAGGCCCAATCTATGAAATCCAAAAAAACATGTTTACGGACACAGCTCGCAATCACACACTCCTTTTCCTTTCTGTCACACACACACTCATGCGCGCGCGCACACACACACACACACAGTGTCTTCACTTCTTTTACACCCCCCTCCCCCAGTACACATTTGGTTCACATTTTCTTCTGCAGAAACTGTCATGAAATGGCAAAGAATGTTTTATTTACAGTGTTTGTGTTGCCTGACTTATATATGCTTGTGTCAGATTTAAATTATACATGAGATTGTATTCCTGGAAAACGTATTCCCTCCCTTGAACTTAATGATCTTTGTTCTCTTGGAATAATGTAACGTGTGAATGTTCCAGAAAGACATTTCAGGCCCATCTTCTCTGTCTTCAACACAATCTCCTTTCTTCTGGCTCTAAGCTTGTCTCTTAGCAACAGGTCCATAGCTGCAGAAGGCAGGCAGGCATTTAGCCAATTACTGCACGTCACATTTAATTAGAAAAAATTCCTTTACAATCAAACATTCAGGAAACGCATAACTACTTCCGGTGAATTGCTCCACGCAACAGATCGTGTACCATGTGGAGTTGCTAAATGAAAGCGTGTTAACTGTTTCATAGGTGACTTAGGTGCATTAACTGTCTTAACTACTGCTTGTATTTTTTCCATAGATTGCGTTGTTGCCGTTCTCGTTGTGTTAGTGTTAATCAGTTTAACCTTCAGGGTCCAAGTTGAACTATGCGGTTGTTCCCTGCACTTGGACCGGTACTTCTCTCTAGGGGTTTCGTCATACTTGTCCCTGGTTACGGTTATACACTTTGTTGTACGTCGCTCTGGATAAGAGCGTCTGCCAAATGCCTGTAATGTAATGTAATGTAACTGTTTGTATCACAGTTTGCAAATGTTAAAATGCCATACTAGTGTGTTGCTGAAGGAGTGCGTTACCCTATCCGCAGTTTAATATCCATATCCCATCTCTACCAATTATTGACTTGTTATAAGCACCAACATGGTTTCTGTTACCGCAAATGCACATTCTGATGGTTTGCGTTTATATGCTATTTGCATGAATGCTTTTTACATGTTCTAATGTGCAAATCAGTCAAACTACAGTAATACTCTCAAACTCAACCATACGGTAAACTGTGACAGACAGCGGGCACAGCCAATATCAGCATGCTTGTGAGCATAACAAGGTAACTGCAACAGCTAGTATGACTAGATTTAGGTGCTCTTGCTGTTAAATTAATTATTTTGTAGTTTACACGAAAAAGAGATAAACAATAGATAAATGCACAACTGTCCAGCTGACTGATTTGTATGCTACATGTAATTGATTGCTATAAACATCCTTCCGGATGGTACATAACTGTCTAGTTATTATACAAACTTTTAGACCCTAGCTTTCAAATATAATAATCTAAGGAAGTACCAAGTATTTACTTTGACTGACAATACAGGTACAGCCGAGTATTGGCATAACTTCTAATGTTTGTAACCTTTTATTAATGCTGACAGAAAGCAATACTTCTGAAAAAGCAATGCAGCGTGCATGCTTGCTGTACTGTGCTGAGCCATGTGCAAAAACAAACCCTTTAAATTCATATCAAAAACACTTGGAAGACTTAAACACGCAAATTACTCTCAGTGACTCTCACCGCGAATGGGAAGGAATGTGTGTGGGGAAATGCAGCATTCCACACAAACCCCACAAACCCAGCGGTAAACACGCTCGTCTCGGCTGTGGCGTCGCGCTAAGAGCTGAACTGCGCTTAAAGAAAAGGTACAAAAAAGAGGGTACAGACCAGTGTCCACCCCCCACCCCAACCTCCATAAAGGCAAGGGTCTTATTTGGACTGAAAGCACAGATAAGTGGCTGAACATATTTATATACTGGTTATGGATATTTTCTGCACCTTTTTTTAATGAGACGTAATGTAGGCGTCTCTTGAATCTTTAGTGTGCTGTAATATTCAAGATTAAATGAACATGCAGTGCTCTGAAAGGTTTGTGCGTCTCAGAATGATAAATCCCCTTAGTTCAGAACTTGCAGTAGCAGAGAACGTACTCCTACACACACTTTTCTTTGTACTTAGTGTCAGTGTATCTGTCTGCAACCTTTATCAAGATGAGTTTAGTTCTTTAAAAAACAGAAAAACTTTCAAAACTTCTCTACAGCTGGCTTTCCATGGCCATCTCAGCTCAGAGGGATGCAGCAGTTCGGCCATCCCTTTGCTTGCAGAGTTAAGAGTTAAGTTACAGCACTTCTCTTCTCCAGAAACTCAAACTTCAGCACGTGAGTTGAAGCCAGGGAGAGGCACAGGTAGGGGTGATTGGAAGCACAGCTATAGGCGATTGTAAGCACAGCTACGGGCGACTGGAAGCACAGCTACGGGTGATTGGAAGCACAGCTATGGGTGATTGGAAGCATCGCTATGGCTGATTGGAAGCACAGCTCCATTAATAAGCGTGAGCTGTGTGATGTAAATATTCATGTAGTTCTGCTGCATCTGTCCCAGAGGACAGAGTGAACTTCAGTTCCGACTGAAAGGCGTTCTAATTGGGCGAAAGCGGCAGTCTTCCCCAGGGTGGGGCAAAAGAGCTGGGACAGGGGGGCGGGGCCTGTACAAGGCGCCGCCTGAGGGCGTGTCCGGGACAGGGGGTGTGCCGAGCCAAGCCAATGGCATCGAAGGGCAAGCGCAGGGAAGTGTCAATTTTAGCCGGTCTGCTAAAAGGAAATCCTATAGTCATACTGCTGTAAAAACAACTGAACTTATTCCAGGGCGATGCGATATTCTAACCACTGCTCCGCATTACCGCTCCAGCTCTGCATCCTCCACACAGCTCCACACATACTGCCCCAGTCCAGGGCTCAAACCGCTACACTGGAGCGCAAAAACCAAAACTGAAATAAAACACAACTGCCTGATACTCACGGTTGAACCCTTGTCTGTCAGGTAGCTGATGCCCTCCTCAGGTCCGATTGCAAGCTCCACTGAGATAACCCAGCTCGACTGCAGAGAGAGGGAGAGCGTTAGAGACTCCATTCTGTACTCTGTCCTCTAAGAGGCCGCACAGATAATGTAATTTCACATTACGGCCGGGAGCAGACAGAGAGAGGGGGAGCTTCTGAACAGCAGCTCAGGGATGCTGCTGGACCCCCAACCCCCAGGACTGAAATGCTAAGGTTTCAGACCACAAATAAATACAGAAAGGGAAAATCTACAGCATGGTGCTACATTCACAAAACAAGGAAATAAGGGATACACGGATCATTAGACATTTTTATCGGTAGGAAATGGCATAAACGTGTGTATTCAAGAGTAAGAAAACCAAGCGCTGATTTTAAAAAAAAGAAACTAAAATCACAGAAGACTGCCATTATCCTCATGTCCAGCAGGTGTCACTACAAAGCAGCTTACACCCCGCTAATATACATCCGCCTTTATCAAAGTGCTCACAGTGCTGTTCATTTTCCTAAAAAAAACACTTTGCTACAACTTAAGCCACCGCTTAATTTAGGAACACCTACCCCCAGAGCACATTTGAAACACTCCTTGTCAAATCTGTAAACTGGTGACAGGATTTCGAAGAACTTGAGGACGCTCTGTTCGTCGTTCAGGTTGGCAAACTGCTTGAACGTCTGCTGGATCAGCTTCCGTAGGGTTTTTGCCTTGAACAACAAGAAGACATTGAGTGGTTACACATGTGGACTTCGTCAAAATCAGCTATTTAGTACAATATTTACCATACAAAACCGCAACTAAATAATTTCAGTTGCTAATGCGTCCTGTATCATAAACATTAGACAGCTGCTACTTTTAGGTAGTTATAATATATTTTAGTTAGAATTAGTTTGTTTAAGTAGAACTAACCATTTATACAGCAAGATATTTTACAGAAAACAATTCAGGTCACACTGACCAAGGGTTAGACTGTGCAACCCAGCCAGGGACCAGAGCTTTACAAATCCAGTGAGTTCTCCAGCCTCTGCACCACTCCCTCCATATTTTGCAATAATGGTATTTATTGAATACTATGCACTGAGAGGAGCTCTCTGTCACACTAGCCTTTTCCCCTCATTTCACACAGATTAAACTGAATAAACAGCATATCTTTCTACTGTAACAGAAAACCTGATTAGGGTTAGGATTTCGGTATGAAGACTCCCCAGTTAAATTTGCTTGTATCAGTCATGTGCTGGTGTACAGGCCATGTGCTGGATCACACCAGGCTGCCACAGATCTATACGCCCCCATGCTTTGCATCCCATGGGTTGTACATTGGAACTACGCATTGGAAATGCTCGACAGACCGCTGTTCAGGTTTAATCCACAGAACAATTTAAGATGAAATCATCATTGATTTCATCATTGATCTACCGACTGCATTTTCACCCCACCTGCAATTTTATATAACCATGAGATAAATCAAATAAAAACTTCATTTTTACTTTGGGCTTCACTTTCATAAACAGTATAAAACATATAAAACGTAAGACACAGGGTCCAAAATACCTGAAACGCACAGGCAGCTGGCGCACAGGCAGAGCGCTCTCAGGGCTGTTCACCCTGCGCTGAAACAGGGGCTGCGGTTCAGAGTCCGCGCGCTGGAGCGTAATCGCGGGGAAATCTGCGCCTGTGTGCCGTCCGCCCTTCCTGTGCGGAAGCCCGCCGGTATCTCCGGGCCCATCTCCTCAGAGAACACGGAAGCATTCCAGCGAGAGTCACGGAACGCACGCCAGCCAGAGCCCTTCCTCTCGCGGTTTTTTTTGTTACGGCGGCAGGGCGTATCGTGGCGCGCAGGAGGCCTGGGTCGCACAGCGGGCTCGTTGAAAACGATTAAAGGCAAATTTCCACATAATCTTCCGGCGACAATATTTCTATACGGGCTCCCAGGTGCTGTAAAGCGAGACCTTTCGGAGTAAATGGAGGACTTAATTATGCTAATATCGCATGGGCGCATCAATCATTTTTTTATTGCTTAATTTGATTATGCTTTCAGTGAGTTCTCCACCACCGGGCCCATCTGTCGTTCGGAGCCCCGCAAACGTACTCGAGCGGGTAGCTGAAATAATCGCATTAGCAATTTCTGCTCGCCAAGATCACCGCAAGGCCCAAAACCTACAGTCCAGCGGCTTGTTTTCACACAAACGCCCGGATACGCGGAAAGGCCACCCTATCAGAACTCCGCAGGGGTCGCCCGGGGTGGGGCAGGAGGAGGGACGGCGTGTGGCGGTAATGGTGCCCGGTGTTGCCGCGGCGCTTGCGCATCACCGGCACAGATGGCCGACCTGTGCCTTCACAGCGGGGCGGTGGGCGGGAGCCCCTCCCCCGAGGTGAAAAGAGCGTGACAGACCCCGCCCCCCTCCACCCCCCAATCCTCAGAGGAGCTGGAGGGGCGGGGCTTACCGGTGACCCCCAGGGTTGGCCTCCCTCGCACGTGCGCCCCCCGCCTGCCCAGCATCTGTGCGCCCCGCCCCCTCCGCCCCAAACCTTGGACCCCTCGCCTCAACGCACCCCTTCTTTCGCTTCCTGCTCATTGTCCGTGCTGGGAGGGGTGGGGGGGTACGCCCCGGCGTGTGCCGTAAATATGTCACCGCGACCGAACACGGCGGCCCAATCGCGGCCGGCCTCTGGTCTCCGATCCTCAGCTGTGCGAAGCCTGCTCCTCACACCTCCGTAACAGCAGCACAGGCTGCGAGGCGCGGTGTGTGCAGCCTAACAAACTATCAGACATTATAAATCACTTCCACGAGTGGCCATTCAGAGCGCTGGCACAACACACTCCCACATTTTTATCTCTGCAAATGAGATAACTGGCACTCCTAAGCGACGGCAGAAGAGGAGTGTGTGAACAGTGGAGGTGGAATAAGAGCGGGAGGCGTTATTCAGTGGGGTCTGCGTTGGCCTGTGTGTAGGAGGCAGAACTAGGCCATGTATTCTCCAGGGCCAAACACAACCACACCGAAGCGCGTTCAGCTAGCAGCAGCATCGGTGGAGAGCAGTGGCTTAGAGTCTGCGGTGAGGACCATCTTTACCAAAGCACATGACCGTCTCTCACCTTCACGAGGACCACGCGTCTTTACCAAAGCACATGACCGTCTCTCACCTTCACGAGGACCACGCGTCTTTACCAAAGCACATGACCGTCTCTCACCTTCACAAGGACCACGCGTCTTTACCAAAGCACATGACCGCCTCTCACCTTCACGAGGACCACGCACCTTTACCAAAGCATATGACCGTCTCTCACCTTCACGAGGACCATGCGTCTTTACCAAAGCACATGACCGTCTCTCACCTTCACGAGGACCACGCATCTTTACCAAAGCACATGACCGTCTCTCACCTTCACGAGGACCATGCGTCTTTACCAAAGCACATGACCGTCTCTCACCTTCACGAGGACCACGCGTCTTTACCAAAGCACATGACCGTCTCTCACCTTCACGAGGACCATGCATCTTTACCAAAGCACATGACCGTCTCTCACCTTCACGAGGACCACGCGTCTTTACCAAAGCACATGACCGTCTCTCACCTTCACGAGGACCACGCGTCTTTACCAAAGCACTTGACCGTCTCTCACCTTCACGAGGACCACGCACCTTTACCAAAGCACATGACCGTCTCTCACCTTCACGAGGACCACGCGTCTTTACCAAAGCACATGACCGTCTCTCACCTTCACAAGGACCACGCATCTTTACCAAAGCACATGACCGTCTCTCACCTTCACGAGGACCACGCGTCTTTACCAAAGCACATGACCGTCTCTCACCTTCACGAGGACCATGCATCTTTACCAAAGCACATGACCGTCTCTCACCTTCACAGAGTCCAACAGGCTCTTGGGGAAGAATCTTCTCAAGCCCACGTCTTTCCTGCAGTAAGGAAGCAGAGCGTTAGATCACAAGAGGAGGGGAGGGGGAAATGCACACAGCACAATGTGAATCAGGGAAAGCAAGATGGCAACTGGAGTAGGAGAAAAGCAGCGATTTCAGCCATTTGTGTTCTAAAGAAATGCAGCCTCATTTACGGCCCTTTGAATCTTTCACACAAGCCCTCCATTCGCCGCGGAACATCCAGCATGCCACCGATCTGGGAAAATGGACTTTTGAAGAGGATGTTTCTGCCAAACTAATAATGCTGGATCAGTAAGGAGCAGGCTCTCCATAAACTGGACAGAAAAACAGGATGTTTGTTCATTCGGCAGATAACCCTCTGCCACCAGAGGGACACTAGAGAGATACTAAATTTGCATTTATTTACACAGAGAGAAATTGAATACATCTGCCCAAATAAAGGCCCATAAATCATTTCCTCCACCAAACCAAAAACTTTTCAATTTAGATGAAAAGAACTCAACTCTTCTACCAGCCATTAGTGTTCAGTGGCAATAGCTTCCATCCACAGTGATGAAAAGACACCGTCAAGATGGTGCTTTTAGTCATTGTAAGATAACAGGGCTGTTTCAAAAAAGCATCTAGGCCTAATACGTGTGTTTCATAGGAAATGCCGTATGTCTCGCTTCCAACATTACAAAGGAAGATCCGATAAAATGAGAAATAAAATCCACTTGCAATTAAAACACATTTTTAACACTGCGCTGCTACCCGGTACATTGAGGAAAGTAACAATGAGGGGAAAGATATTCATGCTCGTGCAATTTCCTTCTTGGTAAGCAACATAACAGCCTCCCGTCACATGAGATAAAATGTCCTCCGAGACTTTCACAGTTTGTCCCTTTTGATCTGAACTAAGCCCGCACAATCTGGAGACGCAGCGATCAATCGGGGTGCGATCAATGCGCAAACCTGACGCCGGGCAGAGGATTAGAGCTCCGTCGGGCGCAGGCATATGCCTTCCAGAGACTCAGAACCGTGCGCGCTAAATTTAATTTACCACTCTCCTTCCTGTCCTGTGTAACCGGACCTGCTCACCGGCTCTAGCGCATCGCATCTGTCAGCTTGTTAGCCGCCGCCCGCGTCGGAAACTGTCTGATTGGAGAGCGAATCTCCCCTCCCCCCCTGCCCCTGTACCCCTCCCCCTCCAGCTCTTGCCTGGTCCAGCGCCAGCCTTTGGCCGGGCTGCGCGGGCACTGTGTGACTGACTGACCTGGAAATAACATTAGCATTTGTAAAGCCTGGCTGGCCGGCCATTGTGTAAGCCTGCAGAAGAGCAGCTCCACAGCTCTGGAATGCGGGGGCTGGGGGAGACCGGCACAAAATGCATATTCATTAGAAACCCGCTTTGTCCTCACAAATAAGGCGCCGTCGACCGTCCCCGCGGAGGGGAGTGGGCATGGGGACGGTGGGCCTTCCCTCGCGCTCTCGCTGGTCTGGAGCTACGTTAGCGCTAGTCTCGCATAGCCAGACCCATCTCCACACTTCGTTTCAGCGCTGGCTCAACCCATTATCATTCTGGTATAGGGGAAAAAAACACTCTGGCTTGTTTGTATTTCTTTAAACCAATCACAGTCGTCTTGGGCGGCACTAGGCCCAGGATGCAGCGACAGTGCTGCAAATGGTAACAAGAAGATAGCGGAAGGGGAGGAGAATTCCGACTGAAATAGTCGGCCAGTGGCAGGCTTATACCCACAGCCTATATCCTGTGAGTCAGACTACGTTAGCGCTCACAAAGTCACACATCGGACAGCGGAACATCGAGCGTCTGCACACGAGAAGGGGACAGCTGGAGCTGCCCTCAGGCCCGTGGCCTGCGATCTGAATTTTGTCTGCCTTGATCAACGTGGGGCCGCCAAACAATGCGAAGCTGCCGATTTAAAATCGCTCCGAAGCATTTCCAGGGGTAAACTGCCCTCCCATTCATCATGTCAGCAGCCCTTTAAGCCCTCCAATCTCCTAATCCAACGGCTGACACACATACTACGAGCGCTCCCTTAAATGCCCACAAGGATGAACCTCCGACAGTACAGTCTGCTTTACTTATATTAGGAGGTAAAACAGCACTGGCCTTCCACTAGCAGTTACTGTAAGTCTTTAAATAAATCAATAAATAAACAAATGAAGACATGATTTGAGATCCTGTCCTTGGGAGCGTTAGCAATCAGACGTTGAAATGCACGCTAACGGAGGACGGCGGCTCTACCTGTAAAGGACATTCCCAGCACTATTTTTGGCACTTCTCTCAGGTGCGCCGACTGGTGTACTGCCGCTCAGATTAATGTTCTACGCCGCCAAACAAACCGAGCCCATTTTTCATTCAGGTTAGGCCATTCGCTGCTCTGCCATTTCCACAGAGAAATTCAAGGCACACAGAAAACCGGGCCTCCGTGCTGACGCCCACAGCCGCACTGTAATCGCCTAGCTCCTCCCACTTGGGCTTCACGAAAAAGCCACTATTAATTCCCCATTCTGTCAATGGCAAATTCTCAGGGCCAGATTCATTAATTTCCCTGAAGACGAACGCTGAGTTCCCCCCCCCCAGAGCAGGCCCCTGATGTGAGGCACATCTATGGTGGCGACCTCGATAGAGCTCCCGGCCCGAGCGGCTTTGGTGGGGGGCTCCCTGCTAATGAGGCAGGCAGGAATTTGGAAGAGTCTGTGGGACAGAGTGAGAATAGCCTTGAACTTCACAGCTTGGTAAAGAACATGCCCTTTTTTCCTGGGAAGTCAAATTTTTACAAATATCTCCAGTGTTTAAAAAAGAAAACAGAAAGGGGCAAAAAGACACTCATTATTTGCTGGCCTCATTATAATCTTACAGCTCATAAATTCAAAAAGAGCGTGTTCCATTTGCAGACATCATTAGCATGACATCCCCTGGACCAATCCGACTAACACCTCATGGAGCTGAATCTGTCACATCCCTTACTGACATTCTTTCAGCCAAAATTCAAGGGAGCTCCTGTTTACAATCTCCAAAGAAGCAAGAAATGCCTATTTCCACGTCAAAGGTCCTGATTTTCTTTTTTTGACAGTTTGACAGGGACCCTCATTGCCTTCCCTAAATAGAGACTTACATCACCGTTTCTGAAGTCCTGCTAACCTAATTCTGTGAACAGTAATTATTATGACATTAATAGCATAAAAATATCAGAGTGACTTACTCTAACAATTCATAGTTTGATTTCTTATCCAGGGCATTCCCACGCATCTCCCTGAAAAATCTCCTGTAATGAAGAAAAAAACAACAACAGTATTAGTGGAGATCTAATTTAACTATATGCAGCTATACTTCAAAACAATTATGACAGGTATAATTACAAAAGTGAAACCCTACAGTCTATATAAAAATAGACAGACTGCTCTACCTGCAGACTGAAATACGAATGTGACACGTGACTGCATGTACAGACACTACCTGTGAAATGACTATCTGTGAACTGTCCAGCACAGAACCAAAACCGTTCACTTAAAACTTTCAGTAACTAAAATGATGAACGCATGATTAAGTACAGATCACCTCTTCAGATAATAATCTCATGGCATTTGGAATGTGAGATGAAGCGGTAGTTATCCATTCACATCCATATCCATCCATCCATTCACACACTCATATCAACTCACCGGATCTCCAGGCAGCCCAGCTTCAGTGCTATATCCTGCTCCACCTGATCTGCCATTTCTAACATGTAGTCACTTTTAACCTGGAAAAAGACATCACAATCAGGAATAATAGAACTTCTCTATTTAACCCCAAAAATGTCATTTCCACCTTAAGGGAACAGGGTGAAGAACATAATGAACAACAATCCATGTGACACTCGCACACACACACACCCGCACACACCCACACACTCACAGACACACACACTTACTCCCCCCACCCAAGGAGTCCATCCATCTTTGGCGGAAGATAATCTCTTTCTTCAATTCGACTCAATTTGGCCATTCCGCAGACCATTCCATCCATCTCTGAGCTCCGTGCTCTGTGATCGACTGAAATTCCTGTCTGCTGAACTTTCCCATCATTCTAGTGCACAGAACGGCAGGAATCAGGATAAGCACCCATATTACCGAGTTATCCAGGCTCTGACATGGCGAAAAGATTTTCTCCCTTTTCTGCCCGTCAGCAAATTCTTTCGTTTGGAGGGTCTCAAAAAAGCCGTGCGTTCGAATCGACCGGGTCACGGTTAAAAATCACCGGCTGACGGATTTGTGTGCGGAGGATTTATAGGCCAGCGGAATGCTGCTGGGCTCAGCACACCCTGGGGTGATTCCGGCTGCAGATCAGCCTCAGCGGTGCTCGTCTGGGAGACGCGGGTGCAGCAGACCGGCGCAGAGCCCTGCGAGGCCGCGGCGGCTCATTGAGATGCAGACCGCGACGGTCCCGAACCGCGGCAGGGGCCAGCTCCCGCTCGTTAAACTGGGGGCCCGAGAAACACATGGCGGCGGACCGTGGGCTTTGAGAGGACAGCTCTGAAATGGCGCCTTCGGGGTAAACAATGGCCAACTCTCCTTCTGTCCGCTACCATAAATACAGACCGCCAACCTTACGGCTCACAAAAATTCATGAGTTTCTGACACAGCTTTAGCGCATCATCATGCAGGTGCATTTTCTTTCATCGTTAAGGGCTCTGTTCGTGCCTGGCTCTGATTGGCCGTGGCCAGGCGTGTGCAGCTCTTCCGAGGCTGAGAGTCCGCCGGCTGACCCGCCAGGCAGCGCCGGCATGCTCTCGGCTGGGCAGAAGGCGCTGGAATGGGCAGCTCAGGAGCGGGCAGCTCAGGAGCAGGGCTGGGAGAGCCTCATGTGAGCACGTGCAGAAAGGAGCCGCTGACCTATTTAGCCCCGCCCCGAGACGGCGTGAGACACACATCAGCCCCAATCCGTCTGAAAAAGTGTGTCAGCCCTTTACCCCCATTCTGCTGAAGAGCACAGTCCCCTTTGCACACACACACAGGCGCATGTGCGCACACACAGCATCCTCTCACTCTCTCTCACACAGACAAAGTCCCATATTCACACAAAAACACACACATAGGCATGGGAGAAAAACACACACACTCGCTCCTCTCACACTCTCTCACACACACGCATGGGTGGGTGAAACACACACACACACACTTTCAGAGTGGTATGGGCCTCTGTCTGATGTAAAGACACTACAGGCCTCACGGTTTCGCAAACTGCACTCCAGCCCTGTCCTGTACGGGATTCCTGCCACCTTCTCCTGTGACTACAAAAATCACAAAAATCTGTGATTTCCACCTATGCCTTCATTTCAAAGGAGCCACTGGAGTGTAAGTCTGAAGGAGTGCCGACTACAGCACTTTCAACACAGACTGCGTCTGCTACAGAATGGGTTTGCTGGTCCATGGCACAGAGAGGTACAATTTAACTGCCTCCTCTTTACTGGCTTTTTCATGCTAAAGGATCACATTCTGAGCACAAAGACATCTGAATGCTAACCGTATGTGTGAACGCATCATTGTACTGTCAATGGAATGCTCATCGTGGCTGTGTCCGTGCTTAACAAGTCATTGCTGCTGCTGTGTTGGTACAATCGACCAGCCTAGCTGAGAAAGAAGTGCGTAAAGAGCTCTAAATGAAATCAGCCTCCGTGAGCGGGCCAGCTGTCAGGGTTTGTCATTTGATTTACACCTTTGATTTCCCTTTTAGATGTGATCTGCTAGCTGAATGTGACTTTAATATTTGATGGCTTTCCTCTTGAATTCTGTATTTCATGTTAGTGAACTTCATATCCTCCTGCAACCCGGCAGAAACAAAGTACTGGTATGGTCCTTTAAGTATTTTAATGCTTTTGATATTAATGCAAGTGTCTTGGATGACAAAAAAGTGTTGCAGGGAAAATATTTTCTAAAATAATATTTATTTTATTTCAACTGAATGTCCTTTGTAGTGTGGGTTTCAGCACAGTAGAATATATGGTTCTTGACCGGAGACTCATGTCCCCTACAGGGGGGGGGGGAAACAGTTCTAAGGAGGGTATCATACTGGTTTCTGCCAGTATGCACGCTCCTGTCCAGCCGAATGAGAGGAAGAAAGAAAATTCCGAGGAGAATTGTCCGTAGCGCAGCAGATGGGCTGGAATTAGATTTCCCTCCCTCGCTTCCAGGTCGGTTTTCAGTGAGATGAAGACGAAGGCGCGCGGGGGAAGAGCTGACGCGCCGGGTTTCTCAGAGGCCCTCTGTTAGAGAGAGCGTTCCTGCGTCTCGCGCTCACCTGCTGGTAAAAGTAGTTTAGCGTGGGCTTGTCCTCGGCAAACTGGTTCATGAACCCTTTCGGCAGGTATCGGATCCTCAGCTCATACCTGGAAGAGAAAGGGGACGGGCGTTAACGTGGATGACGCGGAGGGAAAGTGCTGTTGAGGCAAGTTAGCAATTAGCCGAGCGCTATCCTGTACATTCCCTATGGAAACTGTTAAATATGATCAGCTAAACCGCGCTAATGCTACCTCACTGATAGAGCATGAGGACTCAGTAGCACAGATCACAGCTCTTTACTACACTACATTCACTCATTCAGCAGACCCTTATCCAGAGTGACTTATTCTAGTGCAATAGTACATAGCGTACAATAGCACCTAGCCCCAAACATCCCGCCCACAAAACATGACTCAAGCATAGCTTTAAATGAAGAGAACAGAGACCAGGAAGAGCTGTTCCGGTCTAGCAGACTTCCCGAAGTCCACAATTTCAACACTGCGAGCCTCAGCTGGGACCCATACCGCTCACGTTCTTACTCTGAGTGTGAGGGGGCCCTTTCCTACATCTGCCCCCCCCACCGGACAGAGGGAGGTGCATAGTCAAAAGGCCCTTATAGCACTAAAAGTGAGTTACCATGGGAACAGGCGGCAACGTACGAACCGATGAAAGCGGAAACAATATGGTCAGCGCGCGGTTAAGACCCGCCGCCGCCAGACGCCTGTCTGCTCCCGGCCACTATATCACGAAGAGAAAGGTCCAGTGACAAGATGTCGAGAAATAAAACCGCGCCAGAGAAAACAAAGCGAAGACTGTGATGAGCAACCCGTCTGGGATCATATGCGCTCAGAGAGAGCTGCTGCGTGTCGCCTTTCTCCGGCCATCTGTCTCCTGCTCTGCGTGGCAGCCAATGAGCCGATTCAGAACTTTCCGTTCGCACACAGCCAATCAGAGAACGCGAGAGGCTCGTCTACGGTTCAAACGGCTCCCTTCTGAGCGTAACCTCGGCAACCTGAATGACCCGCTAATACGGAGGTCAACGTATGGCGCGTACAGAGCTCCGATCTGACTGTAAAAGAGCCCATTAAGATCATAGTCGAGAGAACCCAAGGCTGAGCGAGCAGGTTAAGCTCTCAAGGTGACCGGTCACATCGAATACGCCTGGGTCTCATTAGCAGAGACTCCGGCCCCATTTTGTGTGTAGCGGAGGATAAAAAAGCTCTGGTTGCGCTGGCAGAAGTCCACACTGCCGACACTGAATGATGAAACGAAGAGTTTTAGTGCTGTGGGGAGATGCCTCCAGAGATACTCTGACCCCCCAGGAGCAGCAGCTGGGGGGCCTGGGGGGTCAGAGGTGGGGGTAGAGTGTCAGGCCTCGAGAGGATGCCCCCTGCCCTCCCCCAAAAATAAAACCCTTTCCCCTGTCCCAGACTCATGCTGATATCACACATTAGCACTGCTCACCTGGCAACCCTCACCCTAATGACCACTCAGCAAGAACCCAGCCCTGGAACAAAGCCAAGATGAAACAGAAATAATATATATAAGGGCTATAAAATGAAGGCATCCCTCATAGAAGAATGGAAAGTTTTTCGAGCCTAGAACTGGAAAAGACCCTACGCAACTGTGAGTTCTGTAACTACAGTGTTCAAGGAAAACTGAACCACAGGGAACTGAGATACCTGTAGATGAGGAAGCAGCCAGCACTAGTATTCCCACATGGTGTCTCTCACTTTACTCAAAAAACACAACATTAGTTAACCAGCGGGCAACCACTGCAGAGCTGCTGTAAAGGCAAACCAAAGAAAACGCTTATTTATCAGAGTAAATTGTCATTTTATAAAGGACTGTTGTAAGGAACTTTTTACCAAGAGTTTATTTCCATTTAATTTTATTCATTCTAAAATTTTCACTGAATGCAATTAATCTAATTTGTAACCTGTTCAGGTGCTTACTGCACAAGCAAAAGTGATGTCACTTCTTGAAACAGATCGATAAATATATGATGCTTCTTTTTAACACCTCAAGTTTCCCCTATAGGGAATGCCCAATCACATGCAGAGACTTGTCTCGTCACTCTAGTGTGCTCAGTCAGTTGGAGGAGCAGGTGGGATCACGCTGTCCATCGAAAAGCGTTCTGCCACCCGCCGTGTCTGAGCTGAGCAGTTACTGCACTAACAGTGTGTGCTTCATATGCAGCTGGTGCAGACTGCATGCGCAACAACCACCACAGTCAACGGGTTGCAACATGCGCAGGATCAGATTTAATCATTAACTGTGCTTATGTATGATAGGCATATGATATTATCTACTTAGATTTTCAAAATGCATTTGATAAGGTACCACATGAGAGACTTGTTAGTAAAATGAAGACATTAGGAATTGGAGGACGTATTTCCGAGTGGATTCGAAACTTTCTACAGGGTAGAACACAAAGAGTAGTAGGAGATATATTATCTGAGCAGGGAGCTGTTACAAGTGGAGTCCCACAAGGGTCAGTGCTGGGACCACTGATCTTCCTCATTTATATCAATGACCTCGACAGGGACATAGAAAGTACATTAGTCAAATTTGCAGATGATACAGAACTGGGAGGCCCAGCTAATAGTTTGGAAGCTACTAAAGTAATCCAAGAAAATTTAAATAAATAATCCAGAAGTGGGCGGAAACCTGGCAAATGAAATGTAACATAGCCAAATGTAAAGTTCTGCATGTGGGAAATAAAAACATTAGGCAGGATAACTTTATGGGAGGAACAAAACTGAAATGTGCTCAGTTTGTAAAAGACTTGGGAGTAATGATTGATCAAAGCCTTTCTGGTTCTAGGCACTGTGCTGTCGCAGTAAAAAAAAAGGCCAACAGGATGTGGGGATATATAGCCAAAGAGTATAAATCCAAGTAAGTTATACTTATCTTATACAATACTTGTAAGACCACACTTGGAGTATTGTGTGCAGTTCTGGGGACCATACTACAAGAAGAATATAGAGGCTCTGGAAAAAGTTCAAAGAAGAGCAACAAAATGTATTCCTGTTATGAAAGATAAAAGCTATGAGGAAAGACTTAAGATGCTTAACCACTTCAAGCTTAGTAAAAGGAGACTCTGGTGATTTAATTGAGGCTTTTAAACTTTCAGGTTTTAAACTTGTTTTAAAATTAAATTTTACATTTAGAACTGAGAGACTCAATAGATACATACAGAAACTAAGTATGCCAGTTCATACCTGCACCCCTAAAAGAAATCCAAGGACTTACGAGCACTTTTTCCAAGAACTATTTCTTAACTTTCAAGGACAACATACAAAATCAACACATTGCTACCTTCCCATGGGTGTTTCGAAATCCCCAGTTGGACAATTAAAAGATACATGTTGATACTGTCAGGTAGATAAACACCAGCCACAATTACAAGGGTGAATGCCTTGTAACTCATGAAACTCACGTGATTGTCACTCTGACACTCCATTTCACCCTACTTATACTTAGTTTGAATACTTTGATTTTGCAGGAGAATAAGATTTGCATGGAGATTTGTATTACCCTGAATATTTTTTGCTGTCCATGTAATAATTATACAGCAACAATCTGTATAACACAGCAATGTGAAACACACCTGATTCAGAAACTACATATTTAGAAGAATCAGATTCCTCACACCCCTGTTCATTTAGTATCTGTGTTTTTCCCCAGCAGTCTATAAGCACATATGGAAATGACACAACATTTATTTCTTCACGTTGTTAGCAATGTTTTTACAAGTACATCATTCAACAATTTACTATTCCAGTTCACTTCTTGTCATTATGACGAGTGGGTTCGCTAATTTTATTTAATTTCAGTTTACGTTAATGTTTCTTTCATACCTAGGTTTCATCTTAGTTTTAATTTACAACAATATCTTTCTTGGGAACACATGAAGCCTAATTCACTTTGTGTTTTGATAAAAGTGATTGATGACGACGATTGATAACGATATATAAAGACCCACAAGCGCACAGTGAAACCCAACACTCAGCAACGGTGCTTCTGCTGCGGTCGGATTACTTGGGGACTACGCGCTTAAGCACAACGAGTCCAAGTGCCTCCCACCCTGGGTGACGCTGCAACCACACCGCTGGGTGACTCAGTGCGCTGAACGCTGGAACGTCACCAGGACGCGTTAAGCGACGGACTCAGCGTGTGCTTGTTTACGTAACGCATGTGTGCTTTGCCAAACTGCTCTTTTCAAATCACAAACCACTTCTGAGGTCCCTCTGAAAGAAGCGTCTTTGTGGCCCACTGAGCAGCCAGACAAAAGAGACTGGCAAAGGGGCACCGGGGAAGCTTGCTTTTAACATACCGGCTCTAACCGATTCACGGGTCATGTGCTTGTTTGGTCCACCACCAACACTCATAAAATAAAGGGATGAAAAAGTGTCTAAAAGGAACAAGCACTTGTCACTGGGGTGGTACTCAATAGGTGCATAAAACGGTACCCCTAGCCAGCAATACATAATTCATTTGAACCTTTTTTTGCTTTTAAAAGGTATTTATTAAGACCCAAATAGAACATTATTATACTTTCAGGGTAAACTAGTGAAATTTGTTCCCTAAAGAACAGAAATGCAGCTCCACTGTACCTTTATTCCTGTGAGTGCGGTTGTGCACACAGAGTGAGTGCCTGAATAGAGAGTGGCTCCAGACAAACCCAGAACCAGCCCAGCATCACAATAAGCACGTGAACATGAGGGCTGCTCAGAGCTGAAACCCCACAAGCAGCAGAGTCTGCCATTTTAGCACTGTCACTGCAGTTCCCACTGCTCTTCCCAGCGCTAATGAGAGAGCTCACCCTCCCGAGAGAGAGTTTTTCTCCCTCTTCGGTCTTCCCTTAGTCGACCGCTGGACGATCCACGTTTAGAAAAGGTAAAACCAATCTGCTCTCCAAGGTCCTTATATATATATATATGCAGTACAGGACAAAAATATTAGGCCATCTGTGGTGTTTTATATATATATTTTTTTCAAATGCAGTTAATATATGCACATTTATTGAATAACACACCAACTATAAACATTTTTTTTCAACCCACAATAACTCTGAAAGATCAGAAAGTTTTGCTTCAAAAATTATCTTACACACAACTTCCCACAAAATAGCCTGCTTTGGCTTTAATTACTGTCAAACAGATTATTGGAAATCTATCCAATCATTTTGCAACGTGGGAGGTGGAGGGGTGGGAGGGAAGTGGAGGGGTAGTTACATTGAGTAAAATCTTGTCTACCTTAGGTTTTTTTAAACTACAGGTAGCCTAATACCTTTAACCTGTAGTGCAAGTAAAGCAGGCGCTAACGTTGCAAGAAATATGGCAAAGAAGAAGGAGTTAGGCTTATATGTGAGGGGCCAAGTAAACATGTTGTGGCAAGGTTATTCCCAGTGAGAAATTGCAAAGAAGCTTGAGAAATCCAGGTGCAGTGTTCAGTACACACTCAGAAGGGTCCAGCTGATGGGCAGTGATGTTAACAGGAGAAGACCAGGAAGGTCAAGAGCCAGAAGACAAATGTCTTGTGTTGGCTAGCACAGTGGTCCTGGGGCCCCCCTGTGTAGGCTGGGTTTCGTTCTAACCACAATCACAATACCATAATTTTAACAAGCTACAAATTGTTCTTAATTAACTGCCTTTCATGCTCAAAGGGATTATTTACCCTCTTAAGCCACATTATGTCTGAAATAGCTTTGCATTCCATGAAGAATAAAATCACCATGTTGTTTGTGCTACATTGTGCTTATTGTGCTATACTGCAAACAATTACTGTGTAATTACATTGTAAGAGGTAACTTTTCTGGATCAAATTAAAGACAATCAGGTAAATCAATAGGTTCCTAATTAGGTTGTTGAGCAGGTATTTAATTTCTTTCAAAAAAATTTCCTTAAACTTATTAGCACAATGCAGGTTTGACTTATCATTTGTTTTGTCGTTGAATTCTGCATTATCTACCAAAGTGGTTAGTTTTTTGGCCACGTGTTCACACGTTCATCACTTAGGAGCCTACTGATTCATCTTAGTGATTCATTTTTAAGTTTTACTCCTTTTATGTAATTATTTGCAACACAATAAGCACAATGTTCTTTATGGCATGCATAGCTGTTTCTGACATAATGTGGCTTAAGAAGGGAAATAATCCCTCTAAACATGAAAAGCACCTAATTAAGAAAAAATAACAGCTTGTTAAAATTCGAAACAAAAATCAGCCTACACAGGGCACCCCCAGGACAAAGTTTGGGAACCCCTGGTTGAACAGAAGAAATTGTCATAAAACTGCACCACAACTACAGGAGAACTCACTGCAACTAGAGAGAGAAACCAGGTTCCCTGACTACAGTGAAACAGCAATCGATCTACTGGTCTAAAAGGATGTGTACATGCCTTTTCTCAATCTTTCTTGGTCCAGAGGTCATAGTGCTTGGCCCACTGTAGTCGCGGTGGAATTTTACGGCGGTTTGTTTTGCGAGACACCACAAGATATTTATGTTCTGCCACTGATGTTATCCTTCTTCTTCCTGGTCTTCTTCTGTTAACATTACTGCCCATCAGCTGGACCCTTCCGAGTGTGTACTGAACACTGCACCTTAGGCTTCTTGGCAATTTCTGGCTGGGAATAACCTTCATGCCTAACTATGTTTACTTGGCCGCCCACATATAAATTTCTTCTTCTTCTGCCAAATTTCTTGTAACTTTAGAGCCTATTTTACTTACACAACGGGTAATACCAATGGTATTAGGCTAGCTGTGTTTTTTTTAAAAAAAAGGTAGATAAGATTTCACTTAATTTAAGCACTCCTCCACCTTCCTCCCACCCCTCCATCACCACCAATAATTTGTTTAATAAAGGAGGCTATTTAGAGGAAAGTCGTGTCTAAGATTATTACAGTAAGTAAACCTCATCTTTTTGTGGTATTGCACATACTGTAGAAATGGAAAAATATCTTAACTTTAGTTTGTTACTCACTAATTGCCCACAAATTAACTGAATTTATGGGACCCTGGCTCAACCCAATCTCCAGTGAGATCAATATGAATTCTGTACACCACAAAAGCTGCTTGAAATAAGTGCAGCAAATACTTTAGCTGGCTACACACTGCAGACACTCTATTATGCATGAATGAGACAGGAAATACAGAATTGCACATAAGGATCAATGAAAATGTGAGGGCCGGAAGCTCATAAGAACACTCACCAAGCAAATTTCACCACACACACAAAAGACTGATGCAAGAATTTCTCCAAGTAAAACAGCAAAAAGTATGCAGATAATGCTGAATGCCAAATTACTGAACATGGCGAATACAATTATTATGACAGTACCATAACAGCCTCCGGCCTACACTTGGATGGGGCGAATGAATTCTATTAAAGAGAGCAGCAGCCATTTTTCTCAGAGTTTACAGAATATGATCAAAATATCCTAAACGGGGACATGCCTTCCAGGAAATTGTTCACGTGAAATGTAAGCAACACGTATTTCAGTCCTACAGATATTCAATGGTGTCCTCCTTCACTGCAACTGTTCATGTATACATTTCTTCTGTATGCTTTCCCACCCGATTTTCTCCCAAGTTTGGAATGGCCAATCACATACAGCCATGCTCATTCTGCAACCCCTGCAGCTTCACAAGGAAGACTCCGGGAGCCTTATCGACCAGCAGGGTTCGGCAGCGAGCGATGAAACTCAGATCCAGATAAACTGTTGCCCGTCCATGCACCAAAATAGTGTCTTAACAGAATGAGCCACCCAGCAGCCCCACTGTTCACATAAGCTAACAGGCTTGTGAATAAATCGATTAAGGCTCACAACTGATATTTTTTGTATCTCATACTGTTGTTATGAACAAAATAAAATCATTTAAAATCCCAGTCCGTTCTCGGCAAAATCGATCAGTTTGATTACACCGGGCCTCAAACGCTCGTTATCGTCCTCCAAAGCCTTCAGCGATTGGCTGAGGTGGCGGAACTCCTGTGAACACAGAGCCCTGTTCTGTTCAATGAACACATGGGGTTTGGAATGAAGGGAAAGGAAAGAACATACATTTCATTAATGGCAAAAGCTCTGGGCTCAGGTGGGGGACGGAGGCGAGGGAGAAAGGGAGGGAGAGAGAGAGAGGCAGACAAACGAGAAACAGTGGAACAGCGTGTGCTCACACGAAGGCCCGTTTTGAACCAGGACAAGCCGAGCGCAGACCTTGCCGCGTCTAAAGCGCAATGAGACCGTCCGCAAATTCTAGCGGCAGAAAACCCGCAACCCTCACGCACGCGCGCCCCCCCACGCGCAAACACAACACACTCCTCCATTTTTCGGGCCCGTGCCGTCGCCGTAACCGCGGAAATGCGACGGCTGCAAAAAATGCGAGACCGCAGACGGGCGCTCTGGGCTTTCTCTCAGGAACAAATGACCAATGCAGAAAGCCCAGCGCTATCAGTATATCTCTCTCAGCCGCGCTAATCTGCCGTAAGAAGCCCGCTCCCCCAGCGGCAGGAGAGAAAGAGTCGGGTCGCGTGCCGGCCCGTTCGGGGGCGTTCTCCGCCGCCGTCCAAAGAAAGCGGGGGAAAGATGATGAATAATAAGCAGGGGGAGCCGTGCATCTGTTTCTGATGGTGTTTCAAAGGGCTCCCCGCGCGTAAAGCTCAGACAGCTGCTCCCCTCCCCGCGGGCTCCTGTGAGCGAGGGCCGGGGGTCCGAGAGCCGGCGAAAGAGCGCGTTAGCGAGGTGAGCGGGCATGGCGACCCCGCCCCGCCGCTCCGCTAGCCCGCCGTTCGGAACAAAAGGGCCGGGAGGAGCCGGAGCGCCATCTGCACCGCGGCGGACGCCAGGGAAATTCGCACCGGCTGCGCGCCACCGCCACGTCTGGTACGCTCCCTGAGGCGGGAGCGGCGTGGCGCTAAGCCCTGCCGGTCGGTTGGGCCGGACGATGCGGTCCGCCGGGCTCAGAGAGCGAGAGCTAAAGCCCTGCCGGTTCCCCGTGCGGCCGACCCGTTGCCACAGCGCCGGGGGCTGCCGCGCGAGTCTCCATGACAACGATGGGCTTCTGCCTCGCTTCCTTGTCTGCAGGGCAGGCAGCATATTTTTTTCAATTCAAGACAACATGGCAGGCAACTGTTCTCACCCTCGGAAGCAAGAAGCTTACAGCTAAACGCCCCCTAACCCTGATGTCTGAAATACTTCACCGTCTGGCAGCTGCATACTAGTCAGCGTTACGTTACATGACATTACAATCTCTCAGACACTCTTATCTAGTTATTCTCAGGAAATACATGTCATCTCCAAGAAGGCACTAAAGGCCTATTTATTAATCAATACGTGTAAAATTAACTGAACAAACTAGCAATTAATACAGCAAAAATATGAAATACCACGATACCAATGACCTACCCTTATACAGCTATTCCTATTACATTATCCCTAAAGGAAGTCCTAAAGGGAAAGAAGAGGACACTACCGGGGGGGCGGAACAGACCGGAGACATGACCTATAAGAGCAGGTGCGCACTGGGGGAGGGATCCTGGCTGGTGATAGGCTAGCACCAAGGTTCTGAATTTGATGTGCGCTGACATAGGTGACCAGGGGAGGGAGATGAGAGGGGGAGTGACACGGCATTACTTGAGGGAGAAGGTCTATATGGCATAAAGACTGAAACATGGGGTGGATCTCTGCTCTCTTTCTCTCAGGAGAATCCACCTCAAGCACTACCTTTAAGGATGCTAAAAGTCTGTAGGGTTTTCACGCTAGCTGGTAAGTGGCGATGGGGATGAGGAAAGGGGGAACGTGTTGGGGTCTGTGACAGGCAGCTTACCTCCACTCCTCCTGCGGGTGGTTGAGCTCGTACTTCTCCCTCACGTGGGACACGCCCATGTCCGGGTGGAGCCAGTGAATCTCCTCTGACTGCAGGTGGCTGAGGCGGAGCCCAAAGCAGGACACACACTTCACTTTGTGAATGTCCACGATCTTCTGGATGATCCCCTGTGACAGCATAGGAGCACAGTCACACTCTGCTCTCTCCCAGCACAGTTACACTCTGCTCTCTACCTGCACAGTCACACTCTGCTCTCTACCTGCACAGTCACACTCTGCTCTCTACCTGCACAGTAACACTCTGCTCTCTCCCAGCACAGTCACACTCTGCTCTCTACCTGCACAGTAACACTCTGCTCTCTCCCAGCACAGTCACACTCTGCTCTCTACCTGCACAGTTACACTCTGCTCTCTCCCAGCACAGTCACACTCTGCTCTCTACCTGCACAGTAACACTCTGCTCTCTCCCTGCACAGTCACACTCTGATCTCTACCTGCACAGTCACACTATGCTCTCTCCCTGCACAGTTATACCTTCCCTTCTGGGCATTGGCTAATTTAGCTTCAGTGCAATATGCCTCTGAAGAAAACAGCTCCTATTGGCCACACACAGATAGAAAACTGCAGCTCCAAGGATGGATTCTGTGGGGTACTTCTGCTCGAGTTTCACAGACAGAGTTTTGCTGGTATTCAAGAGGAATTTCCTGGAAAAACACAGGCCCTTGTACACGGACCTCAGGGAAATGACATTCCAAGCACACTACGATTCCCAGAGGGCTCTTAACAGCGCTGACACACTGCTGCTGTCCAACCAAGCACTCTCCCTGGGTTTCTCATGACAGGGCCACAGCAGTTGGTTCAAGCACAGCGTCAGGCACACAGATCGAGCGCAGTAATGCGTAAAAGCCTCTAGAATGCAGGCTGCAGCACTTCGGAGGAGGGGCCACATAAGGGGGGGGGGGGCAGAGTCATTCCACTGTCAGTGGGAGAGGCTTCACCGTCCCCCCCGACGGTGCTGGGCTTGCTTTGGTGGGATTACGGGAACAGGATGTGATCAAGGGCGGCGGCGGGGACGGCAAAACCAGCGGGGGCACGGGCCAAATTTGCCGCGGGGCCCGTTTCTGACTCACACCACTGCTCCGCGCTTCCAGTCTCTCCGCAATCGCAGCGTTTCATTTCCCGCCGAGCCGCTGAGCGCTCGGCGCGTAACCCTGACCGGCCCGCTCTCCACGCTCACCTCCCAAGCAGCCGGCCTGCTGAGTGTCACTCAACGGCAGTGCCACGTCGCACAGCCTCCAAACAAACCGCCACGTTCCATTCCGTTCCCTTACCGCTCCGTTTCCTTTAATGGTGCGACCGCACAACGATTCCCCGAACAAGCGTGGTTCAGCATTCACGCTGCATTTGAAACGCTATCTCTGTGGTGTACTGCCTGACGGCTGTTCTATGGGCGAACGCGTTCAAGGAAAGATTTACTGTGACGCTCCAGCCAAATCACTGAGCAGCTATTGCATATTTATGGATTCATATTCATGGAGAGGCCCTAAAGGTTTCGGAGTGACCTCATTTTCTCCACAGCCGACAGCAGGGTGGTTTAAGGTAGGTGGAATAAACAGTAGTTCAGCAGTTGCCCCTGGGGAGGGGGGAGGGGGGAGGGGGGGGGGTGTTGAGGGGGTGCTTCAGCTGTCAGTCAAGACGTGAGTAATGAGTGTATGATGATGTCCTACAGCCTGGAGGCACATTACTGTAGTCTACTGCCCAGCCGATAGCCCGATGCAGCGGAAGATAACTCAAGGGAAATACTGCTCTGTTCTGTTCTTATTTTAATTACAGGACACGACGCAGCCAATCCCACACGGCCCCCATAAAAAAAATAAAAATCACTGAAGAATTACTGAAGAATTTTCAGTACCCATAAACAATTTTCATGAAATATTATCTGGTTTGGTTGCTGCTGGAATTTCCCAATTCTCATAAACAATCTTGAATAATCAGTTCTTTTGCGGACTTAAAAATACAGATGAATTACATCAGGGCAAGTAAGTGCATAGAGCTCCTTGGTAACAGGAGAGCATTGGAACCAGCATGCCTGACTGGGTTGAAAAATAGAAGGCGCTCTACAGAGCTGAGCTCAGTCAGCTGGATCTAGCTGCTTTCAGGCCAGGCCAGGCTGTGCACTGAGGGATCTATACATTTCAACACAGACTGCCATTGGAAAGCCCCTTTGACAGCAGTGAGTTACACTGCCATAAACTCTCAGAGATGTGAAGCGTGCTGGATGCATCCCTCCAACCGTGCTGCGCGAGACGGGCGGGGAGCACGAACGTTGCCCCTGTACTCAATGAATTTACACACGAAGTGTAAACAATTACAAAACAGACGGCTAAAACCGGAATAATATGCCAAATAAACCCATCCCCGCACACTACTTCAGTACGTTGTAAATAAGGAGATCAAAAATGGGAGTCCTAGAATGAGGGTAAACGACACATGGTAAAAATTATAGTTATTCGTGAAAGTGGCATGAATCTGTCAGGCACACACAAATAAATAAGTGAAATCCCTTTGCATTTGTTTTGTCCATGCTGGGAAACAGGCGATGAATCACACAGAGCGGTTCTGGTGTGAATATGATGAAGGGCGAGGGTTTACCGCAGCGAGGCCCGGCACGGAGTGGGTAACGGCTCTCCTCCAGCAGCGTCCCCGGTCAGAAGCACGCTGGGGTCATCTGAAAATGGCCCAGCAGCGTCCCCAGTCAGAAACACGCTGGGGTCATCTGAAAATGGCCCAGCAGCGTCCCCGGTCAGAAACACGCTGGGGTCATCTGAAAATGGCCCAGCAGCGTCCCCAGCATACTTGCCAACCCTCCCGATTTTCCCGGGAGGCTCCCGATTTTCATCGCCCTCTCCCGGTTTCCTCCCGGGGTCACAATTCTCCCGTATTTCTCCCGATGTATGACACATTTTCACACCGTTTTTCCCTTTCTCGTTATCAGAACCTGTCTCTGGCACTGCACAAATGCTGTTGCAGTGTACATATTATTTTGTTATTTTCATTCTTTAAAAGTCACCGGAATGTAGGAAACAAAGCCTCTGAAACTCAAATTTTTCTGGGGGAGGACCCCGGCCCCTGCTAACCGAAACCAACCCCGCTGTTTCCCTGGAGCCTCCATTTCCAGTCAAATCTATTCCCTCGTACTGTAAACAGAGCCATTTCTATGTCCACATATAGCCGTTGTCTAACAATAAATGCAAATCTCAATGAAAACTCTACTAAACGAAACTGCCATTGTGGTGAAACCCTGGGGTGCTGAATTTTCAGAGGTGGGCCTATTATGCTGAGTGTTCTGGTCAGGTCCCTGGGTGCTAAACACTGCTTCAGAGCGCGAAACACAGATTTATCAACTTCAAATATGAGCCCTAAAAAGCTTGGGGCACAAATAACTGTGAGAGATGCAGGAAAGTGCAAATTTGTTTGGCTGGAATTAAACATGGCAACAGAGACGACAATATAAACGGCCCTGGTGAGGAAACGGATGAAAAAGACCAAGCTTGGCTATTGCAGTTTCCTGAAGGGCAGGGTTGCCAGCACGGAGGATTTACTTAAATGTAGGGGATTTTTAAAAAGTAAAAGGGGAAGTTTTACAGTTAAAATGTATGGGAGTCAATGACAGATGGGGGATTTGAAAAGGAGGTAAGAGGTTTTGTGGACAAATAGTTAGAAATTTGTCTGGGAGTCAATTGAAGATTGGTGGTTTTGAGGCGTTTTTAGGAGGAACTAATTCATACATCTGCCAGCACTGCACAAAGGAAACTTGCATTACAGTTCACTGTAGGGCACTTCACAAACCTCTGCCTCTTATCAGACCCTCAAAGGAAAAGAGACTGTTTACTGTGCTGACTGGGAGTCGGCAAGTGTGATAAAGCGGCAGTGCTCAGCTGCAAAACATCCGACCGGGCCAACATTACATAAAACTTAGATTCTCCATAATACAGTGTTATCATGTTTTGTATAGTAGGAAAACTGATGGCACGGGGAACAAGTCGGTCTTTAGTGGTGGGGTGCTGGCTAAAGATCTTGATATCCATAGGTCAGCGCCCAGCCAGATACAAAGGTTAACCCGGTGTGACATGCTTGCCGGGATAGTGCAGGATCATTGATCTGATTTTGTCATGATTGTGTCTTTATTTGAAGATTTGGTGTTTTGCTTTCATCTCGTGGGTATATAAGTGGGAACATGGATTGGTTCAGACAGACTCGTCAACACGGTCTCCTACGCATCACATGCATATAGCCATTCAACTCCACACACACTTTTGCATCATTGTATATTGCCCTAATTAACATACTGTACAATAAACTGCATTCGTTTTAACCAGCCATTTCTCTTTGACTCTTACTCCACTGCACACCTAGCAGTTTTAAGGTCCTAACAAACACACAGAACTCAGGACATCTGCACCCCGTAGTCACTCGCCTATACTAGTGTTGTAGTAGGATGCACAATTGTATTCCAAAGACACGTCCACGTCTACAAAGATAGACAGCGATCCGTATAGAGCCACACTACAGGTGGAAAGCAGTCTCCACTGTATAACTGTTAACACAGATGATGGGGTTAAAACACTATTTTGGAGTCAGATAATAAAGATAACCTTAAATTAATCCCATTCCAGTAGCACTGGGTGAGACTATACTGTACGCGTTCTTTCGCCACAGAGATATTTCCACTGTTGGGTTTGCGAAGGGGTTTCTTACAGTTGGTGACCTCCACGTGAAAAGCTTTGGTTTCGTACAGTTCTTACAGTTGACCTCGACAAGGCGTTTGGTGATTAACCTGAGCAGAATAATGCTGAAATTTCCGGCTAAGACCAGGTGGGATTCTAAACTGGTTTAAGATGGTGTGAACGGTGTGTTCGAACAGCGAACAGACAGCTTCACCATGAATGAATGTAAACTCCAATACAACAAACACAGCATAAATATGTAGCATGGCAAATCTAGCGTCTTCCCACTAACTGGAAGCACTTCTGACAAACCATTGAGCAACTTGGTCGAAGCAGTCTAGTATTACCTACTGGAGGCTGAGCCTGCCTGTTCAGTATTCACCCCACTCCTGTACTAAGAGCCCAGCCGAATGCAGCACAAATTGATGTTAACGCTCAATGATCGCAGGCACGAGAGAACACATCTGCAAGACGAGCTGGAACCAAAACAAATTTCCAAGTGCAATTAATAAAAAAACAAAGCTATTTTCATGCAAATGCTAATTGCCTTAGCTCGTCAGTAATAACTGTTACTGATTGCAGTCGTAGAAGCATAGCTGTGTGGCACGGGAGGCCATTGTTTGAGCAGCGACGGCTTTCCCTTCTTCTCTGAGTGGGGAGGGAACACAAACGAATACAAACACACTCCACTGTTTCTGAGTCCCAGCAACGTCAGAGGCGTTCAGCTCGAACATTAATTGATGTTTAAAAAGATGACAAGCTGAGGCTGATAAAATCCCAAGACACTCGTTCTTAAAGCCCAGAAACTGAGCTCAAGATCCATGCCAACAGTGGCCAGGAGTCCTGCTGGGCGATGCATAATTAGCCATAATCTCATTGCTCAATAGAGCCTCTGGTCCATTGGATAAATTGGCTCCACTGTGTAATCTTGCCTACGCCAGCTGTAATAGCTCTGCAGGTCTTCAGTACTGGATGTGTCCAGTGCAAATGTTGGATTGCAGGGCAAGAACAAATGGGTCAGTACATTTTCCTTATGTCAAAACTGGTCATTTGACATTCCCTTAGGGCTACAATGTGAACATACAGAGTGCCAAAGCACAGAAAGATCAGCCTTAATTAATGGGTTCGCTCACTAGCCAGCACTGAAGACCATTTATCAAGACAACATCCAACAACATTGCACATATTTTGCTGCTGGCATTGCCATATAGGACAGAACAAAGGAAACTAGCAAGTTGACAAAGACGACAAATTAAAGAAAGTCTGCAATGCCATCATCGGCCAGCTAACCAGCTAGCGAGAAAACAAGCCTAAAAACTAACTGGCTGAGGTTTGATAAAAAGCATGTAAATGCAATAGATGGTTAAGGTTCAGTTACAATTTAATAGAAACTCAGAGCGATAGTATGCCTATGGTTCAGCTAGCTACATTATAGTCAACAGAATGCATTAATCAACACTGCACATGCATCAAATTGCACATTTTGGAAGTTGTTTTTCCCCAACCTGTCTGCCCTACTCCAGGTTATATGTCAGGTCTATGTCACTTCCATCTAGGATTTATGAATGGAAGCTTTGAGTGTTTCTGTGCAGACACCGTCCATAAAGAGGATCCACATGCTATTGTGTGCCTTCCCAAACGGAGGGGGGTTGCTATAGCTACGCTACCACTGTATATTCTACCAGATAGAAATGGGGAACACAAAGGTTTCACAAAAAGGTCTCAGTTTCAAGACAATAGGCAACACAGACACTGCTCGGTGTAGAAGAATTCGCAAGCTAGCCTTACAGCCAGATTAATTATGTCACTAAAGACAAAACCAAAGGACAAGTTTGACCAGTCCGATACCCTGATCTGAGGACTTCCTGTACGAGAGGACCAGAACAGCCTGTCCCAACTGGGTTTCCTAAGACACCAACCAGCAGGAATAATGCTGAATTATGCAAGCAGCTATACTGTATGACTTCTAACTCCACCCATAAGCAATTACTGTACAGGCGCCATTTGATGTATCATTTTCACATTTAATCCCCTCCAAAGCATGACAATAATAAATCCTTATGAAAGCTCTTAAGGGAAATTAATTTTAATGCGTGTTAGCAACCACTATGAAATCCATGGCAGAATGAATAAATCTTACATAAGAGCCATAAAAAATAGGATTTTTCAGATAGTTCTGGGATATGTTCTTCCCAAAACAAATAAAACGCTGTAAAGATAATACTTTCAAATCTTGTGGCAAAGAGCAAGCAAGGCTTTGTGTTTCCATTGCTGGAGGTCTGGGGAACGGGGCAAGGTTAAAATAACAACAACCTCTTAACAAATCTTAAAATATGACCATTTCTTATACAATGATAATCAAGATATATAGCTTTTTCCCCCAGGAAAACATTATTTAAAAGCTGCAATATGGATATTTTAAAACCATTATCCCCTACCCCTTGTGATACTAGTTCTGGTCACATTAACAGTAATCGATAAGCTGCTTGCAAACACGCACAGTGCAAATGTATATAAAGATATTTCAAATATATAAAATGTATTTTGCAAAAAAATACACTGGAACAACCAACCAATAGGCATGTACCCTGGGGCTAAAGGCTGTAGGACAAACAACATGGACCCTCCTGGGGTGCTTGTTCTACAATCTCCAGGTTCCCTTCTGATTTTCTGATTCCCGTTCCAGATGGTTTATCCAGAATCAGAACTGCAGGCAACATCAGTGGACTGCATACTGTAGTCCGTGATGGAAATTACGCAATGAACAAACCTTCATTGAGCCATTCCATCTCTTTTTAGACGTGGTTTGCCATACCTCCACCGCATAATTAAGTTCAGTCTTATATTTTGGCTTATTAATCTGCACACAAAACCATGGGCAAAACTGGTGAATGTATCATCAGCTGAAACCATACATAGAACCTTCTGGAGAGAGCAGACTAGAAAATATCTTCATTACATTGACTGAAATTGATTTTAAATTGACTGCCACAAGGTTCAAAGATGATTAGGCCCAAATGAAATGAAATTAATTCTGTAAATGAATGAATATTGTAGATAAATTTAGTTCTGCATTAAAACAACCGATAATTATGTGTACACATGAGAAAAATAGAAGTACGGTTCACAAGGATTTATTTATTTGAGTATGCAAAGAGGCCAACTGGGTAAGTTCAAAGGTCATGGCATCTCCCATTACACGAAGTGCAATCAGAATTCTGTAGGGACGGATGAGGGGCTTGGAACAGGCAGCTAATCACTGGAGCCGATGTCAATTCACTGGCCATTTCCACAATTAACTCACTGAGATCCTCGGATCAATAAGTTGGTTACCACGTAGGACGCTGAGACGGTCTCTTCAATCTTGCCTTCAGAAACACACGTCAGCTGACAAAAGGGTGGCCTTCACAAGCCAATGATCAGCCTACACCCTCAAACTGCAATCGCCTCGGCTGGAAAGAACCCATCTCATAATCACATCGCCTGTCGATAGCCTTACTCGCCCTATGAGTGAAATTAAAAAGTGATTTACAGTTAGTGTACACGAAAAGAAAACTGATGCTAAAACGTACCGTCAAACACACATTATGTTATTCACCATGTGCAGAATGGCGATATCGCTGGGGAAACGTGTTACGACTACGCTTTGAAGATTCATGAGGGACTTGTGCGTCAGATTAAACATAAACACATTTTTAAAATCACTAAAGCATAACCTCAAGTAAAATCAGAAGTGAGAAATGTTTTGACAGAAGCCATCCACATTCCATAAGGCAATGAAGTGCATGACGGAGTGGCTGCAGTGGACGTGACAATAAATTGTGTCGAAGTGGACAGTCAAACAAGGCCGTCATCCGACAGCCATTTTCTGATCCTTATTAATGTTCGGGTATTGGCAAAGCAAGCAAGCAACTAAATCTCAGTTCTGATTGCAAACGGTTATCGATATGTTCCTTTCCGTTTTAGGTCTGGAGAGCTTTGAGCCTATTAAATTATTCATACCTCCTCAACATGGAGGACATGTAATGGACTGACACTAAGAGACTGCTCCGACCTTTCCCCGCCCCTCTCACGCGACCTTTGACCGAGCGCGTGACCTGCGACCCCCGGCCGCTCACCCTGACGTCGGTGGCGTCCCCGTGGCGGATGTTGCTGGCCCAGGTGCTGGGCTCGTTGTTGCTCTCGAAGTGGTGGAAGACCTTGAGCACGCGGTCCAGGGCCCCCGGCGACCGCTCGGTCCCCATGCTGAGGCGCGGCTTGGCCCCGGAGACCAGGGCGTGGTTCAGGTTGGGGTCCAGGTAAGCTGCAGCCATGCCTTTGCCCGGTGCTAGGTGTCTGTCATATTCTGTTCGGGGAGGAGATGGGGAGACAAAGGTGAGCACAGAGTGCACTGCTTGCTGTACTTTAAACGAGAGCTGTTCCAGTTCGCTGAATTACCCAATTTAATTTTATGCTTTTTCACAAAGCGTCTTACAAGAAAAGCAACACAGACAAAGCGATGTTTGCGAGAAATTTTCACTTCACAAAATAACTGGTTCAGGGTAAAAAATAACGCAATACAGAAGGGAAATTTTCACAGTGTCTACGAGGCACACATCTCAACCACAAGGTTCTTACTGCGCTGTTTGTCCCAGTGATTCAGAATCAAAACTCAATTGACCCTGTGCAGACTGTGCCCGGGTGCGCATGAGACTCCTCACAGGGACCTGTGGTCTGTCAGTGCCAGCTGGGCATGAACTGTCCAGAGCAGCCACTGCGCAGCCCAGCTGGACCAATGACCAGCGAGGAGAGACTGGCAGTGCGCACTCCGGAGGGGTTCCATTTTAAAAAATGAACTCAAATTGGTTTCAGGGGGGCGAATCTCATTTCGCTTAACAGAGCTGTGGTGAAAATCTCATTCAGCAAGCCGCAAGCCGAGCGAGATCACGTCTTCAGAACCCCTTCCCCCAGCTCTGTGCCGCAAATGAAAGGCACGGCACTCCGTCCGCTTATCCACGCACCCAGGGCTCGGTTCAGACTGCATTACAAACACCCGCTCAACGATACGCTGAGTTAAAGGATTTAGCATCCGGAGAGCGTTCGATCTCTCGCAGCCCACAGTCATTTCACGCCCCGCCCTACCGATCTGCTCGGCGCGAACAGGACAGAGCCGGAATGAACGATACAGCAGCTATAAATATCACTGCACGAAAAAACCCTGAAAAGCAGTTGCAGAGAAGGACTATACTGCACCTTCTATTAAGTGAAAAATGCAATCCGGCTGAAGTTATTACGAACCAGAGATTCCCCTCTGCAGCGTCAGCCTTAATATGTAGCTGATTATAATGGGATGTGATCGGTGAAGAAACCCACAGCCAGCGCTGAGCGCTCGGTCCTTTTTACCTGCAGCTGCAGGGTGAATCACCAGCGTTTCCTCACAACTGCATCAGGGTGACGTTACTTTCATCGTTCGATTAAAAGGCACCTCTTCGTTCCCCTGCTCCTGAAATGCCCTTCTTTGAGCACAATTTTAAGGGTTTAAATGTGTTCAGTGTCGCTTCCTCTGACGGGCATCGTTCCAGTTTTCAGTCAGTGTGATTAAGGTCCGAGCACAATGGCTGAACACGGGCGTTTTCATTAAAATGTGCATTCTTGGTGCATTCATACGCTTTAAATATATTTTGCATTTGTTCTAGATTGGAAATACTGGATTGCATTTACTATACAATAATTATAATGATCTAAACTTGATAACAGAAATGACACAACGCAATTTCAAAGAGCAATAATACACAGAAAGTATGGATTCTGCTTTCATTAGAGAATATTCATGAAATATTTATGCAGTGGCCTGCAATTAAGGCCTACACCATTACAGTTTGTGCACCATTTCCCATTTTGCTTTCCTGTATATTTCATACTTTATTGTTTTTTCTAATTAGATAATATTGTTGCTTTGGTTTTACAGGTGAGTAATATTTAATCCTGTGACATTTTTAGATTTTTTTATAGGTTTTTTTTATAGGTTTAACAGTAAAGGTGTTTTTGAGAGAAAAAAATCCCATATGCCAATACAATGTATTTTTACTGTGGTGGTGATGATGATGATGATGCTGATGGTGATGATGATTGTATTGTAGATGATTATTTTTATTACATCATCATCATTATCATGCTCTATCTGTAATGAAAGAGCCCAGGGAACTGAACTCTCGTGGAAGTGTGGCCATGTTATCCTCCTGGACAGCTGTTCAGCAGTCAGCAAACACACAAAAGCCATTTCGCCCTTAAATCAAGGGGGGGGGGGGGGCATACCCATGAGCAAAGAGACATTTAAAAAGACGACCATCTGTGTCCCCATGTGAGGATTCTTTATCCTGGCTAAGAGACAGATTTAGGGTCTAGATTTAATTCCTTGATCTGTAAGGTGAGAGACAAACATTCAAAATATGACGTGACGCTGCTTTCTGTCATTCATATGGATATTCATGCTGCGCTCCGCATATGATCAAACCTGTAGATCTGAAATGCAACAGTCATGCAAGAGCAGCCTTACTGGTGCGTGTGCTCAGAGGCAAACACACCGATGCTAAGACATCAGGATTTTTCACTGAGAATTTACAAAAGACCATTTCTTTAAAAGCCCTGTGAGACACTGATGTGTGAAGATAACAATCCCAGACTGTAAAATATTACTGACTGCTTGTGCTTTTTCTAAGTATGGCAACAAGTCTTGTGGAGATGTAATCTAACAGACATGGGCATTCAAACTTACCTAACCATCTAGCACTGGTAAAAAAAATTTTTTTAAGTATCACACTTAATAAATAATGATGGGTTGATTTATTTGCAAAACTATTTTATGTATTTATCCCAGACACCTGTATACAGTTAAAATGTATGGTGCTAATTCAACTGTACCAGTATTAATTCAACTCTAACAGATAACCTTTGGTGCCACTTCGGTTCAAATGGAGACTGGGCCTTTTACTGTGCTATTAGAACTCATGCTGAACTTGAAATGTAAAAAGAATCTGGAAAAAAAAGCAAAGCGAGGCTTACAGCGCTCGCTATTGAGAAGTGAGAAGGCAAAGGCGGAAAAAGAGGTACAGCAGGCAATCTGAGCCTGACTCAGCATCTCAGGCTGCTGGTGGCAGGAAAACCCTAAAAATAAAGAGGCGCGATGAAACGCAGAGGCAGAGAGGCGAGAGCGCGATCTGATTGGACGCTGAGGCCCTGCCCAGCCCGGCCCTGCAGGGGGCCGGCTCTGACACACAGACGGGCTGCGTCCGCGGGCAGGAGGATCTGGGGGCGGGGCGTCTCCGGGGAGCACAAAGACGGGCCGCGCCGGGCGAGGGGGGGGTCGCCGGGAGGACGTGCCGCGCGGTGCGGACGCTGGCACGTTATCGCGGAACCCGATCGGGCCCCGCCGGCAGCCCGAGGGGATCGGGCCGGCGCTCTCTGATGTGCTGCCAGCGCCAACAGCGACGTGCAAGCCGCGCGAGACAGAGCTCCGCCGTCCCGGGGAGGGGCCAAAGTCTCAGCGCAGGACGCTCACAGTCGCCGCCCCGGGGGAGGGGCCTCGAGGGAGGGGCCTCAGTGCAGGACGCTCACAGAGTCCGCTGTCCCGGGGGAGGGGCCAAAGTCTCAGCGCAGGACGCTGACAGAGTCCCCACTCCGACCGCCTCTTGTGCGGAGTTATTAGTAAAGGTATCAGCACTCTGCATCACGGAATGCCCTCTTGTGCTCACACACGGCACAGAGAGATTATCCCGCGATTAACCTCGACCGGACGGGGAAGACAAACCGCAGGTCTGAGAGACCTGCAGCAGCTGGCAGAGCAGAAGCGTAGGCCGCATCACTCAGAACGCTGCCAGACATGAAATGGTAAAGGCTACAGGATGAAGGGAACTAAACATCTGTACCTCCTGCACACAAGTTTGAAACTACGAACTAGCTATCACTCACTTTCCTCATGCCACCTTTTTTAAACTGCCGTGAAACCTATGTAAAAACCTTCATTTCACCAGCGTCCAGATAAAATTACATCATACACGACACCCACAGAAGGTGGACGTGGTGGAAACGCAGTTTAACCACGGTGTAAAAAGAGGAGTGACTGCAGTGGCGCTGGGCGGCACCTCTATCTGACCAGAGGGAGCGTTTAGCGGGCCTGAAATGGCGGGTCATGCGCAGGGTGGGTTTGTGTGTAACCGAGCCGCTCTCCGCTGGGCCCGTTCCCTCTGCGGCGCTGAAATGTGACTGACAGACGGCAGGTCTCCCGTTGGCCACCGCCCCTCTGAAGCTCTCCTCGTGCTGTGCTCACACACAGACCTCACGCAGCAAAGCTGTCCAAGAAGGACACCACCACACATCTCCACACACACACACCGCTCACACACACACACACACACAGCCACGTGCTTGTTGCTGGGTCACAGACCTGCAGCAACTCCTAAAGGCCCACGCCATCATCCATGCAACATCAAACCTGCAGACACAACATCAGCACAAGATCGTTACCGCTGACATCACAAGGTCTGTTACGCTACATCAGTCAACCCAGCACCGCACACCACACCAACACACACACACAGGCACAGACACACGCGCGCGCACGCACACACACACACACACACACACACACACACACACACACACACACACACGCACACACACACACAGACACACGCACACACAGACACACACACACAAACACACACACACACACAGCCAGCCAAGCAAAAATTTCCAGCAAACACATTCAAACGTACAGCAAATGCAACTCAAGAAAAGCTATAAATGAATGTGTGTATATATACACAACACATACACACATATATATGTATTCTTACACTGAGAAGAGGAGCGCTCAGCAGTTGTGTCGGTTGGTGTCATTCCGGAAGCTACCGTATCTACGAGCGCTCCGGCCGCACACCCTAATGAACAGCCTGTCCCTGCCGCGCGGCTGAGCTCCACCACCCCCTCCCCTACCTCTGCGCAGGAAGGGCCAGCAGGTACAGGGCACTTCGGACTGTCGCACTGACAGGCGTCCGTAGCCTTCAGAGTCCATGAGTGACATGGCACCCGGCTGAGGCCCCGCCCACCCTCCCACTGCTTATTCCTGCGTGTCTCTGAGGAAGCTCACTGCTGTCATAATTCACTCTCGGGTTCAGGGTTCTAGGGTTTTCCACCAGATGTTACATTATAGGCATTTGGCAACCTCTATCGGAAACGTAAAACAAGTACCCACAACAGCACATGAACACACACACAGACACACAAATGACACACAGATACAATGCAAATATAAACAGAAGCAAACACACACACCTAAGCCAAAACACTAAACACAGGCCCAAATTCACACAGTGAAGACACGCACCTACACACCACTGCAAAAAATACAAATGCACACACAAAACATACAAATTCAGAAAGATGCACAGAGAAAAATACACATATACTGACTCAGCTACACACGCGCATGCACAAGCATACGCACATGCAGGTGCACAGACGCACACACACACACACACACACTCTCTCTCTCTCTCTTTCCTGGTCTGCCTCACATCCTGATCTTTAGATCCTCGTGTTTCTCAGAGCCCTGATGAGTCATCTCCCACCTGACCTCACTCTCATAGCGTCTCCGAGATTGCAGGTACACGCACACAACACACACACACACACACACACACACACACACACACACACACACACACACACACGCACACACACACAGACACACACAGACACACACAGACACACAGACACACAACACACAGCACACACACACACACACACACACACACACACATACACACGCACGCGCGCACACACACACACACACAGACACACGCACATCTTTCCCTGATTGCAGAGAGGCTCCACAAACGCCCAGCTTTGACGGGCAGCTCTCTGTGCAGTGGCTCGCTCTCTGGCTCTCCGGCTCTCCAGTTCGCAGAGTAAACGCGTTTCGTGGCTCGGGGGGGCGGAGCCTCAGCGCGTACCTGCTGCTGGGCTGGACGTTAACCCTAAAGGGCACCGGCAAAAAAAAAACATTTATGGCACAAAGCCAAAATCGCCTAGTTTTACACCAACACGTAAATTGCTCTGAATCTACTCTGTCCTCAATAAAATAGGAGATGAATACATTTTCATAAAATCTGAAGTAACAATCCAAATGCAGACAGATTCTTTAAAATGTATGATTTAAAGAATTTTTTAAAAACTGCCATTGCCATAAAGCATTTTTTCCTCTTAATTAAAAGATCAGTTTAATTCCCTCATTCTAATGTTTCATCTTATAGGCTATTTCATGAAACAAAAAATATCTACAAGAAAACCTCCTGGCTTTCGTGATTAAAAAAATATGAAACGGAATATTAATCCGGTTATATCTGCCTACATTTTTCAAAATGGCAACCAGAAACGACACACTTGAAGGCGGTTCAAAGTGAACACTTGTACAGTGAAACAATGTTGCTATTTTTACACGCAGTGTACGCAGTGTGAGGTTTTTTTTTTACAGCAGGAAACAGAACAATACGAGCAGACTAGATGGCTGGTCGTTCGCAGGATAAGACAAACTAAACATTATGGGAGAGAGGCACCAGCGAGCTGACGGAGCGTGCCTCTGCACTGAGGGGACTGCAGCCCTCTGAGGCTTCTGGGCCTCCGGCGCTCCCAGGATGCAGGGGTCTCTGATCCTCAGCAAAACCAGCACAGGATTATCACCACACTGCGTTTTCAAATACGGACTCACAGCACTTCCTGCGTCCCACTGCCACTAGTAAGAAAGCACCTATAATTAATATAAGCGTTTGTTGGAGCAACATTTTAGGCCGTAATACGGCACAAAATAATTGCAGTGATTCCAAATCGCATTTCTGTATGCATGTGCATTATGTCTCTAGCAGCACCAAACTATAAACAGATGACAACCTTTCAATATAAACAGGTTTCTCACCTACTTCCTATACATTGTTTTACCGTGTGTCCACTGCTAAGATAACTGCTGGTACATTCAATTCTTGGAAACAGAATTGAGTGTGAGTGTGTGTGTGAATGGGTGAATGAGAGGCATCAATTGTAAAGTGCTTTGGATAAAAGCGCTATATAAATGCAGTCCATTTACCATTTACACATATATTAGTATTATAAATAGTGCTTTAATATTAGCATCATGCTTCAGAGTGTAAAAATGATATCCCATAGCAAAATATTCCTGGTGAAGACAAAGGTAAGGTAGGCCACTTGTGTATGTGAGGAAGCCTTAGCCTGCCCACATTGCATCTGATAAGAAGTCACCCCCCAGCTGGCAGCGAGATTGCCAGGTGAGGCAGCCAATGGCATACCCTGGTATCAGCTGGGAAACAGAGCAGTGCATAAGAGCTCAGCCGCACTGCCCGGTAACGCGAGCGCTGCAGACAGCATAAGCGCCGCCAAGCCCGTTACTGCCCAACCCAAAGCCCGTTACTGCCCAACACAAAGCCCGTTACTGCCCAACACAAAGCCCGTTACTGCCCAACACAAAGCCCGTTACTGCGCGACCAGCGATCCGCTACACAGCGCTCCTGCCTGAACACGTCACAGCGAGAGCTCAGCCGACCCTGAGAGGAAGAGAGCTGAGCTTTTAAACACAGACGACCCGTCTCTCACCCCCCACCCATCACCCACAGCCTCTCTCTCCCTGCAGAAACACACAGTGCTCTACTCCAGCTCGCTGTCACCCCCCCAGACGCGCCGGTCTCAGAGTTCTCAGAGCGGGGGTATGCAGCGCTGAACAGCGAGCGCACGCTCTGCCTGTTAACACCCTCTCCAGTAGCGAGCGCTCACCGCCGTCTGCGCCGTCTCCCAGTCTGAAACCAGCCGGAGGAGAAGAGCGCCGGTCTGATTCGGGTTAACAGCCTGAAAAGCGCCCTCCCTAGGGGAACCCCCCCGGGCAGGGCCGAGTCGCGGGAGACAAAGGGTTATCCCCCCCTCGCCCCCCAAACCCCAAACCCCCACCCGCCCTGGCGACCGGCCAGCAGCGCCGTGGCAAAGGGGCGCTGACGTAGCGGCTGCCCGGCGCGGCGCTGAGCCGGGGGACGCGGAGGCGGAGACCGGAGCGCTGGGTCTGTAGCGCAGGGAGAGCTGCTCCACACACCGCGCTGCGCAGGGATGACTCAGGCACTGTGACCCTCTCAGTACCGCTCACAGACAAGGGAAAAGCTCTATTAGGGAAACCATAACAAACAGACGCACACTGGCCACACACCTTCATAAACACAACGCTGAAGGACACCTCGTGTCTGGTTCTTTAGACCTTTCTTTCCCCGCATGCCTTGGTAGGGTTGCCAGTTATAAGATGACAAAACAGCACCAAAAACATGCAGCTGAACACATACCGATGCAGCGCAGCAAATAAGTATGGTAAGGGCAATATGGATGCCCTACAACAGGGAGCTAAACTTTCCACAACCTGGCTACAAGTTTACTTCCCAGCGAGCAGCTTAAAGGAAAAACTAGAAATACCACCTCGCGGTTGTATGCCTCCGCCAACCAGTAACCAGTGCTCTGTTTCTCGCGGCGATGTATATAAAATGTCATCACTTCGTCATTTTAACCTATTAGACATTTGTGTGAAACTTTGTCACAATTAGCGTATGAATTCTTGAGTTATGGCCAAAAAACCCTGTTTTGTGAGGGCACACTGACCTTGACCTCTGACCACCAAAACCTAATCAGTTCATCCTTGAGTCCAAGTGGACGTTCGTGCCAAAATTCGACGAAATTCCCTCAAGGCGTTCCCGAAATATCGCGTTCACGAGACGGACGGACGGACAACCCGAGAACATAATGCCTCCGGCCACGGCTGTGCCGTCGCAGAGGCACAAAAATCTACTACATATGGTTCCTCACTGTTTCCAGAGGGGTGTGGATTTACAGTCACTGATTTGATCTGAGGCCAAGGCATTCAGCTGAACGCCAACAGCCCGTAAAAAACGGAGACTTTGGAACCGGAGAGACAGTAATCCCACAGTACTTTGCCTCGGTCTGTTTATTTTCTGAAAATGGCCACAGCCTTTTACAAGCAAACTACAAAAAAGTAAGCAATTCTGAAACGAGAACCAAATGAGAGTCAGTTTCTCGGTCTGAATCGTTGAGTTCATGTTTCTTCCAGGAATGGTTTCCTAAAAAAAATACTGGATGATGACCCTCAAGTAAACCCTCTCAAAATCAGACATCATGGTGGAACTCCATCACTGAAAGAGTCTGTAATAATTCTACCCCTGCAATCCCCTTCCGGAGAAATCCTTCTGTGAAAGACACAGCTTGTCCGGCCAGTAATGGAGGGAAAGAGTGCTAAAAAGAACAGTGTTGCCTCATACGAGTGTGGAGGTCTAACAGTGAAAATGGCCCGTCACATCGCTGAACGGTCAGTTTGTGATTATGTCAGCTATGATGACTAACGCTGCCGCTGTGCTCAGCATTCAGCCCTCAACAAAAGAGTGTTTGAGAGGTTCAGAGCCAGCAGCCTCTCGCCCTGTCTGCAGCACAGCCCAGACGCAGGGCTCAGCGCAACCCTGCACAGCACTAAAGATATGCTACTGCTAACGCTACTTCTACCGGCCTGGAAAACACTCATACACACACACACATTCTCTCTCTCATATACACACACTCATTATATGCTCTCTCTCACACACACACACACACACTCACACACACACACACACACTCACACTCACACTCTCTCTCTCATATACACACACTCATTATAACTCTCTACACACCACCACCTCACACTCACTCACACACCACACTCACACCACACACACTCACACCCACACACCACACTCACACCACACACACACACACACACACCCACACACACACACACACCACACACAGACACACCCCACACACACCACACACGCACACAGCACACATACACACACACTCACACGCACACACTCACACGCACACACTCACACGCACACTTACATACACACACGCACACATACACATGCCCCCCTCCCACACTCCCATGTGCACAACCACACATCTGGCCTGGGAGAGTTGGGTATTCCTGTCATTGAAAGAGGGGGAGGGGGTCTGATTCCGCACAATGGAAGCCATTTTAAGCAGATTTACACAATCAGCAGACAGGATCAGGTCCTGCAGTATGGCTTAGGCTCAGGAAGGCTGCACTGGTAAGACTCAGTGCTCCGGCCCCTAAGAGTTTTATAAGAGCTGTGCTACAGTTCACTTTACAGTCAGCCTGCGAAAAAAAAGAATAACTCAACAGTATTACAAATCTCCACAAAACAGTAAACCAAGAAGAACACTGCTTTCAAAGATGAAGAGACAGCACCTTCTTAAATATGAGTCCCAGTGGGCGCCAGCTAAACTCTGGTCAGGTTATTCAAACTGAAAATATGAATCTAAGCCATAATATGACTACTCCACTGAGTGCAGTCTACCTAAAATATCTAAGGTCAATCAAAAAAAAAAACCATTTCAAGGGATAACTACCATAAATATTACATACAATGTATTATATTTAGGCTACAATTACTGCGTGTCTGTATCCTGGGAGCCAGAGTAGATTCTGAAAGCTCAAATCTAGAAGTGGAGCACGCTTTGATAAATGACATGACTTCAAAAAGCAAAGAACTGCTGCCTGCCACCTGGGCACATTCCACACGGCGCACGTGTTCCGACATCCGAAGCCGTCCGCACGAAGCCTGCCCGTGGAGCGGCCAGCCGCGTGAGCGTCCGCAAAAACGTGAGCCGGGCTCGGTGAGCTTGAACCGCCGGCGGTACCCCACTCCCGAAACGCCGAACTTCCTTTAGCCAACAGCGCAGTGCAGACCGGCCTGTTTCAGACCTACAGAATGTCTGTGGGGGGTCTGGGAGGAGATCCGCAGCAGCAGGCTTACCGGTGGTCTGTAGGGGCCAGTAACGTGAGAGCAGGCCAGCAGAATGGATCAGAGAAGTAGCCCGACGCTATAGAGCGCCATTAGCTGGAAGCCGATAGGCCCCCTCAGGTAATTACGCAGAGAAAGGGGGAAATCTCCAGACCGGTTCCGGTAACTCTATAGCCCCTCCCCCCCAGTGAAAGGGGCGGATGTGAACTGGAGACACGATCCGACGCTCCGGGCCTCAATGGTCCCTCTGTGCGCAGGACCAGAGGACGAGCGAAACCGCTCCACCACCTCTGGGCGCATCCAATGAGCTCGCCCGTATGGAGCCTGAAATGAGCTTCAACCCCCTGCAGAGGTCTGAGATTTTAACAGAAAACCCGGAGAGCGGAGGCCGGTGGACGTACCTCACAGGCCGCGGCCCGTGGCCGGCCCACTCAACAGCCTCTAACGGGATCTGACATCAGAACCTTCCTGTAAAAGGAACGCTGAGGCCTCCCATTCGGCGCGGCGGTTAGCGAGTCCAGCCTGTGAGCCGAGGTTAGCACTGTGCCTCCCAAACAGGGCTCTCCTGCTGGAGCCTTTATCTTAAGAGCACGATCTGAGTTGTTTTAGAGAATGTGGAGCTATAAATGGTTAAAAGAAGAAGTGAAGCACAACTGCCAGCTATAAACATATACATAACAAAAGGTCATTACTCAACAAGACCAGGGAACCTGGTATATGGCTGGACCTAACACACGTGATCCGGCCGACCAATGGTGTAACTTCATAACTCGGCCGACCAATGGTGTAACTTCACTCAGTCACTCAGTCAGTCACAGACATTCGCGTTTGTAGGGCTGGCCCCGCTGTTGCGGTTCAAGCCAACAAATGATAATGATGTCCATCCACAGTGGAGACTTGGCAGTTTTCGCACCAATTAGCACAGATCTCACTGTCGGGTCTGGTGCAATACACCCCGCCCCCACCTTTTCCCTTAGAGCCGGCCGGCTCCCAGGGCCCACTGTGCACCGGATCGATTTCCCACACCGCCGTGTACGCTGTACGAAAGGTGCTATGATGCAAAAGAGAAATGCACCAATGCTCGCCAAACGCACGTAGCGTGGTCGCCGGGAAACATCGCGGTCCGGAGCCAGGGGGGCTGCCGGGACCTCTCGGCAGCGACTCAAGCATTTTGCACGTGCTCAGTGGAGGGGATCGACCCTCGCCCGATATGCCGTACCGTCTAACTGAACGCGCTCAACTGAATCCTGCACTAACGCAATAAAGCGGATACGCGTGATAGATTCTGCCCTTAAAACAACCACAATTACGCACTGGGTATCGAGAGTTCTGAATTAATGTTCCGTGAAACGTTTTTCTTCAAATAAATAAAGAAATAATCATGCAGCATATGAATGCTATTTGTCATGTTCCTCAAACAAACAATTGGATGAAAAACTTGAGTGTTGAAAAATGACACAGAAGTATTCAACAACGCTTTGGTATTGAATTTCCAAAGACTTTTCAAGCATGAAATTACACACTACAGAACATGAAGAAACATTACTATTCTAAACTCTCCATATGTTCCAGGACAACATCGCAAAACAGGCGAGACAATATCCACCAGATTAGGTTATAAACGGTTTTCCGTCCAACGCTTGATAAAGACTCATCACTAGGTGGGTGTTTCTCTGCAGAGAGCAGTGCTGCTGAGCTGGGGAGACATATTGGCTCTTCTAAAGGCATAATCGCTTCAGAGGCGCTAACAACAGCGCTGTGGCGCGTGTGAAGGTCAGCGGAGTCTGCAGCCCCATCTGTGCTCAGGTCCCCTGACGATACCCAGCCCCGCAGGGAGAGACCCACCCGACCCATCCCAACCCCCCCCCACCCCCCCTCCTGCATTCAGCCTAGATTACGTCCAACGGCAGCCCCGCCCTGCTCTCACGGCACCTGCCGACAGTCCCCATCGTATTCTGTGAATACTCTCCGGGGGCGGGGCGCTTTTGCGATTCCGGCACGTATGCAGGCGCTCAGCTACGTAACCGCACACCTGCCACTGGAGACCGACGCCGAAGCAGCCGTCCCTCGCTCCTCCCGGTCGCTCCCCTCCTCCTTCAGCCCGGGGAAACCGGAGGGAAGGTGGGGCCGGAGCGGCTCTGGTTATCAGAGCTGAGGGCTAATCGGAGCTAGCGCCACTCTCACCGCTTCACTGCAAACGAGAGCTCCACCCCTCCAGTAATGACGCTTTCCTGACACAGAGCCGCCTCCCTGAGGAAGATCAGGGATCAGAGATCAGAGACAGGACGGGTCCTGATGACTGTCCTGACCGCGCCTCTGGACGCCGTCACGGGCGGAACATTCCAGAGGAAGGAAGGAGGCGGCCGGGCGGCCGGACGGGAAAGGGCGTGCCGCCAGAGATGAGCTGCACACGCCGGCTGCAGCAGAGAGCAGCGCAGGAGCGCTGACAGCCAGGGCTACACGGCCAACGACCGCGTGCCGTCACGGCAACCTGGGGCTGCTACGCTAACATACCGGAGCATACAGGAAGAGGAGGGTGAGGAAAAAGAAGCCGAGGAAGAGGAGCATGAGGAAGATGAGAGTGAGGAAGCAGAAAGTGAGGAAGAGGGGGTGAGGTAGAGGATGGCAAGGAAGAGGAGGGTGAGGAAGAGCGGAGGCGCGTACCTCGAGCCCAGCACACAGGAAATGGGCTGCAGCCGCTCGTTTCCATGGGGACGGAACCGGCCCGGTGCCGGGCCAGCTGCTAGCCCTCCTGCGCGACCCCGCATAGGGTCCAGGCCCCTGCCCCCTCTCCGTCCCGCCCCGGGGCCCCCCAAGCCCCCGACCTCTCACCCGCGAGGCACAAGCGCAGCTCGGGATGAGGGGGGGAGGAGGAGGAGAGGAGCCTGGATTGGGAGGGGGGGGGGCACCAGGACAGCACGCTACAGCAGCTCTGGAAAGGCTTCTTTACATCCACACCACAGGGAGCGACCGGAGGGCAGGGCGCGCCCCAGACGCACAAGCGGAGAGGAAGGAGAGAGGGTCCCCGCGCTCTGATCCGCCGTGTCCCGGAAGCCTGGCGGAGGTCCCGCAGAAAGCATCCCGCAGCGAGCGCTCCGCTCCAGGCTAATCCAGCCTTGGCGTTCGGAAGCCGGGGCGAGGCGAAGAGAGAAGGCTGCGGTGAGAGAGTCCCCTCAGAACGTTCTCCTGCGCCCTCTACCCTGCATCCACAGCCAGCAGCTGCTGAGAGAATCTCACCCAAGTGGGCTGTCAGGAGAGAGCGAGAGTCTGAGCGTGTGACTCAGAGAGAGAGAGAGAGAGGGAGAGACAGAGAGAGAGAGCAACAGTGTGCGTGTGTGAGAGAGAGGGAGAGTGCATGTGTTCCATTCAGAGGACTCGAAAGAGAGGGTGGTGAAAAAGGTATGGGAGAGGGGAGGGGGAAAGGGGGAGGAGGGAGGGGAGGGGAAAGGAGGGATTATTAGAGAAGGGCTCTTATTAATATGCTAATCTGGGCCCCCGCTCCAATTCACCCGGCCTGTTTGTGTTTACAAACGGCCAGTGCTGGTCCACAGCCAGGCGGGGCTGCAAATCAAGGCTGACCCGGGTCACGCATGCAGCACAACGCCAACCCCCCCCTGTCTCCCGCACCGGCCCCCACCCCCCCACCGCACCTCCCCTACACCCCCCCACCCCTACACTCCCCCACCCCCTCTACCCTGCTCTTCTCTCCTTTCAGCGTTTCATTAGCGGCGACCGTCCTGCCGAGAGGTCAGGGCAGGAATGCGCGGAGAGGTGCCCCCACCCTCTCCCCCACCCCCCCCCCCCCCTGGAAATAAAAGGGGCGAGAACCAAGGCGACCATCGCCACGGAGACCGACGCCAGTGCGCCAAGCCTGGGCAAAAGCAGAGCCTGAAAAACATAAATAAATAAATAAATAAATAAATAAATAAATAAATAAATAAATAAAACATAGATAAATAAATAAAAACATAGATAAATAAATAAATAAATAAATAAGTAAACAAATATGTAAATAAATAAATAAGTGCATGAACGAAAGCCAGGCGGCTGGCGGCCCACGCGGCGGCCCCTCATGGACGCGCTCCCGGCGGGTTGCGCGGGGGAATCGATGCGCCGCGTTGATGAGGCGGCCTCAGACATTAGTAATCCGCGGCCTCGCCACTGCAGTGCGCTTCGCCTCTGAAAAACGACCCGCTTCCTGCTGCCAGGGCGTTAGAGCCGGCTCGCCGCTCCCGGGGAAAAAACCGGCGCTCGCGTCGGCCGAACGGGTAGCGCGGCGTCACGGCGGCCGCGCCGCAGGGCTCGAACCCGTCGTCGCGCGCAGCGTTCCGTTAGCGCTCAGCCGCTCAGTGTCAGTGTTATTTAGGGCTGTGGAGCTGCAGTCCTAAACAACACTGCAGCCTCCCTCTCTCTCTCTAAGATACAGACATAATACTGGAGTCTTAACTAAAAAACTGCATTAATTAACTAAATTAATTTACATTTGGGAACATCTATCCCTTCTTCACGGGTTCCTGCTCACAAGCTCCATCATAGTGTTATATTTTGAACAGTTATGAATCATGAAATTAATTAACAGCAGATTTATGTAATAGAGCAATTATATCTGCATATTAAACCATTAACACACATTCAAAAACACATTTCAGCCCACTATGAGTGACGACCGTTAATCAGAGCCATTTTGGCAAGGGGTATGGTCTTGACTCCAGACGCACAATCTAATATTATTTAGGGTGCGGATTTTAATGTTTATTGGCAGCTAGAATAGTACAATAAATCAGTCCACTCATATATTAGCATTAGTAGTAAGGGCTTTGGGGAGGTGCTGATTGGGCGCAGGGCTGACCTTTTACCGGGTCGATGTTCCGTTAAAAACAGCCAGGGCAAGTTCACACCCTTGTCAGCTGACTTCAACTAGCACGATAAAACCAGCAATTACTCACGCTGTGCGTTTATACACACATACTTTTTTTATTGCCGGAGCAAGGAGACTAGCATTCAGAACACCCTCACATGCACTCTGACACTGAGTGCGAGAGCTGTGCGTTTGAAAAAGAGCACGGTTCAATCCACTGGCCCCATCACGGATGCCGTTTGCCCTGGTTTCCTCAATACACAGACCAAATGAGTGTCCAACAAGACCAGACTAAGAGATTCTTTTTTTTTCTTTTTTAATAGAACCAGGCAAAAGACACTAAAAGGTGCCACAACCATCTAACCACCATTTGAAACACATCAAGTATGTAGAGTACTAGGCCACAATCCTCAAACAAGTAGAGTGTTCACAGTCCACAGGAAAATACAACTTGTCATTGGTTCATAAAAATGGACAAACAGGTGACTCACTGTGTTCACTGTGACTCAATGTACTTTGAACCTCATCATATTTGAAATTAGCTTGGTGCTTCCGGGAGAACCACTGAGACGTATGAGGCGGTACACTGCTGTGCTATGTGAACCGTCCACTTACAAGCACAAGAAAGGGCCATACGTTTACGCCTCATACCGCCTCCCAGAGGATTACGCTACATTTATGACGCGGTGCTATCGCTGCTTGACAGAGGCGGAGCCTTCTGGTTGAGCGTTTATCGCCCGCCGGCTTCAGCCTCTCTGTGAAAGCTCCTGTCCAGCGTTACTTATAGCTTATAGAAATCCAGCAAAGGCATCATGGGAAATCATTCTGGAGGAACCGGATAATATCAAGAGGAGCAGGATCTGGCACTTGTATGAATAATGCTTTTGATACAAATAGATTGTGCTTTCCACTTGAGAGAGAATGTCCAGAGTGTATTAGCAATAAGTGATTATATGATGTTAATGAATATTTTACCACAAATAAAACCATATAAAAGTTAACGGGGTGAAAAAATTGGCTTTTTCAGGAAAGGAAGTGTGGTTTGTATAACCATGTGGGTGGAACAGAGTAAAGGAGGGTTTGAGTTAGATATCTATCAATGAGAGGCTCATTTTCTATAAATGATAGTTCACTTTCTGGAGATTTTTGATGCCAGTTTCAGTTTAGTACATATTTTCGATGGGCCTAGACAGTTCCTGTTTTCAAAAAAGGATATTTTTGATATTTACAGAATTTTCTGACAAGCTGCCATTCTACAATGCCAGGTATAGGGCATTTTGAGCCTTTGCAATCTAAGGCGAGGAAATACACTTCAAGCAGCCCCAAAGCAGCTTGTACAGTGATGGTATCCCTCCAGTCATTATGTTATTTCCGCTTGGAACCATTTCCTATCGCCATGCAACCCAAAGGAAACTGCAGCAGCTTCCTGAATCAACATTACTACACAGGCCCTTGGGAGTGAAGAGCCTGCCCTGCTTGAGAACAGAGAGGGAAATTAAGTACTGGCATGATACAAAATATAACAGGTTTTCAATCATACGGCCAGTACTTCTTTCCTTCTCAGTATGATAGAAAAATATAACACTGTCCAAACTACTTTGGAGCTACTCAGTGAATTTTCTTGGTATAGACCACAAACGCCCAAAAGCACCGATACCTGCCAATGGCGGATGATTAGACGTCTGTAAAAACTCCTGTAAGTATCAAAAATATCCTTCGTTGCACACAAAGAAACTCGCTAGGCTAATTACAAACATAAACTAAAACTGAGATTCATTTAAAAATCCCCAGAAAAGTGAAATATCCCTTTAAGGTCAGTAGAAAACACTGGAACAGACAGGGTTAAGACAGAAACCCAATCTGCGAGCAGTCTGCCAGCTTCTGCTCTCTCAAAGACGGGGGCGTCCATTTTAACCACTTCAGGCGAACAGAAAGACGAAACGGCAAAAACACGCCCAGCCCGAGTGTGCCCGAGTACCCCCGACCACACTTGGCACACACCACATCCCAACAATTCACCACGAGCAGCTTGAAGCTCCTTCACCAAATTAAGTACGGTGTGCTGTTTCCCAAACCAGAAATTCTGCAGATCAATCCGGTTACGTGGAGGAATAGACGCAGCACACAAAGTATGACAAATGTCCTTCAAAACAGACACGTATTGTGACTTCACCCGTGAGCAGCTGTGAGCAAACAGTGGCAGTCCGGATGAGTAGCTAGTTGCAGTGTGCAGTCTATTATCTAGACCTCTGAATAGCCATTGGAGTGAAATTTTGGAAGGCGTTCAGTCGACCACTCTAACTCTCGTTACGGCCGAACGCATCCGCTCGGGGCTCTCGTGAGGATCCGAAAAGACGCCCGTTCAAAAAAGGCAACACGGGAACTTCGACGTTTTGCCGTATAAAAATCGAACAGGAGCTTGAACCGAATGACGGGGCAAGCACCGTCAGAGAAAAAAAGCACAGGGCTGGAGCTCGTGAAATGAAAGCAGCTCCGCGTGAATTGACAATGGGCATTCAAGCAGGGCCCTGACTGTGAGCCACAATCTCAGACAATAAGAGACGGAGACAAAGGCTATCTGGGTATCCCGGGGAACTGCGGCGGCCTTCTGAATAAAACCTCCAAGTCCTGCCCAGCATTTCACACTCCAGCGCCTCTCAAACGCGCTCATTTGCATAGCGAGGGGCTGCGCTACCGCACGTGCTGGAGATCCACTCTCGGCTAAACGGGTCCAACACTGGCGCATGACATCATGGGATATTACAGAAAGGGCGGAATGACATAAGTGCACAATGCATTTGCTACGTATTCGCCAAATTAGCAAGAAGTGGGTTTCGTCCAACAGCGTGTGGAATATCAGTTTGTTTTTTTTGAGGATGTAGCTATAAAAAAAAACCAAAAAAAGCTGTTTCAAAGGAATAGAAATTTTCCCATAGGCCACATGCTAAGTTTTCTGGGCCTGTCACCTAATTGTGCCACTGTAACACTGGTCTACATCATTCAATTCAGCCATTCAACTCCTTATTTTAAGGCCCTGGGCACATGTCTGAATACACTGAGTCCACGTATGTTTTTAAACTTCGCGTGTCTGATTACAGCACACGCGAAAGTCATACCAATACAACTGCAACTGTTTTTGTTCTGTAAGTAACTTTCATTTTATTAAATCAAGCACTGTTCATGGTCTCTAGAAGTAAATTTACTATTTACAAAGATGTGTATTTATCGCACACATTGGTCGTGCTCATTCTTTAATAGACACAGAGGGGTGTTCTTTGTGCTGTATTCCCTCAGGGGATAATGTGAAGTCACAAACTCAGTGCTATCCCCCAAAGTGCCCTGCATACACACAGGCTCCTGCAGACCCTACTTCATCAGCACAAAAGGTATCCCTGCAAAGAGGTGGCAGGTGGAACAAACGCTGAGGTCACCGCGTTGCCACCGCACTCCGCTGCCCAAAGATTGTATTCAGGCTTGAATCGAGAAGTCGTGGCAGCCCGCGATTCGCGGAAAATTTATGTGGCGTTTAAAGCGTTCGTTAGCTTTGCGCCGCAGCCGAACACCTGCCACGGCCCGACAGATGGCA